>NW_028317834.1:1394114-2091172 GCF_062004578.1 Staurois parvus
CGGGCAGAGGCACATCGGGCTAGACTCCGGGCAGAGGCACATCGGGCTACCAGGCGAAGCAGCAGGCAGCGGGCCACCAGGCGGAGCGGCAGGCACCGGGCCCCCGGGCGGAGCGGCAGGCACCGGGCCCCCGGGTGGGGCGTCAGGCCTCGGGCCCCCGGGCGGGGCGACAGGCCTCGGGCCCCCGGGCGGGGCGACAGGCCTCGGGCCCCCGGGCGGGGCGACAGGCATCGGGCCCCCAGGCGGGGCGACAGGCATCGGGCCCCCAGGCGGAACTACAGGTCTCGGGCCCTCAGGCGGAGCGGCGGGTGCCGGACCCCCAGATGGAGCGACAGGCCTCGGGCCCCCAGGCGGGGCGACAGGCATCGGACCCCCAGGCGGGGTGACAGGCATCGGGCCCCCAGGCGGGGCGACAGGCATCGGGCCCCCAGGCGGGGCGACAGGTGCCGGACCCCCAGGCGGAACTACAGGTCTCGGGCCCTCAGGCGGAGCGGCGGGCGCCGGACTCCCGGGTGGAGCGACAGGTCTCGGGCCCTCAGGCGGAGCGACAGGTCTCAGGCCCCCAGGCGGGGCGGCGGGCGCCGGACCCCCAGGTGGAGCGGCGGGCGCTGGACCCCCAGGCGGAGCGACAGGTCTCGGGCCCCCAGGCGGAGCGGCGGGCACCGAGTCACCAGGCACGACAGTGGGCTCCGAGTCAACTGGCATGACCGCTGGCACTAGGTCAGACATTGGATCGTCTGGCTGGACAGCGGGCATCGGGTCACCAGGCATCAGGTCATTTGGCTCGACAGCGGGCACCGCGTCATCTGGCAAGGCAGTGGGCTCCGAGTCAACTGGTATGACCGCGGGCACTGGGTCAGACATTGGATCGTCTAACTGGACAGCGGGCATCGGGTCACCAGGCATCAAGTCATTTGGCTTGACAGCGAGCACCGCGTCATCTGGCAAGGCAGTGGGTTCCGAGTCACCTGGCATGACCGCGGGCACTGGGGCAGACATTGAATCGTCTGGCTGGACAGCGGGCATCGGGTCACCAGGCATCAGGTCATTTGGCTCGACAGCGGGCACCGCGTCATCTGGCAAGGCAGTGGGCTCCGAGTCAACAGGCACGACAGTGGGCACCGGGTCATCAGGTACCGGATTGTCTGGCTCGACAGCAGGCATCGGGTCACCAGGTATGACAGCGGGCACTGGGTCACCAGGCATCAGGTCATTTGGCTTGCCAGCGGGCACCGCGTCATCTGGCAAGGCAGTGGGCACCGGGTCACCAGGCATTGGATCGTCTGGCTCGACAGCGGGCATCGGGTCACCAGGTATGACAGCGGGCACTGGGTCACCAGGCCATTTGGCTCGCCAGCGGGCACCGCGTCATCTGGCAAGGCAGTGGGCACCGAGTCACCAGGTACGACAGCGGGCTCTGAGTCAATTGGCACGACAGCGGGCACCGGATCAGGTACCGGATCATCTGGATCAACAGCGGGCATCGAGTCAACTGGCCTAATAGGATCGTCAGGCTGGATCAGTTCATCATGCTGGGTAGAGGCATCAGGCTGAATGCCGGCGTCCGGCTGAGTAGAGGCTTCAGGCCGAGTAGAGGCATCAGGCCGAGTAGAGGCATCAGGCCGAGTAGAGGCATCAGGCCGAGTAGAGGCATCAGGCCGAGTAGAGGCATCAGGCCGAGTAGAGGCTTCAGGCCGAGTAGAGGCTTCAGGCTGAAGAGAGGCATCAGGCTGCATACAGGCATCAGGCTGAAGAGAGGCATCAGGCTGCGTACCGGCATCAGGCTGCGTACCGGCATCAGGCTGAAGAGAGGCATCAGGCTGCGTACAGGCATCAGGCTGAGTAGAGGATTCAGGCCGAGTAGAGGCTCCAGGCCGAGTACAGGCATCAGGCTGCGTACAGGCATCAGGCTGCGTACAGGCATCAGGCTGCGTACAGGCATCAGGCTGAGTAGAGGATTCAGGCTGAGTAGAGGCTTCAGGCTGAACCACGGAAGGCAGGTTCTCAGACGGCAGGCTCACCGGTTTGGATACTGGCAGGATGGTATTGGTTGGAAAGAATTTTTGCTTTTTTCTGGTTTTAACTACTGGAGCACTGCAAGTAAACGCAGGTCTGTAAACGAATGGAGCAGCTGGAGACAGAAAAGAACTGGAGGATGGAACAGGAGAGGGAGCAGTTGCTACATAGGGCTTTTTTACAGGGTTAAAGGCAGGATAGGTGCAGCGAGTGGGAACAGGGGACTGACATGCGGTAGATAGCCAAGTATACTGGGCTGTAACTGGAGGAGCTGGTGGGAATACAGGAGTAGAGTTAGAAGCAGGACTGGGTCTTTGTAAGCTGACTGAGGCTGGGTGCAACAAGTCTGTCCATGTCTGCAGTATGGGTTGAACAAAGCTGAGCTTACACAAAGCCTGTCTGGTCAATGACTGCACTGCGTTTATACAATCTCTTAGTGTCTGTGGTGAACATGTGGAATAACGCTCCAGAAAGTAACCCACATCATCCTCTAATAACCACACCAGGGACTCTACCTGGTCTGCACTAAATGGTGGCAAAAATTCATCCCTGCATTCGGGGGTACCAGATGAAACCAACTCCGCACAAACCTCAATCAATGGCTGCACCTCAGAGAACACTGTGCCCTGATCTACTAGAACATGAGCGAGCCGTATACATTCTAGCAGTTCATCCCGGGGATACTCCTTCAGAGTCTGATAAGCATACTCCCTGTCATCAAACACTAGCAGATATAAATACACAACCTCATCCAGATCCATCCTTCCCAGCAACAAGCCAAGATGGCTTCCCTGTGCAGCCACTTCTGGTCAGGATTGACCTTGGTGTAATGTCAGGGCTCCCAGGTATGACCAGAGGTGTGTGACTGAAGCAGGGAAACGCAGACTTCAGATATGTGATTAACAATGTAATTTATTAACACTAACAATACAAACATAAACGCAGTGCAATACTAAAACATAATACAGTGCAAACGAACCCAACCAACCACCCACAGATAACAGTACATACAAGCAAGCGTCGTCAGGCAGGCCGGGTCAATATCAATTGGGCAGGTAGGTACAGGGGGAGCAAGCGGAGATGGGTCGGGGTCACAGGCCAGGTTCAGCAGGTAGCAAGCAGCGTAGTACAGAGGGTCAGGCAGAGGGATGGTCAGGGTCACAAGCCAGGGATCAGAACAGGTAGCAAGCAGCGTAGTACAGAGGGTCAGGCAGAGGGATGGTCAGGGTCACAAGCCAGGGATCAGAACAGGTAGCAAAGGAACAGAAACAGGATGCAGGACAGATACAGGGCCCAGGACAAACACAACACCAAGGCAGAGTCTGCAAGTCTGGCCATCCCTTAAATACACCAGTATCATCAGTTCCAGGTGTTAGCTGGCTGAAAGGTTGAGTCTCTGATTGCTGGGAGCATCCGCTGGCCAGCCCTGGTACTGCAGATCAAAAGGCAGGTGAGTCCCACCATTGCTGGCCAGTCCATTCCTGACAAAGACTTTGCCTTTTTCAGATACTTGTCGAATTTTAAAATTAATATTTCCAAATCAGCCGCCCTTAATATTACCTTGTCTGCTGAGCTAGTCTCTGCTTGTGAGGCCCAATTCCCATTTCACTGGGAAAGGGACTCCCTAACTTATCTCGGTATCCAGCTCACTAGCAACCTTGACGACCTATATGTGAAAAACTTTCTTCCTGCTCTTCGCTCTATGTAAGAAGACCTCAATAAATGGCACCGTCCTTGTTTCTTGTGGTTTGGAAGGGCAGCGATTATTAAAATGAATGTACTTCCCCGTCTCCTGTATCTCTTCCAAACATTACCAATTCACTTACCTCTTGCTTTCTTTGCTTCTTGCAAAAGATTGTGCTCGCTGTTCCTATAGAGCCACAAACGTCCGCGTATTGCCTACTCCCAATTAACCCTCCCTAAGCTCAGAGGGGGAATTGGATTTCCTGATCTTCACCGCTACTATTGGGCTTGTCATCTTTCCCGGATAGTCGATTGGCACGTCCACACTGCCTCTAAAGACTGGATATCTATAGAAAATGCTTGCTCACCCTTCCCCCTGGCATCGATCCCTTGGCTTTCACCGAAACACACGCCCCAGGCTCTTCTCACTCACCCTTTGGTGGGGCCTACTTTAAAAAATTTTCATTCAGCTTGTAGATCTGCATCCATCTCCGAAACATCCAACCCTCTGACCTCCATTCGCCTCAACCCTGACTTCCCCCCTGGAATGCATAAAGACTTTTTAAAGAAACACTGGCCACACAAACAGATCCTAGTGAAACATTTTCTCCACAAGGGCAAGGTGAAAACACTCTGAGAATTGCTTGAAAGCATGGGTATTCGCAAATTCCCTTCCTGGGCATATTTCCAGATTAGACATTATTTGCTCTCTCATAAACCCCCCCATAATTGGTACCGCTCTCTTACCCCATTTGAATCTGTATACGCGAAGGCTGAACCGCGAAAACATCTGATCTCGGAGATCTACCCACTCCTAGTGGAGAGTCGGTCTTACAACTCCTTTCCCTCATGTCAGGCCTGGAAGAAAGATCTTAAGGTTGACCTATCGGACTCAGACTGGGACCTGATATTCCAATACTCTCATAAATGTTCCCTCAATGTCTCGACACAAGAAAACCGCTACAAAATAGCCTCTAGATGGTACCGAACTCCCTTCGAAAATTCATCATTTTAACCCCACCTTTCCCAACAGTTGCTGGAGATGCGGGACCTCTGACGGGTCCTTTCTTCGCATATGGTGGTCTTGCCCGATTCTTCAACCATTTTGGCAGGAGGTCCATAGGTTAGTAGTGTCTATAACTACCTTGCCCTTAGCTTTCTCTCTGGCTCAATTCCTCCTCCATCACTCTTCCCTTCCCAGGGCTCAGTACTTTAAATCATTAGTCATGCACATGGTCAACGCAGCCAGACTCTGTATTCCGGTTCTGTGGGGCTCCACATGCTCTCCCTCTATACATGATTGGATCACCCGAGTGGGTAAAACGGCGGACATGGAAGAACTGGACTCGACACTCCTACAGAATTCTCCCATATATGGGCCTGCTGGACCCACTTTCGGACTACCCCGGAGTATCGATCCCTCTTGGACCAATCTGACTGAACCTGACTTTGCCTTCCTGATGGTGTTATTCAGTTGGCAATTGCCCTGATGGGTGTCATCATATTCCTTCCTGCGTTCCACCCACATTCACTTGACGCAGATGATAACTTAGATTCCACCCACTCCCGCTACTGTTTGTATTGAGGATAAGATATTTTTGGCGGTCATCCCCTCCCTTACTTTACCCTCCCCATGTGCTTCCCCCCCCTCTTTTTTTTTTTATTTTTATTTTATTTTCCTTCCTTCTTTCTCGCCTTCTCTCTTCTCCTCCTCTCGTATGCTCACACACGTTTCGGACAATCCCTCTAGTAGAATACTGAGTACGCTGTCGGCATCATCTCCCTTACTTCATTAGCAGTCCTCACAACAATTTACTCCGACATTTGCGTTTGGACAACTCCATCATTGCAATCTATAGTATTGACTCTTACCTAGGTATCGTATTTACTCCTCTCCCTTCTACAGATTCTTACCTCAAGACAGTATGGTAGGAGGCCAGATGTCTCCATATTTCCAGCACTGGATCAGCATACCTGAATATTACAGGCACAACCCTGTCGTGGCCTAGTTCATGTTAGCTAAACCTTCTACTAATAGCTGAACAACAAAATAACAAACGGATCACCCTTTCATCCAGCTGTGGTCTAATGCTGTTTAATGCCCATGATACCCAGCCAAGCATAGCCTCTTTGAACAATGCATACACTTACCAACTGCTTATATCTGCAGGCTGACATCTTATTCCCAATAGTCTATCCTTGGCCTGACTCCTCTATACAACAGATGTTTAATATCCTGTTTTTGGCCTCTGTGGCTTCTGAAGATGTTCACTGCTCCCCCACATTTTCCTTGGTAGCCCTGAGTTGGGCCTGCCCAGGACTGTCTTTTTCCATCCATTTATATCCCAGTGACATAGACAGATGGACAACCTACCTGTTTTCACATCATGGCCTTTTGGCCTCCTGACCTGTTTTGTCAGACATTTCTCTCTCTTTACTAACCTTGCTTCCCCCACTTTTCTCCTTTCTTTCTTATTCCTGTCCCAGGGGTGATGATGTCGCCATGATGCGACACCTACAATCAGCTTTGCATCTGTCCTTTATCATGGCTCCAATAAATATACTTACCCTGAATGTTCGGGGAATAAAAAAAGTTAAGGCCTTCAAATCCTTTGCCTCTGCCAAAGCACACGTGGTGGGCCTGCAGGAGATTCATTTTACTGCCAGCCATATGCAGAAATATCTCAGCTCTTCCTACCCACAGGTTTATATGGCTTCTGCCGCAACTAAACGCACAGGTGTACTCAAAGCTTTCCACTGCTCTACTCCCTTTACACCCAAGGCAGGGATCTGGGACCCAGAGAGCCGTTATATTTTCTAGTTGGTCACCTCCTAGACTCAGAGGTCACTATAGCTTCATACTATGCCCCAATCCCAATCCTAACTCCCATTTGCTACAAGTAATAGATTCCCAAAAATTAGGTACAATTTTACTATGTGGCAATTCCAGCCAGCTAGTTTATCCCTTTTTAGACAAATCCCCCATAACCTCTTATCCATCCACATCCTCCTTCCAGCAACAACTCCAACAACGCTCTCTCATAGACACATGGCAAGAAGCTAACCCAGCTAGAAGACACTATACATACTACTCATATCCACATAAAACTTTCTCCCACATTGACCATATATTTCTGGCTAGAGGTATGTCCCCAGCCCTCCTATCCTGAACCATCATACCTTACCCCTGGACTGGTCACAAAGCTGTCCTCTTGACCCTCTCCTCCTTAGTACCCCAACAAACTAGCACTACATGGAGTCTAAATGGCCCACCCATCCCACAGACTGGACATTGAACTAGCCATCAAAGAATACCTGACACATAACACAACTGATGACATCTCTCTCCTGACCTTTTGGGAAGCCCATAAGTCTGTAATTAGAGGAGCCTGTATCAGCCAAGCCTCACATCTCAAGAAAGGACAGCGAACAATCCATCACCGCTTAGAAACCTCATTTCACCAGGCCAACAAAGCCTTCCAATCAGACCCCTCACCTTCTCATAGATTGTCCTGGACAAGACCAGGCTAGAAATAGATGTTTTCTTGACAGAATCAGATGAAAATGTTCTACGCCAATCCAGGCATAAACATTATATGAACGCAAACAAACCTGACACTTTTCTAGCCCTGGGACTGTGAACCTCAGACCACACACACAGACTTGTCCATTTAAAGATTACAAAAACTTCACACATCAGCCATCCTAATAAAATATTACAGGTCTTCCACAAACATTCTCTACCCTTCTCTTGGTCCAGTCAATATATTCCTGATTTAGGACCCAAGCTGATGGCAGACCTCAATATTCTATATTTATTTATTTATTTATTTATTTATTTATCGAGTTTATATAGCGCCAAAGGGTTTGCTCAGCGCTGTACAATAGAGGGGGGACAATACATGAAACAGTACAGTAACATCAAACAGCACACAAGGGGTAAGAGGGCCCTACTCTTTCGAGCTTACAATCTAGGAGGGAGGGGGTAGAGGTACAGGAGGAAATGGCTGTGGGGGATGGAGTGGAAGGAGGAGGGAAGGGCAGCGGCTGTTAGGTGAGGGTGGGGTAGGCTTCCCTGAAGAGGTGGGTTTTCAGGGAGCGCCTGAAGGTGAGGAGGGAAGGTGACAGTCTGATGGGTTGGGGTAGTGAGTTCCAGAGGATGGGGGAGGACCTGGAGAAGTCTTGCAGTCGTGCGTGGGAGGAGGAGACCAGGGAGCAAGATAGAAGGAGGTCCTGTGAAGAGCGAAGGGTACGGGTAGGGTGGTATCTGGGAATCAGGTCGGTGAGGTAGTTAGGGGCAGTGTTGTGAATGGCTTTATAGGTCAGAGTGAGCAGTTTGAATTTAATGCGTTGGGCAATGGGGAGCCAGTGGAGGGAGAGGCAGAGGGGGGTGGCAGAGGTGGAGCGGGTGGTGAGGTGGATGAGTCTGGCAGCTGAGTTCAGGATGGTCTGAAGCGGGGTGAGTTTGCACTGGGGTAGGCCGGTGAGGAGGGAGTTGCAGTAGTCAAGGCGTGAGATAATCAGGGAGTGAACGAGTAGTTTAGTGGTGTCTGGGGTAAGGAAGGAGCGTATTTTGGAGATGTTCCGGAGGTGGAGCCTGCATGAGTTTGTGAGAGATTTGATATGAGGTTGAAAGGAAAGGTTTGAGTCCAGAATGACGCCAAGGACCTTGGCTTGCGGGGCGGGATTGATGGTGGTGTTGTTGGTAGTGATGGAAAGGATGGGGGGGGGGGCACGGGAAGGGGGAAAGACGAGAAGCTCGGTTTTGGAGAGGTTGAGTTTGAGGAAATGGAGCGACATCCAGTCAGAGATGTCGTTTAGGAGGTGAGTGATGCGGGCGGAGAATGTGGGGGTGAGGTGAGGGGTGGATAGGTAGATTTGAGTATCATCAGCATAGAGGTGGTAGTTGAAGCCGTGGGAGTGTATGAGTTTGCCAAGGGAGGAGGTGTAGATGGAGAAGAGAAGGGGTCCAAGGACAGAGCCCTGAGGGACCCCAACAGAGAGGGGGAGGGAAGAGGAGGTGGCGCCGTTGTAGCAAACGCTGAAGGAGCGTTGGGATAGGTAGGAGGAGAACCAGGAGAGAGCGGTGTCTCTGATGCCAAGGGAGAGTAGTTTATTAAGGAGGAGGGGGTGGTCGACTGTGTCAAAGGCCGCAGAGAGGTCTAGGAGAAGGAGGACAGAGTAGTCGCCTTTGGCTTTGGCGGTTAGTAGATCGTTGGTGATTTTGAGGAGGGCAGTTTCGGTGGAGTGTAGGGGACGGAAGCCGGACTGTAGTGGGTCAAGGAGGTTGTTGTCAGTTAGGTGGGCGCTTAGGCGATCGTAGACCAAGCGCTCAAGGAGCTTGGACGTGAGTGGCAGTAGGGAAATTGGTCTGAGGTTGTTGAGGTCAGTGGAGTCCAGGGAGGGCTTTTTGAGTATGGGGGTGATGTGCGCATGTTTTAGGGGGGAGGGGAAGACGCCAGTAGCGAGGGAGAGATTGAAGATGTGGGTAAGGGAGCGGATGAGGGAAGAGGGGGGTGACCGGAGGAGTTGAGAGGGGATAGGGTCCAGGGGGCAGGTAGTGAGGCGGGCTTCTGAGAAGACTCTGGTGACTTCCTCAGTGGTAGTAGGGCTGAAGGAGTGCAGTGATGGGGGGGTTACGGTAGGCAGGGCCTTGGGTGTGGTGGGGGGCAGTGCCGTTGCAAGGTCAGAGGAGGGGAGAGATGAGAGGGTGATGGAAGGGGAGAGGCTAGATGGGGAGGTAGACTGCAAGTTGACTATGTCCTTGCGGATTGCGTCAATCTTGCTATGGAGATGAGTGGCAATCTCGTGGGCGGTAAGTGAGGTACTGAGTGGAGGAGGGGGGGGAGAGAGCAGGGAGTTGAAGGTGGAGAAGAGTCGGCGAGGGCAGTTAGAGAGGGTGTTGATCAGGTCAACGAAGTAGGCCTGCTTGGCGGCGTGGAGGGAGGAGGTGTAGGTGAGGAAGGCAGATTTGTAGAGGGAGAATGCATGAGGGGACCTGGTTTTGCGCCATAGTCTCTCCAGCGCACGACTGCGACGTTTGAGGCATTTAGTGTGGTCGTTCTGCCATGGTTGGAGCGGTCTGGGTTTGATGTTGCGTGTGGTTAGGGGTGCCAGAGAGTCTAGGGTGGCTGATAGTGACTCGTTGTACGCGGTGGTGGCTAGGTCAGGACATGACAGTGGAAGGATGCTGTCGTGCAAGCGGTCGGCAGCCGAGTGGAGGGGGGCCGGGTGCAGGTTGCGGAGGTTGCGGCTGGTGATGGTTTGGCGCACTGGGGGGGGGGAGTTAGGGGAAGGGGAGATGGAGAACGTGAGGAGGTGGTGGTCGGAGAGAGGGAAGGGGGTGTTAGTGAAGTGGTTAAGGGTACAGAGGTGGGAGAAGACGAGGTCCAGGGTGTTCCCATTGATGTGGGTGGAGGATTGAGTGTGTTGTGTGAGCGCGAAGGAGGTGGTTAAGTGGAGGAGTCGAGAGGTAGCTGGGGTGTTGTCGTTGATGGGGATGTTGAAGTCCCCGAGGATGATGGTCGGTAGCTCAGAGGAGAGGAAGAAGGGAAGCCAGGCGGCGAAGTCATCCAGGAAGCGGGCTATGGATCCGGGGGGCCTGTAGATCACTGCGATCCTTAAGGGGGTGGGTGAGAAGAGCCGGATGCAGTGAGCCTCGAAGGAGGAGAAGGTTAGGGAGGGGGGGTTAGGGAGGACCTGGAAGGTGCTCAGCGGTGATAGGAGCAGGCCGACACCACCACCTTTGTGACCGCTCAGTCTTGGTGAATGGGACCAGATGAGACCTCCATGAGAGAGTGCCGCAGGGGAGGTAGAGTCGGTGGCCTGTACCCAGGTTTCGGTGATGGCTAGGAGGTTGAGGGAGCGGGAGATGAAGAGGTCATGGATGGCAGTTAGTTTGTTGCAAACCGAGCGGGCGTTCAGAAGTGCAACCGAGAGAGGGGGGATGGATGTGGGGAGGAGGTGCACAGGTATGAGTTTGAGGGGGTTGCGGCGGCTGGCGGGAGCAGGGGGGTCCCTGGAGGGGGGGAGAGGTGGTGAGGGGCCAGGGTTCGGGGAGATGTCCCCAGCGGATAGGAGAAGGAGAAGGGTGAGGAGGGTGGCATGGGAATGGGAGGTGTAGGAGCGTGTGGGTCTGGTAGTGGTGGCACGTGGGTCGACCGAGGAGTGGAGTACCAGGAGGAGGTGGTGAGTGCCGTAGTGGGGAGAGGGCAGAAGTGAAGGGGCAATGTAGAGCCGTTTTGGGGGGGTGGGCGGGTAGAGGGAGGCGATTTTTGGGATGGAGGAGAGGAAAACGAGGAGGAGAAGTGCAGGTGGCATGCTGGGGTGAGTGCAGTGCTGTTCGGGTCAGGGGAGGTGAAGGGATACGGGTCAGGGCGAGGTGATGTGGAGAGTCTATATCACCGTGGAGGAGTCCACTAGAGTCCTTCTGTAGGGGGAGAGTGGGAGTAGAGTCCAGCAGCTGGCTGGCTGCAATCTGTGGGTGCAGTATGCTGGCGTCCGAGGGGGCATCAGTGGGTCTGGTGGATCGGCGAGTGGAGGGGACGTAGGGTGCGATGTTGGGGGGCGTTGGCAGGCAAGGCGTCTGGTGATGCTGGCGGCTCGGTGACTGGAGATTCGCTGGGTGGTCCGGGTCCGGGAGATTCGCTGGGCGACGTCTCGATTCGCTGGGCGACGTCTCGATTCGCTGGGTGGTCCGGGTGTTGGGTGACCAGAGGTGGTAGCTGGGTGCCCGGTAGCTGGGTGCTGGGTGTCCAGGGGTGGTAGCTGGGTACCCGGTAGCTGGGTGCTGGGTGTCCAGGGGTGTTAGCTGGGAGCTTAGACTTCGAGTTGCCAAGCAAAGGCCAAGAGATGGGAAGGACGGGAGAATCCTCATCAACAATGCATTGCAATATCTGGAACGGCATTAAAGACCCATGGTTTTTCGGAATCCCCTCGATGCAGGTAGCGGAGGTGCGGCGTTGTCCTGGAAAGGTTCCTGGTCTGGGGCTGGCTGGTGCAGGGTGGCCCGCAGGGTGCTGGGAGGCCTGAAGCAGTTCCCATGCAGGGTCGCCGGGTGCGAGCAGCTGGGTGCCCCGAGGTGGCGGCTGGGTGCCAGGTGGTCTGGGGTGGTCCCAGAGCTAGGGAGGGCTCCAGGGAGACCGTGAGGCCGTGCCGGTTCCTGGTGGTCCAGGGTGATCAGCAAGGACCCAGGGCTGATGGGGAGGGCCCTGGGCAGGCAGGCAGGTCGGCGGGACCCGGTGGGCAGAGCGGTGACGGTCTGGGTAGATGTCCGGCGATCCGGTCCGATCGCGGCTCGGCCGCGGCCAAAATCGAGGCCGCGGCTTCGGGTGCGCGGGTAGGCCGCGATTTCCGGGGCTCCGGGAAAAGGTCCAGAAGTGGTCCCTGGTGGTCAGGCTGGGCCGGGAGTGTCTTAGGGGCCCCGCTGGGTTCCGCTGCGGCCCGGATGGCAGCGGATTGGGGCTAGGAGCGCAGGAGCTCCTAAAGCGTGTCTGCTCCCGCCGCCATCTTGAAACCATCTGTATTCTGCTAACTACCCTCCTATGTTAACACACCTTACTAATCTTATGACATCCTGGTCCAGACTACCCCTCTCATGGATGGTTGTATCATGGTTGTAAAAACAAAAAGACAATTCTGCCCAAAATGTTATACCTTTTTTGGGTCCTACATATATATATATATTCCTGTTTCCTCTGCATATTACAGTGTCATGCCACCACTTATGTATGGGGCACTGTTAAACTGCATCTACCCAGGTCCATCCGTACCTTACCGAAACTTAGAGTGGTCTGGGGCTTCCGAACTTTGCAAAATATTTCCAAGCTGCACATCTTGCTCAACTCCCTAAATATCACGCAGTAAAAGTGACCCCCTCCCATGGGTCGCTATAGAGTCAGTAGATTGTGACCCCTTATCGGTTGTCAATTTACTTGTCAACATTTTATTGGGTTATAAGGGTATAGACATACAGCAGGAAGCAATAATCATTTACAGTATACGAGGAAGATGAGAACATATGGCCCAAGGCCTTATAGTAACAATATGATTATTGAAAGCTTAATAAAACAATCAGTGTAAAGAGAGGGGGGAGGAAGAAAGAGGAGAGAAAGAGAGAGAAAAAAAAAGGGGGGGGGGGAGGAGGAGGTAGGTAAGGTGTGAGACTTCCAGGGCAGGGAGGAGGGTGCGGGACTGGACCAGTGCTCCTGAGCAACTTCCAAGGGGGAAGGTATTGGGGAAGAAGCAGTGATTCATCGAAACCGTGAGGGAGGAAGTGATCGACCCAGGGAGACCAGATAGACAAATTTGGGGACTGTATCTGTGATGGTAGCTTCCACCTTGGCGTGTATCATAGCCTGTGTCTCCTAATTCCGGACCACCAATATGCTAAGAGAATGAGTTTTCCAAGATTTTGCTATATTTTGCTTGGCAGAGGTTGTGACCTGCAGAAGGTGCTTTAATCGGTGTTTAGGAATTGAGGGGGGTCGTAAATTGAGTAAGGCGATGTCCAGAGTTGGCGCTAGCGGTTTTTTGAGAAGGGTAGATAGCATGTGGAAGATACCAATCCAGAAGGTATGAGCTACTCGGCAGGACCACCAAGTGTGAAGGTAAGTGCCCCTCATCGCACAGCCTCGAAAAAAGTCCGAGGAATACCCCGGAGTATATTTAGCAATCCTAGCCGGAAATCAGGTACCACCGGGAGAGGACCTTGTAATTTGTCTCAACTGCTACTACATTCTGTGAGGAGGATTTAGTAGCTTGCCATATGAGGTCCCAATCCTCCTGGGCTCAGCTGGGACCAAGATCCCTCTCTCACTTGGAGACATATGAAGGGCCAGGGGAGGACTCAGATATCGAGAGTAGGGTGTAGAAGATAGAGATAAGCCCATGTCTGTGCGGATAATTCTTGCAGGCACTTTCAAAGGAGGTCAGAGACCTAACGGAACATGAAGTAGCGGAGAGGGGGGAATAGAAGTATTTTAGTTGAAGGTAACGGAAGATTTCTGAAGCGGGAAGGGAGTGAGATTCTCGAAGAGATGGGAAGGATTTGACACCAGAGTTAGTCAAAAAGTGATGGGCTCTAAGGAGGTTAGCTGAAGACCAAAGTGCAAAAGAGCGCGTAGAGAGCCAGGCAGGGGGGAAAGCCGGGTTGCGAAGGTGAGAGAGAAGAGAATTGTGGGGGTATTGAAGGGGATATCGGGATTTGAGTATACCCCAAAGTGCTACAAAGTGGGAGGAGACTGGGTTCTGGATTGTGTGATGGTCAGAAGGACAGAGCCAGAGTATGTTAGCTAGGGAGAGGGGGTCCAAGATCACCCATTGCGGAATCTCATGGGATGCATGATACTTTAGAAGTTGCACTAAGTGGGCTGCTAGGTAATATTTTGCAAAATCCGGGAGACCCAGAGCTCCCTTTTAACTTTGGCATGTGGATGGTAGTACGGGGGACTCAAGGATGAACAGGACCCCAGATATATGTGTGGACCCGGCGCTGGAGCACTTGGAGATAATGAGTCGGGACAGGTATGGGGAGAACCCTGAAATGATAGAGGATTTTAGGTAAGATGGACATTTTCACTACTGCAATTCTACCCAACCACGCCAATGGAAGAGATGACCAATTGCGCATTAGACTAGCAAGGTGGGCGAGCATTGGCAGGTAGTTAGCAGAGTACAGATCAGATAGGGAGGCCATCAGTTTAATGCCTAGGTATGGGATAGCGTGGTGGTGACACGAAAAGGGAGAACTTGTTGTAGATGGAGAGTCTCTTGAGGGGAGAGAGAAATATTCAGGACTGTAGATTTTTGGGTGTTGACTTGGAGACCCAAGATGGTGCCGAAGTCGTGTAGGAGCCGAAGTAGAGGCAGGGTGGAGGTAAATGGCGAGGTCAAAAAAAGAAGTACATCATCTGCAAAAAGGCAAGGTTTATGATGAGACCCTCCTACCTCCAAGCCTCAGATATCAGGGTTGACTCTGATCAGAAGGGCGAGGGGTTCAACGACTAAGGCAAAAAGAATTGGGGAGAGTGGGCCTCCCTGGCGGGTACCACGGGCTATCGTTAATGGGGCTGATGAATGTCCCAAGTAGCGAACCTGAGCTGAGGGATTACGCTATAGGGATGAGATCCATGTTAGGAAGTGGGGACCGAAGCCCCAACGCCATAGAATAAAATGAAGAAAGGACCAGGAGACAGTGTCAAAGGCTTTTCTAATGTCTAGAGACAAAAAGCAAGTAGGGCTATTACGGGCATGACAAGGTGGGAAAGAAGGGCCGCGTGACGTATATTATCTTGCCTAGAGAGGATAAAGCTAGTCTGATCATTATGGATTAAGGAACCTATAATTGGGTTCAAGCGGGTAGAGAGGATTTTAGCAAGGTGCTTGACGTCAATATTTAGAAGGGAGATCGGTCTATAGTTAGACCAGGCTGAGTTGTCGGAATGGGGTTTTGGTATCATTGTGATAATGGCCGAGACTGTGTCTGAATTAAAAGGATGGCCTGAGAGGATGGCGTTGAAAGCTTTGGTAAGGATGGGGGAGAGTATGTGAGCGAACTTCTTATAGTAGGAAGCAGAGAAGCCATCTGGGCCGGGGCGCTTTCTAGGTTTAAGGTCTTTGATAGCGGACAAAGTTTCAGTTTGTGTAATCAGCTTCTCTAAAGCTTCCAGATGTTGGGCAGATAGAGTAGGAAAGGAAAGGTGGGCGAGAAGATTCTCAGCATGGGATTGGTCGAAGGGCTCCGTCGCAGTATAGCTGTGCTAAGTGTTTGTGGAAAACACAGAGTACGTACCCAGGCTGGGTTACTGGTGTAAACGCTGCGGGTGAGTTTGAGGCGAATAGGCTTGGCGATGTGATCTAATCTTCGGAGAGAGAGCTAGGAAGGTGTCAGATTTTTTCGCTTTAGTGTAGTATTTGTGGTGAGATCAGCGAAGGGAAAGCTCATTCTGGTTAGTCAGAAAGAGGTCAAGTTCCAAACGCACTTGCTTCAATGCCTTGCGATGGGGAGGGGAAGGGTTGGTCTGAAACAGTAAATGGGACTGGTTGTAAGCCGCCTCAAGGTGGAGGCGAGTGTGCTGTCTCTCTTTACAGAGGAAGGACGACTTACTGATACAGAACCCTCAAGGACAGGTTTATTTGCTTCCCATAGCAAGAGAGGGGAGATATCTGGGGTGGAGTTTAACTCCAGGTATTCTTTAAGGTGGTTCTCGAGGTCGAGGCTATGTGTAGAATGAGAGAGTAGGTTGTCATTAATTACCCAGGAACTATCTGAAGCTAGGGGGGCCAAGGATGAAAGAGACATGAGGACTGCACAATGATCGGACCATGGAAAAGGGAGAATATCGGAGGTAAGGAGTCTAGAGGAGGTGCCGACTGTCGTGAGTATATGGTCAATGTGAGAAAATGATTTGTGGGGGTGGGAATAGAAGGTGTATCTACGCTTTACTGGGTGGAGTTCTCTCCAGGAGTCTACTAAGGAGTGGAGATTGAGAAGTTGTTGGAAGGAGTATGAAGTGGCAGGAGGAGGGGCGGTTGGGGAGATTTGTCTAGAAAGGGATAGATAGTGAGATTGGAGTCTCCGTAAATTAGCAAGGTGCCGTGTATATGGTGGTCAATAATTGTCAGCAAGTGGGATAGGAATGGAAGAGGACCCTGATTGGGAGCATAATATGGGACGATTGTGACTGGAGTATCAAGGAGTGATCCCAATAGAATGAGGTAGCGGCCTTCCGGGTCTCCAAGTTGGGCTTGGAGCAGAAAAGGGACTGTGTGATGAAATGCAATGAGGACTCCCCTACGCTTGGTGGTCACGGAGGCAGTGAAAACTTGCGGGTAGAGGGGACTGAAAAATTTGGGCGTAGAAGTACCAGAAATAAATAAGTGAGGGTAAAAAGGGTATTAAGAGGACGATCCTGGGAAGGGGGGGGAAGAAGAAAGGGAGGTAGGAAAAGGAGGGACGTCACACCGGGGAAGGAAAAAAAAAGGTGGAACCAGGAACAGTAGATGGAAGGAACAAAAAGCAACCGAAAACAACTGTCTGGCCCCCGGGACTAAAATAATACGAACAGTCCAGGGGGTCAGGAACAGCCTGAGCGGTACAAAAAAACTGTACCACATGGGCCGAAGTGGAGTGCGTAGTGGCAAGCACAGGGGAGAAACCACACAGGTGAGAATAAAAACAAACCAGTGGACACCAATCATGAAAAAAAACTGGTGTCCAGTGCTCCCATGATAGCCAAGAGGGGGTCTGGAGACTCAATCGAACCAAAGGAGAAGACACCAGGTGAACAAAAGTGGTGCAAGGAAAAGATAAAACAAATGTGATCAGCCTCGAGACCGCCAGTCAGCTAGGAGGTGCTAACATGGTAAGGGTAACTATGGGTTGAAGGACAAAATGATCTTAACAACAACAATTACAAAATTAAAGGCACAGGCTCAAGCGTGGGCTCCAACAGGGAGAGGTGGGTTGGACCGGGAGACCAACTGAGTAAAGAGGTATTAGAAGGAGAGAGGGCCTGGTGGGCCGAACAGCAGGAAGGTGGTCGTAGAGGTGGCCCCCATAAGGAGGAGGGAGGGACCTCATACAGAATACACAGAGGAGGTAGGGGTTCATGTGGAATGTAGAGAGGAAGGCCGATGTGATCAAGTCCCGAAAGTCAACAATGAGCCAGGCGAGGCTGGAGAAGGATGTAGGCGACTGGAATGGGGTTCAGTCCATGGAAACCTGCGGGGCAGGTGCCGGAGAGATGTAACATCCGCGTTTGTGGATATTAGGTGGACCCGTTGCTGAAGCGGAGTGGTGGGCTTTCTGGGGCGAACAGGAAGCAGACCTTCTGCGTGATCCCTCAGGGGTGTCCGCAAGAGTTGGAGGTGACGGAGGGCATCCAGTAGTTCCTCGGTAGATCTACAAATATAATCGCGGGATTGGTGGGAGAATCGAACAGCAAATGGAAAGTTCCAACAATACGTAATTCCATGTTGATGAAGGATTTGCAGGTGGGGTTTCATAGCCCGGTGTCTGGCAATGGTGGCGGGGCATAGATCATGGAATAGTTGGTAGGTATGTCCCTGGAAGGTTAGGGTGCCTGCATTTCGAGCCACTTGAACGATCTTTTCCTTGGTGCGGAAATAATGGAATTTAGCTATGATGTTGTGGGGAGGGCTGTTCGGTCTGCATGGGGCCAAAGCTCAGTGCACCCTATCTATTTCTAAGCGTTCAATCGGGATAGCAGGAGAGAGTTCTTAGAGTAGGGCAGTAGTCGTGGAGAGGACGTCGGTGATGGTTTCAGGAAGTCCGCGGATGCGAATGTTTCAGCAGCGGGCCCTGTTTTCGAAATCCTCAAGGCGGGAGTGGAGCGTTAGGTTTTCATCATGCAATGCCTCAAGTTCATCTGAGTATGTGTGAACAGCTGCGTCCAGGTTGTCCACCCTGTGTTCTAGCTTAGATGCGCGGACCACTAGATCACGTATTTCTTTAGATAGTTTGTCTGTGATATGTTCGGAGGTCTGCTTTAGGGTTTGGTGCAGCATTTCCTCAAATTGTTTAAGAAAGTCATAAGGTACAGGATTAATGGGGTCAGCAGTAGGTGTAGCGTTAGGTGTCCGCTGGTCATTGTCAGACTCCATGATGCTATGGTCTGGATCAGGCTGCAGAGCTGAGAAGGAGGAACTTGGTGGAACTGAAGCTGGTGGCCGTTTTGGAGGAGGCACGGACCAAGGGCTTCCTTTATGGGCCGCGCTGATGTTTTGCGGCTCCCCGGACCATTGTGGCCAGTTCCCGGGGTGCCGCTTATGGTGCGGAGGCGGTAGCGAGGATGGGGCGAGCTGGGAGTGGTGGCGAAGAGGCTGTTTCTCCCGCTGTGGTGCGGAGCCTCAGGGGGACATGTGTTCGCCAGAGATCCCGTGCATGCACACTCCATCAGTTGTCAATTTGCTATGGCTACACTCCAGAGACCATCGCTCACTCCAAAACCCAATTACTAAACACTACCTGTCTATCTGGGACAGTCTAGAGTTCTGATACACCTTACAGTCACCCCATAACCCACTCATGGCATACCTCCTCAATCCAGGCTTTTATCCAGCATGGATGCCTCCATCTTCTTTTCATGCTTGTCCTAGAGCTAGTCTAGTTCAAACTTACAATTTCCCAGCACCAGACTCCTTTATACCCTTCCAAACCCTATGTGACTCCCACAAAATATCTAGACCTGAAAGTTTTAGATATCTTCAGATCAATCACTTTTGTTCCTCCCACTTACACACCAACCCCCTCCCTCCCAGACATGACTAGGTTTGAACACATATGTAAATGTGACCCCCATGTCAGAGGTTTGATTTCCACCTTATATACACAGCTACCAGCTCCACCACCTTACACTTCATACCATATACATCCAAGTGGGAATGGGATTTAAATCTACATTTGGAAATCCTCCTCCCAAAATATATCAGCCATGGAGACTAACCACAAAACTCTCATGTCCTGGTAAAAAAGAAAAAAATCACACAGGCGGTGCAAACACCTAGCACATTATCCAAGCTTTATTTTTAAAAAAATTAAAAAGACAAAAAACATACTCAGAATATGTACATGAAAAAGCGTAAAAAGCCACAGTGATGGCCCAAACTGATGTCAGAGAGTCCGACTGGTGGTGCAGTCAGCCTGCTGATGCATTTCGGGGACGTGTCCCTTTCCTCAGAGCTGAAGCCGACAAGAGTTGATGCCCTAATATATATATGTGTGACCAGTGCTGCCTATAGCAAAGACCTCTCCCCTCAGGTACCTGGTCCCTGCCCAGATTACTGCATTCATTCCATACTAATCCCTGACTTGTTTCCATGGCTGCTATGAAGCAGTTACCCACCTTCACATGTGGTGGACCTGCCCGGTTGTTCAAACGTATTGGTGCAAAATATTCCATATGCCTACAGCTCTTTATGAAGAAGTTACAGTATATATATCCATCCGGCCACTGCCTCATTTAACCATTTCAATACCGGGCACTTTTGCACCTTCCTGCCCCCAGACCATTTTTCAGGTTTCAGCGCTCTCACACTTTGAATGACAATTGCGCGGTCATACAACATTGTACCCAAACTAGAATTTTATCATTTTCTTCACACAACTAGAGCTTTCTTTTGGTGGTATTTAATCACCGCTGGGGTTTTTATTTTTTGCTAAATTAACAAAAAAGACCAAAAATTTGGAAAAAAAAACAAGTTTTCTTTGTTTCTGTTATAAAAGTTTACAAATAAATAATTGTTCTTCATAAATTTAGGCCGAGATGTATTCTGCTACATGTCTTTGGTGAAAATAACCCAAATTAGGATGTATTATTTAGTTTGTAGGAAAGTTATAGAGTTCACAAACTATGGTATAGATCTGAATATTGATCAATCCTGAAGTACTGACAGCCAATCTAATTTCTTGAGGTCCAAGAATGTCAGAATAGTACAGATATCCCCCAAATGTCAGGACGGTACAGATATCCCCCAAATGTCAGGACAGTACAGATATCCCCCAAATGTCAGGAAGGTACAGATATCCCCCAAATGTCAGGACAGTACAGATATCCCCCAAATGTCAGGACAGTACAGATATCCCCCAAATGTCAGGACAGTACAGATATCCCCCAAATGTCAGGACAGTACAGATATCCCCCAAATGTCAGGAAGGTACAGATATCCCCCAAATGTCAGGACAGGACAGATATCCCCCCAAATGTCAGGACAGTACAGATATCCCCCAAATGTCAGGATGGTAAAGATATCCCCCAAATGTCAGGACGGTACAGATATCCCCCAAATGTCAGGACGGTACAGATATCCCCCAAATGTCAGGACGGTACAGATATCCCCCAAATGTCAGGACGGTGCAGATATCCCCCAAATGTCAGGAAGGTGCAGATATCCCCCAAATGTCAGGAAGGTACAGATATCCCCCAAATGTCAGGACGGTACAGATATCCCCCAAATGTCAGGACGGTACAGATATTCCCCAAATGTCAGGATGGTGCAGATATCCCCCAAATGTCAGGACAGTGCAGATATCCCCCAAATATCAGGAAGGTACAGATATTCCCCAAATGTCAGGATGGTGCAGATATCCCCCAAGTGTCAGGACGGTACAGATATCCCCCAAATGTCAGGACGGTACAGATATCCCCCCAAATGTCAGGACGGTACAGATATCCCCCCAAATGTCAGGACGGTACAGATATCCCCCAAATGTCAGGACGGTACAGATAACCCCCAAGTGTCAGGACAGTACAGATATCCCCCCAAATGTCAGGACAGTACAGATATCCCCCCAAATGTCAGGACAGTACAGATATCCCCCAAATGACCCCTTTTTGCAGAGTAGACAGTCCGACGTACTTCATAAGAGGAATGGCGAGTTTTTTGAAGTTGTATTTTTTTTGTCATAATTTTTCGGAAAATGAAAAAATTAAAAAAATTATTTTCACCATTTTTTTTTTTTTTTTACATACTGTCACCAGTGCAGTACAGCGTCATCATATAACTGGCATGGCGGTGAACAGCGACACTGACTGGTGACAGTATGAAAAATATATATATATATTTTTTTTATTTTTTTTAAATTTGTTTATTATTTTTAATTTTTTATTACATTTTTTTTTATTTTTTTAAAGATTTTTTTCCCCATATTTTACTATGACCAAAGTAGTACAATGTTACCATAGTAACATTGTACTACTTTGGGGAAGTGATCAGTATTTTTTTTTTTTTTTACACAATTTGCTTATAGCAAAGAATTACTTTCCTACAAGCAAGCATTTACCTGAATGACATCGATTCATTCAGGGTTTTTTTTTGTGCTTAGCTGTGATTTGGCCACAGCTAATCACATGACATGTGCATGTGATTAGCATGCACCCGGAATGCTGCAGCGTTTTTGCGTCCGCCAAACGGCCATTGGCCGGGCGGCTAATGGTTAATAACAAGCCCCAAGAAGTATACCTTATGGCGTGTCTCCAAGCTATGGATGGAAGGAAAGGGATCACCCCACCGGCAAGTGAGAAGAAGGGAGCATGAGTCAGAGCGATTCCAGTGTCAGCCAATACAAGTAAAGGGATGGATGCAGTGTGACCAAGCCCTAGTGGGCGGGGTGAGAGGCATCAGAGGGCGTGGCTAGAATGGCAGCTGAGGCCATTCCTCAACACTGGACTGGGGTCAGTTGACCAGTGTCCATTCCTTTACTTGCATAAGGCCCAAGAAGTGACACACTGGCAATTCAAACTACTCCTGTAGGTCACCACCACGGCTTAGCAAACCATAGCGAAGGCCTGGAAATCCCCCCACCTCAATACCACTGAAACTAAGAATAGTGTCACTCGAGCCACGATACATGTCAAAGTAGAAGCCGTCCTATTAGACAGAGTGCATAAAAATGAACAACTATGGCAACCATGGGTTGACCATTTCCTACCCTCAAACTCTGATGAAACCTTACTCTCTTTGTAGTCCTGAGTCCATTAGGTAACCCACTACTCAGTTGCTACTCTATACAGGCACACACCCTCCCCCCTGGGGACCTCCTCTCCTCCCCCCTTATCTGTACCCCTTTCTTCACTACTCTTGCTCTTATCTCTCCATTGCTCTCTTCCTTTTCACCTTTCCTCTCATTAGCTCTTTATCCCTTATGGGGTTTTCCCAATTGGGGGAACCTACACTATCAGTTTGAATTTTCAGTGAGGCGGACAGGTCACCCACTCGTCTGCCACTGATATCTGCATACAGGTTGAAGTACTAAATCTATACTCCCACTGTGAGAGTACCAGAAATGATATTATAGAGTATATAACATGTTTCAGTCTCTACATTCACTCCTCCCTTGATACTATAGCACTCTTATCTCTTGCTGAAGTTAAAGCAGAGCTCCACCCAAAAGGGGAAGTCCTGCCTTAAGGACCCCACTCTCCAATAAGAACTGGCACCTTTTGGGGTGGTGGAGTACCTGAAGTTGACAAGTACTCGTTCCCACTTCTGCTGCAATCACCTAGGTCAGGGGTGGGCAAACTGCGGCTCTCCAGCTGTTGTGGAACTACATTTCCCATGAGGCATTGCAAATACCAGAAGTTACAAGCATGACTCCTATGACTTGCAGAGGCATGATGGAACTTGTAGTCCTGCAACAGCTGGAGAGCCGCAGTTATCCCACCCCTGACCTAGGTGATCAGTTGTCCTCCCCCCTCCCTCCCTGTAGTATTCTGGGACAGGACCATTCACAAAGCACAGGGATACGCGCTCATGAAGCCGCAAGCTGTCACAGCTGGGTGCCCACAGTGAAGATACCGGCGCCGAGAACACAGGGCGGCCAGTGAAACGGGCTGCGGGGAGGACACCACGAGATTGCGGGACAGGTAAGTGTCCATTTTTTAAAAGTCATCAGCTGCTGTTTTTGCAGCTGCTGACTTTTTATTTTCACTGGAACTCCACTTTAATGTATGAAGATATTATTTGTACTGTACAAATTACAACCTGTACGTTACCTCTAAGGGTTGTACCCCTTCTGACTTACTGTTGGTGAGTCCTGCAATCACATTGTTATCAGCTCCTTGTAAAACTATTATCTCTTTCCAATAAAATCTATGAACAAGAGAAGATATGGACCCCACAATTCCTCTGTATACTCCACAATGCTCCCATGTGGACACCTCGTAAGTGGTTCTCCAGTATAGACTCCCAGTTTGGGGAACTCATTTAGAAGAAGCCATCAGCTAGAATCACACTCACTACTCTACAGTATGGTGAAGACCAAGGAGGCCTAGCAATACCAAATGTTAGACTTTATATTATATCTGCCCAACTTCAACATCTTACCAGGTGGGACTTAGTAGACACATTAGATCCCATCCATCGATTGCTACTTCCATCAGATACAGATTTCACATCACTCTTACATTACATTACATTACATTGAGTTTATATAGCGCCAAAGGGTTTGCTCAGCGCTGTACAATAGAGGGGGGGACAATACATGAAACATTACAGCAACTACGAACAGCACACGAGGGGTAAGAGGGCCCTACTCTTTCGAGCTTACAGTCTGGGAGGGAGGGGGTAGTGGTACAGGAGGAAGTGGCTGTGGGGGATGGAGTGGTAGGAGGAATGAAGGAGAGCAGCAGTTAGGTGAGGGTGGGGTAGGCTTCCCTGAAGAGGTGGGTTTTCAGGGAGCGCCTGAAGGTGAGGAGGGAAGGTGACAGTCTGATGGATTGGGGTAGTGAGCTCCAGAGGATGGGGGAGGACCTGGAGAAGTCTTGCAGATGTGCGTGTGAGGAGGAGACCAGGGAGCAAGATAGAAGGAGGTCCTGTGAAGAGCGAAGGGTACGGGTAGGGTGGTACCTGGGAATCAGGTCGGTGAGGTAGTTAGGGGCAGTGTTGTGAATGGCTTTGTAGGTCAGAGTGAGTAGTTTGAATTTGATGCGTTGGGCGATAGGGAGCCAGTGGAGGGAGAGGCAGAGGGGGGTGGCAGAGGTGGAGCGGGTGGTGAGGTGGATGAGTCTAGCCGCTGAGTTGAGGATGGTCTGAAGCGGGGAGAGCCTGCACTGGGGTAGGCCGGTGAGGAGGGAGTTGCAGTAGTCTCTTACACTTGTTAATGGGCTTCAGATGGCACCAGTGGGAAAGGCATGATCTCTCATCTATTTATTCCAGTCTTTTGACTCTTACCGAAGACTTATAGAAAGAAATGGGAAACAGAGAAACTAAGAGAGAGTGGTGGGAGGTGATTGTGACCTCCATACCTCTCATCTCTCTGTCCTCTTCACAGAAACTCAGTCATTTCTTTTGCATAGAGCTTTCAGGACTCCAGCTCAATTGTTCAGCTAGGACAGGAGGGATTTCCCCTTATGACCCCAATTGTATCGGTAATGTCGAGAATTTGATACACATGTTCTGGAGATGTCCAAAATTATTCAAAAAGTGGAACGATATGACCAGCATACATTGGTATTCAATATTCCTCGGGTGTGCCTCTTGCTCTCAATAGAGGAGGAATTATTTACACCTCCTCCTATTACAAGTCATATAGCAATAGTGAGGCTGTGTGACCATAAAAAATATTCCGATCTTGGCTATCATCTCAAACTCCCAGCAGACAACAGTGGATTGAGCAGGTGATCTCCACATTAACATGTGAAAAACGAACTTACCAACATTGTAATGTCCCCAGGAGATGTATGTCTGGCAGAAATGGCTGGATACTCCTTGTTCACTCCTAGTTAGTTCTTCATAGGCTTTTAAAATATTAGCTGTTTTAGCCCCATAGAAGGAGAACGGCCAGTTGTATCCTACTGAATGGTGACTACATTGGAGACCCATACTTGGGGTATGATCCTGTAGACACGGGCCTCATTGATCGGTGTCAGCTATCTATGTATGTACTGGGGGGAGTTACTTGCCATGTACAGCTGAATTGTTCTAGGTTGTTTCTTCTTTTCTCTGTTCATTTGTTTATAAAAGGTAAAAGTGACACCATAGACAAAGCAAGTTATTGTTCTGTATGATCTGTAACAGTGCCACAACTGCCTATACGTGAGAATGTATGACTCCATTGTCTGGGCTGAATGTTGGGAATACTGTGCGCACTTAGAAACTTTATTAATAAAATCTATTTGATTAAAAAATACTGTAGATAATGCTGTACATATTCTTTCTATTCATAAGATATATTTAGTAATGAACATTAAAAATAGAAAGCAACTTTATGTAGCCCTTTATATAGAATTCTATCTTTTTTCTTTCTCTACAGGCAGATTGATGAATCTAGTTTTCGGTCATGTTGGTCTTCATGAGTCACAGGGAAAACAAGACATATGGGTGTCTTAATTGACTGAAAGTCTTTACTGCAGTTCACTGGAGGATTCACACGGGATACAAGTCATATCTGTGTTCTAAAAGTCATGGTTTGGACCCTCTTCCACATTGATCCAGCAGGAGAAAAGTAATTTCAGTGTTCTGGAAGTGACAATGGCTTTACAATAAAGTCCAACCCAAGTATACATAAGAGGAGTCATTTCATACTACTTGTTTGGAGATTTTACAATGGAGAGAAAATATATCACACACCAGAAGGTTCACAATGGAGGGAAGCCATATCATTGTTCTGAATGTTATAATGCTTTTACAGTGAAGTTAAATCTTATCACACACCAGATTGTTCACACTGAAGAGAAGCCATATCAGTGTTCTGAATGTGATAAAGCTTTTACACGGAAGTCACAGCTTATCACACACCAGAGGAGTCACACTGGAGAGAAGCCATATCAGTGTTCTGAATGTGATAAAGCTTTTACTGTGAAATCAAATCTTATCAGACACCAGAGTCGTCACGCTGGAGAGAAGCCATATCAGTGTTCTGATTGTGATAAAGTTTTTACTGTGAAATCAAGTCTTATCACACACCAGATTGTTCACACTGGAGAGAAGTCATATCATTGTTCTGAATGTGATAAAGCTTTTACTCAGAAGTCAGATCTTATCACACACCAGAGGATTCACACTGGAGAGAAGCCATATCAGTGTTCTGAATGTGATAAAGCTTTTACACGGAAGTCAGAACTTATCAGACACCAGAGTATTCACACTGGAGAGAAGTCATATCAGTGTCCTGAATGTGATAAAGCTTTTACTCAGAAGTCAGATCTTATCCCACACCAGATGATTCACACTGGAGAGAAGCCATATCAGTGTTCTGAATGTGATAAAGCTTTTACACAGAAGTCAGATCTTATCCGACACCAGCTCATTCACACTGGAGAGAAGTCATATCAGTGTTCTGAATGTGATAAAGCTTTTACTCAGAAGTCAGATCTTATCCCACACCAGATGATTCACACTGGAGAGAAGCCATATCAGTGTTCTGAATGTGATAAAGCTTTTACACGGAAGTCAGATCTTATCCGACACCAGAGGATTCACACTGGAGCGAAGTCATATCAGTGTTCTGAATGTGATAAAGCTTTTACTCAGAAGTCAGATCTTATCAGACACCAGATGATTCACACTGGAGAGAAGTCATATCAGTGTTCTGAATGTGATAAAGCTTTTACTGTGAAGTCAAATCTTATCACACACCAGATGATTCACACTGGAGAGAAGTCATATCAGTGTTCTCAATGTGATAAAGCTTTTTCTCTGAAGTCAAATCTTATCACACACCAGAGGATTCACACTGGAGAGAAGCCATATCAGTGTTCTGAATGTGATAAAGCTTTTACTCAGAAGTCAAGTCTTATCAGACACCAGAGGAGTCACAGTGGAGAGAAGCCATTTTAATGCTCTCAATATGACAAAACTTTTACAGTTAATGCCGGTCTAATCTATCACCGGAGGATTCACAAATTTCTGCATTGATTACGTACCAGAGACTAGGATGGGGTCTATTGTCATCTTACCAAGCCTCTGAAGCCTCAGTGGGAGAGTCCATTCCAGGTTCTTCTGACTATTGATACATGATCAGCCAGGCTTGAGGTCTCCAGCTAAGCCCACCTTGTCCACTCCTCCCATTACATGTTCCATCTCCTCTCCCATTATCAATGCCTCCTTTCCACATTTCATCTCTCATTAATATTATTATTATACAGGATTTATAGTGCCAACAGTTTGCTCAGCGCTTTACAATATAACGGGAGACAATACAGTTCAATACAAGAGGGATAGGAGGGCCCTGTATCCTCAGAGCTTACAATCCAGGAGGGAGGGGCTAGTGGTACAAAAGGTAGTAACTGTGGGGGATGGACTGGTAGGAAGAGTAGAATATTCCATTATTAGCTGAGGGCAGGATAGGCTTCCCTAAACGGAGAGGTTTTCACAGTTCGCCTAAAAGTGAGCAGAGCAGGCAATATTATTATTATTATACAGTATTTTTAAAGCGCCAATAGTTCGCTCAGCGCTGTAATAGTCTTATAAATTGGGGTAGAGAGTTCCAGAGGATGGGGGAAGCTCTGGAGACAAGCATGGGAAGAGACAAGGGAGCTAGAGAGCAGGAGGTCATGCGAGGAGCGGAGAGGACAGTTTGGGTGATATTTTGGAGACAAGATTGGTGATGTAATTTGAGGCAGAGTTATAACTGGCTTTATATGTTATTAATGTTTTGAATTTTATCCGTTGGGCAATAGAAAGCCAGTGGAGGGATTGGCAGAGAGGGGTGGCTGATACAGAACGGTTAGTAAGGTGGATGAGTCTGGCAATAGCATTCATGATAGACTGAAGAGGGGATAGCCTGCAATGAGGTCGGCCAATGAGGAGGGAGTTACAATAGTCAAGACGAGATATAACAAGGGATTGAATAAGTTGCTTAGAACGGCCGTATCTTGGAGATGTTGTGAAGGTGAAGTCTACAAGATTTGGACAGTGGATTAGGGGCTGAAAGGACAGATGGGAGTCTAGGATTACACCTAGTACCCTGGCATGAGGGGAGGGACTGATGATTATGTTATTGATCTTGATGGATAAGTCAGGGAAGAGGGCATAGGCTGGAGGGAATACTAAGAGCTCAGTTTTGATAAGATTGAGTTTGAGGAAGTGGAGTGACATCCATGCCGATTTGTCGCTTAGTAGGTTAGTAATGCCAGAGGAGACTGAAGGGGTGAGGTGAGGAGTAGAAAGATTTGTGTGTCATCAGCATAGAGATGGTACTTAAAACCATGGGAGTAGGGGGAGGAGGTGTAGATGTAGAAGAGTAGGGGTCCAAGGACGGAACCTTGAGGGACCCCTACGGAAATAGAGAGTGGAGAGGAGGAGGCAGAGGTGTAGATAACGCTGAACGAGCTCTGTGATAGGTAGGAGGAGAACTAGGAGAGAGCAGAGTCTTGGAGGCCAACTGAGTGGAGTTTTTTGAGGAGGAGGGGTTGGTCACCCATATCAAAAGCTGCAGAGAGGTCAAGTAGTAAGAGTATGGAGTAGTGGCCATTGGTTGGGATGAGTACGGAGTAGTGGCCATTGGTTGGGAGGAGTATGGAGTAGTGACCATTGGTTGGGATGAGTACGGAATAGTGGCCATTGGTTGGGATGAGTACGGAGTAGTGGCCATTGGTTGAGATGAGTACGGAGTAGTGGCCATTGGATGGGACGAGTACGGAGTAGTGGCCATTGGTTTTAGCAGTTAGTAGATCATTAGTGAGGTTTAGTAGGATAGTTTCAGTGGAGTGTAGTGAGCGAAAGCCAGATTTTAAAGGGTGAAGAAGGTTGTTGTCGGTGAGGTGGGAGCTCAGGCGATTGTAGACTAAGCGTTCTAAGAGTTTAAAGGTAAACAAGAGCAGGGAGATGGGTCTTAAGTTGTTCAGGTTGGTGGGGTCCAGGGAGGGTTTTTTAAGTATGGGAGTGATGTACACATGCTTTAGAGGGGAGTGGAAGGCACCAGTAGAGAGGGAAAGATTGAAGATGTGAGTGAGGGAGCATAGGATGGAAGAAGAGGGTGACTGTAGTAGTTGTGAGGGGACAGGATCCAGGGGGCAGGTAGTGAGACGGGCTTCTGAGAAACCTTAGTGACCTCTTTGGTAGTAGCGAGGTCAAAAGAGGAAAGTGTTGAGGGAGGTTTAGTATAAGGTATGCTAAGTGGGATGGATGTCTGTGCAGTGGAGATGTCCCTACTAATTGTGTCAATCTTGTTTTTGAAATGATTTGCAATCTCGTGAGCAGTGAGTGAGGTACTGGGTGGAGGTGGAGAAAGCTGAGAGTAAGAAGTAGAGAAGAGACGACGAGGACTGGAAGACAAGGTATTGATGAGAATGAAAAAGTAGGCTTGTCTGGCAGCATGGAGGGAGGAATTGTATGTGAAGAAAGCAGATTTATATCGGGCGAATGCTTGGTGAGATTTGGTTTTACGCCACATTCGCTCCAGCGCACGACTATGTCGTTTAAGATCTCTGGTGTTGTCAGTCTGCCAAGGTTGTAATGGTCGGGACCTGATGCTTCGTGTTGTTAGAGGAACAAGCGAGTCTAGAGTGGATGATATTTACTGTCCTGCTGTAAAAGGTGTAAATGATCGCCCGCATGTTTCCTGTGGTAGCAGGGACTACAAACTCATATCAGGAATAGTAGGATGGGTACCAACCCAAGGGGGTCACCTTTTTGGATGTGGGGGAAGCATTTCACATGGTTTCTTTCCATTAATGACACCGACAAGGGGAGTCTCACTTCACTAACAATAGGAGAGCCAATCACAGGCCAGTAACATTTCATGGTGTCTCAATGTATTGCAGAATGTTTAATCCCCATTGGTCCAATGGATTCCTAGTCCTCCCAGATACATTGCTTTTTGTGTGGAAGGAGCACCCTAAAATGGCTTCCCTTCAATTCCACCCATAGCTGTACTTTAAGTTATGTTGCCCCTCCCCCATATCTGTAAGGGAAAGCCTCAATTTCTCCCAATACTCCCCTGGCCTTCCAGTGAGAAGAAACATTTTCTCTGGAGTGGAGATGTTTTATGCAGTGAGCCCTTCATAGACGGGATGGGGAATCTAAGTAATCTAGGCTAAGTAAGATGAACCGGTGTACTGGAGTCATGGATCAGATAACCAATGACACCATTGATGGTATAGCAGAGCTGACACCAGAAGTTGCTCCATCACCTAAGGTGGTGTCACAAAACTGCATGGCGGCTGATTATCTCTCGGAAGATCAAGGTGGAGTCTTCAAACTGGTGTCAGAGAGTGTTGTACATTTATATTAGATCATGAGGATCTCAGAAGGGGATATCTACACAAGGTAAAGGAGTTCCAACAGTCACCTGGGTGGGGGGAAGTGGGATCCATTTTCTTGGATGGGTTTAGTTGGAACTTTGTTGAGTAATATGGTGGCTTTGCTTCTTAGGCCATTAGTTCCTACTATAGATTTGGTGATAATTTTTTACATTGTTGCTGTTGTGTCTTTCGCTGCCAGTTGATTTTGCTTGTTTATGCACATGATTACATTCACATTGTTAGGCCAGAAGATTATTTAAAGCCCCCTAAATATTTTTTTTTATTTTCTGAAAGCAGAGACCCTGGAGAATAAAATGGTGGTGGTTACAATTTTTTGTCACACAATATTAGCACAGCTGTCTTTGAAAAGGAAATATTTTCAGTAAAAAAACACTAACAATAATTCCAGTGCAGAAAAACACAATATATGACCCAATTTGATGAAAAATGAAAGATGAGGTTGGCATCAAGTATATAGATACCAAACATGTCAAGCTTTTAAAATGGCATGTGCTTGTGAAATGGTCACAAACTTCAGTACCAAAAATTGTCCATAGGTAATGCTTTAAAAGCCTTTACAGGTCATCAGTTTATATAGTGAACCATGAATGATGGCCCTAGAGTTATTCCTCTCCCTCTGGTGTGTGCAGAGATATGTACAATGTGTAGTGTGATTAATGGTTACATAAGTGGGCGGGGCTGGTATTAATGAGGGGCGTGTCATATGTTAATCAGTTTCTTAGCATTGATGATATAAATGGTATAAATAGATCCTTGAAATGTAAATAATCTATCTCTTTCCTTCTGTTGTTAAAGTGTCACATATATATGATAAATAAAGTTGGATGATATTTTCTTCTTTTTTTTTCCATAAAGTTTATTAATAAACTCAGAGCATACAATAGGTCCAGGTAATACAAGGTATCACTCAGAAATACAATAGGAGGTAATACACATACAGCAAACAAAAAGATACATAGCAATACATAGGCAAAGAATCAGACGTAAGTCATCCCAGGGAAAAGAAAACGGGAAGAATGAGGACATGCGAGCGCAGGAACAGTAAAGGCATATCTGGTCTCAAGCCCTTATTCAGCATATTGGAATCACAGCACTGGCAGGTCGATGATATATAACCTCAGTTACCGAGCAGCAGAGAGCGGGGGCAGTGAGTCAAAGGTATGCATTGGAAATGTATACAGTGGGTGTGGAGGGGGGTGCAAGGGCTTGTAGGATATGGCCTTTTACTTTTGATGAAACTGAGGTAACCCACTACAGGTTGCCAGCACGCGGGTAAAGGGTTCGGGAAAGGAGATATGTAAAAGTAAAACATATGTGCAGCTGGATTGCAGGTAGGGAGTAGGGCTCCTATGCGTACAGAAGTGTACCAAAATGGAAAGGGGAGAATGAAAGCTAAACTCTGAGTAGGAAAGCAGGAAATGGGGATTAAGAATTTAAGAATAAGCATGAAAAAGAAGGGAAGAGAGGGGAAGAAGAAAAAAAAAAAAGTGGAGGGGAGGGAGATGGGGGGTTGGGGACGGGGAGGAGGTGTGGAGGAGTAGGAGGGTAGGTGAGTCACCTTTACGCAAGACTCCCAGGACATGAGAGATACGCACAACCCTGGCAGAGAATCGAGCTGGGGACAGTTGCAGGCGTATCAGGGTGCCAAGCGTAACTTGCTCCAAGCAGTACAGGACATCGAGACAAAGGACTTCAATCACAACCTTAAAAAAAACAGCCGATATATCGCAAGAAACACTACGGGGTATCAGAGAGGTTCAGAATCAATCAGCAAGGCCCATGAAAGAACGATATTCAGGGGTCATTTGGAAGCCAATCCAACAGGACCACGTATGAGAACATTTAGTAGGGTTATCCAGAGAAGAAGCAATCAGCTCTTCCATTTCAGCAATTCTGTTCAAACGTATGAACCAATCTCGCACTGCGGGGGGGGGGGTGAACAGACCCCCAGAGAACCGGTAAGCAGAGTTTAGCCGCATTAAGCATATGCATAGCCAGAGATTTGAAATATAGATGTTTGGGAAGCGGAGTGTGGTGGAGGAGGAGTTGGGCTGGAGAGAACTCAATATCAAGAGTAGACACCGAAGAAGTAATCCGATGTACCTCCTGCCAAAAGGGCTGAACCATAGGGCAGTCCCACCAGATATGAAGAAGAGATCCAACAGGAGCCCCACATCTCCAACAATTACTAGGTCTGGATGGATCAAAATGATGGATTCTAGAAGGTGTATTGTACCAACGTGTCGCCAACTTGTATCCGTTTTCTTGTGCCGAAACATTCAAGGAGCACTTATGAGAAAAGGTAAAGATTTGGTCCAAATCAGAGGAAGAAAAGTCAATGTTTAAGTCTCTTTTCCAAGCTTTGCAGGTGGGAAGTGAGTCAGAGGTTCTGTCACCAAGAAGAAGCAGATAGGTAAATGATACTAAATGCCTCCGTGGTTCAGCCTTTGAACAGAGTGACTCAAAGGAGGTGAGAGGGCGGACCCATTTATGGCGATATGCAGGAGACAGAAGAAAATGTCTGATTTGAAGATAGGCCCAAAAGGGAAAGGTGAGATCACCCATAGTACTTGCCAGGGAAGAACAAGACTTCAGCTGACCTTTGTGGAAAAAGTGGTGCGCCAATACTTGACTGTGTGGCCAATGTGCTGAATGAAAGGACTTATGCATACCGGGAGGGAAATCCGGATTGAGGCGAAGAGAAGTTAGTGGGTTGGGGGCATCGGAAATGGAGGCCGATTTACAGGCTAAGCGAAAGGTTTTAAGGGAAGGACCGATTATTGTATGTAGGAGGAGGTCTTGAGGAATGTGTTTGGTCAGAAGCCACGGGATCGATGCCAAGGGGGAAGTGGAGCAAGAGTCTTCCAGCTGGACCCACGCTTTGGTGGTAAAGTGAATATTCCAATCAATTATCCTAGTAAGATGGCAGGCCCGATGGTAAAGTTGCAGGTCAGGTAGTCCAATCCCCCTTTGGATTTGGGGAGCACAAGTTGGGAGAAAGAAATACGTGGCCGTTTATGATTCCAGAGAAAAAGAGAGCACATTCTTCTGCATGAAACGAAAAAGGCGGGTGGTAAATGGATAGGTAAGGTTTGAAATAGATAGAGGAGGTGCAGGAGGATATTCATTTTTAGTATAGCAGCCCTACCAAACCAGGAGAAGCATTGGCGATGCCACCTAGTTAGGTCTGCTCGGATGGCACCAAGGGTTGGAAGAAAGTTTTTGACATCAAGATCAGAGAGGTTACTCGTAAGCTGTATTCCCAGATAGGTAAGGGAGTCCCTTTCCTATTGAAACGGGAACTGTGACTGACAAAAGGAAACCAGGTCTGGAGGAAGAGTAATGTTTAAGGTATAGGATTTGGAATGATTAATTTTGAGGTTCGAGATATATTGAAAGAAGGAAAAATCCTTAAGTAGGTTGGGCAAGGGAATCCGGGGCTCCGTCAGAAACAAAAGAATGTCATCTGCGTAGGCAGCAAGTTTGTATTCCTTGTTCACCACGGAAATACCCCTGATATCTGGGTTTAAGCGGAGTTTGCGTAACAATGGTTCTAGTGATATCACAAAAAGAAGCGGGGATAGGGGGCAACCTTGGCGCGTACCATTCCCAAGAGGGAACGGATGAGATAGATGCCCATTCACACGGAACTGAGCCATTGGACCAGAATACAGTGCCATAATGAAATTGAGCATGGTGTCCCCTAAACCAATCGCCTGTAGGGATGCCTTTAAGTAATCCCAGGACACCCTATCAAAAGCCCTCTTGGCATCTAGGGAAAGAATAAATCCTGGACTGCGAGAATCGTGAAGTCTGTGGAGAAGGTTAAGAGCCTTGATGGTGTTATCCCTTGCTTCCCTTCCCGGGATGAAGCCCACTTGGTCAAGGTCAATCAGGGAGGGTAACAAGGGAAGGAGACGGTTGGCTAGGATCTTTGCGTAGATTTTGATGTCTATGTTCAAAAGAGAGATGGGCCTCTAATTGGTAACCAAAGTGACATCTTTACCTTCTTTGGGGATGACAGTGATATGAGCTTCCAGGAGGCGATGATGTTGCGTGGAGGGTGAAGAGAAAGTGTTGAAGGCGGAGAGGAAGGGTCCACTCAAAATATCTAGAAACTCCTTGTAATATGCCACAGAAAGACCATCAGGGCCCGGGCTTTTACCAGGTTTCATTTGCTGGACGGCTCAGGAGAGTTCCTCCGCCGTGATATGATGTTCCAAATCCTGAATAGTATCATCAGGTACAGTGGAAGGACTATAGAGGTGAAGAAAGTCAGAGATTAGGGTGTCTCTAGGCGTATTGGCCTCAGAAGGGCGACGTTCTGGAGGGAGATCGTATAATGTTTTGTAGTATTGCTCAAAGTGAGATGCTATATCCGCATTTGAGGTGGCCAAAGAGCCATCCGAGCCCCTAATCTTGTGAACCGTTAAACTTGACTTTTTTGTCTGGAGGGATCTGGTTAAGAATCTCCCACTTTTGTTAGCAAAATCATAAAAAAGATTTTGCGACAAAATGAATCTGCGCTTAGCTGCCTTGCCTAGTTCGTTTAAGAGCTGCGTGCGGGTGTTCGTAAGATCAGATAAAGTCGAGGCGGCCTGATTATGTTTGTGTGCCTTTTCCAGGAATTTAATGCAATCTAAGAGTTGTTGTAAGCGAGTCTGTCTCTCTTTTTTATGTTTTGTGGCCATAGCTATTAGGACTCCTCGAATGACGCATTTATGTGCCTCCCCTTGAGTTAACGAAGAGGTATCTGGAGTTTGATTGTTCGAAAAGTAGTCCATTAATTGGGAGCGAACCTCTGCTTCATTGGCCAAGTCAGAAAGAAGAGAGGCATCCAAATGCCATATCTTAGAACGGGAATGTTTCTCCGAAAATCGTAATGTCATAGTGTCATGGAAATTTTGTATTGTTGGTTGAACTTTAAATGTGTCATATATGAGTGTTATTCATATGTCTCTCGTGTGGCTTAATTAAAGCTCTGAAGGCTGCAATTGGGCCATGCGCATGTACAATGTATGTATTACAGTACTCAGCTCGGTAATGGATGAGATAGCAGATCTGCGCTTATAGACTGGCGTGTATGCCACCACGGCATTCGATGCGAATGCCGCCGGCGGCAGGCCGCGGACCTGTATCCACATATCAGCAGCATAGTACCACATGGACTTCATAACGCTAGGCGCCAAGCGGTACGAACTCCGCGTGTAGGCTCATGCATATCTTACAACCCATTACCGACCTGAACTGTATCCGGATGGATGTGTTTTAATAAAGATCGTATCGGGCCCATCCAGGTACAGACTGGTGTTTCTAGGGGATGCTTGTACAAGGAATTTGCATACCAATAGGAGCTAGTAGGACAGGAAGTATGCCCTCCATAGAGGGCTCATGGGGGAAGGGGAGGAAGTCTGCTGACCTCAGAGGGCTCATGGGGGAGGACCAGTGATAGATAATAGGAAAGGCTATGCTCCAATCGGAATGTATATCCTGTGTATAGGCACTCCCCATTGCATTGTTCGGTGGGAGGGGATTGACTTTATTCATGTGGGGGGCGTGTGTCTGCTTGTAATAAAACCGGGGGCTGAGTCTGAAGCCGGCCCTTATGTGAATTCAAACATCATCCTGAGAGTGTCACCTGATCATTCTAGGGTAACGGAGCTCCAATTCCCCACATTTCAACAGAAGCTAATAATAATAAATAATCACCCTAAATCCCAAATTCCCGTATAAGCACACTTCACCCCTACCCTTAGAGGTGTACAAAATATACAAATAATATGCTCAGTGATAATAATGAACCTTTCCTCCCAGTCTGTGAGTATAATAAAGTCCCAAAGATAAATCAAAAAACCATAATCAAATAGCAGAAATTATTTAAAAAAATCAAATATCCCTTCAAAAAATAGATAAATCAAAAGTGTCCAAAAATGTGATAATCTCCTCAGCCTCTTGCAGCAACTTGATTTACCTCAAACAAAACAAAAATAAAAGCCACATAGTGCATTATCCTTAATAAATACAAATTATATAAAAATCATCCAGTGATAATTCACCCAAGTGGAAAAAGTGTAAACAGCAAAAACATGTGCCAATACTAGTGAAAAACCGTGCAAGTGAATCACTCTTTTTTTGTGCTTATAAACACACGCCACAAAGTCCACTTCTACTAAAGTAAGGAGTGAATACCCTTACCAATATTTAAATCACTTTATGCCTTAGTAACAATCCCCAAGAAGACTGTATGATGGGATGAGTTATTTTCGGCCAATATCCTCACATTTCACTTCCACCTCATAGTACCATGTGGATCCATCCACACTAGTGTTTCAGACCAGTCTCCACCATAACCGCCATCCAGATATCCATGTATGAAACAAATGATAGTGTAATACCGCCACACACTCAAATTCAAAAGCTTTAATGGTACTGCTTACAGTGTTAAAATCTTTCTTATCGCATGACATATATGGAAAAACCTTTTTGCCGTCACTAGAGATGAGCGAATTATTCAAAAATTTGATTCGGCTGATTCGCCGAATTTGAGGAAGAAATTCGATTCGATGCGAATTTATTCGCTGCGAAATTAACTTATAAAAAGGGTTTCTAGGCTTCAGAGAGCCTTTATATTAGTGCAGAACACTGTACCTTTAATTTAAATGCCCTTGGAGATGAGGAAGGAGAAGGATGAGAAGAAGGAGAAGGATGAGAAGAAGGAGAAGGAGAAGGATGAGAAGAAGGAGAAGGATGAGAAGAAGGAGAAGGATGAGAAGAAGGAGAAGGAGAAGGATGAGAAGAAGGAGAAGGATGAGAAGAAGGAGAAGAAGGATGAGAAGAAGGAGAAGGATGAGAAGAAGGATGAGAAGAAGGAGAAGGATGAGAAGAAGAAGGATGAGAAGAAGAAGAAGGATGAGAAGAAGGAGAAGGATGAGAAGAAGAAGAAGATCCGATTCGCGCACCCGAAGTAGGCTAATATTCGGATTTGCCGCGAATCAAATTTTTCCTGAAATTCGAAACGAATTCCACTTCGCCTGGTTCGATTCGCTCATCTCTAGCCGTCACCAATCCACGAGAGTCCGAACCGCTTCTCACAGTCACTATTCCCCTCTCCAAGATGGCCGCCGCTCCACTTCCGGTTCCTCGTTTGCGTCCGACGTCACTTCCCTCTGACGCATTTCGTCATTGGACGTAATCATAAAGGGTGGAATCGTGTAGTTTAGCTGCAGTCGTGGTAAGCGAGATTCCCACAGCTTTATGGGGGATTTCTGCGCATCCAACTGCGAGTACTCACGGTAAGGAGAAATTCGTTAAAAGCGAATTTCCAAGACAGTTTGGCGAGCCAGTGGATACTAACGCGAATTTTGCGCTAGCTAACCAAGCACAAGGGGGGAATGAGCTATCATGAACTAGCAAAAAGTATGCCGGCATATTTCAGGTCTCTCTGCCTTTAAGAGGATCGCTTTTTGCGTGTTCGTGTGGCTGATTTCGCTCTCTGTTAGCTAACGTGAATTCCGCATAACAAGGACCTAGTTTTGTCCTAAAATCTTGATTTGTGGGTGAAAGACGAGGGTTTTTCTCTGCTGAGAGCAGCAGAGGGGTGGGTTTGGTTGGCTGGATTTGGTCAAGTTTAAAAATCTTCCAACCAAAAATTAAACGGGTATATGTTTTAGCGGGTAAAAGTTGTTGCATAGTTTAGGTAAGTATTTGCGGGTTGTAGGTACTGTGGTGATTGCTTTACCCCCTCCACGTGAGGTAATTATTACAGTGCTGAAAGGTTTAGGTTAATTGTTAACTGTTGTAAGATCTTTGTGTGTATGTAGTCTGTGCCGTGTTTTGTGGTACTACTGCTCCCAGCAAGCATACAGCAGGGGGTCCTTTCTGTTACATGTGCATGTTATTGTGATATGTTGGTGTTTTATGTCTGTTCTGTGATCGTGCCAAATTGTGTTGTATGTGTGCTGTATATTGTTGTGTAATTGTCCAGTATATGTTTTGTCAAAGTCTGTTTTATGTAAGAGGTTAGAGGCAATTTTGAGGCTAGTGTCTGCTGTGTGCTTTCCCTGTTGGTGGCCATTTTGTTGACTACCACATGTGCTTTCCCTGTCGGTGGCCATTTTGTTGACTACCACATGTGCTTTCCCTGTTGGTGGCCATTTTGTTGACTGCCATGTGCTTTCCCTGTTGGTGGCCATTTTGTTGACTACCACATGTGCAGTAATCTCTATGCAATGTGCATGAAGTTTCCTATATGCATTTGACCCATTTTGTGTTTTTAATCCAAATTTTTACAGTTTAATTTGTTTGCTTTTAGCTTTAAATTTGCGTATTGCCGGCCAATTTAAAGTGTGTTAAGCGAGTTTTTCCCTCACGTGTTCCACATTTAGTGAGCATGGTGAAGTTTGGGTTTTTGCACATAGATTTCTTGTATAGTGATTGTTTTTCTTGTGTTTTTCTTGTTAAAAGTAGTTCCTTATTGTAAAGCGGGTTTGTTTTAAAGCTGCTGCGTTGCGTGTTTCGCGCCCAGCAGACTTTTTTGTAAACAGTTTTAGGTGGTTGCAGCGAAGATCGCGTGTGTAGCGCGGATCGGTTAGCGGCACTGGTAGGCGCGATTTTCGTTTCTGCAACGGGTTATTTTTGGCACAGTTTTTCAGTTCACCTCTGTGTAATTGTTTTATTGCGAAACATCCTGTGTTTTCCATAATGTTCCACTTTGTCCTTTTTTTACGGTTTTTCTAGTTGAAAAGGGGTTTTTCTGTGTGTATTAGAGACGTTTTTTCTTTACACAATTTTTCCTAAAGGTCAGTTAGCAGGTTTCCGGCCAACCAGTGACCCCTAAGTAACATCCAAGAACCCCTCCTTTTGGTTTGACTTGTGTTAGCTACTGTGTGCAGGGAGAGAAAAGCCACTTTCATCTTTGTGCGGTGTGGCCTGCCAAACACAGTGGGTGATGAGAACCACATAAATTGCGCTGTGCGAGTGGGCGGTCCAGGGAAGTGTAACGCTTAGCCTGGTTACCACAAACACTTTGGGTGGTCAGGATCACATAAATTGCGCTGTGGGCGGTCCAGGGAAGTGTAACGCTTAGCCTGGTTACCACAAACACTTCGGGTGGTCAGGATCACATAAATTGCGCTGTGGGAGGTGTGCTCTCAGCCTGACCGCCACTTGATGCGCTTCGGGTGATCGATAAGAATCACATAAATTACGCTGTGCTGGGAAAGTGGTGGAATCAGGCCTCTCGGTAGCATCCCACCGAGTGCTCCAGGGGGTAAACAGGTACCCGGACGCGGGATATATACCAGTGACTAGTCACGATGGGCAGTAGTCAGTCCATGAAGAGAGAGGGGGAACCAGCCCTCTTCAGGGTAAGGACAGCTGCACAACTGATGAAGGTGAGTTTGGGGGGGAAGTCTACAGAACCCCTCAAAAGGTGGAATAAATGGTCGAAGGGTACCAGATGGGAAATTCCCCGGGAAGGTACATTTGACGCATGGAGGTGGGAAAAATTCATCTCTGAATTTGAACCACGGATGCAGGCGTCAGAACTAGAGATCGCACAGCTATGGCTTCACAGGTCAATCCGATTAGGGAAGCAGGGCATACATAAACTGGTGTCTGTCCGGAAGAACCAGGTGATGTATACCTGGCCTCCAGAGGGAATAAAACAGGAGGATCCGGTGTCAGAGGTGGAGGAAGCTCTTTCAGGGCTGACTCTACTAAGGCAGGCAGGATCAGGGTCTGCTGGGGTTCCCGAACAACCAACAGTGGCTGAGATAAGTATAACTGCACCTGTCTCTTCTGTTAGTGACGTCACTCTTGACGTACCTTCCGTGTCTTCTGTATCTATGCCTCAGCCTCTGCCTCTACCTCTCCCTCCTCCCTGCTTCACCCCAGCTTCTTCTGTTTCCAACTATGAAGCCTTCTCAACAACCGATTTGCAGACTATCTGTGAATCAAGGGGAATAGACACCCGGTTAAGAAACAGGGCGGATTGCATCAAAGCACTACGAGCCACTGATCAGACCCCTGCCCCCCAGCTATACCCTGATCTGAGGGACCTCAAACCTGAAGGTGCAGTAAGCGAGGTGGTTAATCTAAGCCCACCGATGAAGCTGGGCCAGCCCTTGCACTCTTCCCGGACCGAGGCCTATCCAGTCAGGGTGCAGCAATTTGAAGGTCCTCCCAATGCACAGGGGGAACGGACTTTAGGGGAACGGGTAGTTTGGCATGTCCTCTTCAACCCGGCAGAGATCCGCACTATTCTGGCTGAGCTCCCGGACTATCGAGTCAATCCGAGAGGATTTGCTCGAATGTTTGGACAAAACCAGTTCAGCTATGGTATGAGCGGGTCAGATTGTGCGCAGATCATGCGGGTGAAGGTGGGCATGGAAGTGGCCAGTGCAGTGATTGCAGGGTGCTCTATAACCACTCATGAGGAGATGACTTCAGGGGGCAAAGAGTTCTGTACACAGCTAAAGGCAAAGCTTCCAGAAATGTATGGTGCTACCTCTACTACGGACATGATGAAGCTCACCCAGGGTCCTAATGAGGAAAGGTCCTGCTTCTGGCGCCGTCTCAAACAGACGGCACTGGATGCGGATCTGGAAGTTGGACCTGATGCTCCAACTGAAAGGGTAAAGGTGACCGCGACGCACATTCTGTTGCGGGCCAAATTTTTGGAAGGCATCGATACTAAAATTCGGGAAAGGCTGGTTCTGGCCCGACCCGAATATAATGAGATGTCTATCCCTGCTATCCTTTCCACTCTTGCGGCAATAGAGAGGGAAATGGATAGAAGAAAACAGGACAAGGCCAAAGTTCTTATGTCCCAGACCCCACACGAAAAACCAAGGGATCTGGGTCACAGAAAGGATAGGCCCCCACCCAGGTGCTTCCAGTGCCACCAAACAGGGCACATGAGGAGGAGCTGTCCCCAATTACCTAAAGGTCGGTGGCAGTTCATTCCTGATGAGTCCTCCACCCCAGTGACCACCATGGTAAGTAACTCCTATGAATCCTCATAGGAAGTTGACAAATCGGTGTCGGCCCAGATCCATCTTTTTCTAGAGGAATTAAAATATCCCCTCCCTTGCCTCACCGACACCAGTGCAGCAAGAACGGTCTTGCAAAAACAGGACATCCAAGGCAAGGTACCCCTCTCAGGGGAAAGCCCTCCTAACCACTACTAACCTCACCATCAAACGATGCACTATTCTTAACCCAGCTTCTCTTCTTCCTGTGTTGGAAGATGAGAAGGGGGGGGGGGGGACAGCAACGACAGTGCTAAATTTTGCAACCCGACTAACAATACTAACACCTCTTCTGCTAACATGTCTTCTTTGTCCACTACTAACCTCTCTTCCAAAGGACACGACTGCATTTCTTTGGTGGAACTGGAGTCAGCAGCGACACACCCCATATCACCCCGAGAGTAACGGTAAGGTTGAACGTCTTAACGGAATCCTTAAAAACAGGATCTCCAACATCATGGCCGATATCCAAAAACCTTAGCCTGAGTGTCCCCCCATTGCCCTCTATTCCATCCGGAATGCCCCTCGGCAACCACATGGGCTGTCACCCTACGAGGTGTTGTTTGGGGGACCTCCCAAAACAGGGTTGTACTTTCCTCAACAGTTGTCGTCTTTGCATTCACAACTAACAGGTTACATGCAATCTCTGCAACGGGAGCTGCAGAAGATACACCATCGGGTTTGCGAATCGCTCCCCGATCCAAATGCAATAACAGGTGTTCTTTCTATTGAGCCAGGTGATTGGGTCGTCCTAAAGAAACATCAAAGAACCGGACTCGAGCCACGGTTCACCGGACCATACCAAGTCCAGCTGATGACACCTACCTCACTCAAGCTCGAGGGACGAGACAACTGGGTGCACGCAAGCCACTGCAAGAAGCTTTTCAGCTACACCAGAGAATGAGGGGTGTCATTTTTCCTTTTTCTTTTTGTTTGTATGTCTTACATGTGTGTGAACGGAGGAAAAGACGGCAGATACCCCAACCTTTTATTTAAAATGCATCTGCGTTTAGCCAGAACCGCCAACAAAACCAACTGTTGGGTATGCTCTAAGCCTCCACCCAGTCATCACATGTCCGCAATGGCCGCTGTTCATGCCCTATATGACATCCGCGTCGGCATGAAAAAGCAAGGGACCCCTGGTCAGCCCCCACGTAGACATTTGTCGGTAGAACTTAATGACACATTTTTAGCAGGTAACATCAGTTTTAGCACCAATATTAGCTCTAGCTCCTGTAGGGCCCTCACCAGTCCATTATGAGTAACAGGACAGCTAAGCAGCCCTCAGGTGTGCTTTAACATCAGCTTTGGCACAGGTAACAAGTTTGTTGGCACTACCACCTGTGAGGGAAGTATAACTGTCAATCTGACTAACCAGACTTCCCTTCTGAGTAACCACACTGACCGACCAGACCACGTTTGTTGGAAGGACAGATGTGATGTGCAGACTGAGGGAACAATCCCCCAGTCTGTGCAACTGTTGCTCAGTGCCAGAGGCCGAACAAGGAACTCCTCCTGCTCTGCTCTGACAGGTCCATACTATTTTCTGTGTGGTTCGGCAGCCTATTTGTTCAGCAGAACATTTCCCCAGAACGTGAAAGGTTTGTGTGCCCTCATAAAGCTAGTCCTCGCATCCTATGTAGTGATGGATCATGAAGAGTTGATGGTCCACAAGAAGGTAAGGATGGCAGGGAGAGTTCACAGGGAGCTGTTCTCTGAGGGCGACCAGGCATGGGCTTGGTTCCCCTCATGGACAGGTTGGGGAATAGAACTTTTGAAGCGCCTGAACAATTTTTCTGTCATCGTGGATAGTATGTTTAACGAGACCGTAGAGGCTGTCAGAGAAATTGCCCAAGAACAACGGCAGATGTGAATTTTAGTGCTTCAGGAGAAGATGGCCCTTGATTATCTTTTAGCCGCCAAAGGGGGGTTCTGTGAGTTCATCAGAGAGGATTGTTGTACTTGGATAGAAGACACCGATGACAAGGTCCAGGCCCATATGGACAAAGTTAGTGAACTACAGGGAAAAGCTAGAGCTATAGCTAGTGAGGGTTGGAATCCGTTCAAGGGTTTGGGAGGATTGGGAGATTTCCTGTTCTCCATCGGATCTTGGTTGAAGGAAGTGGGAGTGTATGTCCTGATGCTTCTCTTTTTCCTCTGCCTCTTATATGCCGTGGTGAGATGTTCCTGTTGCCTCATCAATGTGTAAGCCAAGCTCGGGCAGATGACCACATCTCCATGCCCACTCCTGGGATCCCACTCCAACCACTGATCGGAGGAAGACCTCACCAACCAGCCACCTTCTCTGCAGGTTACGTCCTGGCTTCCCTCTGATTCATCTCCCTGAAGACCATGTTCCCCAAGACCTCCAAGCAAGGTAGTGGTGGTATGCTGTAGGAACCGTTTGTGCTAGCTCAGTGTCTGTGTTTATACAAAGCAAAGTCTGGGTGTCTGGTGGTGACCTGGGGTAGCAATGTTCCTGGCAATAGGGTGAATTCAACTGAATTGACCCAGTTCTCCAGTTAATTTGGGGGTCGTGTGCACGTAGCCAAGGCAGCCCCAAAATAACTGGGAATAGTGAGGACGCAATGGTGTCCAAGCGGAGGACTTCCTGCATATAGGAGGGGTCTCCTGATCTACCAACCCAGACTTAACTTGAGTCCCATCAGCCAAGAGGATGTTCAGGCCATGCTCCTTGGTCAGTAAGGGAATCTGCTGTTGCGCTGCAAAATTGAGGTCAACAAAACAACTACAGGCCCCTGAGTCAATAATGGCCGTCACCTGTACGGTTCTTCCGGGGAGTTGAAATGAGATTGGTATGGCTAAGAGAGAGGGTTTATCTACACAAGCACGAGTCATAGAAAAAGTAGGAGAAGAGCACTTACTTAACTTCTCCGGGCAGGAACGTACCACATGGCCTGCTGCTCCACAGTATAGGCAAAGGTTGTTTACCCGGCATCTCTTGCGCTCTTCAGACGTTAGGGAAGGCCGCATCAACCCAAGTTGCATTGGTTCGGCTCCCTCTGCTGGTTCCGGATTCCGAGTACTGGTAGGGGAGTTCGGAATGGTCAGAACCCGTGGTAGCATCCATGTGGGTTTTAACCCTGGACTGGATCTTTCAGACCTCCGTTCCTGAAGAACGCGGTCAATCTGAATTGCCAGAGTTATCAATCCTTCCAAGGAGTCAGGTACCCCTACTCTGGCTAGCTCGTCTTTTAGAGGTTCAGATAGGCCTAGGCGGAATTGGTAATGCAAAGCTGCGTCATTCCACTGGGTGTCCCCACTCCAGCGCCTAAATTCTGAGGCATAGTCCTCTGCTGCCCGGCGACCCTGCTGCAAGGTATGTAGCACTGCTCCGGCTGAAGCAGCTTGTTGCAGGTCATCGTATAATTCTGCCATTGCTCTGAAAAATTAGGAAACTGAGTCCAGATGTGAATGGCGACTCTCCAGCAGGCGATGGGCCCAGCCTTGGGGTTCCCCCTAGAGTAAGGATATAATGAATCCCACCTTTACAGATTCTGACGAAAAAGTCAGTGGCTGTAGGTCAAAGTACAGCAGACAGGAATTCTGGAAGGCTCTGAACTTCCCTCAATCCCCACTGAACCGCTCGGGTGTTGGTACTCGAGGTTCTGGCGGAGGCATGGTGAACACTGCTCCAGCGGAAGGTTCTGCGCGGCCCCTGGCCAGAGTAGGATCAACTGGAGCTGATGGTGTGGTTGCTGGCATGGTTAGGGTCTGAATACATCCCTCCAGGTGGGTGTAGCTTTCTTGGAGTGTTTTGACAGCTTGGGTGAGTGCCGCCACGTGTTGGCATATCTCATCCCAGGGTGAGGGACCTCTTCCCGGCTCAGTCATGGCCGTATGGTTCTGTTAAGGACTGACTGGCAGTAGCCTCTAGCGACCCACAGGCCGGAATCCCTCAGGGCGTGGAATCTAAGCCTCAGTCTGCTGTTTCACCAGAGCCCCTGATGGTGGGGATGGACTTGAAGCAGCCTGAGACCAGGTCGCGACCCCCGAGTTCAACCAGCTGTGGTAGAGGTGGATTTGCCAGTGATAGGTAATAAGTGAGAGCCAGATGTGAAGAGGTAGTGTGTAACGTAGTCAGACAGGCCAGGTCGGTAACAGCAGAGGCAGACGGTACAGATCAGCATGCAAAAGGATAAACGGGTCACAAGCCAGGTTCAGCAACAGGAGGTCAGGTAAACAGGAGAAAGCAGAAGAATGGTCAGACAAGCCAGGGATCAGGGCAGGAGAGAGTCACGATAATCCGGGTCAGGCAGGTTCGGCAACAAAGGCAATCTCAGGTACTAGGAACAGGAACACAGGAATAAGACCGGCAATGTGAGCATTGCAAGAGCTGGTTTAAATAGCCCGCCCGGTACTGACAGGTGTGCCTGGGTCCTAGTGCCTGCCAGCACTGTCATTGGTGACGGGCGCACCTGGGTCCTAGTGCCCGCCTGCCTCTATGTCTTGTTGGAATCCTATGCATGTGCAGATTTATGCGTTGTGGCGATCTTCTCGTTCCCTGATACTTTGACAGGCTACAGGCAGCGGAGCTGGATGCTTTGCCTACCAGGTGTATTATAAGGCCAGCATTGCACCCACAGGGGCCGGACCCCCCATGTACAAGGGGCCTAAGAGATACCATCAGCTTGTGTCCCATTCCACCAGACTCCTAGAACTGGAAGAGGACATTTTTGGGGGGATGTTGTAGAAGAACCCAGACCACAGTATTGTGCGGTGAAAATATCATCCAACTTTATTCATCATATATATGTGACACTTTAACAACAGAAGGAAAGAGATAGATTGTTTACATTTCAAGGATCTATTTATATCATCTATGCTAAGAAACGGATTAACATATGACACGCCCCTCATTAATACCAGCCCCTCCCACTTATGTAACCCTCTAAACCTCCAAATCCCTGTAACTTCCCAGAAGACACTTTCATCTTTTATCCATAACAAGCTGATTGGGTACAAGAGAACCCCGAGCCCCTCCTGCTCATTCCCACACAAGTCCATGTCACCATCTACAAGGTGAGAGGACCTGAAGGAGAACAAGACCATGACCACCAGGACCATCGCCTGACTGAAGCCATGCTCACATTTCTTTCTAATGCTGCTTCTATGGTCTACTCAGATACAGATTTGGCAGATGTACATTCGTGTCTTCAAGGAGCTGATCAAACATGATCTGTGCTTGACCATCTTTTTTGGGGTCCAGAGGTGACATTAGGGGTTAGATAGACCTCTTGTGTTTCTTTAAAGAGGATCTGTGACCAGCAATATGTTATCACATGCGAGGCTATTAACCCCCTATATGGCAATAATAAAGTTCAGAGAAAGAAAAGTGTAAAGTAACACACTGTAAATGAAAAAAACACACAAAACACATTTTAAAGCCCCCAGTTCCCGTATACATGAGCAATTGCAAGGGTTGGGTGCGGTTATGTAGGAAAACATCAATCACACTACACATTGTACATATCTCTGCACACACCAGAGGGAGAGGAATAACTCTAGGGCCATCATTCATGGTTCACTATATAAACTGATGACCTGTAAAGGCTTTTAAAGCGTCACCTATGGACAATTTCTGGTACTGAAGTTTGTCACCATTTCACAAATACGCACAATTTTGGCATGTTTGGTATCTATATACTTGATGCCAACTCAATATTTTACATTTCACCAAACAAATTGGGTCATATATTGTGTTTTTTGTGTATTAAAATTATCTTTAGTGGGATTCTTTTTACAGAAAATATACATTTGACAAACAGCTGAGCTAATATCCTGTGACATAGAAAATGGGAACTACCACCATTATATTCTCCAGGGTCTCTGCTTCAGAAAACAAAATGTTTGTGTGTTTAATCTTCTGTTCTAAAATGTGAATGTAATCATGTGCATAAAAAAGCAAAATCAACTCAGCAAAACACACACCAGCAACAATGTATACAATTATCATCAAATCTATAGTAGCAACTAATGGCCTAAGAAGCAAAGCCACCATATTACTCAACCAAGTTCCAGCTAAACCCATCCAAGAAAATGGATCCCACTTCCCCCCACCCAGGTGACTGTTGGAACTCCTTTACCTTGTGTAGATATCCCCTTCTGAGATCCTCATGATCTAATATAAATGTACAACACTCTCTGACACCAGTTTGTAGGCTCCGCCTTGATCTTCTGAGAGATAGTCAGCCGCCATGCAGTTCTGTGACACCACCTTAGGTGATGGAGCCACTTCTGCTGTCGGCTCTGCTATACCATCAATGGTGTCATTGGTTATCTGATCCATGACTCCAGTACACCGGTTCATCTTACTTATCTTACATTACTTAGATTCCCCATCCCGTCTATGAAGGGCTCACTGCATAAAACATCTCCACTCCAGAGAAAATGTTTCTTCTCACTGGAAGGCCAGGGGAGTATTGGGAGAAATTGAGGCTTTCCCTTACAGATATGGGGGAGGGGCAACATCACCTAAAGTACAGCTATGGGTGGAATTGAAGGGAAGGCATTTTAGGGCGCTCCTTCCACACAAGAAGCAATGCATCTATAAGGACTAGTAATCCATTGGACCAATGGGGATTAAATATTCTGCAATACATTGAGACACCATGAAATGTTACTGGCCTGTGATTGGCTCTCCTATTGTTAGTGCAGTGAGACTCCCCTTGTCGGTGTCATTAATGGAAAGAAACCATGTGAAATGTTTCCCCCAAATCCAAAAGGTGACCCCCCCATGGGTAGGTAGCCATCCTACTATTCCTGATATGAGTTTGTAGTCCCTGCTACTACAGGAAACATGCGGGCGATCATTTACACCTTTTACAGCAGGACAGTAAATATCAGAACACAATTCAAACATCAGACCAACAGCAGGAAGTCTGCTAACTGAATGTGTAATGCAATCTGTCATTAGCATTCCCAGAGTTCCCTCTGCAACATAGTTGTATCAGCTGTTGGTCCTGTCTGTACATCTGTTATTTTCCCACCTTCTGTAACAGGGTGACAACCCTGATCATTCTGCAGGAACATTACACAGCAGCGTTGTCACCCTGTACAGGGAAGTCTTAGATAGATTATAAGTAAGACACACAACAAGTAAAGCCCAACTTCAGCTAACGCTTCTACAGCAGTTACAGCAACAGGTTCTCTATAAAGTCCAACCCCCCATATGAATGACAACTGACAGTTGTGAGCACCCCCAGCAGTGTTATAGGATTTGCCCCAACCCCTCCAACTGCCATTTTTCCCAAAAGACTTGGCCTTCTACAGGAAGTAGACAAAAAATATCTACTTGGAGGGACAACAAAACATAAAATAATAGGAGACTCGGAAAAACAAAGCCTGCTCTGCTAATGACAGATTTCATTATTAATGTCATTACTGATTTTGCCCATAGTTACACTTTGGTGCCAACGTTGTAATATTTCCAGGGAGAAGAAGTTTTCTTTACAAACTTTCCACCAAAAAGAGATGCGTGCACTCAGAGTGATTATTGTGAACCCCAATCAGAGGAATGTCAGTCCCCCGGAAGAAGTGGTAGGAATATGACCGCACACTCAGCACTTTGTAAGTTCAGATCTCTGGCAGTTGTATTGTGTGATTAGTCTATGGAGAGGAGTAATAGCTGGAAAGAGAAAACATGGAACAAGGATTTCTGATCTTCACCTGATGGAATCCCATTTGGCAGAACCACATGGAACACAAGTGGCCAGCTGGGCTTACGTTTTACTGCTGAATACATCCCCTAAATCAGCAGTAACTCAGTATTGGAAGGCCTGCATCAGCTTGGGATGTTGTTTTCTCACTGAACAGAGACTTCTTTCTAGCTGGTGTCACAGCCGCAGACCTGCCTGAAAGGTTGTCACCCATGAGAGGATATCCTACAACCTCACAAACACCCCCTTTCCTCTCTCTGATCACAATCTCATCACCTTCAGTCTCCTCATCTTCAAACACCTATCCCTCCAATCAGCAATCACCTGCAGAAACCTTCACAACTTGAACCCTTCTCCTTTCCACTCTGCAACTGACCACCTCTATGACAGAATCTCTCCCCTGTCCTGCCCTGACCTGGCCACTGCTGTCTACAACAGTTCACTTTCATCCACATTAGACTCACTTGCTCCTCTAACATGAAGCATCAGGCCCCGCCCATTACAACCTTGGCAGACTGACAACACCAGAGATCTTAAACGACATAGTCGTGTGCTGGAGCGAATGTGGCGTAAAACCAAATCTCACCAAGCATTCACCCGATATAAATCTGCTTTCTTCACATACAATTCCTCCCTCCATGCTGCCAGACAAGCCTACTTTGTCACTCTCATCAATAGCTTGTCATCCAGTCCTCGTTGTCTCTTCTCTACTTCTAACTCTCAGCTTTCTCCACCTCCACCCAGTACCTCACTCACTGCTCACGAGTTTGCAAATCACTTCAAAAACAAGATTGATGCAATTCATAGGGACATCTCCACTGCACAGACATCCATCCCACTTAGCATACCTTATACTAAACCTCCCTCAACACTTTCCTCTTCTGACCTCGCTACTACCGAAGAGGTCACTAAGGTTCTCTCAGAAGCCCGTCTCACTACCTGCTCCCTGGATCCTGTCCCCTCACAACTACTACAGTCACCTTCTTCTTCCATCCTATGCTCCCTCACTCACATCTTCAATCTCTCCCTCTCTACTGGTGCCTTCCCCTCCCCTCTAAAGCATGCGCACATCACTCCCATACTTAAAAAACCCTCCCTGGACCCCACCAACCTTAACAACTTAAGACCCATCTCCCTGCTGCCATTTACCTCTAAACTATTACAACGCTTAGTCTACAATCGCCTGAGCTCCTCCCACCTCACCGACAACAACCTTCTCGACCCTTTATAGTCTAGCTTTCGCTCACTACACTCCACTGACACTGCCCTACTAAAACTCACTAATGATCTACGAACTGCTAAAACCAATGGCCACTACTCCGTACTCATCCCAACCAATGGCCACTACTCCGTACTCATCCCAACCAACGGCCACTATTCCGTACTCATCCCAACCAATGGACACTACTCCGTACTCATCCCAACCAATGGACACTACTCCGTACTCATCCCAACCAACGGCCACTACTCCGTACTCATCCCAACCAACGGCCACTACTCCGTACTCATCCCAACCAACGGCCACTACTCCGTACTCATCCCAACCAATGGCCACTACTCCGTACTCATCCCAACCAATGGCCACTACTCCGTACTCATCCCAACCAATGGCCACTACTCCGTACTCATCCCAACCAATGGCCACTACTCCGTACTCATCCCAACCAATGGCCACTACTCCGTACTCATCCCAACCAATGGCCACTATTCCGTACTCCTCCCAACCAATGGCCACTACTCCGTACTCCTCCCAACCAATGGCCACTACTCCGTACTCCTCCCAACCAATGGCCACTACTCCGTACTCCTCCCAACCAACGGCCACTACTCCGTACTCCTCCCAACCAACGGCCACTACTTCGTACTCATCCCAACCAACGGCCACTACTCCGTACTCATTCCAACCAACGGCCACTACTCCGTACTCATTCCAACCAACGTCCACTACTCCGTACTCATTCCAACCAACGTCCACTACTCCGTACTCATCCCAACCAACGGCCACTACTCCGTACTCATCCCAACCAATGGCCACTACTCCGTACTCATCCCAACCAACGGCCACTACTCCGTACTCATCCCAACCAACGGCCACTACTCCGTACTCATCCCAACCAATGGCCACTACTCAGTACTCTTACTACTTGACCTCTCTGCAGCTTTTGATACAGTTGACCATCCCCTCCTCCTCAAAAAACTCAACTCTTTTGGCCTCCAAGACTCTGCTCTCTCCTGGTTCTCCTCCTATCTATTGCAGCGCTCCATCAGCATTACCTATAACTCTGCCTCCTCCTCTTCACTCCCTCTTTCTGTAGGGGTCCCTCAAGGTTCTGTCCTTGGACCCCTACTCTTTTCCATCTACACCTCCTCCCTTTGTCACTTGATAAACTCCCATGGCTTTAAGTACCACCTCTATACTAATGACACACAAATCTATCTTTCTACCCCTTACCTCACCCTTTCAATCTCCTCCTCACCTCGCCCCTTCAGTCTCCTCTCGCATTACTAACCTACTAAGCAACATATCGGCATGGATGTCACTCCACTTCCTCAAACTCAATATTTCCAAAACTGAGCTCTTAGTATTCCCTCCAGCCTGTGCCCTCTTCCCTGACTTCTCCATCAAGATCAATAACACAATCATCAGTCCCTCCCCTCATGCCAGGGTACTAGGTGTAATCCTAGACTCCCATCTGTCCTTTCAGTCCCAAATCCAATCGCTGTCCAAATCTTGTAGACTTCACCTCCGCAACAGTTCCAAGATACGCCCGTTCTTAACCTCGGAAACCACTAAGCAACTTATTCACTCCCTTGTTATATGTCGCATATTGTAACTCCCTCCTCATTGGCCGACCACATTGCAGGCTATCCCCTCTTCAGTCTATCATGAATGCTGCTGCCAGACTCATCCACCTTAATAACCATTCTGTATCAGCCACCCCTCTCTGCTAATCCCTCCACTGGCCTCCATTCAGTGTCCTCCACCCCTCTCTGCCAATCCCTTCACTGGTCTCCATTCAGTGTCCTCCACCCCCCTCTGTCAATCCCTCCAGTGGCCTCCATTCAGTGTCCTCCACCCCCCTCTGCCAATCCCTCCAGTGGCCTCCACTCAGTGTCCTCCACCCCTCTCTGCCAATCCCTCCACTGGCTTCCCATTGCCCAACAGATAAAATTCAAAACATTAACAATAACATATAAAGTCATTTATAACTCTGCCCCAAATTACATCATCAATATTGTCTCCAAATATCACCCAAACCGTACTCTCGGCTCCTCGCACAACCTCCTGCTCTCTAGCTCCCTTGTCTCCTCCTCCCATGCTATTCTCCAGGACTTCTCCAGAGCTTCCCCCATCCTCTGGAATGCTCTACCCCAATTTATCAGACTATTGCCTACTCTGCTCATTTTTAGGCGATCTCTGAAAACCTCTCTCTTCAGGGAAGCCTATCCTGCCCTCAGCTAATAATGGAATCTTCTACTCTTCCAACCAATCCATCCCCCACAGTTACTACCTTTTGTACCACTAGCCCCTCCCTCCTAGATTGTAAGCTCTGAGGAGCAGGGCCCTCCTATCCCTCTTGTATTGAACTGTATTGTTGCTGTATTGTCTCCCATTATATTGTAAAGCGCTGAGCAAACTGTTGGCGCCATAAATCCTGTATAAAAATGATAATGAGAGGAGATGAAATGTGGAAAGAAGTCATTGATAATGGGAGAGGAGATGGAACAGGTAATGGGAGGAGTGGACAAGGTGGGCTTAGCTGGAGACCTCAAGCCTGGCTGATCATGTATCAATAGTCAGAATAACCTGGAATGGACTCTCCCACTGAGGCTTCAGAGACTTGGTAAGATGACAATAGACCCCATCCTAGTCTCTGGTACTGAGGCAGTGTTGGTCATGTATTAACTCAGGATCCAGAAAAGAAGAAAATGCTTGGAAACACAACTCAGTTGGTGTATCATGAAAATACATTACATGTTCATTCAAAGCTCCATGAAAAAAGATAAAGATGAGAATCATGAGGGAAGCTGTTCAGTTATTGATACTTATCTTAAAAAATTGTCAAAAGATAAAATATTCAAATCCCTTCTAGTTGTGTATTGATGGAGATAAGCACTAAACTCAGTTCATCCAATCATTACATTCCAGTTTGCTCAGATTTTAGTTTGTTTCTTTTAAGGTAACATTTTATCTTTTCCATTCTTCTCTAGCTTGTGGGATGACATTGGGGATGTGAAACTAACTTGTGACACCTGAAACTTTTTTAATATTCCTTTTCTTCCAGAATTTAATCTATGCTGAGATTTGTGAATCCTCCGGTGATAGATTAGACCGGCATTAACTGAAAAAGGTTTGTCACATTGAGAGCATTAAAATGGCTTCTCTCCAGTGTGAATCCTCTGGTGTGCGATAAGATGTGACTTCACTGTAAAAGCTTTATCACATTCAGAACACTGATATGACTTCTCTCCAGTGTGACTCCTCTGGTGTCTGATAAGATTTGACTTCTCTGTAAAAGCTTTATCACATTCAGAACACTGATATGGCTTCTCTCCAGTGTGAATCCTCTGGTGTGTGATAAGATGTGACTTCTGTGTAAAAGCTTTATCACATTCAGAACACTGATATGGCTTCTCTCCAGTGTGAATCCTCTGGTGTGTGATAAGATTTGACTTCACTGTAAAAGCTTTATCACATTCAGAACACTGATATGACTTCTCTCCAGTGTGAACAATCTGGTGTGTGATAAGATGTGAATTCTGAGTAAAAGCTTTATCACATTCAGAACACTGATATGGCTTCTCTCCAGTGTGAACTCTTTGGTGTACTATAAGGTCTCTCTCGCTTGTAAAAGTTTTGTCACATTCAGAACAATGATATGACTTCCCTCCATTTTGAACCTTCTGGTGTTTGATATATTTTCTATCCATTGTAAAATCTCCAAACAAGAAGTAGTATGAAATGACTCCTCTTATGTATATGTGGTTTGGACTTTAGTGTAAAGTAATTGTCACTTCCAGAACACTGAAATTACTTTTCTCCTGTTGTCCTCTGAGGCTGGATCAATGTGGAAGAGGATCCAAACCATGACTTTTAGAACACAGATATGACTTGTGTCCCGTGTGAATCCTCCAGTGAGCTGCAGTAAAGACTTTCAGTCAATTAAGACATCCATATGTCTTGTTTTCCATGTGACTCAGCTGTATTCATGAAGACCAACATGACCGAAAACTTGGCTCATCAATCCACCTGTACAAAAAAAACAAAAAAAAACATTAAATTTAAAATTCTATATAAAGGGCTACATAAAGTTGCTTTCTATTTTTAATGTTCATTACTAAATATATCTTATGAATAGAAAGAATATGTACAGCATTATCTACAGTATTTTTTTCATCAAATAGATTTTATTAAGAAAGTTTCTAAGTGCGCACAGTATTCCCAACATTCAGCCCAGACAATGGAGTCATACATTCTCACGTATAGGCAGTTGTGGCACTGTTACAGATCATACAGAACAATAACTTGCTTTGTCTATGGTGTCACTTTTACATTTTATAAACAAATGAACAGAGAAAAGAAGAAAGAACCTAGAACAATTCAGCTGTACACGGCAAGTAACTCCCCCCAGTACATACATAGATAGCTGACACCGATCAATGAGGCCCGTGTCTCCAGGATCATACCCCAAGTATGGGTCAACCATGTAGTTACCATTCAGTAGGATACAACTGGCCGTTCTCCTTCTATGGGATAAAAGAGCTAAGATTTTAAAAGCCTATGAAGACCCCGAGGAATATTGAACACCAACATTACAATACTCGTCATATTGTTCCACTTTTTGAATAATTTTGGACATTTCCAAAGCGTGTATCAAATCCCCGACATCAACACTACAATTGGGGTCATAAGGGGAAATCCCTCCTGTCCTAGCTGAACAATTGAGCTGGAGCCTGAAAACTCTATGCAAAAGAAATGACTGAGTGTCTGTGAAGAGGACAGAGAGATGAGAGGTATGGAGGTCACAATCACCTCCCACCACTCTCTCTTATTTTCTCTGTTTCCCATTTCTTTCTATAAGTCTTCGGTAAGAGTCAAAAGACGGGAATAAATAGATGAGAGATCATGCCTTTCCCACTGGTGTCATCTGAAGCTCATTAACAAGTGTGAGAGTGATGTGAAATCTGTATCTGATGGAAGTAGTAACCGATGGATGGGATCTAATGTGTCTACTAAGTCCCACCTGGTAAGATGTTGAAGTTGGGCAGCTATAATTAGAGATGAGCGAATTATTCAAAAATTCGATTCGACTGATTCGGCGAATTCGTGAAAAAATTTTGATTCGAGTCGAATATATTCGCTGCGAATTTAACTTATAAAAGGGTGTTTCTAGGCTTCAGAGAGCCTTTATATTAGTGCAGAACACTGTACCTTTAATTTAAATGCCCTTGGAGTCTGCTGGGGAAGAGAAATAATACTGTCAGTCAGTATGACATGCAGATGAGTGCCGTTGATCTTAGAATCACCGCACACTTCACTCATTTGGGCAGTCACGGGTCCAAAACCAGAGTGTGGAGCCACAGTGTGGCGGTGGAGGCAGCAGCAATGGGAGGCCATACAGCACCCTATGACAAAATGGAACCCACCAGCAGTGTGAGGAGACCTGAAAGTGGCACATGGCAGAGTGTGGTGATGGAGACAGCAGCAATGGGAGGCCGTACAGGGACCCATGACACACTCTGGACCTGGCAGCAGCATGAGGAGGCGGTACAGGGGCCCATGACAGATTACGGGCCTGGCAGCAGCATGAGGAGTCGGTACGTGGGCCCATGGCAGATTACGGGCCTGGCAGCAGCAATGGGAGGCCGTACAGGGACCCATGACACACTCTGGACATGGCAGCAGCATGAGGAGGTGGTACAGGGGCCCATGACAGATTACGGGCCTGGCAGCAGCATGAGGAGTCGGTACGGGGGCCCATGACACACTCTGGACCTGGCAGCAGCATGAGGAGGCGGTACAGGGGCGCATGACAGATTACGGGCCTGGCAGCAGCAACTTGGACAGGAGGACGTTCAGCTTCTGCACCGTCGGGTGCGTGCTCGCAAACTGGTCTCTTGGAAACGGATTCCAAGAGAAGAAGCATCTGAACGAGCGGAATATGCCAACAAGCGACAACAGGGGCCCATGACAGATTACGGGCCTGGCAGCAGCATGAGGAGTCGGTACGGGGGCCCATGGCAGATTACGGGCCTGGCAGCAGCAATGGGAGGCCATACAGCACCCTATGACAAAATGGAAACCCACCAGCAGTGTGAGGAGACCTGAAAGTGGCACATGGCAGAGTGTGGCGATGGAGACAGCAGCAATGGGAGGAGGTACAGGGACCCATGAGACACTGTGGACCTGGCAGCAGCATGAGGAGGCGGTACAGGGGCCCATGGCAGATTAGGGGCCTGGCAGCAGCAATGGGAGATGCCCGTAATCTGCCAGCATCCTATGACAAAATGGAACACACCAGCAGTGTGAGGAGACCTGAAAGTGGCAAATAGCATGACACACTGTGGACCTGGCAGCAGCATGAGGAGGAGGTACGGGGGCCCATGGCAGATTACAGGCCTGGCAGCAGCAATGGGGACGCCCGTAATCTGCCAGCAACCTATGACAAAATGGAACCCAGAAGCAGTGTGAGGAGACCTGAAAGTAACACATGGCAGAGTGTGGCGATGGAGACAGCAGCAATGGGAGGCCGTACAGGGACCCATGAGACACTGTGGACCTGGCAGCAGCATGAGGAGGCGGTACGGGGGCCCATGGCAGATTACAGGCCTGGCAGCAGCAATGGGAGACGCCCGTATTCTGCCAGCAACCTATGACAAAATGGAACCCAGCAGGAGTGTGAGGAGACCTGAAAGTGGCACATGGCAGAGTGTGGCGATGGAGACAGCAGCAATGGGAGGCCTTACAGGGACCCATGAGACACTGTGGACCTGGCAGCAGCATGAGGAGGCGGTACAGGGGCCCATGGCAGATTAGGGGCCTGGCAGCAGCTATGGGAGACGCCCGTAATCTGCCAGCAACCTATGACAAAATGGAACCCAGCAGGAGTGTGAGGAGACCTGAAAGTGGCACATGGCAGAGTGTGGCGATGGAGACAGCAGCAATGGGAGGTGGTACAGGGACCCATGAGACACTGTGGACCTGGCAGCAGCATGAGGAGGCGGTACAGGGGCCCATGGCAGATTAGGGGCCTGGCAGCAGCTATGGGAGACGCCCGTAATCTGCCAGCAACCTATGACAAAATGGAACCCAGCAGGAGTGTGAGGAGACCTGAAAGTGGCACATGGCAGAGTGTGGCGATGGAGACAGCAGCAATGGGAGGCCGTACAGGGACCCATGAGACACTGTGGACCTGGCAGCAGCATGAGGAGGCGGTACGGGGGCCCATGGCAGATTACAGGCCTGGCAGCAGCAATGGGAGACGCCAGTAATCTGCCAGCAACCTATGACAAAATGGAACCCAGCAGGAGTGTGAGGAGACCTGAAAGTGGCACATGGCAGAGTGTGGCAATGGAGACAGCAGCAATGGGAGGCCGTAAAGGGACCCATGAGACACTGTGGACCTGGCAGCAGCATGAGGAGGCGGTACGAGGGCCCATGGCAGATTACAGGCCTGGCAGCAGCAATGGGAGACGCCCGTAATCTGCCAGCAACCTATGACAAAATGGAACCCAGCAGGAGTGTGAGGAGACCTGAAAGTGGCACATGGCAGAGTGTGGCGATGGAGACAGCAGCAATGGGAGGCCGTACAGGGACCCATGAGACACTGTGGACCTGGCAGCAGCATGAGGAGGCGGTACGGGGGCCCATGGCAGATTACAGGCCTGGCAGCAGCAATGGGAGACGCCCGTAATCTGCCAGCAACCTATGACAAAATGGAACCCAGAAGCAGTGTGAGGAGACCTGAAAGTGGCACATGGCAGAGTGTGGCGATGGAGACAGCAGCAATGGGACGCCGTACAGGGACCCATGAGACACTGTGGACCTGGCAGCAGCATGAGGAGGCGGTACGGGGGCCCATGGTAGATTACAGGCCTGGCAGCAGCAATGGGAGACGCCCGTAATCTGCCAGCAACCTATGACAAAATGGAACCCAGAAGCAGTGTGAGGAGACCTGAAAGTGGCACATGGCAGAGTGTGGCGATGGAGACAGCAGCAATGGGAGGCGGTACAGGGACCCATGAGACACTGTGGACCTGGCAGCAGCATGAGGAGGCGGTACAGGGGCCCATGGCAGATGACGGGCCTGGCAGCAGCAATGGGAGGCCCGTAATCTGCCAGCAACCTATGACAAAATGGAACCCAGCAGGAGTGTGAGGAGACCTGAAAGTGGCACATGGCAGAGTGTGGCGATGGAGACAGCAGCAATGGGAGGCGGTACAGGGACCCATGAGACACTGTGGACCTGGCAGCAGCATGAGGAAGCGGTACAGGGGCCCATGGCAGATTAGGGGCCTGGCAGCAGCTATGGGAGGCCCGTAATCTGCCAGCATCCTATGACAAAATGGAACCCAGCATGAGTGTGAGGAGACCTGAAAGTGGCACATGGCAGAGTGTGGCGATGGAGACAGCAGCAATGGGAGGCCGTACAGGGACCCATGAGACACTGTGGACCTGGCAGCAGCATGAGGAGGCGGTACGGGGGCCCATGGCAGATTACAGGCCTGGCAGCAGCAATGGGAGATGCCCGTAATCTGCCAGCAACCTATGACAAAATGGAACCCAGCAGGAGTGTGAGGAGACCTGAAAGTGGCACATGGCAGAGTGTGGCGATGGAGACAGCAGCAATGGGAGGCCTTACAGGGACCCATGAGACACTGTGGACCTGGCAGCAGCATGAGGAGGCGGTACAGGGGCCCATGGCAGATTAGGGGCCTGGCAGCAGCTATGGGAGATGCCCGTAATCTGCCAGCAACCTATGACAAAATGGAACCCAGCAGGAGTGTGAGGAGACCTGAAAGTAACACATGGCAGAGTGTGGCGATGGAGACAGCAGCAATGGGAGGCCGTACAGGGACCCATGAGACACTGTGGACCTGGCAGCAGCATGAGGAGGCGGTACAGGGGCCCATGGCAGATTAGGGGCCTGGCAGCAGCTATGGGAGACGCCCGTAATCTGCCAGCAACCTATGACAAAATGGAACCCAGCAGGAGTGTGAGGAGACCTGAAAGTGGCACATGGCAGAGTGTGGCGATGGAGACAGCAGCAATGGGAGGCCGTACAGGGACCCATGAGACACTGTGGACCTGGCAGCAGCATGAGGAGGCGGTACGGGGGCCCATGGCAGATTACATGCCTGGAAGCAGCATTGGGAGACGCCCGTAATCTGCCAGCAACCTATGACAAAATGGAACCCAGAAGCAGTGTGAGGAGACCTGAAAGTGGCACATGGCAGAGTGTGGCGATGGAGACAGCAGCAATGGGAGGCGGTACAGGGACCCATGAGACACTGTGGACCTGGCAGCAGCATGAGGAGGCGGTACAGGGGCCCATGGCAGATTAGGGGCCTGGCAGCAGCAATGGGAGACGCCCGTAATCTGCCAGCAACCTATGACAAAATGGAACCCAGAAGCAGTGTGAGGAGACCTGAAAGTGGCACATGGCAGGGGCATGATTCATGGCGGATTTAGTCAGTTGTGTCAGGAACTGGTGGTTTGAAATCCAGACTAATCCACGCCTGATTCATTTTCACAAACGTGAGTCTCTCCACACTTTGGGTGGACAGTCGTGTCCTCTGCCGAGTTACAATACCTCCTGCCGCACTAAACACGCGCTCCGATGCCACGCTACTGGCCGGGCATGACAGCCCTTCAAGGGCAAATTCAGCTAGTTGGGGCCAAAGGTCAAGTTTCGTTGCCCAGTAGTCAAGGGGATTGTCTACCTCGGTTGGCAGGGTGCTGTCCAAGTAGGCCCAAGCCTGTTGTTTGAGCTCCTGCTCCAGGTCCACCTGATGCTGCTGCTGCTGCTGCGGCTGGTTAGTAGTTTCCTCACTGCGCTGGTGAAGAAAGCTACTCATCATCGACTGCAGACTGAGGCAGCCGCTGCTGGTGGAGCTGCCACTTCTCCTATCACCCCACCCCTCCCCTGCTGCCATGGCAGCGGAACGAAAGCGCACAGGGCCCACAGTGTCTGAGGATGGACGTTGGCGCAGAAAGGCAGAGACCAACTGGCTACATAGGTGGTTTTTATAGTACGTTATTTTGGCCTCCCTCTCAGCAGGTGTGAAAAAGGTCACCATTTTGGAACGGTAGCGAGGGTCCAACAAGGTGGACAGCCAAAAGTCATCCCTCTGTCTGATGGTTATTATTCGGCTGTCGCTACGCAAGCAACCGAGCATGCTATGGGCCATTTGCGCCAAGGAATGCGAGGGACTCCCTGCCTCCATCTTCACAGCATACTGCCACGGTGCGTCTGGGTCCTCTGTCTCCTCCTCCTCCTCCTTTACCAGATGCTCCTGCTCCTCCACTCCTGTCCACTGAGTGGAAAAACCACCCATTTCACTCAATAATTCCTGAGCACCAATGTCCTCCTCTACCTCCTCCTCTTCTTCCGGTCCTGCCCCCACAGGGGTCATGTGGTGTTGAGATCTGTGCGCCACGTCTACCGCACCCTGACCAGCCATTGTTAACAGCATTTGTTCCAGGACGTGCAACAGAGGAATGACGTCATTCATCCCATAGTCCTGCCGACTCACGAATAGCGTGGCCTCCTCAAAGGTCCTGAGCAAGCGGCAGGTGTCACGCATGAGCTGCCAATGGCTGACATCGAAGTTACACAGGGGAGTACTTTTATCCGCTTGTAACATCAGGAAATCGGTGATGGCCTTTTGCTGTTCGTAAAGGCGGTCTAACGTGTAGGGTTGAATTCCACCTTGTTGCAACGTCGCAGATCAGGCGATGCTGTGGAATTCCGTTCTGCCGCTGCAGCTCAATGAGGGTGTTCTTTGCGGTGTAGGAATGGCTGAAATGCATGCAAAGTTTACGTGACATTTTAAGGATGTCTTGCAGTGGGATGGTGGATTTTAGGAACTGCTTGACAACCAGATTGAACACGTGAGCCATGCATGGCGCATGGCACAACCTTCCTTGACGCAGAGCAGACACCATGTTCTTTCCGTTGTCGGTCAACATGGTTCCGATTTTCAGTTTGCGCGGAGACAGCCATCTGTCGATTTCTCTGTTCATTACACTCAGAAGTTCCTCCCCTGTGTGACTACGTTCGCCAAGGCATACCAGGTGCAGCACAGCGTGACACCGTTGCGCCCTGCACATGTGATATGCCGGTCGGGTAATGGGACTTGGCACGGGGGTGGCGGCTGAGGACACGGCGGAAGAAGAGGTGGTAGAGGCGGACATCTTTGCTGGACCAAGGACGTGCAAACGTGGAGGCAAAAGCGGCGTGACCTGTCCAAGTTGCTGGTGCGGCTGTGCCGGCACCACGTTCACCCAGTGGGCCGTAAATGACATGTACTGTCCCTGACCGTAGTTACAGCTCCACACGTCGGCGCTGCCGTGCACTTTGGCAGAGACCGACATGCTCAAAGACTGGCCCACCATCTCTTCTACATGTGAATGCAGGGCTGGCACTGCCTTTTTGGCGAAGAAATGCCGGCTTGGCACTCTCCACCGCGGCGCGGCACAAGCCATCATTTCTCGGAAAGGTGCCGAGTCCACCACTTGGAAAGGGAGGGACTGCAGCACCAGCAACTTGGACAGGAGGACATTCAGCTTTTGCACCGTCGGGTGCGTGCTCGCAAACTGTTGTCTCTTGGAAACGGATTCCAAGAAAGACTGCTGACGGAATCCGAGAAGAGGAGTAGCAGGAGAAGGAGCATCTGAACGAGTGGAAGATGCCAACGAGTGACAACTCCCCTCAGCAGAGGTGTTGGAGCCTTGACTGGCTGATAGAGGGCGATTGACGTCGGGTGACGGAGCAAGTAACGGAGCGGGTAATGGAGCGGGGGCTGGGGCAGGCAGAACCGCCATATCTTTATCACGGTTTTCCCAGGCCACCAAATGGCGGCGCTGCATATGCTGACGCAACGCTGCAGTCCCAACATGGGCCCCCTGGCCACGCTTGACTTTCTGGCCACATAGTCGACATACGGCTACGTTTACTTCCTCGGGCGGCTTGAGGAAAAATTGCCACACCGCCGAGTAGGAAACTTTGCCCCCGCTACTCCTCACTGGCTGACTGCTACTTCCTCCGTGCATACCGGCACCACTACTGGCCGTGGTGGTAGGCTGCAGTGGAGCTGGTGCTCTACTCCGTGGCCGTTTGCCTCCACTGACACTGCTGCTACCCTGCTGCCTCCTGGGCAACCCACCGACTGTTTTGCTCGCTGCCAAGCTGGCACCCTCTTCTCCTGATGATGCGGAAGCAATAGCCTGATGACGACGAGGCTGCCAAGTGCGATCAGCCTCATCAATTAGGGTCTCCGCCTCACTACTAGCCCCCTCGGCTGCGTCTGGGTCAGGAGACAGACCTGTCTCTAGACCGGCTACCAAGCCACTCTCCTCGCCAGTACTTCTTCGCCTGGCTGCTGAAGAGGCGGATGTCTCCCCCCGTTCCTGACCGCCCTCTGTTAGCTCTTCCTCACTGTACAGTGGGGCTGACTTATCTGTAAAAGCTTTATCACATTCATAACAATGATATGGCTTCTCTCCATTGTGAACCTTCTGGTGTGTGATATATTTTCTCTCCATTGTAAAATCTCCAAATAAGAAGTAGTTTGAAATGACTTCTCTTATGTATATTTGGGTTGGACTTTATTGTAAAGCCATTGTCACTTCCAGAACACTGAAATTACTTTTCTCCTGCTGGATCAATGTGGAAGAGGATCCAAACCATGACTTTTAGAACACAGATAGGACTTGTATCCCGTGTGAATCCTCCAGTGAACTGCAATAAAGACTTTCAGTCAATTAAGACATCCATATGTCTTGTTTTCCATGTGACTTAGCTGTATACATGAAAACCAACATGACCGAAAACTTGGTTCATCAATCCACCTGTACAAAAAAAATAATAATAATTTTATATAAAGGGCTACATAAAGTCGCTTTCTATTTTTAATGTTCATTACTAAATATATCTTATAAATAGAAAGAATATGTACAGCATTATCTACAGTATTTTTTTTAATCAAATAGATTTTATTTAGAAAGTTTCTAAGTACAGATCATACAGAACAATAACTTGCTTTGTCTATGGTGTCACTTTTACCTTTTATAAACAAATGAACAGAGAAAAGAACAAACAACCTAGAACAATTCAACTGTACACGGCAAGTAACTCCCCCCAGTACATACAGTTGTGTTCAAAATAATAGCAGTGTGTTGAAAAAAGTGAATAAAGCTGAAAATCCTTCTAATAGCTTTTACTTCCATCCACACAAATGCATTGGGAACACGACACATTCTATTCCAAATCACAACATGAAGAAAATACATCAAATTTGTGTTGTTCCTCTAAAAAAAATGGAAGAAAAGTGAATATTAGACGGTTCAAAAAAAAAATGGCCGTGTTTGTATTTCTTTACAAACTCAAACATTCACTATATAAACTGAGAAATGTTTGAAGATTTTGCTTTCCTTTGAATGACTTCATGAATATTTGGTTGTAGTCGCACTGTTTCTGAGAACTGCTGTACATCTGTGTTGCATGGAGTCCCCCAACTTCTGGCCCCTGTGATCAGGTATTCCAGCCCAGGATGATTGGACCACATTCCACAGTTCTTCTCTATTTCTTGGTTTGGCCTCAGAAACTGCATTTTTGATGTCACCCCACAAGTTTTCTATTGGATGAAGATCCGGGGATTGGGCTGGCCACTCCATAACGTCCATCTTGTTGGTCTGGATCCAAGATGTTGCACGTTTACTGGTGTGTTTGGGGTCGTTGTCTTGTTGGAACACCCATTTCAAGGGCATTTCCTCTTCAGCATAAGGCAGCATGACCTCTTCAAGTATTCTGATGTATTCAAACTGATCCATGATCCCTGGTATGCGATAAATAGGCCCCACACCGTAGTATGAGCAACATCCCCATATCATGATGCTTGCACCACCATGCTTCACGGTCTTCACAGTGTACTGTGGCTTGAATTCAGTGTTTGGGGGTCGTCTGACAAACTGTCTCCGCCCACTAGACCCAAAAAGAACAATCTTACTTTCATCAGTCCACAAAATGTTGCCCCATTTCTCTTTAGGCCGGTCAATGTGCTCTTTGGCAGATTGTAACCTCTTCAGCACGTCTTTTTCCCAACATTGGGACTTTGCGGGGACTTCTTGCAGATAGCTTGGCTGCACATCGGCGTCTTCTAATTGTAACAGTCCTCACAGGGAACGTCACACCTTCTTTCATCTTCCTGGAGCTGATTGTTGGCTGAGTCCTCACAGGGAAAGTCACACCTTCTTTCATCTTCCTGGAGCTGATTGTTGGCTGAGTCCGCGCCATTTTGGCTATTCTTCTATCCATTCCAATGGTAGTTTTTCGCTTTCTTCCACGTCTTTCAAGTTTTGGTTGCCATTTTAAACGCATTTGCAATCATTTTAGCTGAGCAGCCGATCATTTTCTGCACTTCTTTATATGTTTTCCCTTCTCCAATCAACTTTTTAATTAAGGTACGCCGTTCTTCTGAACAATGTCTGGAACGACCCATTTTCCTCAGAATTTCAGAGAGAAATGCACTGTAACCAGCATGTCCAACATTTGCTGCCTTCCTTCCTTAAATAAGGGCAATAATTGCCACCTGTTTTTCAAAGAATGAATGACCTCACTAATAGAACTCCGCACTGCTATTATTTTGAACATGCCCCTTTCAATGAGTGATTCAATGACACAGAATCAGCAGCATGCATGTCATGACTGTCGGGTCTGTTGGATTTCTTTGACTCTACTACACCTACTAGGAAATTATTTGCCATGTAGAAATATAATTTCTACCAAAAACAGTGATTGATCCGGTTAGTGATGTCTGACTGCTATTATTTTGAACACAACTGTACATAGATAGCTGACACCGATCAATGAGGCCCGTGTCTACAGGATCATTCCCCAAGTATCAGTCTTCAATGTAGTCACCATTCAGTAGGATACAACTGGCCGTTCCCCTTCTTTGGGGCTAAAAGAGCTAAGATTTTAAAAGCCTATGAAGAACTAACTAAGAGAGAGCAAGGAGTATCCAGCCAGTTCTGCTACAGAGACATACATTTCTTGGGGGAATAACAATGTTGATACGTTTGTTTTTTCACATGTTGATGTGGAGATCACCTGCTCAATCCACTGTTGTCTGCTGGGAGTTTGAGATGATAGCCAAGATCGGGATATTTTTTATGGTCAAGCAGCCTCACTATTGCTATATGACTTGTAATAGGAGGAGGTGTAAATAATTCCTCCTCTATTGAGACCAAGAGGCACACCCGAGGAATATTGAACACCAACATTACAATACTGGTCATATCGTTCCACTTTTTTAATAATTTTGGACATCTCCAAAACGTGTATCAAATCCTCGACATCACCACATTTGGGGTCATAAGGGGAAATCCCTCCTGTCCTAGCTAAACAATGGAGCTGGAGTCCTGAATGATCTATGCAAAAGAAATGACTGAGTTTCTGTGAAGAGGACAGAGAGATGAGAGGTATGGAGGTCACAATCACCTCCCACCACTCTCTATTATTTTCTCTGTTTCCCATTTCTTTCTATAAGTCTTCAGTAAGAGTCAAAAGACTGGAATAAATATATGAGAGATCATGCCTTTCCCACTGGTGCCATCTGAAGCCCATTAACAAGTGTGAGAGTGATGTGAAATCTGTATCTGATGGAAGTAGAAACCGATGGATGGGATCTAATGTGTCTACTAAGTCCCACCTGGTAAGATGTTGAAGTTGCAAAGGTGGGTGGCACTGCTGGGCACTTGTGGGTGGAACTGGTGGGTGGCGCTGATGGGCACCGATCCTCAAGGCACTGATGATCGCTCCTCTGACAACTGCCGGCAGTACTTTCCTCATGCTCTGACAGCGTGAGGAAAGTGCAGTCTAGAACCGGCAATTGCATTTCCCGATGACCAGCGTGTCATAGGACACAACAATCACGGAGATCACCAGGTGCGGGCCCCCAAGGGCATGCAGGAGAGCGCATTCTGGGAGGACGTCATATGATAACCTCCCAGAACTCGCCGGCCGCACTGCAGTCATCATTTGGCTACCTGCGGTCGGCAACTAATTAAAGCAGCACTTCCCCTTTTGGGTGGAGCTCTGCTTTAACTTCAGCAAGAGATAACAGTGCTATAGTATCAAGGGGGGAGTGAATGTAGAGACTGAAACATGTTATATACTCTATAATATCATTCCTGGTACTCTCACAGTGGGAGTATAGATTTAGTACTTCAACCTGTATGCAGATATCAGTGGCAGACGAGTGGGTGACCTGTCCGCCTCACTGAAAATTCAAACTGATAGTGTAGGTTCCCCAGTTGGGAAAACCCTATAAGGGATAAAGAGCTAATGAGAGGAAAGGTGAAAAGGAAGAGAGCAATGGAGAGATAAGAGCAAGAGTAGTGAAGAAAGGGGTACAGATAAGGGGGGAGGAGAGGAGGTCCCCAGGGGGGAGGGTGTGTGCCTGTATAGAGTAGCAACTGAGTAGTGGGTTACCTAATGGACTCAGGACTACAAAGAGAGTAAGGTTTCATCAGAGTTTGAGGGTAGGAAATGGTCAACCCATGGTTGCCATAGTTGTTCATTTTTATGCACTCTGTCTAATAGGACGGCTTCTACTTTGACATGTATCGTGGCTCGAGTGACACTATTCTTAGTTTCAGTGGTATTGAGGTGGGGGGATTTCCAGGCCTTCGCTATGGTTTGCTAAGCCGTGATGGTGACCTACAGGAGTAGTTTGAATTGCCAGTGTGTCACTTCTTGGGCCTTATGCAAGTAAAGGAATGGACGCTGGTCAACCGACCCCAGTCCAGTGTTGAGGAATGGCCTCAGCTGCCATTCTAGCCACGCCCTCTGATGCATTTCACCGCACCCACTAGGGCTTTGTCACACTGCATCCATCCCTTTACTTGTATTGGCTGACACTGGAATTGCTCTGACTCATGCTCCCCTCTTCTCACTTGCCGGTGGGGTGATCCCTTTCCTTCCATCCATAGCTTGGAGACATGCCATAAGGTATACTTCTTGGGGCTTGTTATTAAATGAGGCAGTGGCCGGATGGATATATATACTGTAACTTCTTCATAAAGAACTGTAGGCATATGGAATATTTTGCACCAATACATTTGAACAACTGGGCAGGTCCACCAAATGTGGATACCTGCTTCAGAGCAGCCACATAAACAAGTCAGGGATTAGGGATGAATTTAGCGATCTGGGCAGGGACCAGGTACCAGTGCATGAGAGTGCTGTGGTTAGTCTCCATAGCAACTATATTTTGGGAGGAGGATTTTGCAGCAGACCATATGTCTGCCCAATAGCTTTCAAATGAAGATTTAAATCCCATTCCCACTTGGATGTATATGGTATGGAAGTGTAAGGTGGTGGAGCTGGTAACTGTGCATATAAGGTGGAAATCAAAAGTCTGGCATGGGGGGTCACATTTACATATGTGTCCAAACCTAGTCATGTCTAGGACAGAGGTGTTCATGTGTAAGTGAAAGGAATAAAAGTGTTTGATCTGAAGATATCTAAAAATTTCAGATGTAGAGATTTTGTTGGAGTCACATAGGGTTTGGAAGGGTATAAAGGAGTCTGGTGTTGAACTAGACTAGCTCTAGGACAAGCATGAAAAGAAGATGGAGGCATCCATGCCGGATAAAAGCCTGGATGGAGGAGGTATGCCATGAGTGGGTTATGGGGTGACTGAAAGGTGTATCAGAACTTTAGACTGTCCCAGATAGATAGGTAGTGTTGAGTAATTGGGTGTTGGAGTGAGCGACGGTCTCTTGGGTGTAGCCATAGTAAATTTGCAACTCATGAGGGGTTACAATCTACTGATTCTATAGTGACCCATAGGAGGGGTTCACTTTTACTGCATGATATTTAGGGAGTTGAGCAAGATGTGCAGCTTGGAAATATTTAGCAAAGTTAGGAAGCCCCAGACCACTCTAAGTTTCGGTAAGATACGGATGGACTGGGGCAGATGCAGTTTAACAGAGCCCCATACATAAGTGGTGGCATGACACTGTAATATGCAGAGGAAACAGGAAGGTATATTGTGACGGAGGGTAGGCAGGACAGAACACGCAAGGCAGATGGCAAACACACAAAGCTTTATTATTACAAATGGCAGTCACTCAATGGGGGATTGCAAGGGGGTGGCAGTGCCCAGTATGGGAAATAGCAAGAAGAGGACCAAAAATAATTGTAGTCCAGCCCCAGGGGCAAAGTTAAAATCTCTACAGCAGTTTGTAATCCAAACAGGGAGGTGGAGAGGGAGTACAAGAACAGTTCAGGGAAAACAGGGGGGCATTCACTCACAGATCAGACAGGGGTGCCCGGGTCCACAAGGGAGCAAGGCAGTATGACATCAAGTACTTGCCCTGAAACTGGAGTATGCGTGGCATAGTCCATGGTAATAATCCCCCCGAGTCCTAGATGCCTGCAGAAGGCAGCTGGTGTAGTTCTCCCCCTATCCTTGGGGCTTGCAGAGTGGCAGCTTGTGGAGGTCTCCCCCTTCTCTGGGGCTTGCGGTGGGCAGCTGGCATAATTCTCCCCCTTAGCTTTGGGGTGTGCAGTGCGGCAGCTCCCCTTATCCTTGGGGGGTCTATGCAGAGTGGCCACAAGAGTCCCGTCTCATCTGGGATCCCTCGGTGGCTTGGCAGTGAAATGGATGACCGGGAAGAGCCTGTCATCGGTCTCTTAAACCAATGCAGGACGCTTCTTGGTCGTCCTGGCAATGGCGGGCGGGCCGTGGGCAGTGAGCCTCGTTGCTCGGCAAAGAGGCACGCCCCCCTGGACAAGGAGCGCAGCCTTTGTCCGGTGGCATCCGCAAGAGCGGGAACTCCCTGTGCATGCAGTGCAGATGTCGGGACCGTGCGGCGTCATTCTGACACCGCGGTCCAGAACCTCTCCGCAGGAGGTTCGTACCTCTCCGCAGACAGGTGTGAACCTCACTATCTTTTCCCCTAATGCCTCCCAGAATGGGGAGAAGATAGTGGCGGAGGTGAGAGGAGCCACACCTCTTGTCCTGCGTGGTTCGGCTTCAAAAAGCTGCGGCAGGACAAGAGGCAGCAAGGGGGGAAGGTCATCCTGACAGGGGGGAAACAACTACTGAAATGGGAGCTGAGCTTTATTAATTAAATTACAATGTGCTAAGTGAATTGGGGGAAACTGGCTAATGAAATTGGGACTGGAATGCACTTTATTTGAGGGGCTGAAATGTACTATATTTGGGAGGGAGATATAACAGATTTGGGCACCCTGGCAGCACCTATATTGTGACATTATACAGTTGCAAGAAAAAGTATGTGAACCCCTTGGGAATACGTGGAGTTTTGCATGAATTGGGCATAAAATGTGCTCTGAACGTCACCTAAATCACAACAATAGAAGAACACAGTCTGCTGAACATAATACTACACAAACATTAGATGTTGCCATGGTTTGATTGCACATAACATGTAAACATTCACAGTGCAGGGAGGAAAAAGTATGTGAACCTTTGGACTTAATAACTGGTTGACCCTCCTTTGGCAGCAATACCCTCAACCAAACGTTTCCTGTAGTTGCAGATCAGACCTGCACAATGATCTGGAGTCATTTTGGACCTTTTCCTACTCTCTGGGAATGTCCTCTTGTTATGAGCTGTACATTCCAGAACCTCCTCAAGACCTGGACCAAAAAGATTATCACCAATAAAGGGTAAGGCACAAAGGTGCAGTTTGAATGCGGAGTTCCCTGCCCAGGTTTTTAACCAAAATGCCCTTTTAGCTGAATTCACAAGGGCAGAGGTTCAAGCCGCTAGCTTAACTGACTTGGCCGAGGCATCCACAAGGAAACCAACTGCTTTAAACAGCAAAGGAAATTATTTCAGGATTTGCTGCCTGGAGGTTCCTGCCGAGAGAAGTGACTGTGTAAGCCAGCATTCCAGATAACTGGTGACACAGGTAGCCGAGAAAGCTGGCCTAAAGCTGATGGAAGTAGAATTCCAGGCCCTGCGGAGTAAGACTTCATCCCGCTTATCCATAGGGTCTTTCAGAGCCCCCATATCTTCAAATGTTAAGTCTGTCCTTTTAGAGACTTTAGATAAGGGGGTGTGTAATTTCTGAACCTTGTTCCATTGCTGGGACTTGTTATCCTCAAATGGAAACCTCCTATTAAGATTACTTGAGAAAAAGGGTTTCCTCTCAGGGCTTTCCCATTCCTGCCTAATGGTATCAACCAGGGAACTATGGACTGGAAAGACACTAGTCTTTCTAGCATACAAACCTTGATACATGCGGTCATGCTTAGATAGGCAAACGTCCTCTTCCTTGATCTCTAAGGTTTCGTAGATAGCTTTAAGGGGGTTGTCCACATCTTCCAGGGGCAATTTGTTCCTGGAACCTCTGGAGGAGCAAACATCACCGTCCTCCTCTTATGAGCCTGAATCTACCCGGGACCTAGGATCCTCCTCCGGGTCCTCCTCCCCTTTTAATGCATCTGCTACCTCCAAACCCACCGATTGGGTCCAAGGATCCAGTGGTGGCTGCATTTTTCCAATAGGGATCTAAAGGATTGAAATGTAGACAACACGTCATCCTTAATGGAGGTGAGCACTTTATGGCAGGCTGTAAATGACTTATCCTTAATAAGGCTAGCCACACAATTGCAGCGTAAGGGTTTTTCCCAAGCTGAACCCAATTTAGCTGCACAAACTGCACACTTCTTCTTGGGGGTCTGACTCTGCACCTTGTCCTGGACTTTAACCTACAATAAGCAAGAAAAAAAACAGTACAGAAAATAATCAGCCCAGGGCCCCTCATACAAAACCACTGTGCTGGGGGAGCAAGAAAAGGAAGTGTGCCCACCAGGGTCAGCAAGAGGGATCAGAGTCCCCAAGCTTACCTTAGAGGAGCCAGTGCCTGAATGACCAGGATATGCCTGAGTACTGTCAGTGCCTTCCATCCATCCCTCTTGTGGTGGCGCCACAGGCTCTGCTGGGTCTGTACACCAGACTGGCTGCCTAACCAGATGCTAGTGCTGCTATGGAGACTGGAACCATGAGTCTCAGGCGCCCGTTGACGACATCACTGCAGCAGGAACTTCTGGTACCTGGACAGCACCCAGAAGTTGCAGCTACTCGCACGCCAGATTGGCAGTCACTCTGCCCCACTGTGCATCGGATGCTGGAGCCCCCCCCGCACGGGAAGGAGAATGACAGGCATCAAATGTCCTGGATCCCCCAGGAAACACCCGATGGTCATCATCCACTGAGGCATGGAAAAATATCAGGAGCGCAGCCCCACTTCCCCTGAAGGGATCACATCGAGCAGGAGGAAGTAAGACAGACCAGGAGCCACCAGCAAGCTCTAGGGCCCAGGACTTCCAGACAATCAGGTCCTTGAGGACTGCACCCATCCTTGCAGAGGAAACACTAAAAACTCAGGAGGGAGGCCTTGTGGTCCGCCTTTTATAGTACTGTGCTTACGTGTTTCCTGTCCGAGAGGGAGGAGCTCTGTCTCAGGAAGGCTGTCCTGGAGGACGTTTGGAGAAATGAACATTAGAATGTCTGAGAGACAAAAGCCAGAAATAGATCAGTGGCTGCATGCACGCCTCATTGTTAGGCTGCAGGTAGAGAGGCAGAGATGAGGCAGGATTTATCATGAAATACAAATTAAAGTGTATTATTTTCAAAACAGCCTTTTTTCAAAAAAGGTCTGAAAAGTATGTAAGTCATCGAGTTATTCCCCAATTTAAGAAGAAGAGCATAACTGCAGGTAGTAAATGTAAGAGAGGAGTTGCAGATGATACGATGGTGAGTAGTATGTACAGGAAAGGAGTACGGAGGTATGACAGTGATCGGTATGTACAGGAGAGGAGTGTGGGGGGGTATGACAGTGATCGGTATGTACAGGAGAGGAGTGTGGAGGTAAGACAGTGATGGGTATGTACAGGAGAGGAGTACGGAGGTATGACAGTGATGGGTATGTACAGGAGAGGAGTGTGGGGGGTATGACAGTGATGGGTACGTACAGGAGAGGAGTACGGAGGTATGACAGTGATGGGTACGTACAGGAGAGGAGTACGGAGGTATGACAGTGATGGGTACGTACAGGAGAGGAGTACGGAGGTATGACAGTGATGGGTATGTACAGGAGAGGAGTACGGAGGTATGACAGTGATGGGTATGTACAGGAGAGGAGTACGGAGGTATGACAGTGATGGGTATGTACAGGAGAGGAGTACGGAGGTATGACAGTGATGGGTATGTACAGGAGAGGAGTACGGAGGTATGACAGTGATGGGTATGTACAGGAGAGGAGTACGGAGGTATGACAGTGATGGGTACGTACAGGAGAGGAGTACGGAGGTATGACAGTGATGGGTACGTACAGGAGAGGAGTACGGAGGTATGACAGTGATGGGTACGTACAGGAGAGGAGTACGGAGGTATGACAGTGATCGGTATGTACAGGAGAGGAGTACGGAGGTATGACAGTGATCGGTATGTACAGGAGAGGAGTACGGAGGTATGACAGTGATGGGTATGTACAGGAGAGGAGTACAGAGGTATGACAGTGATGGGTATGTACAAGAGAGGAGTACGGAGGTATGACAGTGATGGGTATGTACAGGAGAGGAGTACAGAGGTATGACCGTGATCGGTATGTACAGGAGAGGAGTACGGAGGTATGACAGTGATGGGTATGTACAGGAGAGGAGTACAGAGGTATGACGTTCCCAGGGAGGAGTATCTCAGGAAGGATCTATACTCCACCATAACTCTGGTTCTCGGAGTGTCAGGTCCCAGCGGGTTCTCCTGGTGTCTCTCCTGTTATTCTGTCTCGGACACATCAGAGGAACATGGTGGGAGATCGGCCTGAATGTCCTTCCTAGGAGGGAATACCGGAGCCATTCTGAGGCCCATTTAATGGCCGGCAATGAGGAGGAAACCAACACTGAGAAGTACATGCTGAGATATATACAGCACGGGGCAGCACAGTGGCTGAGTGGTTAGCACTTCCTCCTGGCAGTACTCGGGTTGTTGGTTCAAATCCCAACCATGGCACCACCTGCCTGGAGTTTGCATGTTCTCCCTGTGCCTTTGTGGGTTTTCTCCAAGTACTATAGTTTCCTCCCACACTACAAAGACATGCTGGGAGGTGAATTGTCTCCTACGTTGTCCCTAGTATGTGTATGTATGAATGTGAGTTAGGGCCCCTAGATTTATACGCTCCTCAGGGGCGGGGACTGATGGGAATGTACAATATAGATGTAAACTGACGGCGCTATATAAGTACCTGGAATAAATACTGTATAATATTAATAATAATAAATAATAATAATAATACACCCAGATCATCGATGACGAGGAGGAAGGTTCGGTCACAGATGATTGGTCCGTCTATAGCAGGGACAGGAGTCGGGACCAGGAATAGGAGATCCACCTGACTTACCCGTGTGCTCTGACATGGAGAAGATCCCATGCTGGCCCTATGGTGGCCGTGTGTTCAGGATGGAGACCGATTATGTTGGACCTTCTTGAAGCTGATCTAAAATGGCTGAGAGGAAGAAAGTGTTCTCAGGACAGGAAGTGACACAGACAGGAAGTGACACCAGACAGGAAGTGACTGCAGACAGATTTATACAGAGGGTGCAGTATGGAGAGCAGACACTAGATGGTGCTGGTACAAAAAAAGCTGAATAGAATAAAACAACAGGGAAAAAACCTGAAAAGCAAAAGATGATGGCGGCTCGTAATCTTCTAATTTAACAGCTTGACGTCATTGTCCCACTCTACAGGTTACATCACATCACGTGACCTCCTCAGGAGTTGGCCATCGGACGTACAGCTGCCTATATATACCATTATAATCCTTAATAGACTAATCGGGCGCCATTATGTTGTAGCTTGTCTGTCCTTTATTTGGTGGCCATTTTCCCTTGGTCTAATTTCATTTATATCTCATTTATCACATTACAGTGCAGTGGATTAGATCTCCCTCCTACATTTTCTTGTAGACCACCTGTACCTCCTTTGGTGGCAATTTTTTCCTGGTCTATTATCAATGAAACACAGTTATCACATTACAGTGCAGTGGGTTAGATCTCCCTCCTCCATTTTGTTGTAGCCCGCCTGTCCCTCCTCCAGCGGCCATTTTCCCTTAGTCTGATATGGAAGCTGAGGATCTGCCCCCCTTGATGTATCTGCGCATGTGCCAGTTTCAGGCATAAGCAGACGATCAGCGATCTCGCTCTGAGAAAGTGTTAACCCCTTTCATGCTGGATTGCAATTACAGGAGTCACATCCCTCGGATCACTGCTGCTGACGATCCCGATATTACAGGAGTCACATCCCTCGGATCACTGCTGCTGACGATCCCGATGTTACAGGAGTCGCATCCCTTGGATCACTGCTGCTGACGATCCCGATGTTACAGGGTTCGCATCCCTCGGATCACTGCTGCTGACGATCCCGATGTTACAGGAGTCACATCCCTCGGATCACTGCTGCTGACGATCCCGATATTACAGGAGTCACATCCCTCGGATCACTGCTGCTGACGATCCTGATGTTACAGGAGTCACATCCCTCGGATCACTGCTGCTGACGATCCTGATGTTACAGGAGTCACATCCCTCGGATCACTGCTGCTGACGATCCCGATGTTACAGGAGTCACATCCCTCGGATTACTGCTGCTGACGATCCCGATATTACAGGAGTCACATCCCTCGGATCACTGCTGCTGACGATCCCGATATTACAGGAGTCACATCCCTCGGATCACTGCTGCTGACGATCCCGATGTTACAGGAGTCACATCCCTCGGATTACTGCTGCTGACGATCCCGATATTACAGGAGTCACATCCCTCGGATCACTGCTGCTGACGATCCTGATATTACAGGAGTCACATCCCTCGGATCACTGCTGCTGACGATCCTGATATTACTGGAGTCACATCCCTCGGATCACTGCTGCTGACGATCCTGATGTTACAGGAGTCGCATTCCTCGGATCACTGCTGCTGACGATCCCGATATTACAGGAGTCACATCCCTCGGATCACTGCTGCTGACGATCCTGATATTACAGGAGTCACATCCCTCGGATCACTGCTGCTGACGATCCTGATATTACAGGAGTCACATCCCTCGGATCACTGCTGCTGACGATCCTGATATTACAGGAGTCACATCCCTCGGATCACTGCTGCTGACGATCCCGATATTACAGGAGTCACATCCCTCGGATCACTGCTGCTGACGATCCTGATATTACAGGAGTCACATCCCTCGGATCACTGCTGCTGACGATCCCGATGTTACAGGAGTCACATCCCTCGGATCACTGCTGCTGACGATCCCGATATTACAGGAGTCACATCCCTCGGATCACTGCTGCTGACGATCCCAATATTACAGGAATCACATCCCTCGGATCACTGCTGCTGACGATCCCGATATTACAGGAGTCACATCCCTCGGATCACTGCTGCTGACGATCCCGATATTACAGGAGTCACATCCCTCGGATCACTGCTGCTGACGATCCTGATGTCGCCAAGCTGCTTGGGGGGTGACATGGCAAGTACAGTCACATGTGGGGGGATCAGTGATATTGGGGGGCCATAACATGTTTTGGTGGTGCAGTTACACGTGGGTGCCAGTCACATGGGGGTGGGGATTTGCAGCAAGGGAGACTGAGCTTATTGCTAGGGGGGGATGTTTGCGTCAATGGGGGGCAGATCTTCACGGGGTACTGATCCTTGGGTGAGGGGGGGGTAATGACAAGGGGTGCAGATCTTCATGGGGGACTGATCTTGCTGGGGGGGAATGACAAGGGGGGAAGATCTTCACGGGGGACTGATCTTGCTGGAGGGAGTGACAAGGGGGGCACATCTTCACGGGGGACTGATCTGGCTGGGGGGAATGACAAGGGGGGCACATCTTCACGGGGGACTGATCTTGCTGGGGGGAAATGACAAGGGGGCACATCTACACGGGGACTGATCTTTCTGGGGGGGGAATGACAAGGGGGGCACATGTACACAATATATAACCCTTTGCACGCTACGCCATTCATATGGGCACACGGATGTCAGTGCAGTTGCAGTTCTGTCACTTGATGGTGTTACTTTGGTAGGGGTGCTGTTTATGGCAGAAGGGGCGGAAGTCTGTCAATAATTGTTTGTGGTAGTTTTGTTGTGGATGTCTGTGGTTGGTAGGTCATGTTACAGCAATTTAGGGGTCACAATTGGCACCCCGATATTTCAGTGGCTACAATTTCACATTCTGCAGTATCATGAATTAAAGTGATACATTATTTCATGGCCTCTATGATTATCAGAGGATACATTGAATGGATACCTAATTCCATTAACCCCTCGCTTACCGGGCACTTCTACCCCCTTCCTGCCTACCGGGCACTTCTACCCCCTTCCTGCCTACCGGGCACTTCTACCCCCTTCCTGCCTACAGGACGCTTCTACCCCCTTCCTGCCTACCGGGCGCTTCTACCCCCTTCCTGCCTACCAGGCGCTTCTACCCCCTTCCTGCCTACAGGGCGCTTCTACCCCCTTCCTAACTACCGGGCACTTCTACCCCCTTCCTAACTACCGGGCACTTCTACCCCCTTCCTGCCTACAGGGCACTTCTACCCCCTTCCTGCCTACAGGGCACTTCTACCCCCTTCCTGCCCACCGGGCACTTCTACCCCCTTCCTGCCTGCAGGGCACTTCTACCCCCTTCCCGCCTACAGGGCACTTCTACCCCCTTCTCGCCTACAGGGCACTTCTACCCCCTTCCCGCCTACAGGGCACTTTTACCCCCTTCCTGCCTACTGGGCACTTCTACCCCTTCCCGCCTACTGGGCGCTTCTACCCCCTTCCTGCCTACAGGGCACTTCTACCCCCTTCCTGCCTACAGGACACTTCTACCCCCTTCCTGCCTACAGGACACTTCTACTCCCTTCCTGCCTACAGGACACTTCTACCCCCTTCCTGCCTACAGGACACTTCTACCCCCTTCCTGCCTACAGGGCACTTCTACTCCCTTCCTGCCTTCAGGGCACTTCTACCCCTTCCTGCCCACAGGACACTTCTACCCCCTTCCTTCCTACAGGACACTTCTACCACCTTCCTGCCCACCGGGCACTTCTACTCCCTTCCTGCCTACAGGACACTTCTATCCCTTTCCTGCCCACCGGACACTTCTACCCCCCTCCTGCCCCCGACAATTTTCAGCTTCTACCCCCTTCCTGCCTACCGGGCACTTCTACCCCCTTCCTGCCTACAAGGCACTTCTACCCCCTTCCTGTCTACCAGACACTTCTACCCCCTCCCTGCCTACAGGACACTTCTACCCCCTTCCTGCCTACCGGGCACTTCTACCCCCTCCGTGCCTACAGGACACTTCTACCCCCTCCCTGCCCACTGGGCACTTCTACCCCCTCCCTGCCCACCGGGCACTTCTACCCCCTTCCTGCCTACAGGGCACTTCTACCCCCTCCCTGCCTACAGGGCACTTCTACCCCCTTCCTGCCTATAGGGCACTTCTACTCCCTTCCTGCCTACAGGGATACTTCTACCCCCTTCCTGCCTACAGGACACTTCTACCCCCTTCCTGCCTACAGGACACTTCTACCCCCTTCCTGCCTACAGGGCACTTCTACCCCTTCCTGCCTACAGGACACTTCTACCCCCTTCCTGCCTACAGGACACTTCTACCCCCTTCCTGCCTACAGGACACTTCTACCCCCTTCCTGCCTACAGGGCACTTGTACCCCTTCCTGCCTACAGGACACTTCTACCCCCTTCCCGTCTACAGGGCACTTCTACCCCCTTCCTGCCTACTGGGCACTTCTACCCCCTTCCCGCCTACTGGGCGCTTCTACCCCCTTCCTGCCTACAGGGCACTTCTACCCCCTTCCTGCCTACAGGACACTTCTACCCCCTTCCTGCCTACAGGACACTTCTACCCCCTTCCTGCCTACAGGACACTTCTACTCCCTTCCTGCCTACAGGACACTTCTACCCCCTTCCTGCCTACAGGACACTTCTACCCCCTTCCTGCCTACAGGGCACTTCTACTCCCTTCCTGCCTTCAGGGCACTTCTACCCCTTCCTGCCCACAGGACACTTCTACCCCCTTCCTTCCTACAGGACACTTCTACCCCCTTCCTGCCCACCGGGCACTTCTACTCCCTTCCTGCCTACAGGACACTTCTATCCCTTTCCTGCCCACCGGACACTTCTACCCCCCTCCTGCCCCCGACAATTTTCAGCTTCTACCCCCTTCCTGCCTACCGGGCACTTCTACCCCCTTCCTGCCTACAAGGCACTTCTACCCCCTTCCTGTCTACCAGACACTTCTACCCCCTCCCTGCCTACAGGACACTTCTACCCCCTTCCTGCCTACCGGGCACTTCTACCCCCTCCGTGCCTACAGGACACTTCTACCCCCTCCCTGCCCACTGGGCACTTCTACCCCCTCCCTGCCCACCGGGCACTTCTACCCCCTTCCTGCCTACAGGGCACTTCTACCCCCTTCCTGCCTACAGGGCACTTCTACCCCCTTCCTGCCTATAGGGCACTTCTACTCCCTTCCTGCCTACAGGGATACTTCTACCCCCTTCCTGCCTACAGGACACTTCTACCCCTTCCTGCCTACAGGACACTTCTACCCCCTTCCTGCCTACAGGACACTTCTACCCCCTTCCTGCCTACAGGACACTTCTATCCCCTTCCTGCCTACAGGGCACTTCTACTCCCTTCCTGCCTACAGGACACTTCTACCCCCTTCCTGCCTACAGGACACTTCTACTCCCTTCCTGCCTACAGGACACTTCTACCCCCTTCCTGCCTACAGGACACTTCTACCCCCTTCCTGCCTACAAGGCACTTCTACTCCCTTCCTGCCTTCAGGGCACTTCTACCCCCTTCCTGCCTACAGGGCACTTCTACCCCCTTCCTGCCCACAGGACACTTCTACCCCCTTCCTTCCTACAGGACACTTCTACCCCCTTCCTGCCCACCGGGCACTTCTACTCCCTTCCTGCCTACAGGACACTTCTACCCCCTTCCTGCCTACAGGGCACTTGTACCCCTTCCTGCCTACAGGACACTTCTACCCCCTTCCCGTCTACAGGGCACTTCTACCCCCTTCCTGCCTACTGGGCACTTCTACCCCCTTCCCGCCTACTGGGCGCTTCTACCCCCTTCCTGCCTACAGGGCACTTCTACCCCCTTCCTGCCTACAGGACACTTCTACCCCCTTCCTGCCTACAGGACACTTTTACCCCCTTCCTGCCTACAGGACACTTCTACTCCCTTCCTGCCTACAGGACACTTCTACCCCCTTCCTGCCTACAGGACACTTCTACCCCCTTCCTGCCTACAGGGCACTTCTACTCCCTTCCTGCCTTCAGGGCACTTCTACCCCTTCCTGCCCACAGGACACTTCTACCCCCTTCCTTCCTACAGGACACTTCTACCCCCTTCCTGCCCACCGGGCACTTCTACTCCCTTCCTGCCTACAGGACACTTCTATCCCTTTCCTGCCCACCGGACACTTCTACCCCCCTCCTGCCCCCGACAATTTTCAGCTTCTACCCCCTTCCTGCCTACCGGGCACTTCTACCCCCTTCCTGCCTACAAGGCACTTCTACCCCCTTCCTGTCTACCAGACACTTCTACCCCCTCCCTGCCTACAGGACACTTCTACCCCCTTCCTGCCTACCGGGCACTTCTACCCCCTCCGTGCCTACAGGACACTTCTACCCCCTCCCTGCCCACTGGGCACTTCTACCCCCTCCCTGCCCACCGGGCACTTCTACCCCCTTCCTGCCTACAGGGCACTTCTACCCCCTTCCTGCCTACAGGGCACTTCTACCCCCTTCCTGCCTATAGGGCACTTCTACTCCCTTCCTGCCTACAGGGATACTTCTACCCCCTTCCTGCCTACAGGACACTTCTACCCCTTCCTGCCTACAGGACACTTCTACCCCCTTCCTGCCTACAGGACACTTCTACCCCCTTCCTGCCTACAGGACACTTCTATCCCCTTCCTGCCTACAGGGCACTTCTACTCCCTTCCTGCCTACAGGACACTTCTACCCCCTTCCTGCCTACAGGACACTTCTACTCCCTTCCTGCCTACAGGACACTTCTACCCCCTTCCTGCCTACAGGACACTTCTACCCCCTTCCTGCCTACAAGGCACTTCTACTCCCTTCCTGCCTTCAGGGCACTTCTACCCCCTTCCTGCCTACAGGGCACTTCTACCCCCTTCCTGCCCACAGGACACTTCTACCCCCTTCCTTCCTACAGGACACTTCTACCCCCTTCCTGCCCACCGGGCACTTCTACTCCCTTCCTTCCTACAGGACACTTCTACCCCCTTCCTGCCCACCGGGCACTTCTACTCCCTTCCTGCCTACACGACACTTCTATCCCCTTCCTGCCTACAGGGCACTTCTACTCCCTTCCTGCCTACAGGACACTTCTACCCCCTTCCTGCCTACAGGACACTTCTACTCCCTTCCTGCCTACAGGACACTTCTACCCCCTTCCTGCCTACAGGACACTTCTACCCCCTTCCTGCCTACAGGACACTTCTACCCCCTTCCTGCCTACAGGACACTTCTACCCCCTTCCTGCCTACAGGGCACTTCTACCCCTTCCTGCCCCCGACAATTTTCAGCTTTATGCGCTGTCGCACTTTCAATTACAATTGGTTGTTCATGCAGAACTGTACCCATATGAAGTTTTATCATTTTTTGTCACAAATACAACCTTCTTTTCGTGGTATGTACTCTCCACTGTGTGTTTAACTGTTTGCTCTATAATCAATAATAGTGCCCCCGAAACATTTCTATGTTTCTATTAAAACATTGTGAAAACTGGTAATTTTTCTCCTTCACTGATGTGTGTTGATGATGCGGCACTGATAGGCATCACTTATGGGCAATGATAGGCGGCACTGATAGTCAGCACTGAAGGGCACTCATAGACAGCACTAATGAGATGGCGCGGATAGGCGGCACTGCTAGGCGGCATTGACTGGTGTCACTGACTGGGGCTACTGCTGGGCAAGGAGTGGCAGAACTACTGGGCTGCACTGATGAGCATTGGTGGGTGGCACTGATGGGCACAGGTTGGTGACAAAGGTGGGTGGCATTGTCTCATCAATGTTCATTTCATATAGTACTATGTTACCAGGGGCAAACTGACAACTCATGGGGCCCCTGGGCAATAGGGGACCATGGGGCCATTGTGTCCTTGGCCAAACTCCAAAATAGACTATGAAAAAGGTACCAGGGGCATCTCATGGGACCCCCTACTGACCCCGGGCCCTTGGGCACTGGCCGAGTTTCCAAATGGTGATTTGGCCCCTGCCTGTGACATGAATGTAGTTTATAAATGACACAATGGTAAAGAGAAATGTTTACTTGGGATTGCAATGAGAAGTATTCTGATAGAAAAACATTTTGTCTTTTTTTTGAAGAGGTGAAATTAGCAGATGGCAGCTGTTGATCTTATGACAAGGTGTTGCTTTCTGCAGACATATGTATGATGATGACCTCATCAGCAGCCTTTCCCCTAGTGTTACCTCATCTTCATGACATCATCTCTGTAAACAAACATGTCGTTATTGTACCTGAATTGGCTGTTAATGCGGTGGGACGTGTTTTATGAACCTGATGTAGAAATGTGACCATATGGGATACAATGCTATGTAATACAAAACACATATTATTAGGGAATACAGAAGCAAACCTTGTCATTGGCATACAATCTGTAAGATGGTTGCACCACATACTTGGGGGGATGATAAAAACATTGGAAGAAAAATGTACAATCTAGGGCCGTCTATACGGAAAAAGAGGCGACATAATTGTGTCATGTATGGCCATCCGAACTTAGCACAAATACAACACAAAGAAGAAACATTTGTAAAAGCCTTTTTTTTGGTTGATGGGGATATTTGATGACATGACCCGTGTGCTGGCTGTGTTTACACACATGATGATGAAGAATTGCGTGTTCCATCCCAATGAGGAAATCCTATAAAAGACAAGTGTGATGCGGTGGCTGCACAGACAAAGCTGCAGATTCCAAGGTGACATCCATACAAGTACACAGCTTGACATGCATAGAAGGTTAGACGGTGGCCATGATTTCACTACAACACAAATATGTCAGCTTGTCCCGTGTCAATGACAAGATGTCATATTAGCATTGCCACCCAAAAGAAGGGGCACACACAGCATGGGGACCAGGTGGGAGATGCTTGATGGGGTTTGCAGAACATGACTCTTGTTCCCAGTGGTGTCCAGAGTCGTGAAGGTGAGTGTCTTCTCTGTGGCAAGGGTGGTGAGTGGTGTTCCCAGTGTATGGGGAGTGGTGGTAGTGGAGGGCTCTCTCGGGTAGGGGTGGGGTCTTGTTGTTCAATGTCAGGCTCTCTTTGTGGTTGAAGGGGGGGGGGTCAGTGTCTCCCTGGTTGTGGGGGGAGGGGTGTTGCCAGTGTATGGGGAGTGGTGGTAGTGGAGGGCTCTCTCGGGTAGGGGTGGGTTCTTGTTGTTCAATGTCAGGCTCTCTTTGTGGTTGAAGGGGGGGGGTCAGTGTCTCTCTGGTTGTGGGGGGAGGGGTGTTGCCAGTGTATGGGGAGTGGTGGTAGTGGAGGGCTCTCTCGGGTAGGGGTGGGGTCTTGTTGTTCAATGTCAGGCTCTCTTTGTGGTTGAAGGGGGGGGGGTCAGTGTCTCTCTGGTTGTGGGGGGAGGGGTGTTGCCAGTGTATGGGGAGTGGTGGTAGTGGAGGGCTCTCTCGGGTAGGGGTGGGGTCTTGTTGTTCAATGTCAGGCTCTCTTTGTGGTTGAAGGGGGGGGTCAGTGTCTCTGTGGTTGTGGGGGGAGGGGTGTTCTTAGTGTATGGGGAGTGGTGGTAGTGGAGGGCTCTCTCGGGTAGGGGTGGGGTCTTGTTGTTCAATGTCAGGCTCTCTTTGTGGTTGAAGGGGGGGGGGTCAGTGTCTCTCTGGTTGTGGGGGGAGGGGTGTTGCCAGTGTATGGGGAGTGGTGGTAGTGGAGGGCTCTCTCGGGTAGGGGTGGGGTCTTGTTGTTCAATGTCAAGCTCTCTTTGTGGTTGAAGGGGGGGGGGTCAGTGTCTCTCTGGTTGTGGGGGGAGGGGTGTTTGAGCCAATTTTTGGTTGCCACGGCAGCCTGCACCCTAAATGCATGACATACAACAGGACATGTCAGTGAGGGGATAAAGAATTACACAGGATAACAGATAGCAGATGGAATTGATGATCTTGTAGGACAACATTGAAGGGTGAGCACAATGTTCCTAACATGTTACATGTTTAAATGTTGCAAAAAAATGAGTTCAATTTAAATGAAAAGATAATGACAAGAGTCAGCACACAAGATCAGCGCTACACCAGTCAGAGGATGACCCTGTACTACACGGGGGACATTTATTAATAATAATAATAATAATAATAATAATAATAATATGTTTCTTCCACATTCACTTGTAACCCCTTCCCTACCGGCACTTATACCTCCTTCCCTACCGGCACTTATACCTCCTTCCCTACCGGCACTTATACCTCCTTCCCTACCGGCACTTGTACCTCCTTCCCTACCGGCACTTGTACCTCCTTCCCTACCGGCACTTATACCTCCTTCCCTACCGGCACTTATACCTCCTTCCCTACCGGCACTTATACCTCCTTCCCTACCGGCACTTATACCTCCTTCCCTACCGGGCACTTATACCTCCTTCCCTACCGGCACTTGTACCTCCTTCCCTACCGGCACTTATACCTCCTTCCCTACCGGCACTTATACCTCCTTCCCTACCGGCAATTGTACCTCCTTCCCTACCGGCACTTATACCTCCTTCCCTACCAGCACTTATACCTCCTTCCCTACCGGCACTTGTACCTCCTTCCCTACCAGCACTTATACCTCCTTCCCTACCGGCACTTATACCTCCTTCCCTACCGGGCACTTATACCTCCTTCCCTACCGGCACTTGTAACCCCTTCCCTACCGGCACTTGTACCTCCTTCCCTACCGGCACTTATACCTCCTTCCCTACCGGGCACTTATACCTCCTTCCCTACCGGGCACTTATACCTCCTTCCCTACCGGCACTTATACCTCCTTCCCTACCGGCACTTGTACCTCCTTCCCTACCGGCACTTATACCTCCTTCCCTACCGGCACTTGTACCTCCTTCCCTACCGGCACTTATACCTCCTTCCCTACCAGCACTTATACCTCCTTCCCTACCGGCACTTGTACCTCCTTCCCTACCAGCACTTATACCTCCTTCCCTACCGGCACTTATACCTCCTTCCCTACCGGCACTTATACCTCCTTCCCTACCGGCACTTATACCTCCTTCCCTACCGGCACTTGTAACCCCTTCCCTACCGGCACTTGTACCTCCTTCCCTACCGGGCACTTATACCTCCTTCCCTACCGGGCACTTATACCTCCTTCCCTACCGGGCACTTATACCTCCTTCCCTACCGGCACTTATACCTCCTTCCCTACCGGCACTTGTACCTCCTTCCCTACCGGGCACTTGTACCTCCTTCCCTACCGGGCACTTATACCTCCTTCCCTACCGGCACTTATACCTCCTTCCCTACCGGCACTTGTACCTCCTTCCCTACCGGGCACTTGTACCTCCTTCCCTACCGGGCACTTGTACCTCCTTCCCTACCGGGCACTTATACCTCCTTCCCTACCGGCACTTATACCTCCTTCCCTACCGGCACTTGTACCTCCTTCCCTACCGGCACTTATACCTCCTTCCCTACCGGCACTTATACCTCCTTCCCTACCGGCACTTGTACCTCCTTCCCTACCGGCACTTATACCTCCTTCCCTACCGGCACTTGTACCTCCTTCCCTACCGGCACTTGTACCTCCTTCCCTACCGGCACTTGTACCTCCTTCCCTACCGGCACTTGTACCTCCTTCCCTACCGGCACTTGTACCTCCTTCCCTACCGGCACTTGTACCTCCTTCCCTACCGGCACTTGTACCTCCTTCCCTACCGGCACTTGTACCTCCTTCCCTACCGGCACTTATACCTCCTTCCCTACCGGCACTTGTACCTCCTTCCCTACCGGCACTTGTACCTCCTTCTTTACCGGCCAATTTTCAGCTTTCAGCGCTGTTGCACTTTGAATGACAATTGCGCGGTCATGCAACATTGTACCCATATGAAATGGTTATCTTTTTCTCACAAATAGAGCTTTCTTTTGGTGGTATTTAAGCACTGCTGGGCACTTTACTTTTTGCAATATAAAAAAAGAAAGTGCAAACAATAAAAAAAAAAAATTGCTTTGTTTCTATTATACAATTTTTTAAAAAAGGTAAATTTTCTCCTTCAATGATGTACGTTGATGAGGCAGCACTGATCGGCGGCACTGATAGACAGCACTGATAGGCAGCACTGCTGGGCACTGATAGACAGCACTGATGGGCACTGATAGGCAGCAGTGATGGGCACTGATAAGCAGCACTCAATGGCACTGATAGGCAGCACTAATGAGGTAGCACAGATAGGCAGCACTGATAATGGGTACTGATAGACAGCACTGATAGGTGGCACTGACTGGCATCACTGCTGGGCGCTGACTGATGCAACTGCTGGGCTGCACTGATGGGCACAGGTGGGTGGCACTGGTGGGCACAGGTGGGTGGCACTGGTGGGCACAGGTGGGTGGCACAGGTGGGTACACTGCTGGGCACAGGTGGCTGACACAGGTGGTTGGCACTGGTGGGCACAGGTGGGTGGCACTGGTGGACACAGGTGGGTGGCACTGGTGGGCACAGGTGGGTGGCACTGGTGGGCACAGGTGGGTGGCACAGGTGGGTACACTGCTGGGCACAGGTGGCTGACACAGGTGGGTGTACAGATTGGTGCAGTGCTAGGCACAGGTGGGCGTAACTGGTGGGTGGCACTGCTGGGCACCGATCATCAAGGCACTGATCATCACTGGCCTAATGATCGGTGCCGATCCCCGCTCTGACAACTGCCGGTTCTCGTCAGTACTTTCCTGGTGCTCTGACAGCGTGAGGAAAGAGAACCTGCAATGGCATTTCCCGGTGATCAGTGTGTCATTGGACACGGCTGATCAGGTGCTGAAATCCAGGCATAATTGGCCTTTTAACACATTACGTGATCAGCCGTGTACATAGAACACAGCGATCACGGAGATCGCCGGTTGTGCGGACCAGGGGGCGCCCAGGAGAGCGCGTTCTGGGAGGACGTCATATGATGTCCACCCAGAACTGGCCGGACGCAGTGTAGCCGTCATTCGGCTATCTGCTGTTGGCAATTAGTTAATCAAAACATTTTCACAACAAAAAAAAAAGATTCTAATTTCCATACAGATATCATTTGGGCATTTTAGAGCCCCGAGAAAAAGAAGACAAGAGTTCATCATGACTGAAGAATGATCAGATATATTGTATAGAACATAGTTTATAGACTGTATTGTTCCCCCCAACCAATTAATAACACATAGAAAAGACATGTCGGATGATCCATTATTGCCTACATTCATCTAAAGAAATATGATTTTATTGGAGTAGAAAGTATTTTTTAATTTTACATATTTCCAGTCTTTTCAAAATCTATATGAAAGTTTAATTTTCTTTTGAAACTAAGAAAAAAAAATGATACTTAACTTCCTATGGAGACACCCAAGCAGGTGCATTGGCAAGATGATGGTCCATGTGTCCATTCACACACAGGGCACAGCTTGGCCACGCCCCCTCTTACTTCATTACATGACTGCCTGTGATTTACAGCAGTGGGAGCCAATGACAAGGCAGAGAAAAGGGACAGCCAAGGCTGTTGTGGCCATTCATTGATATCAATGGGGATCAAGTAAATATTGTGGGGGGGGGGTTAGCGGGGATGGGTGTACTGCAGCATACATGTTTTTGTAATCCATGCATACAATGCATGAAGCTGAAAGAACTTAAGCCTTTAAAATCAATTTATCATGGAGAATAAACAGTGGTGATGCAAAATAATACAAAGTAAATAAATAATAAAAATAATATTTATATATATATTGGTAATCAAATTCAATGTTATTACAACATTACATGACTCTGCAACGGCCAGTTAAAGTAGCGCTGTAATGAATAGCTAGAAAGGCTGTCGTCATGGAGGTAAAACCTTGCAGACAACAAGTGGATAAGCATAACATAAATCTAAATATCAGCCATAACAATGTTGATACATACAAAACATGACTAGATAGTAGGATACAATAGGCCATGGCCCTTTTATTGGTGAAACAAAAAACATTTGATTTAAAAAAATGTTAGAAAATATATTTTAAATCATATAAAATATAAAAAAAAACACATTAAACAATAAATGAATGCTTGAATACTGCTATAACAACAATAGTCCATTCATTTATTTCTTCTCACTGTTGACCAGGGGTGGACTGTTGACTCATGGGGCCCCTGTGTCCTTGCCCACACAAAAAAGCCTATGAAAAAGGTACCAGGGGCATCTCATGGGGCCCCCTACTGTCCCCTGGCCCTGGGGCAGTGCCCGAGTTTACAAATGGTCAGTCTATTCCTGCTATTGACCAGAGGAAGTAGGCTACACTATTGAAGGTGAGACATTGATGCCTGAAAACAGATGAAGGAGATGAATTATCCAGAAGTCACAGGAGCAGAATTCTGGAAAGGTGATCTGGATACACCATTATCAGCCAAGTTCTCTATCCACATGGATAAGTACACGTCCCGTCACAGGTTGATGTGACCATTGAAGATCTGCAAGGGCACACCCAATAGCAACAACAATGCTGTATACAGCCAACAAAGCCTGGACCTAAAACAGAGAACAAAGAGAAGAGTTAGAAACCAACAAATAGAACAATGATATTTCACAGGATAACAGACATACATGAACAATGTAACATACAACAGCATGGAGACTGAACACACCAGCCATGACACCCAAGAATTACAGAGCAACACCGCAAGCAGCCTGACACCCCCCCATATCTACCTACAGAAGTCCAAGGATGATCCCAATCCAACAGAACAGAAACAACAGACTGACAACCTGACACACGTCACCTCAACCTGATTACAGGACAAAATGAAACATTTCCTGCACCCCAAACAAAAACACAGACTCCTAGCAAACACGAGCAACACTCCACAACTGATCATAAAACACGAGCAACACTCCACAACTGATCATAAAACATGGGCACACCCAACTGACAACACAGACTGACCGACATCCAGACTACAACTCAACCACACTGTCCTCCCCATGTCATTGTAATTGTCCCCCCCATGTCACTGACCCCCCAATGTCACTGTCCTCCCCATGTCATTGTAATTGTCCTCCCCGTGTCACTGACCCCCCAATGTCACTGTCCTCCCCATGTCATTGTAATTGTCCTCCCCATGTCACTGACCCCCCCAATGTCACTGTCCTCCCCATGTCATTGTAATTGTCCTCCCCATGTCACTGACCCCCCAATGTCACTGTCCTCCCCATGTCATTGTAATTGTCCTCCCCATGTCACTGACCCCCCCAATGTCACTGTCCTCCCCATGTCACTGTAATTGTCCTCCCCATGTCACTGACCCCCCAATGTCACTGTCCTCCCCATGTCACTGTAATTGTCCTCCCCATGTCACTGACCCCCCAATGTCACTGTCCTCCCCATGTCATTGTAATTGTCCTCCCCATGTCACTGACCCCCCAATGTCACTGTCCTCCCCATGTCAGGACCCACCATGTCACTGTCCTCCCCATGTCACTGTAATTGTCCTCCCCATGTCACTGACCTCCCAATGTCACTGTCCTCCCCATGTCACTGTAATTGTCCTCCCCATGTCACTGACCCCCCAATGTCACTGTCCTCCCCATGTCACTGTAATTGTCCTCCTCATGTCACTGACCCCCCAATGTCACTGTCCTCCCCATGTCATTGTAATTGTCCTCCCCATGTCACTGACCCCCCAATGTCACTGTCCTCCCCATGTCATTGTAATTGTCCTCCCCATGTCACTGACCCCCCCAATGTCACTGTCCTCCCCATGTCACTGTAATTGTCCTCCCCATGTCACTGACCCCCCAATGTCACTGTCCTCCCCATGTCACTGTAATTGTCCTCCCCATGTCACTGACCCCCCAATGTCACTGTCCTCCCCATGTCATTGTAATTGTCCTCCCCATGTCACTGACCCCCCAATGTCACTGTCCTCCCCATGTCAGGACCCACCATGTCACTGTCCTCCCCATGTCACTGTAATTGTCCTCCCCATGTCACTGACCTCCCAATGTCACTGTCCTCCCCATGTCACTGTAATTGTCCTCCCCATGTCACTGACCCCCCAATGTCACTGTCCTCCCCATGTCACTGTAATTGTCCTCCCCATGTCACTGACCCCCCAATGTCACTGTCCTCCCCATGTCAGGACCCCCCAATGTCACTGTCCTCCCCATGTCACTGACCCCCCAATGTCACTGTCCTCCCCATGTCATTGTAATTGTCCTCCCCATGTCACTGTCCTCCCCATGTCACTGACCCCCCAATGTCACTGTCCTCCCCATGTCATTGTAATTGTCCTCCCCATGTCACTGACCCCCCAATGTCACTGTCCTCCCCATGTCATTGTAATTGTCCTCCCCATGTCACTGACCCCCCAATGTCACTGTCCTCCCCATGTCATTGTAATTGTCCTCCCCATGTCACTGACCCCCCAATGTCACTGTCCTCCCCATGTCATTGTAATTGTCCTCCCCATGTCAGGACCCCCCAATGTCACTATCCTCCCCATGTCATTGTAATTGTCCTCCCCAAGTCACTGACCCCCCAATGTCACTGTCCTCCCCATGTTAGGACCCATCATGTCACTGTCCTCCCCATGTCACTGACCCCCCAATGTCACTGTCCTCCCCATGTCATTGTAATTGTCCTCCCCATGTCACTGACCCCCCAATGTCACTGTCCTCCCCATGTCACTGACCCCCCAATGTCACTGTCCTCCTCATGTCAGGCAACACCATATGTCACTGTCCTCCCCATGTCAGGACCCCCCAATGTCACTATCCTCCCCATGTCATTGTAATTGTCCTCCCCGTGTCACTGACCCCCCAATGTCACTGTCCTCCCCATGTCATTGTAATTGTCCTCCCCATGTCACTGACCCCCCCAATGTCACTGTCCTCCCCATGTCATTGTAATTGTCCTCCCCATGTCACTGACCCCCCAATGTCACTGTCCTCCCCATGTCATTGTAATTGTCCTCCCCATGTCACTGACCCCCCCAATGTCACTGTCCTCCCCATGTCACTGTAATTGTCCTCCCCATGTCACTGACCCCCCAATGTCACTGTCCTCCCCATGTCACTGTAATTGTCCTCCCCATGTCACTGATCCCCCAATGTCACTGTCCTCCCCATGTCATTGTAATTGTCCTCCCCGTGTCACTGACCCCCCAATGTCACTGTCCTCCCCATGTCATTGTAATTGTCCTCCCCATGTCACTGACCCCCCCAATGTCACTGTCCTCCCCATGTCATTGTAATTGTCCTCCCCATGTCACTGACCCCCCAATGTCACTGTCCTCCCCATGTCACTGTAATTGTCCTCCCCATGTCACTGACCCCCCCAATGTCACTGTCCTCCCCATGTCACTGTAATTGTCCTCCCCATGTCACTGACCCCCCAATGTCACTGTCCTCCCCATGTCACTGTAATTGTCCTCCCCATGTCACTGACCCCCCAATGTCACTGTCCTCCCCATGTCATTGTAATTGTCCTCCCCATGTCACTGACCCCCCAATGTCACTGTCCTCCCCATGTCAGGACCCACCATATCACTGTCCTCCCCATGTCATTGTAATTGTCCTCCCCATGTCACTGTAATTGTCCTCCCCATGTCACTGACCTCCCAATGTCACTGTCCTCCCCATGTCACTGTAATTGTCCTCCCCATGTCACTGACCCCCCAATGTCACTGTCCTCCCCATGTCACTGTAATTGTCCTCCCCATGTCACTGACCCCCCAATGTCACTGTCCTCCCCATGTCAGGACCCCCCAATGTCACTGTCCTCCCCATGTCACTGACCCCCCAATGTCACTGTCCTCCCCATGTCATTGTAATTGTCCTCCCCATGTCACTGTCCTCCCCATGTCACTGACCCCCCAATGTCACTGTCCTCCCCATGTCATTGTAATTGTCCTCCCCATGTCACTGACCCCCCAATGTCACTGTCCTCCCCATGTCATTGTAATTGTCCTCCCCATGTCACTGACCCCCCAATGTTACTGTCCTCCCCATGTCATTGTAATTGTCCTCCCCATGTCACTGACCCCCCAATGTCACTGTCCTCCCCATGTCATTGTAATTGTCCTCCCCATGTCAGGACCCCCCAATGTCACTATCCTCCCCATGTCATTGTAATTGTCCTCCCCAAGTCACTGACCCCCCAATGTCACTGTCCTCCCCATGTTAGGACCCATCATGTCACTGTCCTCCCCATGTCACTGACCCCCCAATGTCACTGTCCTCCCCATGTCACTGACCCCCCAATGTCACTGTCCTCCCCATGTCACTGACCCCCCAATGTCACTGTCCTCCTCATGTCAGGCAACACCATATGTCACTGTCCTCCCCATGTCAAGCCCCCACATGTCAATGTGCCTCATATATAATGCCCCCCCATATCACTGCCAACCCCCATATCATTGCCCCACTCAAATTTGAACTCTCCCCCTACCATGTCACTGTACCCAGGGGCGAATTTGTTGCGAGGCAAACAAGGCGTTTACCTAGGGTGGAACGTTTTAGGGGGTTGGCGCGGTGCTGCTCTATGCTGACCCGGATGCAGTTCTGTTGTACAACATGATTCCTCACACCAGCAGCTTGTGTTGTCTTCATTCCTGTACAGGAAACATGGTGTCAGAAGTGACTGGAATCAGGACTGAGCCTCTTGTTTGGAGCGCAGCAGCTTTGGGAAACACAGGTTTGTGAACTACAGCCTGAGACTGAGGATTGTCTGAGATTTGATAGCTCAGAGGCTTCCTGACAATATGGCTGCCATGAATGGCATACCTCCCCCAGAGGGGATGACAATGAGTGGGGATTGGAGCAGCAATTGGGAATCTTTCAGAGCTGAATGTGAAGATTATTGTCTGGCTACAGGCTGGAATGAGAAATGTGCAGGAGTGCCGGCAGCAACTCTGAGAAGAGTCATGGGCAGTGAATGCAGGCATGTGTATAAACACAATGTGACCCTCACAGCAGATCAGCAACACAATGTTACAGCCATTGTAAATGTACTGGAAGATGATCTCATACCTGCTACAAATGTCATTTATGAAAGGGATGTGTTTGGATGCTGCAAACAAGAAGAGGGACAATCTTTGGATCACTTTGTTACACACTGGAGAGAAAAGGCAGCAACTTGTGAATATGGCACTCAGAGACCAATTGATAAGGGACACAATTGTTGTTGGTATAGCTAGCGAGAGAGCACACGCAGGCGCCTCCTAAGAGAACATGACTTCACTCTACACACAGCCATTGAGACGTGCCGTACAGCAGAGCTCACTGACAGACGTCTGAAAGTTATGGAACAGGACAGACAGCAGACCGACAGCATAAACATTGCAATGCAGCATGGCAACAGGAACAAACTTCAGCAACGCCGCCTGATGAGCACAAATACTGCCAACCCTACAGCTTGCAGATACTGTGGGACTGTGCATGAAAGAATTAAAGAGCCGTGTCCAGCTTATGGGGAGTCTTGGAAGTCTTGTGGAAGAACAAACCATTTTACTAACGTTTGTTTGTCAAGTAAACGACGGCCATCAATAGGCAAATGACACAACGTGGAGAACACATCCGCATATGAGGAAGAGACACACCACTGAAGTTATAGACAGCAGTGATGGGCCTACCTCCCCCACACAGATCACCTACCTCCCCACACAGATCACCTACCTCCCCACACAGATCACCTACCTCCCCCCACACAGATCACCTACCTCCCCCCACACAGATCACCTACCTCCCCACACCGATCACCTACCTCCCCCCACACCGATCATCTACCTCCCCACACAGATCACCTACCTCCCCCCACACAGATCATCTACCTCCCCCCACACAGATCATCTACCTCCCCCCACACAGATCACCTACCTCCCCACACACAGATCACCTACCTCCCCACACAGATCACCTACCTACTCCCACACAGATCACCTACCCCCCCCACACAGATCACCTACCTCCCCCCCCACACAGATCACCTAACTCCCCCCACACACACCACTGAAGTTATATACAGCAGTGAATTGATGGGCCTACCTCCCCCCACACAGATCACCTACCTCCCCCCACACACACACCACTGAAGTTATATACAGCAGTGAATTGATGGGCCTACCTCCCCCACACAGATCACCTACCCCCCCCACACAGATCACCTACCCCCCCACACAGATCACCTACCTCCCCCACACAGATCACCTACCTCCCCCACACAGATCACCTACCTCCCCCCACACACAGATCACCTACCTCCCCCCACACAGATCACCTACCTCCCCCCACACACACCACTGAAGTTATAGACAGCAGTGAATTGATCGGCGCTGTGCAATCCAGAGGAAAGAAATGGTTTGTCACTTTACATGTCAATAATAAGCCCCAATCCTGTCACCTCCATTCAGGAACAACGTGGGATGTAATGTGCTTAAGAGACAAAATGGTGTCAGCACCAGAAGCACGTCTACTGCCAAGTGACACCAGATTAAAGTTACACTCCGGTGCGATGATGAAATCTCTGGGGCTCTTCAAGACAGAATGTGCCATATGTGGACTAACACACAAGCTGGAGTGTGAAATTGTGGAAGCAGCCAAAAGCCACTGTTGTCTGGCTCATCCTGTGAGCGTCTAGGGCTGAGACGTTTCTCCGTCCCTGCAGAGTGCAATGTGATGGACAATCTATCCAAGGGGCCCTTGACAAAACAACTGCTGATAAAGGAATATAGTGATGTGTTTACTGGGCCAGTAGAATCTGTACCAGGGGAAGTTCATTTCCACCTCGATGTGAGTGTCCCTCCAGTCCAATGTGCACCACGCAATGTGCCGGTGGCATTAAAACAGGCAGTTAAGGCACAGCTTGACCAGTATGAGGCCAATGGACACTTGGCACCAGTGACTGACCCAACTGGCTGGATAAGTAACATGGTGATTGTAAGGAAGCCAAATAAGCTACGAATGTGCATAGATCCCAAATTCTTAAATATGGCACTGAGACGATCTCACTACATCATGCCAACTCTCGAGGATGTTTTGTACAAGCTGCCTAAGGCACGTCTGTTCACGCTTGTTGATGCCCGGGATGCATTTTTACAGTGTAAGTTGGATGATGCAAGTAGTTACATGACAACCTTCTGGACTCCGTGGGGCAGGAAAAGATGGCGCAAACTGCCTTTTGGGGTATCAGTTGCACCAGAGGTGTATCAACGTAAACAACATGAACTATTGGCTGGACTCGGTGGTATTGAACCAATAGCTGATGACATCCTTATGGTTGGCTGTGGGGACACAGATGAGGAAGCAGATCAAGATCATGATGGCAAACTGCTGGAACTGATGAATCATTGTAGGCAGGTAAAATTGAGACTTGGCATGAAAAATTGCAATTCAAGGTCAAAGAAGTCCGCTTTCATGGACACATTCTAACCTGGGAGGGTTTGAAGGCTGACCCAGAAAAAATCAGAGCCATACTGGATATGCCGCAGCCAGCAAATGTGAAATCCCTGCAGCGCTTCATTGTATTTGTTACCTACCTAGCAAAATTCCTACCACACCTCTCAGAGGTCTGTGAGCCATTGAGAAGGCTTCTGGACAAGGACGCTGTTTGTCATTGGCTTCCTAAGCATGATAATGCAGTGCAGGACAACAAACGCTTGGTCACGGACACACCTGTCCTGAAGTACTATGACGTTACAAAACCTGTAACTATTCAAAGTGATGCAAGCAAAACTGGACTTGGGTGTTGTCTATTGCAAGCTGGCCAGCCTATCGCTTTTGCTTCAAGGGCACTGACTCTACCGAACAAAACTACGCACAAATAGAAGAGGAATGTCTGAGTATAGTGTTTGCCTGCCAGCGCTTTCACCACTACCTCTATGGGTGCGACGAGATCACGGCAGAAACTGACCATAAACCTCTGATTTCTATTTTCCAGAAACCACTTTTGTGTGCAGCCAAACGTCTACAGAGCATGTTGTCACGTTACAAAACTATTGCCTAAATGTTGTCTATAAACCTGGTCCTGAAATGTACATTAGTGACACTCTTAGCAGAGCTACAGCAGCAGGTGGTACACCTGAGTATGCACAACACACAGTTTGCAATGTTCAGCGGGACCTGGAGGTCCTCTCACAGATTAATCATTCAGACTATTTATACCTCACGGACCAACGATTGCTTCAGATAAAACAGCACACTGAAACCGATGAGAGTTTGCAGGCTCTTAAATATGTTGTCCTGAACGGTTGGCCTGATTCCAAGTTGGAAGCCCCATTACTTGTGAGAGAATATTGGACTTTCAGAGATGAAATCGCCATCCAAGATGGTATACTGTACAAGGGGCCAAGGGTCATCATTCCTAAATCTTCAAGATGGGAGATGCTGACTCGTATTCATGCCAGTCACATTGGTGGAGAAGCATGCTATAGGCAAGCACGTGATACCCTATACTGGCCCAACATGCAGAACGAGATTAGAGACTTTGTTAGGTGTTGCTCGGCATGCAATGAATATGTGCAGGCACAACAGAAAGGAACTATGATGTCACATGTGCTTCCCACCCGGCCTTGGAAATTGTAAGCATGGACTTACTGAATTATGCTGGGCAGGACTTTCTACTAATTGTTGATCACTATTCTGACTTTTGGGAGATTGAGCTACGTCCTGACCTGTCTGCTGATACTACCATCAAGCATTGTAAAGCACAGTTTGCATGGCCAGCCGGATAGAGTCATCTCGGATAATGGACCTCAATTTGCATGTGAGCAATTCAGACGTTTCTCTACAGATTGGGGATTTGAGCATGTTACCTCATCCCCGAATCACCCGCAAGCCAATGGCAAAGCGGAATTGGCTGTCAAGATATTGAAGAATCTTTGTAAGAAGGCCAAGTTTGATGGTACTGATCCATGGAAGGCCATTCTACATTGGAGGAACACCCCATCTGAAGGCATGGACAGTAGTCCTGCACAGCGCTTGATGTCTAGGAGAATGAAGACTTCATTGCCTGTAGCCAACAAATTACTTGATCCTTCTGTGGTTACAGGTGTCTCGGCAAAACTGCAGCGGAGGAAACAGATTGCCAAACTGTCATACGATGTGTCTGCTAAAGACTTACCTGAACTAAGCATTGGAGAGCCAATCCGTATGAAGCCGCTTCCAGGTGACAGGGCCGCTCGCTGGAGACTGGGTTCCTGTGTTCAGAGGGTTGCTCCTCGATCATATCTTGTGGATGTAGAAGGCAGTCTTTACCGCCGCAATCGAGTGGACCTGCGAAGGGCAGAACGATTCACCACACAAGCCAATTGGCTGGCCAACCCCGTGACAGTATAGACTAGTGGGTGACATTGATTGAGATCTGCCCGCTGTGTGTATACAATCACCCGGCTAATGTCTAATATCAGGGGACAAAATGTGCCAGCATTCATATCAGACTAAGGGAAAATGGCCGCCGGAGGAGGGACAGGAGGGCTACAAAAAAATGGAGGAGGGAGATCTAATCCACTGCACTGTAATGTGATAAATGTACAAACATAGATAAAAGACCAAAGGAAAATGGCCGCCAGAGGAGAACAGTGCGGGCTACAATAAAATGGAGGACAAATATCTACTCCACTGCACTGCATTGTGATAACTGTGTTTCATTCATCGTAGAAGTTTACGAGCCGCCATCATCTTTTGTTTTTCAGGTTTTTCCCTGTTTTATGCTATTCAGCTTTTTTTGGACCAGCACCATCTAGTGTCTGCTCTCCATACTGCAGCCTCTGTATAAATCTGTCTGGAGTCACTTCCTATCCGGAGTCACTTCCTGTCTGTCTCACTTCCTGTCCCGGGAACACTTTTCTCCTGTCAGCCATTTTAGATTGGCTTCTAGAAGGTCCAGTGATTGTCGGTCTCCATCCTGAACACACGGCCACCATAGGGCCAGCATGAGATCTTCTTCATGTCAGAGCACACGGGTAAGTCAGGTGGATCTCCTATTCCTGGTCCCGGCTCCTGTCCCTGCTATAGACGGACCAATCATCTGTGACCGAACCTTCCTCCTCGTCATCGATGATCTGGGTGTATTATTATTATTTATTCCAGGTACTTATATAGCGCCGTCAGTTTACATCTATATTGTACATTCCCATCAGTCCCCGCCCCCGAGGAGCGTACAATCTAAGAGCCCTAACTCACATTCATACATACACATACTACGGACAACTTAGACAGGAGTGAACTCATCTCCCAGCATGTCTTTGTAGTGTAGGAGGAAACAGGAGTACCCGGAGGAAACCCGCGCAGGCACAGGGAGAACATGCAAACTCCAGGCAGGTGGTGCCTTGGTTGGGATTTGAACCAACAACCCGAGTACTGCCAGGTGGAAGTGCTAACCACTCAGCCACTGTGTTGCCCCGTGCTGTATATATCTCAGCATCTACTTCTCAGTGTTGGTTTCCTCCTCATTGCCGGCCATTAAATGGGCCTCAGAATGGCTCCGGTATTCCCTCCTAGGAAGGACATTCAGGCCGATCTCCCACCATGTTCCTCTGATGTGTCCGAGACAGAATAACAAGAGAGACACCAGGAGAACCCGCTGGGTCCTGACACTCCGAGAACCAGAGTTATGGTGGAGCGTAGACCCTTCCTGAGATACTCCTCCCTGGGAACGGTCATACCTCCGTACTCCTCTCCTGTACATACCCATCACTGTCATACCTCCGTACTCCTCTCCTGTACATACCCATCACTGTCATACCTCCGTACTCCTCTCCTGTACATACCCATCACTGTCATACCTCCGTACTCCTCTCCTGTACATACCCATCACTGTCATACCTCCACACTCCTCTCCTGTACATACCCATCACTGTCATACCTCCGTACTCCTCTCCTGTACATACCCATCACTGTCATACCTCCGTACTCCTCTCCTGTACATACCCATCACTGTCATACCTCCGTAACTCCTCAACTGTAAATACCCATCACTGTCATACCCTCCATACTCCTCTCCTGTACATACCCATCACTGTCATACATCCGTACTCCTCTCCTGTACATATCCATCACTGTCATACCTCCGTACTCCTCTCCTGTACATACCCATCACTGTCATACCTCCGTACTCCTCTCCTGTACATACACATCACTGTCATACCTCCGTACTCCTCTCCTGTACATACCCATCACTGTCATACCTCCGTACTCCTCACCTGTACATACCCATCACTGTCATACCTCCGTACTCCTTACCTGTACATACCCATCACTGTCATACCTCCGTACTCCTCTCCTGTACATACCCATCACTGTCATACCTCCGTACTTCTCTCCTGTACATACCCATCACTGTCATACCTCCGTACTCCTCACCTGTACATACCCATTAGAGATGAGCGAATCGAACTTGGCGAAGTGGAATTCGTTTTGAATATTAGGAAAAATTTGATTCGCGCCAAATCCGAAAATTAGCAGACTTCGGATGCGCGAATCGAAATTTTTCCTAAAATGGCGGCGACATGTGTGGCGACGGAGTGGGGATCTCTGGGAAGGCGCGCAGACAAGGCGCGTTGACCCATAATGCATTCATTCATGACATGTGATCGCATTAGCCAATCAGCAGCCAGCCAGCACTGTGTAATGGTGGAGCTATAAATTGCGGCCATCTTACAATTCTCCATTTGCCTCCGGTCATTCAAGAGAGACAGACCTCTCTGTATTAGGGACAGAGTTAGGGCCACAGATACTTTAGGGACACAAAATCGTTACTTAGGGACACAGAATTGTTACTCAGGGACACAGAACTGTTACTCAGGGACACAGAACTGTTACTCAGGGACACAGAACTGTTACTCAGGGACACAGAACTGTTACTCAGGGACAGACACAGAATTGTTACTGAGGGACACAGAATTGTTACTGAGGGACACAGCATTGTTACTGAGGGACACAGAATTGTTACTGAGGGACACAGAACTGTTACTCAGGGACACAGAACTGTTACTCAGGGACACAGAACTGTTACTCAGGGATACAGAACTGTTACTCAGGGACACAGAACTGTTACTCAGGGACAGACACAGAATTGTTACTGAGGGACACAGAATTGTTACTGAGGGACACAGCATTGTTACTGAGGGACACAGAATTGTTACTGAGGGACACAGAACTGTTACTCAGGGACACAGAACTGTTACTCAGGGACACAGAACTGTTACTCAGGGATACAGAACTGTTACTCAGGGACACAGAACTGTTACTCAGGGACAGACACAGAATTGTTACTGAGGGACACAGAATTGTTACTGAGGGACACAGAATTGTTACTGAGGGACACAGAATTGTTACTCAGGGACAGACACAGAATTGTTACTGAGGGACACAGAACTGTTACTCAGGGACACAGAACTGTTACTCAGGGACACAGAACTGTTACTCAGGGACACAGAATTGTTACTCAGGGACACAGAATCGTTACTCAGGGACACAGAATTGTTACTCAGGGACACATAATTGTTACTGAGGGACACAGAATCATTACTGAGGGACACAGAATTGTTACTCAGGGACAGACACAGAATTGTTACTCAGGGACAGACACAGAATTGTTACTGAGGGACACAGAACTGTTACTCAGGGACACAGAACTGTTACTCAGGGACACAGAACTGTTACTCAGGGACAGACACTGAATTGTTACTGAGGGACACAGAATTGTTACTGAGGGACACAGAATTGTTACTCAGGGACACAGAACTGTTACTCAGGGACACAGAACTGATACACAGGGACACAGAACTGTTACTCAGGGACACAAAACTGTTACTCAGGGACACAGAACTGTTACTCAGGGACAGACACAGAATTGTTACTGAGGGACACAGAATTGTTACTGAGGGACACAGAATTGTTACTGAGGGACACAGAACTGTTACTCAGGGACACAGAACTGTTACGCAGGGACACAGAACTGTTACTCAGGGACACAGAACTGTTAGGGACACAGAATTGTTACTCAGGGACAGACACAAAATTGTTACTGAGGGACACAGAATTGTTACTGAGGGACACAGAATTGTTACTAAGGGACACAGAATTGTTACTCAGGGACAGACACAGAATTGTTACTGAGGGACACAGAACTGTTACTCATAGACACAGAACTGTTACTGAGGGACACAGAACTGTTACTGAGGGACACAGAACTGTTACTCAGGGACACAGAACTGTTACTCAGGGACAGACACAGAATTGTTACTGAGGGACACAGATTTGTTACTGAGGGACACAGAATTGTTACTGAGGGACACAGAATTGTTACTGAGGGACACAGAACTGTTACTCAGGGACACAGAATTGTTACTCAGGGACACAGAACTGTTACTCAGGGACACAGAATTGTTACTCAGGGACAGACACAGAATTGTTACTGAGGGACACAGAATTGTTACTGAGGGACACAGAATTGTTACTCAGGGACAGACACAGAATTGTTACTGAGGGACACAGAATTGTTACTGAGGGACACAGATTTGTTACTCAGGGACACACAATTGTTACTCAGGGACACAGAATTGTTACTCAGGGACACAGAATTGTTACTCAGGGACACATAACTGTTACTCAGGGACACAGAATCGTTACTCAGGGACACAGAACTGTTACTCAGGGAACGACACAGAATTGTTACTGAGGGACACAGAATTGTTACTGAGGGACACAGCATTGTTACTGAGGGACACAGAATTGTTACTGAGGGACACAGAACTGTTACTCAGGGACACAGAACTGTTACTCAGGGACACAGAACTGTTACTCAGGGACACAGAACTGTTACTCAGGGATACAGAACTGTTACTCAGGGACACAGAACTGTTACTCAGGGACAGACACAGAATTGTTACTGAGGGACACAGAATTGTTACTGAGGGACACAGAATTGTTACTGAGGGACACAGAATTGTTACTCAGGGACAGACACAGAATTGTTACTGAGGGACACAGAAATGTTACTCAGGGACACAGAACTGTTACTCAGGGACACAGAATTGTTACTCAGGGACACAGAATCGTTACTCAGGGACACAGATTTGTTACTGAGGGACACAGAATTGTTACTCAGGGACACAGAATTGTTACTGAGGGACACAGAATCATTACTGAGGGACACAGAATTGTTACTCAGGGACAGACACAGAATTGTTACTGAGGGACACAGAACTGTTACTCAGGGACACAGAACTGTTACTCAGGGACACAGAACTGTTACTCAGGGACAGACACTGAATTGTTACTGAGGGACACAGAATTGTTACTGAGGGACACAGAATTGTTACTGAGGGACACAGAATTGTTACTCAGGGACACAGAACTGTTACTCAGGGACACAGAACTGATACACAGGGACACAGAACTGTTACTCAGGGACACAAAACTGTTACTCGGACACAGAACTGTTACTCAGGGACAGACACAGAATTGTTACTGAGGGACACAGAATTGTTACTGAGGGACACAGAATTGTTACTGAGGGACACAGAACTGTTACTCAGGGACACAGAACTGTTACTCAGGGACCCAGAACTGTTAGGGACACAGAATTGTTACTCAGGGACAGACACAAAATTGTTACTGAGGGACACAGAATTGTTACTGAGGGACACAGAATTGTTACTGAGGGACACAGAATTGTTACTCAGGGACAGACACAGAATTGTTACTGAGGGACACAGAACTGTTACTCAGGGACACAGAACTGTTACTCAGGGACACAGAACTGTTACTCAGGGACACAGAACTGTTACTCAGGGACACAGAACTGTTACTCAGGGACAGACACAGAATTGTTACTGAGGGACACAGATTTGTTACTGAGGGACACAGAATTGTTACTGAGGGACACAGAATTGTTACTGAGGGACACAGAATTGTTACTCAGGGACACAGAACTGTTACTCAGGGACAGACACAGAATTGTTACTGAGGGACACAGAATTGTTACTGAGGGACACAGAATTGTTACTGAGGGACACATAACTGTTACTCAGGGACACAGAATTGTTACTCAGGGACACAGAACTGTTACTCAGGGACACAGAATTGTTACTCAGGGACAGACACAGAATTGTTACTGAGGGACACAGAATTGTTACTGAGGGACACAGAATTGTTACTCAGGGACAGACACAGAATTGTTACTGAGGGACACATAATTGTTACTGAGGGACACAGAATTGTTACTCAGGGACACAGAATTGTTACTCAGGGACACATAACTGTTACTCAGGGACACAGAATCGTTACTCAGGGACACATAATCGTTGAATTAAAGAGTATATCAGACAACATGTAGAGGAGTGGCAGAGGAGGCAATGTTTCAGGAGCGAGCAGACGTGGCAGCAGAGGAAGGGGTCGTAGCAGCACTAGTCACAGCCAGAGGCCAGTGCTCCCAGTGTCATCCAGCGGTCGTGTCTCCACCAACAACCCTGCCGTCATCGATTGGTTGGCTCGGTCGTCTTCCTCTTCCCAGGTCACCTCTGACACCTACAGCCAACGGTCGGTGGGTACGTCAGACACAACCGTTAGTTGGCATGGCCCGGGAGCAAGCCCACTGAAATCACGTGTCCTCTACCTGCCCCTGTCCTTTGCTGTTCCCTCACCAAGCGAAGTATCGCATGCTGTGGGCTCAGCCCCACTGTACAGTGAGGAAGAGCTAACAGAGGGCGGTCAGGAACGGGGGGAGACAAATCCGCCTTTTCAGCAGCCAGGCGAAGAAGTACTGGCGAGGAGAGTGGCTCGGTAGCCGGTCTAGAGACAGGTCTGTCTCCTGACCCACACGCAGCCGAGGGGGCTAGTAGTGAGGCGGAGACCCTAATTGATGATGAGGAGGCTGATTGCACTTGGCAGCCTCGTCGTCATCAGGCTATTGCTTCCGCATCATCAGGAGAAGAGGGTGCCAGCTTGGCAGCGAGCAAAACAGTCGGTGGGTTGCCCAGGAGGCAGCAGGGTCGCAGCAGTGTCAGTGGAGGCAAACGGCCACGGAGTAGAGCACCAGCTCCACTGCTGGTGGGTTCCATTTTGTCATAGGGTGCTGGCAGATTACGGGCCTCCCATTGCTGCTGCCAGGCCCCTAATCTGCCATGGGCCCCTGTACCGCCTCCTCATGCTGCTGCCAGGTCCACAGTGTGTCATGGGTCCCTGTACGGCCTCCCATTGCTGCTGTCTCCATCGCCACACTCTGCCATGTGCCACTTTCAGGTCTCCTCACACTGCTGCTGGGTTCCATTTTGTCATAGGGTGCTGGCAGATTACGGGCCTCCCATTGCTGCTGCCAGGCCCCTAATCTGCCATGGGCCCCTCTACCGCCTCCTCATGCTGCTGCCAGGTCCACAGTGTGTCATGGGTCCCTGTACCGCCTCCCATTGCTGCTGTCTCCATCGCCACACTCTGCCATGTGCCACTTTCAGGTCTCCTCACACTGCTGCTGGGTTACATTTTGTCATAGGGTGCTGGCAGATTACGGGCCTCCCATTGCTGCTGCCAGGCCCCTAATCTGCCATGGGCCCCTGTACCGCCTCCTCATACTGCTGCCAGGTCCACAGTGTGTCATGGGTCCCTGTACCGCCTCCCATTGCTGCTGTCTCCATCGCCACACTCTGCCATGTGCCACTTTCAGGTCTCCTCACACTGCTGGTGGGTTCCATTTTGTCATAGGGTGCTGGCAGATTACGGGCCTCCCATTGCTGCTGCCAGGCCCCTAATCTGCCATTTGCCCCCGTACCGCCTCCTCATGCTGCTGCCAGGTCCAGAGTGTCTCATGGGTCCCTGTACGGCCTCCCATTGCTGCTGTCTCCATCGCCACACTCTGCCATGTGCCACTTTCAGGTCTCCTCACACTGCTGGTGGGTTTCATTTTGTCATAGGGTGCTGGCAGATTACGGGCCTCCCATTGCTGCTGCCAGGCCCCTAATCTGCCATGGGCCCCTGTACCGCCTCTTCATGCTGCTGCCAGGTCCAGAGTGTGTCATGGGTCCCTGTACGGCCTCCCATTGCTGCTGTCTCCATCGCCAGACTCTGCCATGTGCCACTTTTAGGTCTCCTCACACTGCTGGTGGGTTCCATTTTGTCATAGGGTGCTGGCAGATTACGGGCCTCCCATTGCTGCTGCCAGGCCCCTAATCTGCCATGGGCCCCTGTACCGCCTCCTCATGCTGCTGCCAGGTCCACAGTGTGTCATGGGTCCCTGTACGGCCTCCCATTGCTGCTGTCTCCATCGCCACACTCTGCCATGTGCCACTTTCAGGTCTCCTCACACTGCTGCTGGGTTCCATTTTGTCATAGGGTGCTGGCAGATTACGGGCCTCCCATTGCTGCTGCCAGGCCCCTAATCTGCTATTTGCCCCTGTACCACCTCCTCATGCTGCTGCCAGGTCCACAGTGTGTCATGGGTCCCTGTACGGCCTCCCATTGCTGCTGTCTCCATCGCCACACTCTGCCATGTGCCACTTTCAGGTCTCCTCACACTGCTGCTGGGTTCCATTTTGTCATAGGGTGCTGGCAGATTACGGGCTTCCCATTGCTGCTGCCAGGCCCCTAATCTGCCATGGGCCCCTGTACCGCCTCCTCATGCTGCTGCCATGTCCACAGTGTGTCATGGGTCCCTGTACGGCCTCCCATTGCTGCTGTCTCTATCGCCACACTCTGCCATGTGCCACTTTCAGGTCTTCTCACACTGCTGGTGGGTTCCATTTTGTCATAGGGTGCTGGCAGATTACGGGCCTCCCATTGCTGCTGCCAGGCCCGTAATCTGCCATGGGCCCCCGTACCGACTCCTCATGCTGTGACGTTGCAACAAGGTGGAATTCAACCCTACATATGTTAGACCGCCTTTACGAACAGCGAAAGGCCATCACCGATTTCCTGATGTTACAAGCGGATAAAGGTACTCCCCTGTGTAACTTAGATGTCAGCCATTGGCAGCTCATGCGTGACACCTGCCGCTTGCTCAGGCCCTTTGAGGAGGCCATGCTATTCGTGAGTCGGCAGGACTATGGGATGAACGACGTCATTCCTCTGTTGCACGTCCTGGAACAAATGCTGTTAACAATGGCTGGTCAGGGTGCGGTAGACGTGGCGCACAGATCTCAACGCCACATGACCCCTGTGGGGGCAGGACAGGAAGAAGAGGAGGAGGACATTGGTGCTCAGGAATTATTGAGTGAAATGGGTGGTTTTTCCACTCAGCGGACAGGAGTGGAGGAGCAGGAGCATCTGGTAGAGGAGGAGGAGGAGACAGAGGACCCAGACGCACCGTGGCAGTATGCTGTGGAGATGGAGGCAGGGAGTCCCTCGCATTCCTTGGCACAAATGGCCCATAGCATGCTCGGTTGCTTGCATAGCGACAGCCGAATAATAACCATCAGACAGAGGGATGACTTTTGGCTGTCCACCTTGTTGGACCCTCGCTACCGTTCAAAAATGGTGGCCTTTTTCACACCTGCTGAGAGGGAGGCCAAAATAACGTACTATAAAAACCACCTATGTAGTCAGTTGGTCCCTGCCTTTCTGCGCCAACGTCCATCCTCAGACACTGTGGGCCCTGTGCACTCGCATTCCACTGCCATGGCAGCAGGGGAGGGGTGGGGTGGTAGGAGCAGTGGCAGCTCCACCAGCAGCGGCTGCCTCAGTCTGCAGTCGAAGATGAGTAGCTTTCTTCACCAGCGCAGTGAGGAAACTACTAACCAGCAGCAGCAGCAGCAGCATCAGGTGGACCTGGAGCAGGACCTCAAACAACAGGCTTGGGCCTACTTGGACAGCACCCTGCCAACCGAGGTAGACAATCCCCTTGACTACTGGGCAACGAAACTTGACCTTTGGCCCCAACTAGCTGAATTTGCCCTTGAAAGGCTGTCATGCCCGGCCAGTAGCGTGGCATCGGAGCGCGTGTTTAGTGCGGCAGGAGGTATTGTAACTCCGCGGAGGACACGACTGTCCACCCAAAGTGTGGAGAGACTCACGTTTGTGAAAATGAATCAGGCGTGGATTAGTCTGGATTTCAAACCACCAGTTCCTGACACAACTGACTAAATCTGCCATGAATCATGCCCCAAACATGTGCCACTTTCAGGTCTCCTCACACTGCTGCTGGGTTCCATTTTGTCATAGGGTGCTGGCAGATTACGGGCCTCCCATTGCTGCTGCCAGGCCCCTAATCTGCCATGGGCCCCTGTACCGCCTCCTCATGCTGCTGCCAGGTCCACAGTGTGTCATGGGTCCCTGTACGGCCTCCCATTGCTGCTGTCTCCATCGCCACACTCTGCCATGTGCCACTTTCAGGTCTCCTCACACTGCTGCTGGGTTCCATTTTGTCATAGGGTGCTGGCAGATTACGGGCCTCCCATTGCTGCTGCCAGGCCCGTAATCTGCCATGGGCCCCTCTACCGCCTCCCCATGCTGCTGCCAGGTCCACAGTGTGTCATGGGTCCCTGTACCGCCTCCCATTGCTGCTGTCTCCATCGCCACACTCTGCCATGTGCCACTTTCAGGTCTCCTCACACTGCTGCTGGGTTCCATTTTGTCATAGGGTGCTGGCAGATTACAGGCCTCCCATTGCTGCTGCCAGGCCCCTAATCTGCCATGGGCCCCTGTACCGCCTCCTCATGCTGCTGCCATGTCCACAGTGTGTCATGGGTCCCTGTACGGCCTCCCATTGCTGCTGTCTCCATCGCCACACTCTGCCATGTGCCACTTTCAGGTCTCCTCACACTGCTGGTGGGTTCCATTTTGTCATATGGTGCTGGCAGATTACGGGCCTCCCATTGCTGCTGCCAGGCCCCTAATCTTCCATGGGCCCCTGTACCGCCTCCTCATGCTGCTGCCAGGTCCAGAGTGTGTCATGGGTCCCTGTACGGCCTCCCATTGCTGCTGTCTCCATCGCCAGACTCTGCCATGTGCCACTTTCAGGTCTCCTCACACTGCTGCTGGGTTCCATTTTGTCATAGGGTGCTGGCAGATTACGGGCCTCCCATTGCTGCTGCCAGGCCCCTAATCTGCCATGGGCCCCTGTACCGCCTCCTCATGCTGCTGCCAGGTCCACAGTGTGTCATGGGTCCCTGTACGGCCTCCCATTGCTGCTGTCTCCATCGCCACACTCTGCCATGTGCCACTTTCAGGTCTCCTCACACTGCTGCTGGGTTCCATTTTGTCATAAGGTGCTGGCAGATTACGGGCCTCCCATTGCTGCTGCCAGGCCCCTAATCTGCCATGGGCCCCTGTACCGCCTCCTCATGCTGCTGCCAGGTCCACAGTGTGTCATGGGTCCCTGTACGGCCTCCCATTGCTGCTGTCTCCATCGCCACACTCTGCCATGTGCCACTTTCAGGTCTCCTCACACTGCTGCTGGGTTCCATTTTGTCATAGGGTGCTGTATGGCCTCCCATTGCTGCTGCCAGGCCCCTAATCTGCCATGGGCCCCCGTACCGCCTCCTCATGCTGCTGCCAGGCCCGTAATCTGTCATGGTCCCCTGTACCGCCTCCTCATGCTGCTGCCAGGTCCACAGTGTGTCATGGGTCCCTGTACCGCCTCCCATTGCTGCTGTCTCCATCGCCACACTCTGCCATGTGCCACTTTCAGGTCTCCTCACACTGCTGGTGGGTTCCATTTTGTCATAGGGTGCTGGCAGATTACGGGCCTCCCATTGCTGCTGCCAGGCCCCTAATCTGCCATGGGCCCCTGTACCGCCTCCTCATGCTGCTGCCAGGTCCAGAGTGTGTCAAGGGTCCCTGTACGGCCTCCCATTGCTGCTGTCTCCATCGCCACACTCTGCCATGTGCCACTTTCAGGTCTCCTCACACTGCTGGTGGGTTCCATTTTGTCATAGGTTGCTGGCAGATTATGGGCCTCCCATTGCTGCTGCCAGGCCCCTAATCTGCCATGGGCCCCTGTACCGCCTCCTCATGCTGCTGCCAGGTCCAGAGTGTGTCATGGGTCCCTGTACGGCCTCCCATTGCTGCTGTCTCCATCGCCAGACTCTGCCATGTGCCACTTTCAGGTCTCCTCACACTGCTGCTGGGTTCCATTTTTTCATAGGGTGCTGGCAGATTACGGGCCTCCCATTGCTGCTGCCAGGCCCCTAATCTGCCATGGGCCCCTGTACCGCCTCCTCATGCTGCTGCCAGGTCCAGAGTGTGTCATGGGTCCCTGTACGGCCTCCCATTGCTGCTGTCTCCATCGCCAGACTCTGCCATGTGCCACTTTCAGGTCTCCTCACACTGCTGCTGGGTTCCATTTTGTCATAGGGTGCTGGCAGATTACGGGCCTCCCATTGCTGCTGCCAGGCCCCTAATCTGCCATGGGCCCCTGTACCGCCTCCTCATGATGCTGTCAGGTCCACAGTGTGTCATGGGTCCCTGTACGGCCTCCCATTGCTGCTGTCTCCATCGCCACACTCTGCCATGTGCCACTTTCAGGTCTCCTCACACTGCTGCTGGGTTCCATTTTGTCATAGGGTGCTGGCAGATTACGGGCCTCCCATTGCTGCTGCCAGGCCCCTAATCTGCCATGGGCCCCTGTACCGCCTCCTCATGCTGCTGCCAGGTCCACAGTGTGTCATGGGTCCCTGAACCGCCTCCCATTGCTGCTGTCTCCATCGCCACACTCTGCCATGTGCCACCTACAGGTCTCCTCACACTGCTGGTGGGTTCCATTTTGTCATAGGGTGCTGGCAGATTACGGGCCTCCCATTGCTGCTGCCAGGCCCCTAATCTGCCATGGGCCCTCTTTACCGCCTCCTCATGCTGCTGCCAGGTCCACAGTGTGTCATGGGTCCCTGTACGGCCTCCCATTGCTGCTGTCTCCATCGCCACACTCTGCCATGTGCCACTTTCAGGTCTCCTCACACTGCTGCTGGGTTCCATTTTGTCAGAGGGTGCTGGCAGATTACAGGCCTCCCATTGCTGCTGCCAGGCCCGTAATCTGTCATGGGCCCCTGTACCACCTCCTCATGCTGCTGCCAGGTCCAGAGTGTGTCATGGGTCCCTGTACGGTCTCCCATTGCTGCTGTCTCCATCGCCACACTCTGCCATGTGCCACTTTCAGGTCTCCTCACACTGCTGGTGGGTTCCATTTTGTCATAGGTTGCTGTATGGCCTCCCATTGCTGCTGCCTCCACCGCCACACTGTGGCTCCACACTCTGGTTTTGGCCCCATGACTGCCCAAATGAGTGAAGTGTGCGGTGATTCTAAGATCGACGGCACTCATCTGCATGTCATACTGACTGACAGTATTATTTCTCTTCCCCAGCAGACTCCAAGGGCATTTAAATTAAAGGTACAGTGTTCTGCACTAATATAAAGGCTCTCTGAAGCCTAGAAACACCCTTTTATAAGTTAAATTTGCAGCGAATATATTCGACTCGAATCAAATTTTTTCCACGAATTCGCCGAATCAGTCGAATCAAATTTTTGAATAATCCGCTCATCTCTAATACCCATCACTGTCATACCTCCGTACTCCTCTCCTGTACATACCCATCACTGTCATACCTCCGTACTCCTCTCCTGTACATACCTATCACTGTCATACCTCCGTACTCCTCTCCTGTACGTACCGATCACTGTCACACCTCCGTACTCCTCTCCTGTACGTACCGATCACTGTCACACCTCCGTACTCCTCTCCTGTACATACCGATCACTGTCACACCTCCGTACTCCTCTCCTGTACATACCGATCACTGTCATACCCCCCACACTCCTCTCCTGTACATACCCATCGCTGTCATACCTCCGTACTCCTCTCCTGTACATACCGATCACTGTCATACCTCCGTACTCCTCTCCTGTACGTACCCATCACTGTCATACCTCCGTACTCCTCTCCTGTACATACCAATCACTGTCATACCCCCCACACTCCTCTCCTGTACGTTCCCATCACTGTCATACATCCGTACTCCTCTCCTCTACATACCGATCACTGTCATTCCCTGTTTATCACCTCTGCCTGTGACAGCATGGCTATTGAGAGCCAAGTTCTGAAGGACAGAGAGTTGTCTAGCTCTGTGATTCCTATGATGTTGCAGCTGGAAAGCAAATCTAGTGTCCCCAATCACCTCCACACCGGTTACAGTGTCCCCGATCACCCCCACACCGGTTACAGTGTCCCCGATCACCCCCACACCGGTTACAGTGTCCCCGATCACCTCCACACCTGTTACAGTGTCCCCGATCACCTTCACACCTGTTACAGTGTCCCCGATCACCCCCACACCGGTTACAGTGTCCCCGATCACCCCCACACCGGTTACAGTGTCCCCGATCACCTCCACACCGGTTACAGCGTCCCCGATCACCTCCACACCGGTTACAGCGTCCCCGATCACCTCCACACCGGTTACAGCGTCCCCGATCACCCCCACACCGGTTACAGTGTCCTCGATCACCCCCACACGGGTTACAGTGTCCCCGATCACCCCCACACCGGTTACAGTGTCCCCGATCACCCCCACACGGGTTACAGTGTCCCCGATCACCTCCACACCTGTTACAGTGTCCCCGATCACCCCCACACCGGTTACAGTGTCCCCGATCACCCCCACACCGGTTACAGTGTCCCCGATCACCCCCACACCGGTTACAGTGTCCCCGATCACCCCCACACCGGTTACAGTGTCCCCGATCACCTCCACACCGGTTACAGCGTCCCCGATCACCTCCACACCGGTTACAGCGTCCCCTATCACCCCCACACCGGTTACAATGTCCCCGATCACTCCCACACCGGTTACAGTGTCCCCGATCACCCCCACACCGGTTACAGTGTCCCCGATCACCCCCACACCGGTTACAGTGTCCCCGATCACCCCCACACCGGTTACAGTGTCCCCGATCACCCCCACACCGGTTACAGCGTCCCCGATCACCTCCACACCGGTTACAGTGTCCCCGATCACCCCCACACCGGTTACAGCGTTTCCGATCACCCCCACACCGGTTACAGTGTCCCCGATCACCCCCACACTGGTTACAGCGTCCCCGATCACCTCCACACCGGTTACAGCGTCCCCGATCACCCACACACCGGTTACAGCGTCCCCGATCACCCACTCACCGGTTACAGCGTCCCCGATCACCCTCTCACCGGTTACAGCATCCCCGATCACCTCCACACCGGTTACGGCGTCCCCGATCACCCCCACACCGGTTACGGCGTCCCCGATCACCTCCACACCGGTTACGGCGTCCCCGATCACCCCCACACCGGTTACGGCGTCCCCGATCACCTCCACACCGGTTACGGCATCCCCGATCACCTCCACACCGGTTACGGCGTCCCCGATTACCTCCACACCGGTTACGGCGTCCCCGATCACCTCCACATCGGTTACGGTGTCCCCGATCACCGCCACACAAGTTACAGTGTCCCCGATCACCCCCACACTAGTTAGTGTGGGAGGGATTTGTACCGTCCTGACATTTGGGGACTACTATAGGTAATGATGCACTAAGCTATATTCTCTGAGCACTCATGGAGGCCAACATAAGTCTTCAAAAGACTCACCATGCCAAAATGGGATAATTTTGTGGGTGTTTCCATTGTCGTGGTTTCCCAGGGCCTTCAAAAATGTGATAGGTCGTCTAAAAATTTGGTGTGTAATTTATGCCCTCAGAAAGCCTGACTGTGCTCTTTTGATTTTGGTCCCCCTATGTGGCTAGGCTGTGAAAAAGTCTCACATGTGGTGTCCCCATACTCTAAAGGAGTAGCAGAATGTGTTGTGGAGTATATTTCTAAGTACGCCTAGAAGGTTTGTTAGAAATATCATATTAATTGAGAACTTTGTGTAAAAATAAATATTCTCCTTTTCTTTCCTGCATTTTCAAAAAAACTTTTGTTGAAAAATGACCAAATAAACTTACTATTCACTTCAGAAAATACATTGGGGTTTTTGCTTTCCAAAATTGTGACATTTTGTGAGAGTTTCCACTGTCCTGGTGCTCTGGGCAGCCAAATATGTGATTGGTAGTCATGAAATTAGTGTAGATGTGTAATTTATGCTCCTTGAAAACCCAAATGTGTTCCTTAAATTTTGGACCCCTCTATGCATCTAGGCTGTGAAAAGTCTCACACAGGTGATATCCCCATACTCAGGAGATATAGCAGATCCTGTTTTGGGTTCATTTGGGTTCAATGTTCAAAGACTGAATAATTGTCATTCAAAGTGTGACAGCGCTGAAAGCTGAGAATTGGCCAGGGCAGGAGGGGGGTGAAAGTGTCCGGACTTGAAGTGGTTAACATACCAAGGGGTCCATTTTTTACATATCTACAACTGCACCATGTGCTTCAAGCTCAAGCTTCTCTCTCCACTTTAGTTCTTGAGGAGCCATGACTGATCCAGGGATTGATGGATGGTACGAGTAGGAAAGGCATGATCTCTGGTATATACTCCAGTCTTTTCATTCTTACCCAAGACTCTGCCCAATTACCATGTAGAAGGAAATGGGAAATAGACATAGAGGAAGTGGGAGGAGATTTGGATCTCCGTACCTCTCATCTCCCTGTCCTCTTCACAGAAGCTATCTCAGTTATTTCTTTTACATAGAACTTACAGGACCCCAGCTCAGTTGTTCAGTTGGAGGGATTCCCCCTTATGCCCCAAATGTAGCGGTGATGTAGGGGATTTGATACACATTTTGGAGATTTCCAGAATTATTCTGATACTGGAAAGATATTACCAATATTATATCATCGCTATTCATGATTTCTCTTCCTCAGGATCTGGAGGAGTGCATCTTGGGATTTGTAGCACAATAATTATTTATGAATTATAAAAATATTTCTTTGCCGCTGGGTGTTTTTATTTTTTGAGCTATAAATAAAAAAAGAGCAAAATATTTGAAAAATAAAAGTTTTTCTTTATATCTATAATAACATTTTACAAACAGGTAATTTTTCTCCTTCACTGATGTGCGTTGATGATGCTGCACTGATAGGCAGCACTGATGAGGTGGCACGGATAGGCAGGACTGAAGAGCACTGATAGGAGGCACTGATAGGCAGCACAGGTGGGTGGCACTGCAGGGTACAGGTGGGTGGCACTGCAGAGTGGAACTGATGGGCACAGGTGGGTGGCAATGATGGGCACAGGTGGGAGGCACAGGTGGGCGGTGTGACGATCGTGGCGTCGGACCCCAGCCCTTCTCACCAAACTCGTGACCAAAGGACTAGCCAATCTAAAACCGCGTTGTCACGTGCGTAACAATGTCACACTGTAACGGAACCGGACCCAGACCGCACTTGGGTATTTCCGTTGTACTGCAGCTTCCCTGTCCGAACACAAATCCCCGGACACCACCTGCTGATCCTGCAGGAAATAGACAGCACCCGACTCTTCTTAAGACAGGAAGTCAACTCCTTTATTTTTACACAAACATAAGATATATACACAGGGCGGGGAAACACAACCAGGAACAGGAAACACATCATCAGCCCGCCCCATCAGTGGGAAGGGCTACAGGAATCGCCCCCCCACCCAACCAAGACACAAAACAATGGGATGTAGCACATGGCAGTGAACAATGGACAACCACGTGGCAGTGAACAATCCCCACACCAATACACAATACCATGACATTCACATTCACACCCTGTACCCCTTAACAGGCACAGGGTGGGTTAAACATAATTAAGGGAACATGAGCTGACCGGGGTCCCCCCACCCCCAAAAGTCACTCCCGTCAAATATCTCCCCTTGGGTGGACTCCGAAGTTAGTCTGTACTTCCAGTCCCACAATGCCAGCACCCACACAGTACCCCAAACAAATTGTCACACACCAAGCATTACTCACCCAGCCAACCTCTGCCTCTCCCGTAGAATATACCCACCGCTGGGGAGAAGCACGGACTGGTCCTTCTCCCTGAAGTCCTCTTAGACGCTGGGGAGAAGACAGGGTGGCTGGGCCGACTCCATCATGCTGTGGGGGATCTGGGCCGACTGCCCAGCATCCCTGGGGTATCTAGGTGGTGACTGTAGTCTCATCCACTTTGACTTGATGGACATCTTCTGTGTTCACAAAGGAAGGCTGACATCCTCTTGTCCTAATGCCAGACCCTTTTCTGGGGTTGTGTCAGTGGAGACCGAAGTCCCATCCACGGACATCAGCTCAAGCTATTGTAGTAAGGCACTGATTGCATCCTCTTCCTGTAGCTCCTGCGGTGCTGATTTTTGTGGGCAGAGGTCAGAAATGTTTGGCTCTGTTGCCAGCTTTTCTGCTGGTTCCTCTTCAGCAGAAAAGTCTATCAAATCCCCAGTCTCTTGATTTTCCACTGCCGATTCTTGGGCATGCTGCCGAACATGTTTTAGCAGTGGCCTGTATGCCCTTTCCAGATGCAGTTCTTTCTTCAGCAGGTATTCCAGATCTGGTTCAAGCTCTGAGACCCCTGTGAGACCAAACATAGCTTCTCTTCCTTCTCGCAACTCCTCCAGGGTAGGTTCTCCTTCATCACCAAACACAAAATGATCTGTAAGGCTCTCCCATAGCAATCCAGGGCCACCAAACTCATGTCCCTCAGTAGAGCACTGTCAAGACCCCTAAATATTCCTGCTCTGCGTACCATTGCAGAGCCCAATATCTGTTATCCAGTTGTATCTCCTGCCTGACCAGCCTGTCCAACTCAGTCACCCATTGCTGCTGGGGTCGCTCTCCCAGGAATGGCATCTGTAATTTCCAACGGTCCCTGGCCCGTTCCCCTGGGGTTTGACAGCACTTGCCTTTCTCCATACCAGCAGCCTGGAGGGCTCCTCTCCAAAGCACCTCCCAAATCCGCTGCCTGAGCTCCAGGTACTGATCCGTAGACACAGTCCTGGGGTATGTTGCAAGAACAGTCTGCAGCAGCCCCGGGAACTCTGATGCCAGGTCCATATCTCCACTGGGGTGACCGACATCTACTTTCCTGATCTTGGATCCCGGTGGTGGTTTGGATGTGTTCACAGCTTGGAAGTACAATCCCACCGCTTGCCACCAATGTAACGGAACCGGACCCAGACTGCACTTGGGTACTTCCGTTATACTGCAGCTTCCCTGTCCGAACACAAATCCCCGGACACCACCCGCTGATCATGCAGGAAATAGACAGCACCAAACTCTTCTTAAGACAGGAAGTCAACTCCTTTATTTTTACACAAACACAAGATATATACACAGGGAGGGGAAACACAACCAGGAACAGGAAACACATCATCAGCCTGCCCCATCAGTGGGAAGGGCTACATGAAACACCCCCCCACCCAACCAAGACACAGAACAATGGGATGCAGCACGTGGCAGAAAACAATGGACAACCACATGGCAGAGAACAAGGAACAATGTCCACACCAATACACAATACTATGACATTCACATTCACACCCTGTACCCCTTAACAGGCACAGGGTGGGTAAACATAATGAAGGGAACATGAGCTGACACAGGGGTCCCCCCATCCCCAAAAGTCACTCCCATCACACACACCCAGCTGCACTCTGCACAAAGATTTTCCAGCTAATGGACCACAATCTGTATCTGCAGCCTGGGAGCAATTGTTACTGGGTCAGGTTAGTTACGCAATTAACCCTTCACACCCCACCACCTCCTTTTTGTACAGAGAAAGAGTAAACTCAGCAATATCAGCAATAACACTATGATGTTTGAATAATCGTCGGTATACCACTGTCACTGCAGGCAGAGGTATACTGAAGTTTAAAACACCCACACAGTAGCGTTCTTCAGAGGCAGGAATTCATAGTTTGCATTAAAGGACTTTAGAAACAGTTCAACACTTTCAGAAAGTAAGATTTATTACTAAAACGTCAAAAGGGTGCAATAAAAATATTTACAGAAAAAGATGTAACATATATATATATATATATACACAGAGAACAACAGCACAGCAAAGAGATAACAGAGAGAAGTTTAGAGGGGTAAAGTACTTGCCACACGTCCTGGGTTTAAGCAGATCAGGTTTCAGAGCAAAAGGATTTCTTATCTCCCACTGTCAGTTCCGATGTTAAAACAGGGAGATTCTTCAACTTCTTTCAACTCTGCTTAGCTTTTTCTAGCAACTCCACAGGGTGTCTCCCTGGAGCAGTAAACCAATCGCCTCATTTGGGGAGGGAGTTGTAGGTGGAGACCCAAGCTATGACCAAAAATCCTCACATTTGATGTCATGGTTCATAACTTATTCTCGGTGCATTTAGCAGCCTTGCTACTAGTAGATTAATACTCAGAATCACCGGCTGAACGTCTACATATGAAATATGAGATAACCGCTTGAATGGTTGAGGAGATATAATTTTCTGCTCTCCTGTGTATGCCAGCTAGGGGGTGTAAAATAACAGGTGATTTGTCTTGACGTGAGCCATCCGAATATGTGCTTCATGTTTGTGTAAGTCTTTCATAATCCAAGATATGTAATCATAGGGGAAAATGGATGTTGAATGTGGTGTCTAGTTTATGACTTATCTGGAATGTCTTTGAACTCAGTGAAGGACTTGGTTTATGACTCTACAAGCCCTCCTCTAGCAAGAGTTTTGTAGACAGAGGGGCACCTAGCTAGTGAGGTTTATAGCCATGACACCCTCCCAATGAGTCTGTTGCCTGTGATCTCTGCAAACACACACCGACCACATTCCTTAGGGAGGGGGGAAATCAGAGGGGGGAAGCTGATTTGGGGAGTGAGAGATGATACAGCATGGAAGATTCTTAACAAGATGGAAGACCGCGTCCATCTCGGTGTGCACGATTGCTACAGGCGGCACTGATCATCATCTGATAATTGCCGGTTCTCGGCAGTACTTTCCACACGGTGATAACTGTGTCATTGGACACAGCTGATAATGTGGTAAAAGGCCACTGTGATTGGCCGTTTACCATACCCCGTGATCATCTGTGTCTGTAGGACACCGCAATCACCAGAGGGGCCGGATCCACGCTACTGGGGGCGTGCACGGGGCGTGTCCTGGAATGATGTCCATGGACATCGTCCCAGGTTTACACAACCGTGCTGTAGCCATTCCTTCGGCTATAGTGGCATTGGGAACTGGTTAAATACTGTGAAGCTGTCCCTAATTAGGATGGTCTCCTATATGACCAAAAGCACATCTGACCACCTTGATTGGGGTCAAAGGATCTGGTGAGTGAGCAATCTGTATTCATTACTCCTGTTGGCACACGGTGAAGATTACAGTCACAATCTTGTTTCCTGTCCGGTTTGGGCCACAGGCTAAAGAAGCCACAAGGAGTGTCACTTTGAACTTAATTTATGGACTTATATTTTTTATATTTTAATTTTTATGTCATTTATACACCACTGTCCTGAAATTTGTTATGAGAACATCATTTTTGCATATTTGGTTATTTATGCACAATTGGAGGGTTGCACACAGGGACTTTAAGAATTAATAGTCCCTACCAATTGTACAATTATATCATGTAAAGGTTGTATGTAGCGCCTACCTATTCTAATATAAATTGACAATAATTATTTACACCTCCAAGTCATATAGCAATAGTGAGGCTGCTGTATATTGCCCACAAGGGTGGACTGACCATTTGGAAACTTGGGCACTGCCCGTGGGCCCAGGGTCAGTAGAGGCCCCATGAGATGCCCTTGGTACCTTTTTCATAGACTTTTTTGAGTTTGGGCAAGGACACGGGCCCCATGATCCCCTATTGCCCGGGGGCCCCATGAGTTGTCAGTCCGCCCCTGACTGCCCATAAACTAATAGCACAATTCTGGGTATCACCTCATACTCCCACCAGACCACAGTGGACTGAGCAGGTGAACTCCACATTAATACATGAAAAACTAACTTACCGACATCGTAATTCCCCCAGGGGATGTACAGTATCTCACAGAAGTGAGTCCCCCTGACATTTTTGTAAATATTTGATTCTCACTTTTCATGTGACAACACTGAAGAAATGACCCTTTGCTATAATGTGACATAGTGAGTTTACAGCTTGTATAAAATGTAAATTTGCTGTCCCCTCAAAATAACTCAACACACCGCCATTAATGTCTAAACCGCTGGCAACAAAAGTGAGTCCACCCCTAAGTGACTTGGTTCAAATTGGGCCCAATTAGCCATTTTCCCTCCCCGGTGTCATGTGACTTGTTAGTGTTGCAAGGTCTACAGGTGTGAATGGGGAGCAGGTGAGTTACATTTGGTGTTATCGCTCTCTCTCTCTCATACTGGTCACTGGAAGTTCAACATGGCACCTCATGGCAAAGAACTCTTTGAGGATCTGAAAAAAAAAAGAATTGCTGCTCCACATAAAGATGGCCTAGGCTATAAGAAGATTGCCGAGACCCTGAAACTGAGCTGCATTACAGAGGCCAAGACCATACAGCAGTTTAACAGGACAGGTTCCACTCAGAACAGGCCACGCCATGGTTGACCACAGAAGTTAAGTGCACGTGCTCAGCGTCATATCCAGGGGTTGTCTTTGGGAAATAGATGTATGAGTGTTGCCAGCATTGCTGCAGAGGTTGACGGGGTGGGGGGGTCAGCCTGTCACTGCTCAGACCAACTGCCTCACACTGCATCAAATTGATCTGCATGTCTGTCATCCCAGAAGAAAGTCTCTTCTAAAGATGATGGCCAAGAAAGCCTGCAGTTTACTGGAGACAAGCAGACTAAGGACATGGATTACTGGAACCATGTGTCTTGGAAATTCGCTTTAACGAATTTCTCCTTACCGTGAGTACTCGCAGTTGGATGCGCAGAAATCCCCCATAAAGCTGTGCGAATCTCGCTTACCATGACTGCAGCCAAACTACACGATTCCTGCCCATCCAAATACTTTGGTTCTGTTGAATTTGTGGGTGATTGGAGCTCCGTTACCCTAGAATGATCACACGACACTCTAAGGCTGGTTGCAATCCACATAAGGGCCGGCTTTAGGCTCAGCTCTCTGTTTTATTAAGAATACACACATGCCCCCCACATGAATAAAGTCAATCCCTCCCACCGAACAATGCAATGGGGATTGCCTATACAGAGGATGTACATTCCAATTGGAGCATAGCCTTTGCTATTATCTATCACTGGTCCTCCCCCATGAGTCTTCTGAGGTCAGCAGACTTCCTCCCCTTCCCCCCTATGAGCCATCTGAGGTCATATTTCCTGTCCTACTAGCTTCTATTGGTATGCAAAATTCTCTGCACAAGCATCTCCTAAAAATATCAGTCTGTACCTGGATGGGCCCGATACGATCTTTATTAAAACACATCCATCCAAGATACAGTTCAGATTAGTAATGGGTTGTAAGATATGCATAAGCCTACACGTGGAGTTCACACCGCTTGCGCATTGCGTTATGAAGCCCACGTGGTACCATGCTGCTGATATGTGGATACAGGCCCACGGTCTACTGACAGCAGCATTCGCATGGAATGCCGTGGTGGTATACACGCCGGTCTATAAGCGCAGATCTGCCATCTCATCCATTACCAAGCTGAGTACTGTAATACATACATTGTACATGCGCATGGCCCAATTGCAGCCTTCAGAGCTTTAATTAAGCCACACGAGAGACATATGAATAACACTCATATATGACACATTTAAAGTTCGACCAATAATACAAAATTTCCATGACATTCCCTCCTGTTTTATCATATTCTCCTCGTGTCCCTTCTTGATCTTCTTCAGCTTGATGGGTGTAGTCTCAAACTTCAAAGAGTTCCTGTAGTTGTCCCTGAGAATAAAGCTCCACGGGGTACCTGAAACAACAAGACCCGACGCAGACTCGACGCAAACAGGCTTGATTGAAGCGATGATCCTCAAGAGCGTTGGAACCTTCACTACAGGAAGGCTCTTGCAAAAACCACAAACAGACTTGTGGTATGAATAAAGCTTGTGATCCCACGGTGGTCTGGGGAGATCCAGCAATAGATTCTCAAATTGCCCCTGCAGACGGGGCCACACAAGGCTGGTCTCGACCCAGACAGTTTTCCAAATCGCAGACACAAACAATGATGAGGCTTGAAGCTTGCTTGAAGGTCTTGGAGAATGTGGTCTTCAGAGAGATAAATTAGAGGGAAGCCAGGACGTAATCTGTAGAGAAGGTGGTTGGTTGGTGAGGTCTTCCCCCGATCAGTGGTTGGAGTGGGATCCCCGGAGCGGGCATGGAGATGTGGTCGTCTGCCCGAGCTTGGCTTACACGGTCGATGAGGCAACAGGAACATCTCACCGCGGCATATAAAAGGCAGATGAAAAAGAGAAGCATCAGGATATACACTCCCACTTCCTTCAACCAAGATCCGATGGAGAACAGGAAATCTCCCAATCCTCCCAAACCCTTGAACGGATTCCAACCCTCACTAGCTATAGCTCTAGCTTTTCCCTGTAGTTCACTAACTTTGTCCATATGGGCCTGGACCTTGTCATCGGTGTCTTCTATCCAAGTACAACAATCCTCTCCGATGAACTCACAGAACCCCCCTTTGGCGGCTAAAAGATAATCAAGGGCCATCTTCTCCTGAAGCACTAAAATTCCCATCTGCCGTTGTTCTTGGGCAATTTCTCTGACAGCCTCTACGGTCTCGTTAAACATACTATCCACGATGACAGAAAAATTGTTCAGGCGCTTCATAAGTTCTATTCCCCATCCTGTCCATGAGGGGAACCAAGCCCATGCCTGGTCGCCCTCAGAGAACAGTTCCCTGCGAACTCTCCCTGCCATCCTTACCTTCTTGTGGACCATCAACTCTTCATGGTCCATCACTACATAGGATGCGGGGACTAGCTTTATGAGGGCACACGAACCTTTCGCGTTCTGGGGGAATGTTCTATAGGCTGCCGAACCACACAGAAAATAGTATGGACCTGTCAGAGCAGAGCAGGAGGAGTTCCTCGTTCGGCCTCTGGCACTGAGCAACAGTTGCACAGACTGGGGGATTGCTCCCTCAGTCTGCACATCACATCCGTCCTTCCAACACACGTGGTCTGGTCGGTCAGTGTGGTTACTCAGAAAGGAAGTCTGGTTAGTCAGATTGACAGTTATACCTCCCTCGCAGGTGGTAGTCCCAACAAACTTGTTACCTGTGCCAAAGCTGATGTTAAAGCACACCTGAGGGCTGCCTAGCTGTCCAGTTACCCATAATGGACTGACGAGGGTCCTACAGGAGCTAGAGCTAATATTGGTGCTGAAACTGATGTTACCTGCTAAAAATGTGTCATTAAGTTCTACCGATAAATGTCTACGTGGGGGCTGACCAGGGGTCCCTTGCTTTTTCATGCCGACGCGGATGTCATATAGGGCATGAACAGCGGCCATTGCGGACATGTGATGACTGGGTGGGGGCTTAGAGCATACCCAACAGTTGGTTTTGTTGGCGGTTCTGGCTAAACGTAGGTGCATTTTAAATAAAAGGTTGGGGTATCTGCCATCTTTTCCTCCGTTCACACACATGTAAGACATACAAACAAAAAGAAAAAGGAAAATGACACCCCTCATTCTCTGGTGTAGCTGAGAAGCTTCTTGCAGTGGCTTGCGTGCACCCAGTTGTCTCGTCCCTCGAGCTTGAGTGAGGTAGGTGTCGTCAGCTGGACTTGGTATGGTCCGGTGAACCGTGGCTCGAGTCCGGTTCTTTGATGTTTCTTTAGGACGACCCAATCACCTGGCTCAATAGAAAGAACACCTGTTATTGTATTTGGATCGGGGAGCGATTCGCGAACCCGATGGTGTATCTTCTGCAGCTCCCGTTGCAGAGATTGCACATAACCTGTAAGCTGTGAATGCAAAGACAACAACTGTTGAGGAAAGTACAACCCTGTTTTGGGAGGTCCCCCAAACAACACCTCGTAGGGTGACAGCCCATGTGGTTGCCGAGGGGCATTCCGGATGGAATAGGGGGCAATGGGGAGACACTCAGGCCAAGGTTTTTGGGTATCGGAAGACGTTGAACCTTACCGCTACTCTCGGGGTGATATGGGGTGTGTCGCCGCTGACTCCAGTTCCACCAAAGAAATGCAGTCGTGTCCTTTGGAAGAGAGATTAGTAGTGGACAAAGAAGACATGTTAGCAGAAGAGGTGTTAGTATTGTTAGTCGTGTTGCAAAATTCAGCACTGTCATTGCTGTCCTCCCCCCCCCTTCTCATCTTCCGACACAGGAAGAAGAGAAGCTGGGTTAAGAATAGTGCATCGTTTGATAGTGAGGTTAGTAGGGGTTAGGAGGGCTTTCCCCTGAGAGGGGTACCTTGCCTTGGATGTCCTGTTTTCGCAAGACTGTTCTGGCTGCACCGGTGTCGATGAGGCAAGGGAGGGGATATTTTAATTCCTCGAGAAAAAGATGGATCTGGGCCGACACCGATTTGCCAACTTCCTATGAGGATTCATAGGAGTTACTTACCATGGTGGTCATAGGGGCGGAGGACTCATCAGGAATGAACTGCCACCGACCTTTAGGTAATTGGGGACAGCTCCTCCTCATGTGCCCCGTTTGGTGGCACTGGAAGCACCTGGGTGGGGGCCTATCCTTCCTGTGACCCAGATCCCTTGGTTTTTCGTGTGGGGTCTGGGACATAAGAACTTTGGCCTTGTCTTGTTTTCTTCTATCCATTTCCCTCTCTATTGACGCAAGAGTGGAAAGGATAGCAGGGATAGACATCTCATTATATTCGGGTCGGGCCAGAACTAGCCTTTCCCGAATTTTAATATTGATGCCTTCCAAAAATTTGGCCCGCAACAGAATGTGCGTCGCGGTCACCTTTACCCCTTCAGTTGGAGCATCAGGTCCAACTTCCAGATCCGCATCCAGTGCCGTCTGCTTGAGACGGCGCCAGAAGCAGGCGCTTTCCTCATTAGGACCCTGGGTGAGCTTCATCATGTCCGTAGTAGAGGTAGCACCATACATTTCTGGAAGCTTTGCCTTTAGCTGTGTACAGAACTCTTTGCCCCCTGAAGTCATCTCCTCATGCGTGGTTATAGAGCACCCTGCAATCACTGTACTGGCCACTTCCATGCCCACCTTTGCCCGTAGGATCTGTGCACAATCTGACCCGCTCATACCATAGCTGAACTGGTTTTGTCCAAACATTCGAGCAAATCCTCTCGGATTGACTCGATAGTCCGGGAGCTCAGCCAGAATAGTGCGGATCTCTGCCGGGGTGAAAGGGACATGCCAAACTACCCGTTCCCCTAAAGTCCGTTCCCCCCGTGCATTGGGAGGACCTTCAAATTGCTGCACCCTGACTGGATAGGCCTCGGTCCGGGAAGAGTGCAAGGGCTGACCCAGCTTCATCGGTGGGCTTAGATTAACCACCTCGCTTACTGCACCTTCAGGTTTGAGGTCCCTCAGATCAGGGTATAGCTGGGGGGCAGGGGTCTGATCAGTGGTTCGTAGTGCTTTGATGCAATCCGCCCTGTTTTTTAACCGGGTGTCTATTCCCCTTGATTCACAGATAGTCTGCAAATCGGTTGTTGAGAAGGCTTCATAGTTGGAAACAGAAGGAGCTGGGGTGAAGCAGGGAGAAGGGAGAGGTAGAGGCAGAGGCTGAGGCATAGAGACAGAAGACACAGAAGGTATGTCAAGAGTGACGTCACTAACAGAAGAGACAGGTGCAGTTATACTTATCTCAGCCACTGTTGGTTGTTGGGGAACCCCAGCAGACCCTGATCCTGCCTGCCTTAGTAGAGTCAGCCCTGAAAGAGCTTCTTCCACCTCTGACACTGGATCCTCCTGTTTTATTCCCTCTGGAGGCCAGGTATACATCACCTGGTTCTTCCGGACAGACACCAGTTTATGTATGCCCTGCTTCCCTAATCGGATTGACCTGTGAAGCCATAGCTGTGCGATCTCTAGTTCTGACGCCTGCATCCGTGGTACAAATTCAGAGATGAATTTTTCCCACCTCCATGCGTCAAATGTACCTTCCCGGGGAATTTCCCATCTGGTACCCTTCGACCATTTATTCCACCTTTTGAGGGGTTCTGTAGACTTCCCCCCCAAACTCACCTTCATCAGTTATGCAGCTGTCCTTACCCTGAAGAGGGCTGGTTCCCCCTCTCTCTTCATGGACTGACTACTGCCCATCGTGACTAGTCACTGGTATATATCCCGCGTCCGGGTACCTGTTTACCCCCTGGAGCACTCGGTGGGATCCTACCGAGAGGCCTGATTCCACCACTTTCCCAGCACAGCGTAATTTATGTGATACTTATCGATCACCCGAAGCGCATCAAGTGGCGGTCAGACTGAGAGCACACCTCCCACTCCCACAGCGCAATTTGTGTGATCCTGACCACCCGAAGTGTTTGTGGTGACCAGGATTTCCCTGGACCGCCCACTCGCACAGCGTAATTTATGTGGCTCTCATCACCCACTGTGTTTGGCAGGCCACACCGCACAATGATGAAAGTGGCTTTTCTCTCCCTGCACACAGTAGCTAACACAAGTCAAAACAAAAAGAGGGGTTCTTGGATGTTACTTAGGGGTCACTGGTTGGGCAGAAACCTGCTAACTGACCTTTAGGAAATTTGTGTAAAGAAAAAAACTTTCCTAATACACACAGAAAAAAAACTCTTTTCAACCTGAAAAACTGTTAAAAAGGACAAAGTGGATCCTTATGAAAAACACGGGACGTTTCACAGTAAAACAATTACACAGAGGTAAACCGAAAAACTGCGCCAAAAGTAACCTTGTTGCTGACGCAAAAATCACTCCTATCAGCACCGCTAAACGATCCACGTTATACACGCAATCTTTACTGCAACCACCTAGAACCGTTTACACAAAAAGTCTGCTGGACGTGAAACACGCGACACAGCAGCTTAAAACAAACCCGCTTTACAATAAGGAACTACTTTTAACAGGAAAAACACAAGAAAAACATAATCACTATACAAGAAATCTATGTGCAAAAACCCAGACTACACCGCGCTCACTAAATGTGGAACACGTGAAGGGAAAACTCGCTTAATACACTTTAAATTGGCTGGCAATACGCAAATTTAAAGCTAAAAGCAAACAAATGAAACTGTAAAAAATTTGGATTAAAAACACAATATGGGTCAAATGCATATAGGAAACTTCATGCACATTGCATAGAGATTACTGCACATATGGTAGCCAACAAAATGGCCACCAAACAAAAGGAGTCCATGTGGTTTAGTCAAGAAAATGACCCCCCACAGGGAAACACACGGCAGACTCTAGCCTCAAAATTGCCTCTTACATAAAACAGACTTTTAGACAGAACATACACTGGACAATTACACAACAATATGAAGTACACATACAACACAATTTGGGCACAATCACAGAACGGACATAAAACACCAACATATCACACTAACATGCACATGTAACAGAAAGGACCCCCTGCTGCATGCTTGCTGGGAGCAGTAGTACCACAAAACATTGTACAGACCACATAACACAGATCTTACAACAGTTAACAATTAACCTAAGCCTTTCAGCACTGTAATAATTACCTCACGTGGAGGGGGGTAAAGCAATCACCACAGTACCTACAGCCCACAAATACTTACCTAACACTATGCAACAACTTTTACCCACTAAAACATATACCCGTTTAGTTTTTGGTTGGAAGATTTTTAAACTTGACCAAATCCAGCCAACCAAAACCCACCCCTCTGCTGCTCTCCGCAGAGACAAACCCTTGTCTTTCACCCACAAATCAAGAGTTTAGGACAAAAAACGAGGTCCTTGTTAAGCGGTATTTCTTGTTAGCTAACAGAGAGCGAAATCAGCCACACGAACACGCAAAAAGCGATCCTCTTAATGGCAGAGAGACCTGAAATGTGCCGGCATACTTTTTGCTAGTTCATGATAGTTCATTTCCCCCCCGTTCTTTGTTAGCTATGCAATAATACGCGTTAGTATCCACCAGGCTCGCCAAACTGTCTTGGAAATTCGCTTTAACGAATTTCTCCTTACCGTGAGTACTCGCAGTTGGATGCGCAGAAATCCCCCATAAAGCTGTGCGAATCTCGCTTACCATGACTGCAGCCAAACTACACGATTCCTGCCCATCCAAATACTTTGGTTCTGTTGAATTTGTGGGTGATTGGAGCTCCGTTACCCTAGAATGATCACACGACACTCTAAGGCTGGTTGCAATCCACATAAGGGCCGGCTTTAGGCTCAGCTCTCTGTTTTATTAAGAATACACACATGCCCCCCACATGAATAAAGTCAATCCCTCCCACCGAACAATGCAATGGGGATTGCCTATACAGAGGATGTACATTCCAATTGGAGCATAGCCTTTGCTATTATCTATCACTGGTCCTCCCCCATGAGTCTTCTGAGGTCAGCAGACTTCCTCCCCTTCCCCCCTATGAGCCATCTGAGGTCATATTTCCTGTCCTACTAGCTTCTATTGGTATGCAAAATTCTCTGCACAAGCATCTCCTAAAAATATCAGTCTGTACCTGGATGGGCCCGATACGATCTTTATTAAAACACATCCATCCGAGATACAGTTCAGATTAGTAATGGGTTGTAAGATATGCATAAGCCTACACGTGGAGTTCACACCGCTTGCGCATTGCGTTATGAAGCCCACGTGGTACCATGCTGCTGATATGTGGATACAGGCCCACGGTCTACTGACAGCAGCATCCGCATGGAATGCCGTGGTGGTATACACGCCGGTCTATAAGCGCAGATCTGCCATCTCATCCATTACCAAGCTGAGTACTGTAATACATACATTGTACATGCGCATGGCCCAATTGCAGCCTTCAGAGCTTTAATTAAGCCACACGAGAGACATATGAATAACACTCATATATGACACATTTAAAGTTCGACCAATAATACAAAATTTCCATGACACATGTCCTGTGGTCTGATGACACCAATGTAAACTGATTTGGTTCAGATGGTGTCAAGCGTGTGTGGCGGCAACCAAATGAGGAGTACAAAGACAAGTGTGTCTTGCCTACAGTCAAGCATGGTGGTGGGAGTGTCATGGTCTGAGGCTGCATGAGTGCTGCCGGCACTGGGGGGCTACAGTTCATTGAGAGAACCATGAATGCCAACATGTACTGTGACATACTGAAGCAGAGCATGATCCCCTCCCTTTGGAGACTGGGCTGCAGGGCAGTATTCCAACATGATAACGACCCCAAACACACCTCCAAGACCACCATTGCCTTGCTAAAGAAGCTGAGGGGAAAGGTGATGGACTGGCCAAGCATGTCTCCAGACCTAAACCCTATTGAGCATCTGTGGGGCATCCTCAAATGGAAGGTGGAGGAGCGCAAGTTCTCTAACATCCACCAGCTGCATGATATCATGGAGGAGTGGAAGAGGACTCCAGTAGCAACCTGTGAAGCTCTAGTGAACTCCATGCCCAAGAGGGTTAAGGCAGTGCTGGAAAACAAAGGCGGCCATACAAAATATTGACACTTTGGGCCCAAATTTGGACATTTTCTCTTAGGGGTAGACTCACTTTTGTTGCCTTCGGTTTAGACATTAATGACGGTGTGTTGAGTTATTTTGAGGGGACAGCAAATTTCCATGTTATACAAGCTGTACACTGACTACGTCACATTGTAACAAAGTGTCATTTCTTCAGTGTTGTCACATGAAAAGAGAGAATCAAATATTTACAAAAATGTGAGGGGTGGACTCACTTCTGTGAGCTACTGTATGTCTCTCTGGCAGATCTGGCTGGATATTTTGGGTCTTGCTCCCCCCCCCAGGTAATTCTTCAGAGACCTTTACAGGTTTAACTTTTTTAGCCGCAAAAAAAGGACCGAGCCAGTTCCATCCTACTAAATGGTAACTACTTTACAGACCAATACTTGGGGTAGACACGGGCCCCATTGATTGGTGTCTGCTATCTATGTATGTACTGGGGGGGGTTACTTGCCGTGTACAGCTGAATTGTTCTAGGTTGTTTCTTCTTTTCTCTGTTCATTTGTTTATAAAAGGTAAAAGTGACACCATAGACAAAGCAAGTTATTGTTCTGTATGATCTGTAACAGTGCCACAACTGCCTATACGTGAGAATGTATGACTCCATTGTCTGGGCTGAATGTTGGGAATACTGTGCGCACTTAGAAACTTTCTTGATAAAATATATTTGATTAAAAAATTATATATTGCTGTACATATGCTTTCTATGTATAAGATACATTTTTAATAATTAACAGAACCTTTATTTAGTCCTTTATATAGAATTCTGATATTTATTTATATTTTATGCAGATGGATGGATGAACCAAGTTTTCGGTCATGTTGGTCTTCCTAAATACAACAAAGTCACATGGAAACAAGACATATGGTTGTCCTAATTGACTGAAAGTCTATTGCAGCTCACTGGAGGATTCACACGGGATACAAGTCATATCCACGTTCTAAAAGTCATAAAGGTTTTGGATCCTCTTCAACATTTATCCAGCCTCAGAGGACAAGAGAGAAGTCATTTCAGTGTTCTGGAAGTGACAATGGCTTTACAATAAAGTCCAACCCAAGTATACATAAGAGAAATCATTTCAAACTATTTCTTGTTTGAACTTTTTACAATGGAGGCAAAACATATCACTGGAGAGAAGCCATATCAATGTTCTGAATGTGGCAAAGAGTTTACACAGAAGTCATATCTTATCACACACCAGAGGATTCACACTGGAGGGAAGCCACATCAGTGTTCTGAATGTGACAAAGCTTTTACAAGGAAGTCACAACTTATCAGACACCAGAGGATTCACACTGGAGAGAAGCCATATCAGTGTTCTGAATGTGATAAAGCTTTTACACAGAATTCAAGTCTTATTAAACACCAGATGATTCACATTAGAGAGAAGCCATATCAGTGTTCTGAATATGATAAAGCTTTTACACAGAAATCACATCTTATCATACACCAGAGGATTCTCACTGGAGAGATTCCATATCCATGTTCTGAATGTGACAAAGCTTTTACAAAGAAGTCACATCTTATCACACACCAGAGGGTTCACACTGGAGGGAAGCCATATCAATGTTCAGAATGTGACAAAGCTTTTACACAGAAGTCAAATCTTATCACACACCAAAGGATTCACACTGGAGAGAAGTCATATCAGTGTCTTGTATGTGGCAAAGCTTTTACAGAGAAGTCACATCTTATCAGACACCAGAGGATTCACACTGGAGAGAAGCCATATCAGTGTTCAGAATGTAGCAAAGCTTTTACAGTGAAGTCAAACCTTGTCACACACCAGAGGATTCACACTAGAAAGAAGCCATTTTAATGCTGACATGCTGAATGGGACAAAGCTTTTACAGTTAATGCTGGGCTAATATATCATCAGAGGATTCACACATTTCAGCTGCACAGAAGAAAAAAAGGGATATTAAAGTAGTGTCCAGTGTCCCATTAGTTTCACAGCCCCAATGTCACCCCACAAGCTAGAGAAGCAGTGAAAAGTTAAAATGTTACTCTAAAAAACAAACTGGAATGTAATGACTGAGTGCATTGTGTTTAGTGATTATGTCCATCAGAAACACAACTAGAAGGTCTGTGAATATTTTACCTTTTGACCTTTTTTTTTTCGATAAGCACCAATGACTGAACTGTTTCCCTCTTGGTTCTCATCTTTATTTTATAAGGAGCTTTGACTAAACATATAATGCATTTTCATCATTCACCAACTGAGATGTGTTCCCAAGTGTTTTCTTCATTGCCAGATCCTGAGCTACTACATGACCAACACTGCCTCAGTACCTTGCCAAACCTCTGAAGCCTCAGTGGGAGAGTCCATTCCAGGTTCTTCTGACTATTGATATATCATCAGCCAGGGTTAAGGGCTCCAGCTAAGTCCACCTTCTCCACACCTCTCATTACATGTTCCACCTCCTCTCCCATGATCAATGCTTCCTTTCCATGTTTCATCTCCTCTCATAGATGACAGTTTTGCAGGTAGGTCTGTAGCTTGAACACCCAAGATGAAGTCTCTGGTCAGTGAAAAAGAAACTCCCTAAGCAGCCAGAAGGCTTCCAACACTGATTTTCTGCTGTTTATGGGATGCATTCAACAGTACCATTTAAGTTCAGCTGCCCACTTGTGTTCCATGTGGTTTTGCTGAAAGTCTCAGGGATACCATCAGGTGAAGAATGGATTTTCTTGTTGTCTTCTTCCTCTGTCCAGATATTACTCATCTCCTTAGAATTTTCACACAGCACAACTGCAAGAGATCTGAACTTACAAAGTTCTACCTGTGCGGTCATATTCCTGTCACTTCTGGGGACTGAAACCCCTCCAATTGCGGTTCAATTTCATGTCTATGAAAGGACAGGTCTCTCGTTGGGGTAAAGTTTTCAAAGAGCACTTCTTGTCTCTGGAAATGTTAGGACATTGGCACTACTATGGACAAAAATCAATCATTACATTTCCTGCTCCCTCAACCTCCTAGCGATCACAGAAACCTGGATCCAGGCCACTGACTCTACCTCCCCTGCTGCACTCTCCTACGGAGGTCTCACCTGGACCCACTCACCCAGGCCTAACGGTCGTAAAGGTGGTAGGTTGGTCTGCTCCTGTCACCGCAGAGCACCTTCCGAGTCCTCCCAAACCCCCCCCCCTCCCAATCCTTCTCCTCCTTCGAGGCCCACTAGGTCCGACTATTCTCCCCAATTCTCCTGAAGATTGCTGTGATATACCGGCCTCCTGGATCCATATCCCGCTTCCTGGTAGACTTTTCCTCCTGGCTACCCTTCTTCCTCTCCTCTGAGCTACCCACCATCATCCTTGAGGATTTCAACATCCCTGTCAACCTTGACAACCCGGCCACATCCCATCTCCACCACTTAACCTTCTCCTTTGCACTTGGACAGTGTATACAATCCACCACCCACTCCAACGGTAATATCCTTGATCTTGTCTTCTCCAACCACTGCGCTCCCCACAACCTCACTAACACCCCCTTCCCTCTCTCTGACCACAACCTTATTACCTTCTCTATCTCCTCGTCCTCCAACGCCTACCCCTCCAAATGTCACACTACTACCAGCCGTAACCTCCGCAACCTTAACCCTGCCCCCCTCCACTCTGCAGCTGATCAACTCCACGACAGCATCCTCCCCCTGTCCTGCCCCAACTTGGCTATGACTGCCTACAACAACGCGCTGTCAACAGCCCTTGACTCACTAGTGCCTTTAACCACACGCAACATCAAACCCCGACCGCTCCAGCCCTGGCAGACTGATCACACCAAAACCCTCAAACGACACAGTCGTGCCCTGGAGCGACTATGGCGCAAAACCAAATCCCAACAAGCCTTCACCCGCTACAAATCTGCCTTCCACACCTACACCTCCTCCCTCCACGCAGCCAAACAAGCCTACTTCCTGACCCTCATCAAGACCCTCTCCTCCAATCCTCGCCGACTCTTCTCCACCTTCAACTCTCTACTCTCGCCACCCCCACCTCCACCCAGCACCTCACTCACTGCCCTTGAGATTGCCAATCACTTCAAAAACAAGATTGACACAATTCACAAGGACATCGCCGCAACTCACACGCCCTCTCAACCTGTCCCCTCTCACACAGCTACCCCCTCATCCCCCCCTCCCCCTCGACATAACCCACAGGCATAACCGGCATAACTTTGTCGCTGCTCAAACTCCCTCCAACCCCGTTCCCCCTCACTCAACTACCCCCTCATCACCCCTCTCCCACGGCCCCACCTCTGCTCTGACCTCCACTTTCACCCCACCCTACATTCCTCATACTGAAGCCCCCCCAAAACTCTGCACCTTTGACCTTACTACCATTGAGGAAGTCTCCAAGATCCTCTCTGATGCCCGCCTCACCACCTGCCCCCTCGACCCTATCCCCTCACAACTCCTACGACCTCCCTCCCCCTCCATCCTACACTCCCTCACCCACATCTTTAATCTCTCCCTCTCCTCCGGCACTTTCCCCTCCCCTCTGAAACACACACATCACCCCCATACTTAAAAAGCCCTCCCTGTACCCCAATGACCCGAACAACCTCAGACCCATCTCCCTGCTCCCATTTACATCTAAACTCCTCGAGCGCCTAGTCTACACCCGCCTAAGCTCTCACCTCAATGACAACAACCTCCTCGACCCCATACTGTCCGGCTTCTGTCCCCTACACTCCACCGAAACTGCCTTACTCAAACTCTCCAATGACCTGCTAACCACCAAAGCTAATGGCCACTATTCAGTGCTCCTACTCCTTGACCTCCCTGCGGCCTTCGACACAGTCGACCACCCCCTCCTCCTCAAAAAACTACACTCCCTCAGCCTCAGAGGTTCTGCTCTCTCCTGGCTCTCATCCTACCTGTCACAATGCTCTTTCAGCGTTACCTATAATGCTACCACCTCCCCCTCACTCCCCCTTTCTGTTGGGGTCCCTCAAGGCTCTGTCCTTCGGCCCCTTCTCTTCTCCATCTACACCTCCTCCCTTGGCCAACTCATACACTCTCACGGCTTCAACTACCACCTCTATGCCGACGACACACAAATCTATCTCTCAACCCCCCACCTCACCTCCTCGGTCTCCGCCCGAATCACACACCTACTGAGCGACATATCAGACTGGATGTTGCTCCACTTCCTTAAACTGAACCTCTCCAAAACCGAGTTTCTTGTCTTCCCCCCCAGCCCGGACACCCCCCATTGACTTCTCCGTCATATCCAACAACGTTACCATCAAACCCGCCCCACAGGCCAGAGTACTTGCTGTCATTCTGGACTCCAACCTATCCTTCCAGCCCCAAGTCCAGTCACTAACAAACTCATGCAGACTCCACCTCCACAACATCGCCAAAATACGCACGTTCCTAACCCCAGAAACCACTAAACAGCTCATGCATTCCCTCATCATATCACGACTCGACTACTGCAACTCCCTCCTCACTGGCCTGCCTCGCCGCTGGCTATCCCTGCTTCAGTCCATCCTGAATACGGCTGCCAGACTCATTCACCTTTCCAACCGCTCCATCTCCGCCACCCCCCTCTGCCAATCCCTCCACTGGCCTCCACCCCCCTCTGCCAATCCCTCCACTGGCCTCCACTCAGTGTCCTCCACCCCCCTCTGCCAATCCCTCCACTGGCTTCTGATTGCGCAACGGATCAAATTCAAAAACCTAACACTGACGTACAAAGCTGTCCACCATACTGCCCCGAACTACATCACCAACCTAATATCCAAGTACCGCCCAGCACGCACACTCCGCTCCTCACAAGACCTCCTTCTCTCTAGTTCCCTGGTCTCCTCCTCCCATGCCCGCCTCCAGGACTTCTCCAGGGTGTCACCCATCCTCTGGAACTCCCTACCCCAACCCATCAGATTATCACCTACTCTCCTCTCCTTTAGGCGCACCCTGAAAACCCATCTCTTCAGGGAAGCCTACCCCACCCCCTGCTAACCTGCTGACCTCCTCCACTCTTCCTACCACTCCATCCCCCACAGCTATTTCCTCCTGTACCACTATCCCCTCCCTCCTAGATTGTAAGCTTGAAAGAGCAGGGCCCTCAATCCCCTCATGTTTTGCATTGTATTGGTATTGTTCGGTCACATGTTCTGTCCCCCTTTGTAATGTACAGCGCTGAGCGAACTATTGGCGCTTTATAAATACTGTATAATAATAATAATTACATAAATGGTGCAATCTGTCATTAGCACAGCAGTTTTTGTTTTTCCGAGTCTCCCCTTGTAACATTTTTAGTTGACTTTCCCAGTAGATCATTTTTTTTTCTACTTCCTGTAGAAGGCCAAGCATTTTGGCAAAAATGGCAGTTGGAGGGATTGGGGCAAATCCTATAACACTGCTGGGGGTGCTCACAACTGTCAGTTGTCATTCATATGGGGGGTTGGACCTTATAGAGAACCTGTTGCTGTAACTGCTATAGAAGTGTTAGCTGAAGTTGGGCTTTACTTGTTGTGTCTCTTACTTATAATCTATCTAAGACTTCCCTGTACAGGGTGACAACGCTGCTGTGTAATGTTCCTGCAGAATGATCAGGGTTGTCACCCTGTTACAGAAGGTGGGAAAATAACAGATCTACAGACAGGACCAACAGCTGATACAACTATGTTGCAGAGGGAACTCTGGGAATGCTAATGACAGATTGCATTACACATTCAGTTAGCAGACTTCCTGCTGTTGGTCTGATGTTTGAATTGTGTTCTGATATTTACTGTCCTGCTGTAAAAGGTGTAAATGATCACCCGCATGTTTCCTGTAGTAGCAGGGACTACAAACTCCTATCAGGAATAGTAGGATGGGTACCTACCCGAGGGGATCACCTTTTTGAATTTGGAAGAAACATTTCACATGGTTTCTTAACTTCCATTAATGACACCGACAAGGAGAGTCTCACTTCACTAACAATAGGAGAGCCAATCACAGGCCAGTAACATTTCATGGTGTCTCAATGTATTGCAGAATGTTTAATCCCCATTGGTCCAATTGCCTAGTCCTTCCAGATGATATTGCTTCTTGTGTAGAAGGAGCACCCTAAAATGTCTTCCCTTCAATTCCACCTTGTTGTACTTTAGGTTATGTTGCCCCTCCCCCATATCTGTAAGGGAAAGCCTCAATTTCTCCCAATACTCCCCTGGTCTTCCAGTGAGAAGAAACATTTTCTCTGGCGTGGAGATGTTTTATGCAGTGAGCCCTTCATAGACGGGATGGGGAATCTAAGTAATCTAAGATGAGTAAGATGAACCGGTGTACTGGAGTCATGGATCAGATAACCAATGACACCACTGATGGTATAGCATAGCTGACAGCAGAAGTGGCTCCATCACCTAAGGTGGTGTCACAGAACTACATGGCGGCTGACTATCTCTCAGAAGCTCAAGGTGGAGTCTAAAAACTGGTGTGAGAGTGTTGTACATTTTTATTAGACCATGAGGATATCAGAAAGGGATATCTACACAAGGTAAAGGAGTTCCAGCAGTCACCTGGAATGGTGACAAACTTCAGTACCAGAAATTGTCCATAGGTGACGCTTTAAAAGCCTTTACAGTCATCAGTTTATATAGTGAACCATGAATGATGGCCCTCGAGTTATACCTCTCCCTCTGGTGTGTGCAGAGATATGTACAATGTGTAGTGTGATTGATGTTTTCCTACATAACCGCACCCAACCCTTACAATTGCTCATGTATACGGGAACTGGGGGCTTTAAAATGTGTTTTGTGTGTTTTTTCATTTACAGTGTGTTACTTTACACTTTTCTTTTCTGAACTTTATTATTGCCATATAGAGGGTTAATAGCCTCGCATGTGATAACATATTGCTGGTCACAGATCCTCTTTAAAGAAACACAAGAGGTCTATCAGACCCCTAATGTCACCTCTGGACCCCAGAAAAGATGGTCAAGCACAGATCGTGTTTGATCAACTCCTTGAAGACACAAATGTACATCTGAATCAGAGTGACTTGCGAGCCACAGGTGTGATAATTACTAGAGGATCGCAAACATGAAACACATAACTACAACTGTGTTGGAAATATCTACAAATATATGTTGCGCTCATAAATACTTTTCAATAAATAATAATTAAATTATTACCATTAAATTAATTCAAATTATGATACAAATAACTAATAAAAGTGTATACATACCAAAGAATATTTAAATAGATAATTTCAACTAATCAATCTCCTCCAAATAAATATCAAAATAATTCCACATGAAATACTCCTCTAAAAAAATATTTTACCAAGTGCTCATAAATCATCTATTAGTGACATGATGTACTTACTAATACCTTCAATTGCATTTATATTCATAATACCCTCATAAGATCCTTCCTTTAGGAGTAATGGATATATAATATATGATGGTGGATGACATCCATTACTCCTAAAGGAAGGATCTCCCAATTTTACCAGCAAAAGTCTATGTCCAGCAGGTTCCAGGGAAAGTGAACGGAAAGCGTGTATAGCCTAATTGCAGGCATCGGGGGAGGTGAGCGCACATCTTCACTATTTGAAGAATTCACAAAAGTCACAAATTGAGGAACAACAAGCACCAAGTCACTATATATAAACAATTTTTTATTCAATGGGACTATTATTTTGATGATATTTGGATTCATACTAATCACTACTAGTTATTTATGAGCATTTGGTTATTTTTATTTATGGGGATCATTTAAATGCGTTTTAGTTGAGGGTTATTAGTTGGTTTATTATCTTTATTATATTAATGAGGGTATTATGAATATAAATAAAATTGAGGGTATTAGTAAGTACATCATGTCACTAATAGATGATTTATGAGCACTTGGTAAAATATTTTTTTAGAGGAGTATTTCATGTGGAATTATTTTGATATTTATTTGGAAGAGATTGATTAGTTGAAATTATCTATTTAAATATTCTTTGCTATGTATACACTTTTATTAGTTATTTGTATCATAATTTGAATTAGTTTAATGGTAATAATTTAATTATTATTTATTGAGAAGTATTTAGGAGCGCAACATATATTTGTAGACAAATGTACATCTGCCAAATCTGTATCTGAGTAGACCATAGAAGCAGCATTAGAAAGAAATGTGAGCATGGCTTCAGTCAGGCGATGGTCCTGGTGGTCATGGTCTTGTTCTCCTTCAGGTCCTCTCACCTTGTAGATGGTGACATGGACTTGTTGTGTGGAAATGAGCAGGAGGGGCTCGGGGTTCTCTTGTACCCAATCAGCTTGTTATGGATAAAAGATGAAAGTGTCTTCTGGGAAGTTACAGGGATTTGAATGTTTAGAGGGTGACATAAGTGGGCGGGGATGGTATTAATGAGGGGTGTGTCATATGTTAATCAGTTTATTAGCATAGATGATATAAATGGTATAAATAGCTCCTTGAAATGTAAACAATCAATGTCTTTCCTTCTGTTGTTAAAGTGTCACATGTATATGATGAATAAAGTTGGGTGATATTTTCACCGCACAATACCGTGGTCTGGGTTCTTCTACAACACACCCCCCCAAAAATGTCCTCTTCCAGTTCTTGGAGTCTGGTGGAATGGGACACAAGCTGATGGTATCTCTTAGGCCCCTTGTATATGGGATGTGGGTGTTTGCAGAGAGGCATGTTGAGTGCATGCAAGATTTTATTTTTTTACACAAAGTTGTCAGAGACGAGATATTTCTCACACAAGACATGGATATATGTGGAATTACACCCCCAACACACATTCTGCTACTTCTGGGGATACCACATATTAGAGCATTTTTGGAAGCCTAGCCACGTACAGGGGTCCAAAATCTAATGACCACGTTCAGGCTTTCAAAGGTCATATTTAGCTTCCTTACTAACTATTCCGGTTTCAGAGGTCCTGAATTGCCAGGAAAGTTCAAACACCTCCCAAATGACCCTTTTTTAGAAAGTAGACACCCCAAAGTATTTGATCAGAGGCACGGTATTTTGCAGATCTAATTTTTATCAAAAGATTTTAAAAAATGCAAAAATGAAATAAAAAATCCATGCGTCGGCCTGCCTGGGTTATATAGCTGCAGCTGCTGCTCCTCCAATTATATATTCTCCAATATACCCCTGGTTACCCAGTTATGGAAGGGCATCATATGACGTCCTTCCAGAACATGCACTGCAGCGCACCCCCAGGGGTGAGCACCTGGCGACATCCGTGATCACTGAGCCCTACGGACACAACTGATCATGTGATGATGTGGCCTTTTATCACGTGATCAGCTGTATCCAATGACAGAGCAGATCAAGCAGTAAATACAGTTGCTGGTTATCGGTAACCAGCAGCTATCAAAGCATAGATCAGCACTGATCATCAGTGCCTTCATGATCAGTGCCTTGCAGTGCTGCCCAGCAGTGCCTCCCACCAGGATCCAGCAGTGCCACCCATCAGTGCCATCCATCAGTGCCCCCTGCAAGTGCCACCCAGCAGTGCCGCCTATCAGTGACTATCATTGCATATCAGTGCTTCCTCATCAATGCCCCCCAGTGTCGCCTCATCAGTGCAGCCTATCAGCGCCCATCAGTGCTGCCAGTCATTGCCATCTCATCCGTGATGGCTATCAGTGCGTCCTGTCAGTGGTGCCTCATCAATGCACATCAGTGAAGGAGAAAAATTACCTGTTTGCAAAATTTTATAATAGAAACAAAGCAAAGCTTTTTTTTTCAAATGTTTTGCTCTTTTTTTTGTTTATAACTCCCCTCCCCCCAGCGGTGATTAAATACCACCAAAGAAAGCTCTTTTTGTGTGAAAAAATGATAAACATTTCATATGGCTACAATGTTACATGACCGCGCAATTGTCATTCAAAGTGCGAGAGCGCTGAAAGCTGAAAATTGGTCCGGACAGGAAGGGGGTGACAGTGCCCGGTAGGCGAGGGGTTAAAGGGGGAGTATCTAGAGGTTGAAGGTTTTTTACCTTCAGTGTGATGCTCCTCCCCCTTATACTTATCTGATCCCGATCCAGCACTGTGCACAAAAATAGAAGCTCTCCAGGGTCTCTGACTCCTCATTGGCTGAGATACAGCAGCCAGTGAGGAGGGAGTGGGGGTGGGTCAGACCATGCTCTGTGTTTCTCATAGTTATATAGAGGCGGTTCGGGAGTGAGCACACATGAGTGCCCCAAAGTAAGCATCTTGCCTGGAATGCTGGTGTGGGGACCCGAGAAGAGGAGGATCCTGGTGGATCTGTGCAAACCCATTACACAGAGCTGGTAAGTTTGACATGTTTGTTATTTAAAAATTCTGAACCTTGACAACCACTTTAATCTTCTGATTTTGTGAGCGCATAAACGCATGTAAATGTGAGTAAACGCAATGCAATGCACATAAATGTGACTCTGGGAGCAAAATACAAGTCTGGCCCCTCTGATCACCTGTGCTTCCCGATGATAAAAACGTCCTGCGAACGCATGTAACCTCACATGTGGGGAGTCATGAGAAACGTGCAGTTCCTGGTGTGACCGGAGCCTGACCAGGAAAACGTTTATCTGGGGTGACGTTTGGGGACAATGTGATCAGTGACACCCACTTATGTCTGATCTCACTATTACTTTTCTTTTCTATCCGAGTTTTCACTTCAATACGGGAAATAATGTGAAATCTGAGGGAAATCTGAGAGCCGTATGAAGACTTTGGGCCGTTCTATTGTCTGTTCATATGTCTGTGTGTACATCACACCGAAAAGAGGGACATTTACAGGGCAAAGAGGGACAGAGAAATATGGTGTCACACAAGGGAGAGTGATGGGAGATATGATCAAATACAATCTCATTACCTCCTCTGCTCACACTTCCAGCAACGTCTCCTCTATAATTCCTCCCACATGGAGCTTCCTGTCTGTGCCTGACATCACTTCCTGACTGTGCCTGACATCACTTCCTGTCTGTGCCCGACATCACTTTGTCTTTGCCTGACTTCACTTCTTGTCTGTGCCTGACATCACTTTCTGTCTTTACCTGACATCACTTCCTGTCTGTGCCTGACCTCACTTCCCGTCTGTGCCTGACATCACTTCCCATCTGTACCTGACCTCCCTTCCCGTCTGTTTCTGACATCAGTTGCTGTCTGTTCCTGACATCACTTCCTGTCTGTGCCTGACATCACTTCCCATCTGTACCTGACCTCCCTTCCCGTTCGTTTTCTGACATCAGTTCCTGTCTGTTCCTGACATCACTTCCTGTCTGTAACTTACCTCACTTCCTGAATATACCTGACCTCACTTTCTGTCTGAGCCCGACATCACTTCCTGTCTGTGCCTGACATCACTATCTGTCTGTGCCCGACATCACTTCCCATCTGTGCCCGACATTGCTTTATATCTTTGCCTGAAACACTTCCTGTCTATGCCTGATATCACTTCCTGTCTGTAACTTACCTCACTTCCTGAATATACCTGACCTCACTTCCTGTCTGAGCTTGACATCACTTCCTGTCTGTGCCTGACATAATTTCCTGTCTGAGCCTGACCTCACTTCCCGTCTGTGCCTGACATCACTTCCCATCTGTACCTGACCTCCCTTCCCATCTGTTTCTGACATCAGTTGCTGTCTGTTCCTGACATCACTTCCTGTCTGTGCCTGACATCACTTCCCATCTGTACCTGACCTCCCTTCCCGTTCGTTTTCTGACATCAGTTCCTGTCTGTTCCTGACATCACTTCCTGTCTGTAACTTACCTCACTTCCTGAATATACCTGACCTCACTTTCTGTCTGAGCCCGACATCACTTCCTGTCTGTGCCTGACATCACTATCTGTCTGTGCCCGACATCACTTCCCATCTGTGCCCGACATTGCTTTATATCTTTGCCTGAAACACTTCCTGTCTATGCCTGATATCACTTCCTGTCTGTAACTTACCTCACTTCCTGAATATACCTGACCTCACTTCCTGTCTGAGCTTGACATCACTTCCTGTCTGTGCCTGACATAATTTCCTGTCTGAGCCCGACCTCACTTCCCATCTGTGCCCGACATCGCTTTATGTCTTTACCTGACCTCACTTCCTTCCTGTTCTCGACCTCACTTCCCATCTGTGCCCAACATTGCTTTATGTCTTTACCTGACCTCACTTCATGTCTGTGCCCAACCTCACTTCCCGCCTGTTCCCGATATTGCTTTATGTCTTTGCCTGACCTCACTTCCTATCTGTGCCTAACATCACTTCCTGTCTGTGCCTGACCTCACTTCCCGTTTGTTCCTGACCTCAATTCCTGTCTGTACCTGACCTCACTTCCTGTCTGTGCCTGACATCACTTCTTTTCTTTACCTTACATCACTTTATGCCTTAACTGACCTCACTTCCTGAATATACCTGACCCCATTTCCTGTCTGTGCCTGATATTACTTCCTGTCTGTACCTGACATCTTCTTGTCTGTAACTTAAATCATTTCCTGTCTGTAACTTCCCTCACTTTCTGAATATACCTGACCTCACTTCCTGTCTGAGCCCGAAATCACTTCCTGTCTGTGCCCGACATCACTTCCTGTATGTTCCCGACATCACTTCCTGTCTGAGCCAGATATCTCTTCCTGTCTTTGCTTGACCTCTCTTCCTGTCTGTGCCTGACATCACTTCCTGTCTGTGCCCGACCTCACTTCCTGTCTGTGTCCGACATAACTTCCCCTCTGTGCCTGGCATCACTTCCCGTTTGTTCCTGACATCACTTCCTGTCTGTACCTGACCTCATTTCCTGTCTGTGCCTGACATCACTTCCTGTCTATACCTGACATCACTTGTCTGTAACTTACCTCACTTCCTGAATATACCTGACCTCATTTAATGTCTGTGCCTGAAATCACCTCTCTGTACCTGACATTACTTCCATTCTGTACATGACATCACTTCCCATCTGTGCTCAACATCAATTCCTGCCTTTGCCTGACCTCACTTCCTGACTGTACCTGACATCACTCCCTGTCTGTGCCTGACATCACTTCTTGTCTGTACCTTACCTCACTTCCTGAATAAACCTGACCTCACTTCCCGTCTGTGCCTGACATCACTTCCTGTCTGACATCCCTGACATCTGTACCTGACATAATTTCCTGTCTGTACCTGACATCACTTCCTGTCTGTGCCTGACATCACTTCTTGTCTGTACCTTACCTCACTTCCTGTCTGTAACTTATCTCACTTCCTGAATAAACCTGACCTCACTTCCCGTCTGTGCCTGACATCACTTCCTGTCTGACATCCCTGACATCTGTACCTGACATCATTTCCTGTCTGTACCTGACATCACTTCCTGTCTCCGTATATGTGTGATCACCACCTTGTGGAACTCAGAAGAATGGCAGCCTGTGAAATGTAAGAAAATGAAACCAAACTGCGTACGATGACAGCAAGATTTATAACCTCCTTCAGCTTTGGAAAGTTTTACCCCCTTCATGATCAGGGCATTTTTTTTGCTGTTCAGCACTGCACTACTTTAACTGGCAATTGTGTGGTCATGCTACACTGTACACAAATTAAATTGACATAAGAGCTTTCTTTTGGTGGTATTTAAACACCACGGGGGGGTTTTATTTTTTAATTCTGAAAACAAATGATATTTTCTACTTTGTTATAAAACATATCCCATATGTAACGTGCATGTAAGATTTGAGTAGCTGAGATGTGATCTGTAGAAAATATGACAATGTAGATTTAGCATTCCATGTTATAATAATATAAGATGTGTTCAGAATTGATGTGACATAAATGTACAGATGTGAGTAGCTGAGATGTGATCAGTAGCAATATGTAATTATAAATTTAGTTTCATTCCTTGTTTTTAAAGATGTATTCAGTCATATATTCAGTCATAGGTACTCAGAGACATGTGCCCACCCATTAGTATCTGAAAAGACAGAGCAGCTTCTAGGCTGAAAGTGACACCTAAGTGCCAATAAGATTTGTCACCTCCTGGGAAACCTGGAAGGAAAGGGCTCTAGACAGGTTGGCTTCATGACACAGCGGGAGACCAGAGCTTTGAAGTATATCAGTAGATCAAAGGAATATGTTTCACCTCTCATAAAAGCTAAAATAGTTGCAGAGAGATGAAAATACTTCCTTCTGATTGGACACTCTGTGGGCGACATCTGCATGTAAAACTGTATTTGTGGCCTATGTGGGGTCCCAGAGAAATGCAGGAAATGGTTATATGGTGCCTGATTGTGACAGCTAAACAGTGATTGGTACTGTCATGATCGGACTGATGCGCTGGTGTCGGAAATTCAATCCCCGACTTGGTGATTCAAACCGTTCCTGGTCCAATCGACTTTGGGCATTTCAGTACCCAGAATGTCCTGTGGTCTGGTACAGGAACACCCCCCAAAGTTGACTGGCCAAGGAGTAATGTCCAGCCTACATCCATATTCCCATAAATTGAGGACCCTGAGATATGGACGTGGTGATTCGTATGAAGTCCGTTCTATTGACTAATGGATTGCTGACTTTCTCTGACTTGCTCCAGTCGCAGGATGACTCTGGGTAAAAGTTTTATTTCTGTTTTATTCCCGTTTATTTTATAGTCAATAGCCTATTGTGTGTCTTCTTGTATTTTTTGTAACTTTTTATACTTTGTACATATTTTATGCACTGCCCACTTTCGGGATATTAAATCATAAAATGAATAAGTGACTTCTGGGTATTTAAGCTCGGGCTCATATCTCCGGAGAGATTAGATTGTATTGAAGTGTCTTTATATACTCGGCCAAGTTCCTTGCCAATCTGGATGCAATTGCACTGCGTGTTAGCATATTGTAAGGGTGACAGGTCTGCCAGACGGAGATCTGTGTGTGTGTGGTGGCCCAGCAGGCCAGTCAAAATCTGTTGGGTGGTGGCAAGCTACCGTTTGTTGTGTGTCTGGTGTGGGGGTATGTGGACAGTGGAAGAGGGACTAACACCGGGGTTCTAGCTTGTAGGATAGCTGGAGGAATCCTAGAAGGGTGTTAATTGCTAGGCTGCTCCTCAACCCTTATTGTGCACCAGATTGTCTGTCTGCCCGTGTGTGTGGTCAGCCAGCTGGATTGGAGTGGAGTCTCCCTCCAGTGGTGGCCAGAGGTAGTGCGGGCTGTGATAGTATATCACGGCCGGTCTTATATATGTATATATATTTAGATTAACTCCCCCTTATTCCCTCTTACCCCAAGTCATGGCCGCACGTGCGTGCCTCGGTTAGCTAGTCGCTGTGGGCGTGTGCGTCTGGGTTGGATCCGTGACACCATAAAATCAGATTTCTTCATACATGTAGTACAACGTGTATTCTGCTCCGTGACTTTGGTAGAAGCATAGCTGAATCCGTGGATATTGATTGGTTTGTGTGAAGTTATGGCGTCTACAAACTATGGGATATAGAATGGAATTTATGCAGCTTTTACGTCGCTGTTACTTTCTGACTGCCGATCACATTTCTTGAGGCAGTAAAATGCCCGGACCTTACAAACATCCCCAAATGTCCTTTTTATGGGAAGGATACATCCCAAGGTATGTGCTGAGAGGCATGTTGTGTCCATGGAACATTTACAGTTTTTGCCATAAGTTATTGGAAAATGAAAAACAAAATCAATTTTTTTACACCAAGTTGTAATTCAATGAGCTATTTCTGGCACATGCCATGGGAATATGTGGAATTACACCCCAAAACACATTCTGCTACTGCTCCCCAGTATGAGGACACCCCAAGTGACAGACTTTCTGGCAGCCTTGCCACATACAGGTCCCAAAATCCAATGACCACCTTAAAGAGGCTTTGTCAATCATCTTACAGTGACAGGATGGGGGGGGGGGGGGTAAAATATGAACCTGCAGCCACTTGCTGGGGATTCAGATTTTTAACAATGCTGCAGACGTGTTATTTCCCCCCACACTGCCCACCGCTATACAGCCGGGAGTGTGTGGAATTTAGTAAACCCGAATGTCGGCTGTCATGTGGAAGTGATACAAGTGGCTGTGAAGCCGCCTATCATTCCCATACCCACCACTGAGATGTGCCCCTCCCCCTGACACCATGTGGGATAGCAGAGCCTGGTGCTGTCATGGTGGGTGTCACTGGGAAGGACAGAGAGGCTCCTACATAGGAACACAGTGATCCCCACACATGTTACATATCAGCGCACACGCCGGAGGGAGAGCAATGATTGGAGCACCAGTGCTCCTGTGTAACTCTATACTGATGACCTGGAGGGGCTATTAAAGCGTTCCAAGTGCACACAGTGTTACGGCTTGACATGTTGGGAATCCCATTTCCTCGGCACAACCTCATCTTTTATATTTCACCAGAAAATAGGTCATGAATTGCATTTATGTGCTCAGAAATAAACGTTACTATATTGTTCCTGAAATGTTGCCTTTCATAAACTGTTGTGCTAATATCATGTAACATAGAAAATGACAACTCCCAACATTGTATTATATAGGGTGTCTGCTATCAAAGAATACATCAGATTTGGGGTTTAGTGATCTTCAGGAATAAAATGATTTTTAAAAAGTGTAAACAAAAAATAAAAAAAAATCTCTAGGACTCCATGGACCCCTTCATTCCTCACCGTCTCCAGGAAACGGGAACCCATAGAGAAGCCAAGTGTCCCCCGACTTCCTCTCCAGGCTGGGATGTCACTCTGGTCGGACGCCACCTACAGGGGAAGAAGCAGACTGCACCGGCCTACATCTGCTCTATGCTTTGTGTGATCAGGATGGCGGCTATTTCTCCATAAACACAGAGCGCCCTAAACACGAGGTAAACGTGGTGCAGCATTGAGCCCCGTCCAGCTGTAATGTAGACTTTGACAGGCTGCAGGCAGCGGGGCTGGACGCTGTACCTGTGCCTACCAGGTGTATTATAGTGCCAGCATTGCACCCACAGGGGCTGGACCCCCCATGTACAATGGGCCTAAGAGATACCATCAGCTTGTGTCCCATTCCACCAGACTCCTAGAACTGGAAGAGGACATTTTTTTTTTTGGGGGGGGGGGTGTTGTAGAAGAACCCAGACCACGGTATTGTGCGGTGAAAATATCATCCAACTTTATTCATCATATATATGTGACACTTTAACAACAGAAGAAAAGAGATAGATTGTTTACATTTCAAGGATCTATTTATACCATTTAAATCATCTATGCTAAGAAACTGATTAACATGTGACACGCCCCTCATTAATACCAGCCCCACCCACTTATGTAACCCTCTAAACATCCAAATCCCTGTAACTTCCCAGAAGACACTTTCATCTTTTATCCATAACAAGCTGATTGGGTACAAGAGAACCCCGAGCCCCTCCTGCTCATTCCCACACAACAAGTCCATGTCACCATCTACAAGGTGAGAGGACCTGAAGGAGAACAAGACCATGACCACCAGGACCATCGCCTGACTGAAGCCATGCTCACATTTCTTTCTAATGCTGCTTCTATGGTCTACTCAGATACAGATTTGGCAGATGTACATTCGTGTCTTCAAGGAGCTGATCAAACATGACCTGTGCTTGACCATCTATTTTGGGGTCCAGAGGTGACATTAGGGGTCTGATAGACCTCTTGTGTTTCTTTAAAAAGGACCTGTGACCAGCAATATGTTATCACATGCGAGGCTATTAACCCCCTATATGGCAATAATAAAGTTCACACAAAGAAAAGTGTAAAGTAACACACTGTAAATGAAAAAACACACAAAACAGATTTTAAAGCCCCCAGTTCCCGTATACATGAGCAATTGCAAGGGTTGGGTGCGGTTATGTAGGAAAACATCAATCACACTACACATTGTACATATCTCTGCACACACCAGAGGGAGAGGAATAACTCTAGGGCCAACATTCATGGTTCACTATATAAACTGGTGACTGTAAAGGCTTTTAAAGCGTCCCCTATGGACAATTTCAGGTACTTTGTCACCATTTCACAAATACGCACAATTTTTAAAGTTTGACATGTTTCTGATCTATATACTTGATGCCAACACAATATTTTATATTTCACCAAACAAATTGGGTCATATATTGAGTTTTTTGTGTATTAAAATGATCTTTAGTATGTTTTTTTACAGAAAATATGCATTTGAGAAACAACTGTGCTAATATCCTGTGACATAGAAAATGGCAACTATCACATTTATATTCTCCAGGGTCTCTGCTTCAGAAAATAAAATATGTTTGCAGGGTTCAAGTAATCTTCTGTTCTAAAATGTGAATTTAATCATGTACATAAAAAAGCAAAGCCACCATATTACTAAACCCATCCAAGAAAATGGATCCCACTTCCCCCCACCCAGGTGACTGTTGGAACTCCTTTACCTTGTGTAGATATCTCCTTCTGAGATCTTCATGATCTAATATAAACGTACAACACTCTCTGACACCAGTTTGTAGGCTCCGCCTTGATCTTCTGAGGTAGTCAGCCACCATGTAGCTCTGTGACACCACCTTAGGTGATGGAGCCACTTCTGCTGTCAGCTCTGCTATACCATCAATGGTGTCATTGGTTATCTGATCCATGACTCCAGTACACCGGTTCATCTTACTTATCTTAGATTACTTAGATTCCCCATCCCGTCTATGAAGGGCTCACTGCATAAAACATCTCCACTCCAGAGAAAATGTTTCTTCTCACTGGAAGGCCAGGGGAGTATTGGGAGAAATTGAGGCTTTCCCTTACAGATATGGGGGAAGGGCAACATCACCTAAAGTACAGCTATGGGTGGAATTGAAGGGAAGACATTTTAGAACGCCCCTTCCACAAAAGAAGCAATATCATCTTGAAGGACTAGGAATCCATTGGATTAATGGGGATTAAACATTCTGCAATTACATTGAGGCACCATGAAATTTTACTGGCCTGTGATTGGCTCTCCTATTGTTAGTGAAGTGAGACTCTCCTTGTTGGTTTCATTAATGGAAATAAACCATGTGAAATGTTTCTCCCAAATCCAATACACCTTTTACAGCAGGACAGTAAATATCAGAACACAATTCAAACATCAGACCAACAGCAGGAAGTCTGCTAACTGAATGTGTAATGCAATCTGTCATTAGCATTCCCAGAGTTCCCTCTGCAACATAGTTGTATCAGCTGTTGGTCCTGTCTGTAGATCTGTTATTTTCCCACCTTCTGTAACAGGGTGACAACCCTGATCATTCTGCAGGAACATTACACAGCAGCGTTGTCACCCTGTACAGGGAAGTCTTAGATAGATTATAAGTAAGACACACAACAAGTAAAGCCCAACTTCAGCTAACGCTTCTACAGCAGTTACAGCAACAGGTTCTCTATAAGGTCCAACCCCCCATATGAATGACAACTGACAGTTGTGAGCACCCCCAGCAGTGTTATAGGATTTGCCCCAACCCCTCCAACTGCCATTTTTCCCAAAAGGCTTGGCCTTCTACAGGAAGTAGAAAAAACAAACAAACAATCTACTGGGAGGGACAACAAAAAAATACAATAGGAGACTCGGAAAAACAAAACCTGCTCTGCTAATGACAGATTTCATTATTAATGTCATTAGTGATTTTGCCCATAGTTACACTTTGGTGCCAACGTTGTAATATTTCCAGGGAGAAGAAGTTTTCTTTACAAACTTTACACCAAAAAGAGATGTGTGCACCCAGAGTGATTATTGTGAACCCCAATCAGAGGAATGTCAGTCCCCCGGAAGAAGTGGTAGGAATATGACCGCACACTCAGCACTTTGTAAGTTCAGATCTCTGGCAGTTGTATTGTGTGATTAGTCTATGGAGAGGAGTAATAGCTGGAAAGAGAAAACATGGAACAAGGATTTCTGATCTTCACCTGATGGAATCCCATTTGGCAGAACCACATGGAACACAAGTGGCCAGCTGGGCTTACGTTTTACTGCTGAATACATCCCCTAAATCAGCAGTAACTCAGTATTGGAAGGCCTGCATCAGCTTGGGATGTTGTTTTCTCACTGAACAGAGACTTCTTTCTAGCTGGTGTCACAGACACAGACCTGCCTGAAAGGTTGTCATCCATGAGAGGAGATGAGATGTGGAAAGGAAGCATTGATAACGGGAGAGGAGATGGAACATGTAATGGGAGGAATGGACAAGGTGGGCTTAGCTGGAGATCTCAAGCCTGGCTGATCATGTATCAATAGTCAGAAGAACCTGGAATGGACTCTCCCACTGAGGCTTCAGAGACTTGGTAAGATGACAATAGACCCCATCCTAGTCTCTGGTACTGAGGCAATGTTGGTCATGTATTACCTCAGGATCCAGAAATGAAGAAAATGCTTGGAAACACAACTCAGTTGGTGAATCATGAAAATGCATTACATGTTCATTCAAAGCTCCATAAAAAAGATAAAGATGAGAATCATGAGGGAAGCTGTTCAGTTATTGATGCTAATCTTAAAAAAAATTGTCAAAGATAAAATATTCAAATCCCTTCTAGTTGTGTATTGATGGACATAAGCACTAAACTCAGTTCATCCGATGATTACATTCCAGTTTGCTCAGATTTTAGTTTGTTCCTTTAAAGTAGCATTTTATTGTTTCCCTTCTTCTCTAGCTTGTGGGATGACATTGGGGATGTGAAACTAGCCTGTGACACCTGAAACTTCTTTAACCTCCCTAGCGGTCTGATTATGTACATATTTCTGTGCTCAAAGTGGTACTTTTTTGCATGGAAATATGTATTTTTTTTTATTGTCGGCCTGTAATTTTTAGGAATAATTCACTGAAATCTATCTGAACACGAGTCTAGTAAATATCCCGGGTAGGATAAAATTTGAAACACAAAATCATTTAATAAATAATAATTTATTATTATTATTCATTAAATAATAAACAAAATAATTTTATAAAATAATCATAAAAAATAATAATATAATAATAAATTTAATTAAATAATATAATCAAACCAAAAACACTGAAATGTGAAATAGAGCGCCAAGTTCGCACATCGCTGAGCTCAGTCGCAAAATTGTTTTCAGTGTCTGATGATGAATTTCCCCAACAAATCATTATCACTCAATTCTGCAAGTGGTTCTGATTTACTATCGCTGTTCTCTAGCCGGTCTAAAACCGATTTTGACCTAAAGGGACACTTTTTGGACGCCATGGACGTTTCTCAGTTTCCAAGCAGAAAGAACAGTAAAAATGCAGGCAGGGTGCTGGACAAAGCACTCGGGACAAAATATATGTGAAATGGTTTGATACAGTAATGTTTTATTATGTGATTTTAGTGTATTTAGTGAATGTCACTTTTTTTCATTTTCAAATTTCCCGCCATTCCATCCCCCGTACGTCCTGACGCTCGCAGGGGACGGAACCCAGATGACAGATGCCGGCATCCGCCACAGGACATTACAGGGGACACTGCAGGAGGGACATTGTGGGAGCGAAGGACAAGGTAAGTGATTGAGGGATCCCGGAGCAAGGCTGCAGGGTATTCCCGAGTGTAGCTCAGGGTTACAGCTTGTGGTACTGAAACTTTACCCCAAGCTACACTCAGGAATACCACCAGGGGGTTTAATATCTCTTTTCTTCCAGAATTTAATCTATGCTGAAATTTGTGAATCCTCTGGTGATAGATTAGCCCAGCATTGACTGTAAAAGTTTTATCACATTGAGAGCATTAAAATGGCTTCTCTCCAGTGTGAACCCTCTGGTGTCTGATAAGATCTGACTTCTCTGTAAAAGATTTATTACATTCAGAACACTGATATGGCTTCTCTCCAGTGTGAATCCTCTGGTGTCTGATGAGATTGGACTTCACTGTAAAAGATTTATCACATTTAGAACACTGATATGGCTTCTCTCCAGTGTGAATCCTCTGGTGTATGATAAGATGTGACTTATGTTTAAAAGCTTTATCACAGTTAGAACACTTATATGGCTTCTCTCCAGTGTGAATCATCTGGTGTGTGATAAGTTCTGACTTCTGAGTAAAGGCTTTTACACATTCAGAACACTGATATGACTTCTCTCCAGTGTGAACAATCTGGTGTATGATAAGATGTGACTTCCTTTTAAAAGCTTTATCACATTCAGAACACGGATATGGCTTCTCTCCAGTGTGAATCATCTGGTGTGTGATAAGATCTGACTTCTGTTTAAAAGCTTTATCACATTCAGAACACTGATATGGCTTCTCTCCAGTGTGAACCCTCTGGTGTCTGATAAGATTTGACTTCTGAGTAAAAGCTTTATCACATTTAGAACACTGATATGGCTTCTCTCCAGTGTGAATTCTCAGGTGTATTTTAACCTTCCTCTTGGTTGTAAAGGTTTTGCCACATTCAGAACAATGATATGGCTTCTCTCCAGTGTGAATCATCTGGTGTCTGATAAGATCTGACTTCTGTGTAAAAGCTTTGTCACATTCAGAACACTGATATGACTTCTCTCCAGTGTGAATCATCTGATGTCTGATAAGATCTGACTTCTGTGTAAAAGCTTTATCACATTCAGAACACTGAGATGACTTCTCTCCAGTGTGAACAATCTGGTGTCTGATAAGATTTGACTTCACTGTAAAAGCTTTATCACATTCAGAACACTGATATGGCTTCTCTCCAGTGTGAACAATCTGGTGTACGATAAGATATGACTTCTGTTTAAAAGCTTTATCACATTTAAAACACTTATATGGCTTCTCTCCAGTGTGAACTCTTTGGTGTACTATAAGGTGTCCCTTGCGTGTAAAAGTTTTGTCACATTTAGAACAATGATATGACTTCCCTCCATTGTGAACCTTCTGGTGTGTGATATATTTTCTCTCCATTGTAAAATCTCCAAACAAGTAGTTTGAAATGACTCCTCTTATGTATACTGGGGTTGGACTTTATTGTAAAGCCATTGTCACTTCCAGAACACTGAAATTACTTTTCTCCTGCTGGATCAATGTGGAAGAGGATCCAAACCATGACTTTTAGAACACAGATATGACTTGTATCCCGTGTGAATCCTCCAGTGAACTGCAAAAATGAACTTCAGTCAATTAAGACACCCATATGTCTTGTTTTCCATGTGACTCAGCTGTATTCATGAAAACCAACATGACCGAAAACTTGGTTCATCAATCCACCTGTACAAAAAAAAAATTAAAATGCTACATAAAGTATTTTTCTATTTTTAATGTTCATTACTAAATATATCTTATGAATAGAAAGAATATGTACAGCATTATCTACAGTATTTTTTTAATCAAATAGATTTTATTAATAAAGTTTCTAAGTGCGCACAGTATTCCCAACATTCAGCCCAGACAATGGAGTCATACATTCTCACGTATAGGCAGTTGTGGCACTGTTACAGATCATACAGAACAATAACTTGCTTTGTCTACTGCGGTGTCTGTGGTGTCTGTGGTCGGTCTTTGGACAGGGAAGTGGTATTCTAATGGAAGTAGTTAAGCGCAGTCTGGGGTCGGTTCCGTTACATCCCCAAAAAGACTTGCAGCTGGAATTGCAGCCAAAGGGAGTCCTACAAAGTATTGACTCCGGGGGGCCGAATACAAATGCTGCCACACTTTTCACAGATTTATTGGTCACAAATGTTGGAAACCATTTCTCATTTTCCTTCAACTTCACAATTATGTGCCACTTTGTGTCGGTCTATCACATCCAATCCCAATAAATACATTGTAACATGACAACATGGGGGGGCATTTCAAGGCACTGTAATGTGTATTGCTATCATGTAAAGGACCAATAGCCTCCTATATGATGGCATATAGGTGACAGGTTCTCTTTATGGAGACCCCCGGGGTCTATTAGACTCTGGATGTCTCCTGTCTGTTCCACTGCAGATGATGGAACACAGACCGCCTTTCATCAGCTGCTTCCCCGGCACTGATCCCGGAGAATGACAGCTCTAGTCCAGGAAGTGATGTCATCCACGTCATACATGTCACTTCCTGGTCTGTGTACAGGAGGTCCGCTGAGCTCCCGCCACCCTTCCCAGTGACACCCACCATGACAGCACCGGGCTCCACTGTCCCACATGGTGTAATAGGGGGAGGGGCACATCTCAGTGGTGGGTGTGGGAATGATAGGCGGCTTCACAACAACTTGTATCACTTCCACATGACAGCCGACATTCGGATTTACTAAAGTCCACACACTCCCGGCTGTATAGCGGTGGGCAGTGTGGGGGGAAATAACACGTCTGCAGCGTTGTTAACAATCCAAATCTCCAGCAAATGGCTGCAGATTCAAATATAACCGCCCCCCATCCTGACATCCTAGGATGGTTGCCTGAGCTGCCTTATGCTGGGCGTGGAGCCAGGTGCACAGTCATTGGTAATTGAGTGGTATGTGGGTGGAGCCAGGTGCACAGTCATTGATAATAAAGTGGTATGTGGGTGGAGTCAGGTGCACAGTCAATGGTAATAAAGTGGTATGTGGGTGGAGCCAGGTGCACAGTCATTGGTAATAAAGTGGTATGTGGGTGGAGCCAGGTGCACAGTCATTGGTAATTGAGTGGTATGTGGGTGGAGCCATGTGCACAGTCATTGGTAATAAATCGGTATGTGGGTGGAGCCAGGTGCACAGTCATTGATAATAAAGTGGTATGTGGGTGGAGCCAGGTGCATGGCCATTGGTAATTGAATAGTATGTGGGTGGAGCCAGGTGCACAGTCATTGGTAATAAAGTGGTATGTGGGTGGAGCCAGGTGCAGTCATTAGTAATAAAGTGGTATGTGGGTGAAGCCAGGCGCACAGTCATTGATAATAAAGTGGTATGTGGGTGGAGCCAGGTGCACAGTCATTAAGTGGTATGTGGGTGGAGCCAGGTGCTTGGTCATTGGTAGTTGAGCGGTATGTGGGTGGAGCCAGGTACACGGTCATTGGTAGTTGAGCGGTATGTGGGTGGAGCCAGGTGCACAGTCATTAAGTGGTATGTGGGTGGAGCCAGGTACATGGTCATTGGTAGTTGAGCGGTATGTGGGTGGAGCCAGGTACACGGTCATTGGTAGTTGAGCGGTATGTGGGTGGAGCCAGGTGCATGGTCATTTTCAAAGGCAAGTTGTGTCAGTTGCTTTTTCAAAAGTTATTGGAGCCCCAAAAACATTATTTGATAGCCCTCCTCCCCCAACCAATACTAATAAGCCTTTACCCCCCCACCTTGTGACACCAGATATACTCACCCACGTCCCCCATACAGGTCCCTCACCTCCGGGTCCTGGTGGGGGAACTTCTGATCCAGCTCTGCAATTCCCCCCCTGAGATCACCTCTCCTCTGCCGTCCCCCCGTGATGACATCATCCTGTTCTCTATTTTGAGAGGACCCCACTGGAGCCCATCCAATAGGAAGTGTCCATGTCAGGCAGGCACCAATGTGGTCACCCAAAGAAGGACCCAAACCAGGAAGTAAACAATAGCAGACTCGGGGTGGTCATGTGATCACAGATACAGGAAAGTATAAAAGGAATTTTACATTAGAGGGGTATTGTTTTCTTTAATAGAATGGTCAGATAGAGGGGGAGGAGTTTATCATGGGGGAGGAGTTTATCATGGGGAGGGGCTGTAAAAGATTACTTTACTTGGAAGATGATGTTTATTAACCACTTCCTGACCGTGCTCTAAATGAAAGATGGCTGCAGTGCGGCTCTCTCATTCTGGGAGGTTATCCGTGGACGTTACCCCAGAACAACGCCCCCCACATGGCCCCCTGGGGTCCTTCTGACACAGCTGATCACAGATTGTGGGGAAAAGCCAATCACAGCTCATCACTTGCCAGTTATTGACATTCCTTTCCTTCTGTGCTGGCACAGCTGCCTATCAGTGACACCTCATCAATGCTCATCAGTGACACCGAGAAATGACCTATTTGCAACATTTCATGACACAAACTAAGAAAACCTTTTTTCCCAACATTTTCAGTTTGAGTCCCACTCCATGTACCTTTTTAATATGTCTCCTCTACTCCTCCTCTTCATATTACTATCCTGCGTTCCCAAAATCTCACTTCTTTACCCCTCTGCTCCACCCCAAAACTTGTACATCTCACCCTCACTGCTACCATCTCCCTACTACTGCTCTCATCACCTTCTGCTGATACTTCACTCTCCTGCTGACCCAAACACCAGGACTGGAAGGCATGTGCGCTCATGTACATCCCGCTCCCATCTTACTTTCCTCACCCATCTTCTTCTCTTCACCTCTGGGGATATCTCCTCAAACCATGGTCCTCCACTACTTCACCCCCGCACCAGGCACCCTCCTTCTCCTAACCTCTGGGGATATCTCCCCAAACCCTGGTCCTCCACTATTTCACCCCCACACCAGGCACCCTCCTTCTCCTTACCTCTGGGGATATCTCCCCAAACCCTGGTCCTCCACTATTTCACCCCCACACCAGGCACCCTCCTTGTCCTAACCGCTGGGGATATCTCCCCAAACCCTTGTCCTCCAGTATCTCACCCCCACACCAGGCACCCTCCTTCTCCTAACCTCTGGGGATATCTCCCCAAACCCTGGTCCTCCACTATTTCACCCCCACACCAGGCACCATCCTTCTCCTAACCTCTGGGGATATCTCCTCAAACCCTTGTCCTCCAGTATCTCACCCCCACACCAGGTGTCCTCTTTCCTCTGGGAATAGCTGCAATCCCCCCAATTTAATATCAATCCCCGTGCTCCCAAAACCACACTCCATTTTTCATGTGCGCTCTGGAATGCCCGCTCTGCCTGTAATAAGCTCACCTCTGTCCATGACCTTTTTGTCTCCCGCTCCCTTAACCTACTAGTAATTACAAAAACCTGGCTTCAAGCAGCAGATTCTACTTCCCCCGCAGCACTTTCCTATGGAGGCCTCTTCTGGACCCACTCACCCAGACCCAGTGGTTGGAAAGGTGGTGGAGTTGGTTTGTTTCTATCCCCACTGAGCACCTTTCAAGTCCTCCCTAACCCTCTCTCTCTATCCTTCTCTTCTTTCGAGACTCACTGCATCCGGTTGTTTTCTCCCATTTCTCTGAGGATTGCAGTGATCTATCGGCCTCCTGGACCCGTGTCCCACTTTCTTGATGATTTCTCCACCTGGCTCCCCTACTTTCTCTCCTCTGAAATATCCACCATCATTCTCGGAAATTTTAACATCCCTATTAATGTGAACAACCCGGCTACATCCCAACTCTTCAACCTAACCTCATCTTTTGCATTAGCACAATGTATACCGTCCTCCACTCACTCTGATGGGAATACATTAGACCTTGTTTTCTCCCATCTTTGCACTCCCTACAACCTCACAAACACCCCCTTTCCTCTCTCTGATCACAATCTCATCACCTTCACAGTCTCCTCGTCTTCAAACACTTATCCCTCCAAGCAGCCAACAATTACCCGCAGAAACCTTCACAACTTGAACCCGGCTCCTTTCCACTCTGCAACTGACCGCCTCTGTGACAGAATCTCTCCCCTGTCCTGCCCTGACCTGGCCACTGCTGTCTACAACAGTTCACTTTCATCCACATTAGACTCACTTGTTCCTCTAACCACACGAAGCATCAGGCCCCGACCATTACAACCTTGGAAGACCGACGACACCAGAAATCTTAAACTACATAGTCGTGCGCTGGAACGAATGTGGCATAAAACCAAATCCCAGCAAGCATTCACCCGATATAAATCTGCTTTCTTAACATACAATTCCTCCCTCCATGCTGCAAAACAAGCCTACTTTGTCACTCTTATTAATACCTTGTCATCCAGTCCTCGTCGTCTCTTCTCTACTTTTAACCCTCTACTTTCTCCACCTCCACCCAGTACCTCACTCACTGCTCACGAGATTGCAAATCATTTCAAAAACAAGATTTAGACAATTTGTAGGGGCATCTCCACTGCACAGACATCCATCCTACTTAGCATACCTTATATTAAACCTCCCTCAACACTTTCCTCTTTTGACCTCACTACTACCGAAGAGGTCACTAAGGTTTTCTCAGAAGCCCGTCTCACTACCTGCCCCCTTGGATCCTGTCCCCTCACAACTACTACGGTCACCTTCTTCTTCCATCGTATGCTCCCTCACTCACATCTTCAATCTCTCCCTCTCTACTGGTGCCTTCCCCTTCCCTCTAACGCATGTGTACATCACTCCCATACTTAACAAGCCCTCCCTGGATCCCACCAACCTGAACAACTTAAGACCCATCTCCCTGCTCTCATTTACATCTATACTCTTAGAACTCTTAGTCTACAATCACCTGAGCTCCCACCTCACCGAAAACAACCTTCTTGACCCTTTACAGTCTGGCTTTCGCTCACTACACTCCACTGAAATTGCCCTACTAAAACGCCCTAATGATCTACTAACTGCTAAAACCAATGGCCACTACTCTGTACTCATCCCAACCAATGGCCACTACTCTGTACTCATCCCAACCAATGGCCACTACTCTGTACTCATCCCAACCAATGGCCACTACTCTGTACTCATCCCAACCAATGGCCACTACTCTGTACTCATCCCAACCAATGGCCACTACTCCGTACTCATCCCAACCAATGGCCACTACTCCGTACTCATCCCAACCAATGGCCACTACTCCGTACTCATCCCAACCAATGGCCACTACTCCGTACTCATCCCAACCAATGGCCACTACTCCGTACTCATCCCAACCAATGGCCACCACTACTGCGTACTCATCCCAACCAATGGCCACTTCTCTGTACTCATCCCAACCAATGTCCACTACTCCGTACTCTTACTACTTGACCTCTCTGCGGCTTCTGATATGATTGACCATCCCCTCCTCCTCCTCAAAAAAACTCCACTCTCTTGGCCTCCGAGACGCTGCTCTTTCCTGGTTCTCCTCCTACAGCGCTCCTTCAGCATTACCTATAATGCTTCCTCCTCCTCTCCACTCCCTCTCTCTGTAGGGGTCCCTCAAGGTTCTGTCCTTGGACCCCTTCTCTTCTCCATCTACACCACCTCCCTTGGTCACTTGATAAACTCCCATGGCTTTAAGTACTATCTCTATGCTGATGACACACAAATCTATCTTTCTACCCCTCACCTCACTCCTGCAGTCTCCTCCTCACCTCACCCCTTCAGTCTCCTCTCGCATTACTAACCTACTAAGTGACATATCGGCATAGATGTCACCCCACTTCCTCAAACTCAATCTTTCCAAAACTGAGCTTTTAGTATTCCCCCTAGCCCGTGCCCCCTCCCCTGACTTCTCCATCAAGATCAATAACAGGATTACTAGGTGTAATCCTAGACACCCATCTGTCCTTTCAGTCCCAAATCCAATCACTGTCCAAATCTTGTAGACTTCACTTCCACAACATCTCCAAGATATGGCCGTTCCAAACCACGGAAACCACTAAGCAACTTATTCACTCCCTTGTTATGTCTCACCTTGACTATTGTAACTCCCTCCTCATTGGCCGACCTCATTGCAGGCTATCCCCTCTTCAGTCTATCATGAATGCAGCTACCAGACTTATCCACCTTACTAACCGTTCTGTATCTGCCACCCCTCTCTGCCAATCCCTCCAGTGGCCTCCATTCAGTGTCCTCCACCCCTCTCTGCCAATCCCTCCACTGGCTTCCCATTGCCCAACGGATAAAATTCAAAACATTAACAATAACATATAAAGCCATTTATAACTCCACCCCAAATTACATCACCAATCTTGTCTCTAAATATCACCCAAACCGTACTCTCCACTCCTCTCACGACCTCCTGCTCTCTAGCTCCCTTGTCTCCTCCTCCCATGCTCATCTCCAGGACTTCTCCAGAGCTTCTCCTATTCTCTGGAACTCTCTACACCAATTTATCAGACTATCGCCTACTCTGCTCACTTTTAGACGATCTCTGAAAAACGATCACGTGACAGGTCCGAGAAGACTACGGGGCCATTCACAAAGCGCAGCGCTTCTCGCACATGTGCAGTGGGCAGCCGGCTGTGAAGCCACATGATGTCACATCCGGGTGTCCACACTAAGGATGCTGGCGCCGGGGAGAGTGCGCATGCGCGGCCGGCGGGACGGACCTGTCCCGATGAGGCTCCGTCTCCCCGTCAGGTGACAGTGCCGAGGAGCAGCGCAATACAGCCTGGGGGGGATCAGATCCCCAAAGCAACCCTCCCAGGGTCTGATCCACCCTGGTCTACGGCGGATCCTCCGCAGCAGGTCGGAGAAATCCAACAGGGGACTCTGTCCCCATTGTGAGCCATACACAGGCCTGCCCACCGCTGTCTACACAGCACCGAGGCTGAGGAGAGAGAGCAGGGGGGCTGAGATCAACATAACAGCCCCCCTGACAAGCAGCAAAATGGTTAAGGGGGCACCCCAGCACCAGGTCCCCCCTTCAACCAAAACAATCAAAGAGGCCCTGGCAAAGGCCTCCACAAAGATGGCCACCCCCCAGCTCGTGGAAGCAAGCAGGCGGCAGAGGCATATGCAGCCCTTCAGGATCCACAGCCCAGCCATCCCTGCACATCTGAGGGTGAGTCTGACACTGAGACAGATGTCCCTGGAAAAGCCCTGACGCCTGACCTTACACCCCCTGACCTATTGTCATGGTTTGAAAAAATGCTACACAAAGCTTTGAAGCAAACCTTGGACCGCATCACTGCCACGCTATCTAGGGAAATCCGTGAACTAGGACAACGCACTCTAGAACAGAGAGTAGACGGTCTTGACACCTCGCTTCAGACACATACGGATGACCTTGATCTCCTGCGTGATGAAAACGCAACATTATTAACACGACTGGAGGACTTTGAAAACCGAGCATGGTGCTCATACCTACGTATCCATGGCCTTTCGGAAACGATCGTCGATGTCCAATCAATAGTAACAGCTCTGTTCCAAGAGCTTGCCCCAGCTATCCCAATCGAAAGATTAGAATTGGATAGAGTTCACAGGGCGTTAGCATCACGACGCACTGATGGTCTGCCACGTGACATTATAGCCAAGCTCCACTTTTTAAGTACCAAGGAGCAACTCCTACAAGCTGCAGTAACGCAGAATCTCTACAGTTCCAGGGTCATACCTACCAATTATTCCAAGACCTATGCCCCACAACTATCTCCAAGCGCAGGGCTATGAAACCTCACCTACAAGTACTTCAACAACACGCTATACCATATAGGTGAAGCTTCCCCTTTGCAGTGCGATTCCGATACCAGACCCGAGATTACACCTGCAAGACTCCAGAGGACCTTTTAGACACCTTGCAGATCCTACAACTACATCCCCCAGCGACGCCTTCAGAAAGCGCCAAGCGGAGGTCCACATCCTGCTCGCCGCGGAAGTCCTTCCCCGCACGTACAACTGAAGGTCAACTCAGCCTCCACAAAAGAGGGCGTCTTTCGTCTCTGGGCCTATCTTCACAAGATACCATGGACTGAACGCTTATCTTTTTTTTTCCTTTTTTTGCCACACACACCAAACGGTGTTCTTTTTTGACTATCATTGCGGTTAACACCATTGATATCCTTTCCCCTCTACCTGTTAAATTTTGCTTGCCCCGCAACCTGGGGATTGTTCTGCACCCCCCCTCCTGGGCTCCATTTTAGCTTATATTTGGGAGCCTAGGCTTTGGTGGCATGCAATGCCACACCCCTACACCCAAGATGTCTCACTAGTACTGCTAGTGCCATCTGATTCTGGGACACCCTGATTTTCTCAGATTTTTTATTTTTATTTTTATATATACACCTGTTTTTTCTACCGGGACCTCGCCACCATTTATTAATCACATTGCTGTCATCCTCACGGTCCGCGTACCTGCACACTCCACCCCTGCCCCTGTGTTATTAGTTATTTAATAACACTTGGGCTACTATTTCTCCCTAGACCACCCTGATCCAGGGTGTCCTTCGGAACCCACCTTTTAGGCCTCAAATGGCCTCCTACACCCCTTCTTTCATGTTACCTCTCTCATACCGTACCCCTCCTCCCTCCCCCCAACATGACTCCATGACTTTGTGCAACATACTCCGCAACGTTCCCATCCCCCACAGTAAATCGTCAGGCTCCATCCCGGGCAGTAGTGCCATGCTCTCCAAACCACTATGCACTTTCCCCATGGGCTCGTTAAATATTCTTACCCTGAATGTACAGGGTCTTAATGTTCCACAGAAACGTAATAAGGCTTTCCGAACCTTTGCTACACTTAAAGCTCACGTGGTCTGTCTACAGGAAACACACTTCACTCCCAACTCCACCCCTAAGTTTTTTGGCCCTCGATATCCTCAGGTCTATACAGCCTCTGCCACCACCAAACGCAGGGGGGTACTGATTGCCTTCCATTGCACAGCACCTTTCACGCTAGGCACCGAAATCAAAGACCTGGAGGGTTGTTACCTCCTGTTAGTAGGGCAACTCCTTGACGTAGATGTTACCATTGTTGCATACTATGCCCCAAACCAAAACCCCTTACCATTCCTTTCCCACATACTCTCGGTTATAGACCACCATAAACGCGGAACTCTAATTGTTAACGGAGACTCTAACAGTGTAATATATCCCTTTCTCGACAAATCTCCTCAACCATCCCCTGTCCCTGCCTCTAAACAAACCTTCCAAGCCATACTTCAACGTTATTCTTTGATAGATACATGGCGGGAACTCAACCCGAGTAAACGCCAATACACCTTCTATTCTCACCCCCACCGGTCATTCTCCAGGATAGATCATATTTTCATTACCACCGCCTCTTCCCCCGGCTCCTGACTTCTGAAATAATTCCAATCCCTTGGTCTGACCATTGCGCCGTATTCACGACTATGACCTCGTTAGCCCCATCCCCCGCTGAATCCTCTTGGATCATTAACGATAACCTGCTTGCAAATCCAGCTCACTGTCTAGAAATCGAAGCAGCCCTTAAAGACTATTTTTCTCTTAACCAATTGCCTGATATTTCCCCTCTCCTGTTATGGGAAGCGCATAAACCGATATTGCGAGGGTTTTGCATTAGCAAAGCATCCTTCTTAAATAAAACCAAAAGACAACAACGTCTCTCACTGGAGCAAACATATGATCGTTACCATCAAGCCTTCCAGGCGGCTCCTACGCCTACCAACCTTGAGGCCCTGGAGCGATCTAGATTGGCTCTAGATCTCTTTCTCACAGATCAAGCGGAACTCTCACTCCGTAGATCTAGGCACAAATATTACACTAGGGCAAATAAACCCAATACATTCCTGGCCCTCTCACTTTGCAGGCTCGACCAGCTCACTAGACCTATCCGGATACGCACCTCTTCTGGCAACCTCACTAGTAGCCCAGAACACATTTTACAGACTTTCCATAAACACCTGTCACAGCTTTATTCTTCTTCCACACCTTTTAACCCCGCACAAGCTGATACCCTTCTAACTTCCATTTCTTTCCCGAAACTCTCAGAGTGCCAATTAGCGACACTTGAGCGACTCATTTCCCCAGCCGAAACCTTAGATGCTATTAAAAGTCTAAAACTACGTAAACGCCCAGGACCAGATGGCTTCTCAGCCACTTATTATAAAAAATTTGCTCATCTCCTCACACCTATCCTCACTAATGCTTTTAACACTTTACTATCTGGCCAAACCTTCAACCATGAAACAGTGCAAGTGAACATATCAATGATCCCAAAGCCGAATTCTGACGATACGCAGTGGTCCAATTATAGGCCAATCTCTCTCCGCAACATTGACATCAAACTGTTAGCAAAAATCCTCTCTTCACGTCTTAACCTGTGTATTGGCTCTCTAATTCATAACGACCAAGTGGGCTTTATCCCAACTAGACAAGCGGGAGAGAACATCATGCGTGCATCCCTTTTGGCAAATTTAGCCAGGTCTCGCAATATTCCTGCCTGTTTCCTGTCCTTAGATATCGAGAGCCCTCGGCCAGAATTAGGTATCTGGGGCACAGGTCAGCTCAGTTTCCAATCTCTAGAGGCACGAGACAGGGCTGTCCTCTGTCCCCCTTGCTCTTTGCCCTGGTTATAGAGCCTCTGGCCCTCTTAATCAGAGCTAACCCAGATGTTAGGGGACTCGAGATAGGGGGCACACATCATAAGTTATGTCTCTTTGCGGATGACGTCTTGCTCTTTCTCACATCTCCATTGACTTCCTCTCCTTCCCTACTCCGGCTTCTCGAGGCGTTTGGCTCGCTCTCTGGTTTAATACTAAATCCCAATAAATCAACAGCACTCAACATTTCTCTCCCCCCTATAGAGCTGATGCATCTGAAGCAGATTATACCATTCCCTTGGTCACAGTGTCATATCCCCTTCTTAGGAATCAAACTGACTCCTAAGTTATCAGACCTTTACGCAGCTAACTATCTTCCGATGCTAAACCATCTTTCTGCCCTTCTGACCAAATGGTCTTCCCTTCCCCTCGTATGGCTAGGCAGAATAGCAGTTATCAAGATGTCAATCCTCCCAAAAATCCTATATCTATTTAGAGTCCTCCCAGTCCCCCCCCCCCCCACTACCTCCGCACACTGCAGTGTCGCATCTTTTCCTATGTATGGGGCAATACTCGTCCTCGTATACCTCGCTCCACCCTCTATCGCCCTAAGCTCAATGGAGGTCTAGGCCTACCTGACATCAGCAAATATTATCAAGCAGCGCATTTAGCCCAGTTACCTAAATATCATGCAACCTTTATAAACCCTCAATGGGTTGTGCTTGAATCGATAGAATGTGACCCCTTATCTACAGCTAACTTACTCTGGTTGAGGCCAATAGACCGCCGTTCTATAACCAATCCCATCACTTCTCACTTTTTTATGCTTATGGGACAAACTGAAAACTTGTTTTCTCCTCCAATCACTACATAATCCTATGCTCTCGTTTCTCCGAAACCCAGTTTTTCCCCCGGCCTGGCAGACACCCCTATTATTCAAAGCCTTCTCCTCTGCTAATTTGCTCCGTACACATAATTTCCTACAGAGGAATAAGTTTAAATCCTTTGCCTCGCTGCGGGAAACGCATAGCCTCCCAGCCTCCGAGATATTCAGATACTTGCAGCTACAACACTTTTACGCCCCCTACGCTACAATAACCAATCGGCCAGAAGCCATGTCTCTCTTTGAACGAGCGTGTTGCAAAGACCCTCATAGACGTGGGCTTATCTCCTGCTTATACTCACTCGTCACTACTTTGATTACCACGTCCCCCCCTCTGTTTACCCATAGGTGGGAAATGGATTTAGGTAAGAGATTTGACCCATCTGATTGGGACCACATTTGGGCTAACACAAAATCATCCTCGCAGAACATTGTAGCATTGGAAACAAATTATAAAGTTTTAACCCGCTGGTACTTGGTCCCAGCAAGAATCGCAAAATTTACCCCTAATTACTCGCCCAACTGTTTTAGAGGCTGTACGGACCCAGGAACACATTACCATATGTGGTGGGACTGCCCAGTAGGCCGAATGTTTTGGGATGAAATTTTCACCATGATATCTACACTTAGCACTATCACTCTACGACCCGACCCAACAACAGCCCTACTCATTCAATGCCCCCCTGGCATCTCCAATTCGCAATTCAAGCTCCTTATGCAAGTTATGATGGCAGCTAAGCAGATTATAGCGAAATCCTGGAAATCTCCCACCCTAAGTATCGCGGCCGTCAAAACCAGAATAACACAAGCCATGATACATGCAAAGGTGGAAGCCACAATTCTTGACAGGATCCCTAAATTCTTGCGCATATAGAGCCCCTGGGTAGAGCGTTTCCTCCCGCCTAACTTTGACGAATCACTCCTTCTCCCTTGATTTGTGTATTGTGCGCCATGGGTATTGTCAATAGCCCTTCGTACGCAGCACGTAGGGGCTGTTGTAAACTTGATGAATGCTCATGGAGTCATCGTTGTTGTTCCTCTTCCCCTTCCCCCCTTACACCCCTGCCTGACCCCCCTCCAAACTTCCCCCTATTTCTTTAATGCCCTTGCAAGACACTACTCTGATTGGCCAAAACAATAACGTCATTTGCTATCAACTCTTAACTACCTGTTTCTGTCAGAAATGTATAGACATTTGCACTGTGACCTTCATTCATTTTTTATGTCCTACTGCCACTTCAATGTCCAGTGTACATTAGTAATGTCTCCTTGTTTGTGTCATTCTGGTTTATTGTTAATAAAATTGTTTGAACAAGGGTGCCGGCGCCGGGGAGAGAAGACGGTAAGTGAAACCAGCGGTGATGAGGACACCGCTGGACCGAGGAGCAGCATCTGCTGCAGAGAGGAACCGAGCGGCCGGCCTGGTATCCTAACGCTGCGACGGGAGGAATACAGGGCCGGCCGCTCCATATTCCCTCAATAAGCAAAAAATACGGAACTTACAATTTATAAACAAATGTATTTCTTAGTTTCTGGGATAAAACTTAGTAAATAAATAATCTTTCTTCATAAATTTAGGCCAAAACAGATTCTGCGATATTTGGTAAAATCGCCCAAATCAGTGTATTTATTCTGTGTGAAAGTCATAGAGACTACAGACCATGGGATGGATCTGGGAATGGATAAGTCCTGATGTACTGATGGTCCATCTCATTTCTTGGGGCCCTAAAATGTCGGGACGGCACAAATCCCCCCAAATGTCAGGACGGTACAAATCCCCCCCAAATGTCAGGACGGCACAAATCCCACCCAAATGTCAGGACGGCACAAATCCCCCCAAATGTCAGGATGGAACAAATCCCCCCAAATGTCAGGACGGTACAAATCCCCCCCAATGTAAGGACGGTACAAATCCCCCCCAAATGTCAGGACGGTACAAATCCCCCCAAATGTCAGGACGGCACAAATCCCCCCAAATATTAGGACAGTACAAATTCCCTCAAATGACCTTTTGGAGGTTGTAATTTTTGTCTCAATTATTTGGAAAATGAAGAAATTAAAGGATTAAAAAAAATAAATGCACATCTTTTGAAGGCAGAAAAATGTGCAATTATTATTATTTTTCCCTGGGATCCTGGAAAGCATTGCACCCCCGATCAGCAGGTGGCAGATGCCATGCAGGACTCCTGCATACTGTCAGTGTAAACCGTCTGCTAATACCTGGTACTCGCAGGCAGTTACACACCGACAGGAGAGACAATGAACTTTCTAGAGCACTCAGCAGCTCCCTGGTAGTTCATTGAGAACTAGAAGTCAGCAGCCGCAAGGGCTGTCAGTAATTGTAGGAGTGGGAACATGTTACACCCTAAAAACGGGTGGAACATGCAACAGGCTCTCAAATGTGAACTTATCCTTTAAATACAAATTTTCTTTTCACAAAGGTATCATTTTCGCAAGTTATTTCTCACACACAGCATAGACATACTTACACTGACAACCCAAAACACATTCTGCTATGTCTCCTGAGTATGGGGATATCACATGTGTGAGACTTTTCACAGCCTAGATGCATAGAGGGGTCCAAAATCCAAGGAACACATTGCGGTTTTCAGGGAGCATAAATTACACATCTACACTAATTTCATGACTACCAATCACATATTTGGCTGCCCAGAGCACCAGGACAGTGGAAACTCTCACAAAATGACCCCATTTTGGAAAGCAAAAACTCCAATGTATTTTCTGAAGCACGTAATAAGTAATAAGTTTTTTTGGTCATTTTTCATCAAAAGTTTTTTTTGAAAATGCAGAAAAGAAAAAGAAAATATATATTTTTACACAATGTTCTCAATTATTATGATATTTCTAAGAAACATTGTAGGCGTACTTAGAAATATATTCCACAACACATTCTGCTACTCCTCTAGAGTATGGGGACTTTTTCACAGCCTAGCCACATAGGGGGACCAAAACTAAAAGAGCACGGTCAGGCTCTCCGAGGGCATAAATTACACACCAAATTTCCTGACGACCTATCACTTATTTTGGAGGCCCCATGACCCCATTTTGGAAAGTAACCACCCCAAGGTATTTTCTAACAGGCATTTTGAGTCTTTTTAAGACTTTTATGTTGGCCTCCATATGAGGGGTCAGAGAATATAGCTCAGTTTATCATCACCTTTAGCAGTCCCTGTACCTATAAGCCAAGCAAGCTAAAGCAGGTGTTGAGGTTACGATACAATGCTTCCTCACTTCCCGTCAAATGCTCTCTGAAAAGCCATCATAGGAATCACAGAGCTAGACAACTCTCTGTCTGTCAGGGCTCCGGGTATGACCAGAGCTATGTGAACTGACGCAGGGAAACACAGGCTTCAGATATGTTATAAACAATATAATTTATTAATACTAACAATACAAAACGCAGTGCAATACTAAAACATAACACAGTGCAAACGAACCAAACCAAACCACCCAGAGATAACAATACATACAATGCAAGCGTCGTCAGGCAGGCCGGGTCAATAACAATCAGGCAGGTAGGAACAGGAGGAGCAGGCAGAGAGTAGTCAGGTCACGAGCCGGGTACAGCAACTAACGGGCAGGTAGGTACAGGGGGTCAGGCAGAGAATGGTCGGGGTCACAAGCCAGGGATCAAACAGGAGAAGTCTGTAGAGGTCCGGATTAGGCAGGGTCGGCAGCGAGTCAGTCAGGCAGGAACAGGAACAGGAATGCAGGTAACAAGATACAGGGGCCCATAGAAAAACACACACCAAGGCACAGACTGCAGGTCTGGCCATCCCTCAAATACACCTGCAATCAGCCTCAGGTGTTTTGGCTGACTGCAGGGTTGAGTCTCTGATTGCTGAGAGCACCCACTGGCCAGCCCTGGTACTGCAGCCCACAAGGCAGGTGAGTCCCACCATTATTGGCAAGTCCATTCCTGACAGTACCCCCCCCCCTCAAGGAGCGGCCTCAGGACGCTCCAAACAGTCCTAGTTGGGCAAAATGTTCCACCGCCCGGGTCTGGTAACTGGCGGGATATCAAAGACCGGCATATCGGGCAGGACTCCGGGCAGCGGCACATCGGGCTGGACTCCGGGCAGCGGCACATCGGGCTGGACTCCGGGCAGCGGCACATCGGGCTGGACTACGGGCAGCGGCACATCGGGCTGGACTACGGGCAGCGGCACATCGGGCTGGACTACGGGCAGCGGCACATCGGGCTGGACTCCGGCCAGCGGCACAGGGCCCCCAGGAGGAGCGGCAGGCACAGGGCCCCCAGGAGGGGTGGCAGGCACCGGGCCCCCGGGTGGAGTGGCAGGCACCGGGCCCCCAAGTAGAGCAGCGGGCGCCGGGCCCCCAGGCGGAGCGGCAGGCTCCGGGCCTCCAGGAGGGGCGGCAGGCTTTGGGCCCCCAGGTGGAGCGACAGGCACCGGGCCCCCAGGCGGAGCGGCGGGCGCCGGACCCCCAGGAGGGGCGGCAGGCACCGGGCCCCCAGGCGGAGTGGCGGGCACCAGTTCATCAGGCACGACAGTGGGTTCCGAGTCAACTGGCATGACCGCGGGCACTGGGTCAGACATTGGATCGTCTGGCTCAACAGCGGGCATCGGGTCACCAGGCATCAGGTCATTTGGCTCGACAGCGGGCACCGCGTCATCTGGCAAGGCAGTGGGCACCGAGTCACCAGGCCCGGCATTGGGCTCTGAGTCAATTGGCACGACAGCGGGCACCGGGTCATCAGGTACTGGATCGTCTGGCTCGACAGCAGGCACCGGGTCATCTGGCGCTAGATCGTCTGGCTCGACAGCGGGCATCGGGTCACCAGGCATGACAGCGGGCACTGGGTCATCAGGCATTGGCTTGTCTGGCTCGACAGCGGGCATCGGGTCACCAGGTATGACAGCGGGCACTGGGTCACCAGGCATCAGGTCTTTTGGCTCGCCAACGGGCACCGCGTCATCTGGCAAGGCAGTGGGCACCGAGTCACCAGGCACGACAGTGGGCTCCGAGTCAACTGGCATGACCGCGGGCACTGGGTCAGACACCGGATCGTCTGGCTCGACAGCGGGCATCGGGTCACCAGGCATCAGGTCATTTGGCTCGACAGCGGGCATCAGGTCACCAGGCATGACAGCAGGCACTGGGTCATCAGGTACCGGATCGTCTGGATCGACAGCGTGCACCGGGTCATCAGGCATTGGATCGTCTGGCTTGACAGCGGGCATCGGGTCACCAGGCATGACAGCGGGCACCGGGTCATCAGGTACCGGATCGTCTGGATCGACAGCGGGCACCGGGTCATCTGGCGTTGGATTGTCTGGCTCGACAGCGGGCATCGGGTCACCAGGCATGACAGCGGGCACTGGGTCATCAGGCATTGGATCGTCTGGCTTGACAGCGGGCATCGGGTCACCAGGCATCAGGTCATTTGGCTTGACAGCGGGCACCGCGTCATCTGGCAAGGCAGTGGGCACCGAGTCACCAGGCACGACAGTGGGCTCTGAGTCAATTGGCACGACAGCGGGCACCGGGTCATCAGGTACCGGATCGTCTGGCTCGACAGCGGGCATTGGGTCACCAGGCATGACAGCGGGCACTGGGTCATCAGGCATTGGATCGTCTGGCTCAACAGCAGGCATCGGGTCACCAGGCATGACAGCGGGCACTGGGTCATCAGGCATTGGATCGTCTGGCTCGACAGCGGGCATCGGGTCACCAGGCATGACAGCGGGCACCGGGTCATCAGGTACCGGATCGTCTGGATCGACTGCGGGCACCAAGTCATCTGGCAAGACAGTGGGCTCCGAGTCACCTGGCATAATAGGATCATCAGGCTGGATCAGTTTATCAGGCTGGGTAGAGGCATCAGGCTGGGTAAAGACATCAGGCTGAATTGTGGGCACCAAGGCACCAGGCTGAACCACGGAAGGCAGGTTCTCAGACGGCAGGCTCACCGGTTTGGATACTGGCAGCATGGTATTGGTTGGAAAGAATTTTCGCTTTTTTCTGGTTTTAACTACTGGGGCACTGCAAGTAAACGCAGGTCTGCAAACGAATGGAGCAGCTAAGGACAGAGAAGAGCTGGAAGATGGAACAGAGGAGGGAGCAGTTGCTACAGAGGACTTCTTTACAGGGTTAAAGAAAGGATAGGTGCAGCGAGTGGGAGCAGAGGACTGATATGTGGTAGTTAGCAGAGTATACTGGGCCGTCATTGGGGGTGCTGTCGGGGATGTAGGAAGAGTGCCTTGAGCGGAGGAATGACGTTGTAAGCTGACTGAGGCTGGGTGCAACAAGTCTGTCCATGTCTGCAGTATGGGTTGAACAAAGCTCAGCTTACACAAAGCCTGTCTGGTCAAAGACTGCACTGCGTTTATACAATCCCTTAGTATCGGTATGTACAGGAGAGGAGTACGGAGGTATGACAGTGATGGGTATGTACAGGAGAGGAGTACGGAGGTATGACAGTGATGGGTATGTACAGGAGAGGAGTACGGAGGTATGACAGTGATCGGTATGTACAGGAGAGGAGTACGGAGGTGTGACAGTGATGGGTACGTACAGGAGAGGAGTACGGAGGTATGACAGTGATGGGTATGTACAGGAGAGGAGTACGGAGGTATGACAGTGATGGGTATGTACAGGAGAGGAGTACGGAGGTATGACAGTGATGGGTATGTACAGGAGAGGAATACGGAGGTATGACAGTGATGGGTACGTACAGGAGAGGAGTACGGAGGTATGACAGTGATGGGTACGTACAGGAGAGGAGTACGGAGGTATGACAGTGATGGGTACGTACAGGAGAGGAGTACGGAGGTATGACAGTGATGGGTATGTACAGGAGAGGAGTGTGGGAGGTATGACAGTGATGGGTATGTACAGGAGAGGAGTGTGGGAGGTATGACAGTGATCGGTATGTACAGGAGAGGAGTGTGGGAGGTATGACAGTGATGGGTATGTACAGGAGAGGAGTACGGAGGTAGGACAGTGATCGGTATGTACAGGAGAGGAGTACGGAGGTATGACAGTGATGGGTACGTACAGGAGAGGAGTACGGAGGTATGACAGTGATGGGTACGTACAGGAGAGGAGTACGGAGGTATGACAGTGATGGGTACGTACAGGAGAGGAGTACGGAGGTATGACAGTGATGGGTACGTACAGGAGAGGAGTACGGAGGTATGACAGTGATGGGTACGTACAGGAGAGGAGTACGGAGGTATGACAGTGATGGGTACGTACAGGAGAGGAGTACGGAGGTATGACAGTGATGGGTATGTACAGGAGAGGAGTACGGAGGTAGGACAGTGATCGGTATGTACAGGAGAGGAGTACGGAGGTATGACAGTGATGGGTACGTACAGGAGAGGAGTACGGAGGTATGACAGTGATGGGTACATACAGGAGAGGAGTACGGAGGTATGACAGTGATGGGTACGTACAGGAGAGGAGTACGGAGGTATGACAGTGATGGGTACGTACAGGAGAGGAGTACGGAGGTATGACAGTGATGGGTACGTACAGGAGAGGAGTACGGAGGTATGACAGTGATGGGTATGTACAGGAGAGGAGTACGGAGGTATGACAGTGATGGGTACGTACAGGAGAGGAGTACGGTGGTGTGACAGTGATGGGTATGTACAGGAGAGGAGTACGGAGGTATGACAGCGATCGGTATGTACAGGAGAGGAGTACGGAGGTATGACAGTGATGGGTATGTACAGGAGAGGAGTACGGAGGTATGACAGTGATGGGTATGTACAGGAGAGGAGTACGGAGGTATGACCGTTCCCAGGGAGGAGTATCTCAGGAAGGGTCTATACTCCACCATAACTCTGGTTCTCGGAGTGTCAGGTCCCAGCGGGTTCTCCTGGTGTCTCTCCTGTTATTCTGTCTCGGACACATCAGAGGAACATGGTGGGAGATCGGCCTGAATGTCCTTCCTAGGAGGGAATACCAGAGCCATTCTGAGGCCCATTTAATGGCCGGCAATGAGGAGGAAACCAACACTGAGAAGTAGATGCTGAGATATATACAGCACGGGGCAGCACAGTGGCTGAGTGGTTAGCACTTCCACCTGGCAGTACTCGGGTTGTTGGTTCAAATCCCAACCATGGCACCACCTGCCTGGAGTTTGCATGTTCTCCCTGTGCCTGTGTGGGTTTCCTCCAGGTACTCCATTTTCCTCCCACACTACAAAGACATGCTGGGAGGTGAATTGTCTCCTAAGTTGTCCCTAGTATGTGTATGTATGAATGTGAGTTAGGGCCCTTAGATTGTCCGCTCCTCGGGGGCGGGGACTGATGGGAATGTACAATATAGATGTAAACTGACGGCGCTGTATAAGTACCTGGAATAAATAATAATAATACACCCAGATCATCGATGACGAGGAGGAAGGTTCGGTCACAGATGATTGGTCCGTCTATAGCAGGGACAGGAGCCGGGACCAGGAATAGGAGATCCACCTGACTTACCCGTGTGCTCTGACATGGAGAAGATCCCATGCTGGCCCTATGGTGGCCGTGTGTTCAGGATGGAGACCGACAATCACAGGATCCTCTGGAAGCCGATCTAAAATGGCTGAAAGGAAGAAAGTGTTCCCAGGACAGGAAGTGACACCAGACAGGAAGTGACTCCAGACAGATTTATACAGAGGCTGCAGTATGGAGAGCAGACACTAGATGGTGCTGGTCCAAAAAAAGCTGAATAGTATAAAACAACAGGGAAAATAACCTGAAAAGCAAAAGACGATGGCGGCTCGTAATCTTCCTATTTAGCAGCTTGACATCTTTGTCCCACTCTACATGTTACATCACATCACGTGACTTCCTCAGGAATTGGCCATTGTACGTACAGCAGCCTATATATACCATTATATTCCCTAATAAACTAATTGGGCGCCATTATGTTGTAGCCTGTCTGTCCATTATTTGGCGGCCATTTTCCCTTGGTCTAAAATAGTGTTTTTACATTACAGTGCAGTGGATTAGATCTCCCTCCTCCATTTTGTTGTAGCCCACCTGTCCCTCCTCGGGCGGCCATTTTCCCTTAGTCTAATACAATGCTCTCGCAGTTATACACATCACATTGCAGTGGATTAGATCTCCCTCCTCCATTTTGTTGTAGCCCTCCTGTCCCTATTCCAGCGGCCATTTTCCCTTAGTCTGATATGAATGCTGGCACATTTTGTCCCCTGATATTAGACATTAGCCGGGTGATTGTATACACACAGTGGGCAGATCTCAATCAATGTCACCCACTAGTCTATACTGTCACGGGGTTGGCCAGCCAATCATGTGGCTCCTATTCTGTCCTTCCAATGACCATTCCTAGTACATAGGACTCATCTTCCATACTACATTCATGATACAACAAGATGGAAACTCCCAATATACAGAGAAAATCTCCCATAAAATACATAGAAATCACATCTGCCCTAAAGGTCCATAAACATAAGAAGATTGCCCCCGACGCCCCCAGATTCATCTACAATACTAGCCAAGGTGTCATTGGTCCCCCTAATACACGGACAGTACCTGTTTCATGTACAGGAATGAAGACAACACAAGCTGCTGGTGTGAGGAATCATGTTGTACAACAGAACTGCATCCAGGTCAGCATAGAACAGGAAGCAGGAAGTATAAGGCCATGCAATATTCCCGGATACAAGTCGGGTCACAGGATTTGTACAATGACTCTATAACGTCTCCCTTTTTTACATTCCATTCAAACCTTGTAAACAATGAAACTAAAACAGATCCTGAACAGTCTTGAACATGGCATGCTGTGTGACTGGTAGATACACTACAGATTGAGTCTATCTGGTGGTCTGGAAACTCGACCACTACGCAAGGCCACAGGGATTTTCCTGGGGAAATCCGTTCAGCTCCAGAAGGTGTTGATAAGGAGCGACCCTCTTTCCTGGCTGGTGTGTTTGGCAGAGAAGATCTTGTCGGGATATGTGGCTGCATTATGTCATCCTCATTGTATCCCGATATGACAGCGGAGTTATCTCTGCTTTGAGTATATGGTCCAGTAGGACTCGGGGCATTGAGCACCTCAGGAGGATCACGTGCAGGATGCTCATACGCTTGTGCGGTGAATCGTTCTGCCCTTCGCAGGTCCACTCGATTGCGGCGGTAAAGACTGCCTTCTACATCCACAAGATATGATCGAGGAGCAACCCTCTGAACACAGGAACCCAGTCTCCAGCGACCGGTCCTGTCACCTGGAAGCGGCTTCATACGGATTGGTTCTCCAATGCTTAGTTCAGGTAAGTCTTTAGCAGACACATCGTATGACAGTTTGGCAATCTGTTTCCTCCGCTGCAGTTTTGCTGGGACACCTGTAACCACACAAGGATCAAGTAATTTGTTGGCCACAGGCAATGAAGTCTTCAGTCTCCTAGACATCAAGCGCTGTGCAGGACTACTGTCCATGCCTTCAGATGGGGTGTTCCTCCAATGTAGAATGGCCTTCCACGGATCAGTACCATCAAACTTGGCCTTCTTACAAAGATTCTTCACTATCTTGACAGCCGATTCCGCTTTGCCATTGGCTTGCGGGTTCCTCGGGGATGAGGTAACATGCTCAAATCCCCAATCTGTAGAGAACCATCTGAATTGCTCACATGCAAATTGAGGTCTATTATCCGAGATGACTCTATCCGGCTGGCCATAACGTGCAAACTGTGCTTTACAACGCTTGATGGTAGTATCAGCAGACAGGTCAGGAAGTAGCTCAATCTCCCAAAAGTCAGAATAGTGATCAACAATTAGTAGAAAATCCTCCCCAGCATAATTCAGTAAGTCCATGCTTACAATTTGCCAAGGCCGGGTGGGCAGCACATGCGACATCATAGGTCCTTTCTGTTGTGCCTGCGCATATTCATTGCATGCCGAGCAACAGCTAACAAAGTCTCTAATCTCGTTCTGCATGTTGGGCCAGTATAGGGTATCACGTGCTTGCCTATAGCATGCTTCTCCTCCAATGTGACTGGCATGAATACGAGTCAGCATCTCCCATCTTAAAGATTTAGGAATGATGACCCTTGGCCCCTTGTACAGTATTCCATCTTGGATGGCGATTTCATCTCTGAAAGTCCAATATTCTCTCACAAGTAATGGGGCTTCCAACTTGGAATCAGGCCAACCGTTCAGAACAACATTTTTAAGAGCCTGCAAACTCTCATCGGTTTCAGTGTGCTGTTTTATCTGAAGCAATCGTTGGTCTGTGACGTATAAATAGTCTGAATGATTAATCTGTGACAGGGCCTCCAGGTCCCACTGAACATTGCAAACTGTGTGTTGTGCATACTCAGGTGTACCACCTGCTGCTGTAGCTCTGCTAAGAGTGTCACTAATGTACATTTCAGGACCAGGTTTACAGACAACATTTAGGCAATAGTTTTGTAACGTGACAACATGCTCTGTAGACGTTTGGGTGCACACAAAAGTGGTTTCTGGAAAATAGAAATCAGAGGTTTATGGTCAGTTTCTGCCGTGATCTCGTCGCACCCATAGAGGTAGTGGTGAAAGCGCTGGCAGGCAAACACTATACTCAGACATTCCTCTTCTATTTGTGCGTAGTTTTGTTCGGTAGAGTCAGTGCCCTTGAAGTAAAAGCGATAGGCTGGCCAGCTTGCAATAGACAACACCCAAGTCCAGTTTTGCTTGCATCACTTTGAATAGTTACAGGTTTTGTAACGTCATAGTACTTCAGGACAGGTGTGTCCGTGACCAAGCGTTTGATGTCCTGCACTGCATTATCATGCTTAGGAAGCCAATGCCAAACAGCGTCCTTGTCCAGAAGCCTTCTCAATGGCTCGCAGACCTCTGAGAGGTGTGGTAGGAATTTTGCTAGGTAGGTAACAAATCCAATGAAGCGCTGCAGGGAATTCACATTTGCTGGCTGCGGCATATCCAGTATGGCTCTGATTTTTTCTGGATCAGCTTTCAAACCCTCCCAGGTTAGAATGTGTCCATGAAAGCGGACCTCTTTGACCTTGAATTGCAGCTTTTTCATGCCAAGTCTCAATTTTACCTGCCTACAATGATTCATCAGTTCCAGCAGTTTGCCATCATGATCTTGCTCTGCTTCCTCATCTGTGTCCCCACAGCCAACCACAAGGATGTCATCAGCTATTGGTTCAATACCACCGAGTCCAGCCAATAGTTCATGTTGTTTACGTTGATACACCTCTGGTGTAACTGATACTCCAAAAGGCAGTTTGAGCCATCTTTTCCTGCCCCACGGAGTCCAGAAGGTTGTCATGTAACTACTTGCATCATCCAACTTACACTGTAAAAATGCATCCCGGGCATCAACAAGCGTGAACAGATGTGCCTTAGGCAGCTTGTACAAAACTTCTTCGAGAGTTGGCATGATTGTTGGATTTTAGATACATATAATACTTCTTTTAGTGTCTTGAGGCGATTATGAATGAAAGAGCCGTTGAAATAAAAATAAAGTGTGATTTTATTCTATCACACAATGGTGTAAAATAACAATGTAAAGCGTATCATGAACAGTTCCATGTAGATAAAACTACTGTAGAAATATCAAGCAGAAGTTTAAAGAAAAAGTCACTATTGTTGTTATAACTGTCTGACCATGTGCAACGTCCATCTTCTTCTTGTCCTTCATGAGACGTTTGGAAGAAACCAGAAATAGACGGAAGTGACAATCTTGTCTTCAGTATGCAGCTGTTCCAGCTATTCAGAAGATTCTCAGACGTGTGTGTGTGTCAAAGTGTCAGTGTTAGTGTGTGAGTGTCTCCACTGTCCCTTATGGACCTTTTATGTAGGAACAAGCGTCATACCTAGTGATCTTAATACCTTTTATGGAAATTATTACTGCTTGGCAAAGCCATTTCATAAAAGAAAGTGGACGCTATATATGTGATGTTTGATGGACAGGTACACATGCTGATATACATAATACTGTAAGCTGATGATGTAACCTCAGCTATTCATATTTAACTTAAGAACATATCTTTACAACATATCAATGTATAATCACTAATCTATATATGTATCAATATTAGAAACGTATACTAAATACACACAGATACTATAAAAAATACATAATGTAATAGTAAGTCTATAATGAGTCCTCCTAATACCCTTGACATATTACTACCAGAGACTTTTAACCAGCTATGCCTAAATATAGTCTTCAGCTGGTTTAGCTGGTCTCACCTAACTTACCCATATTTACTGTCTCAGCTTAACTTATTCATATTTTTCAGTCTCATCTATAGCTATATCTCACCTATTTTACTGAAGAATTAAATAATACTCTCATTGGTGTAAGTAAGGCGTCCATTCAAACATATTAACCTCCCTAGCGGTATTCCCGAGTCTGGCTCGGGTTAAAATGCAGCTGTCAAAAGCGGTAACCCCAAGCTAGACTCGGGCTGACCACAATAATATTACCTGGTGCCGATCTGTGTCCCTGGTCCTGCGCTACTTGCAGCCATCCCCTCCGTCCGTCACCAGTCTCCTTCCCCGCTTCCCTGCTCCTCTGGTTCCCGTCTATTGCACGCTGATCAGTATGATCAGCACGAGTCTGACGTGCCGTGGGGGGGCGGGGCTTGTGGGAGGCGGGAATTATAAAAATAGCTAACATTCAAAAATAAAGTGTTACTCTGTGCATACATTGTAACTCCACCTGTGAATATAGCCATAGTGCAGTTTTTGTGACTAAAAACAATTTTGTGCCATTTTGCACTCATGGCTTCCAAAAAGCTCCTCGCTAGCGATAAAGCGGTTTACGATGAGCTAGCGAACAGCGACAGTGAGGAGCTGCTTGAATCGGGTGATAGCGAATCATGTGGCAATTTATCATCTGACACCGAAAGTGAAGATAGCGGCGAATCAGAGATGGACGTGAGTGATCTGCGCACATGGTGCACTATTGATTGTGATACACCAGCGCCGCCAAGGTTTCCGTTTACCGGCACACCCGGTATGAAAATACATGTTGAAGGTGACGATCCCTTGGCATATTTTGAATTGTTTATGACCAATGAGGTCATTGAAATTATTGTGACGGAGACAAACCGGTACGCAGCGCAACAAATGGGTGCTCCTCAGAGCCGGTTTTCACGCAGCAGAAAGTGGGAGCCTGTCACCAAAGATGACATTTGGCATTTGACATTTGGCTGTTTCTCGGCCTAATTATTCTGCAAGGAGTGGTGGGAAACCGCTGCAGAAGTGGTACTGGACCACCAATAAAATGCTCGCCACGCCATTCTTTAGCACTGTCATGTCGGAGTACAATTTTTCCCTCATTATGAAATATTTGCACTTCGCAAATAATGAGGATTTTGATGAAACAAGTCATCCAGCTCCCAAGCTAAAAAAAATTTGGGAACTCTACCAAGTAATTGTACGAAATTTCCAGCAGAGCTATGTGCCAGAGAGGGATATCAGCGTAGACAAAAGTCTAATGGCCTACAAAGGAAGGCTCAGCTGGATACAGTACATTGCGTCCAAGAGAGCAAGATTTGGCGTGAAATCCTATCTGCTGTGCGAATCCTGTACCGGCTACATCTGGAACGCAGTTATATACACCGGCAAAGGAACAAAATTCAATCCTAAGTACAGCAGCTACGGACTGGCAACATCATCTGTCCTGTCACTAATCGAGCCTCTGCTAAACCAAGGCTATTGCATAATGACGGACAATTTTTACACCTCGCCAGAACTTTACGAGGTTCTTCTTCAAAACAAAACGGATGCCTACGGAACCGTTCGGGCTAACCGGCATAACCTGCCATCCACGTTTGGAAAAAACAAACTAAAGTTGGGAGAATTAGTTGCCTGGCAGAAAGGCAAAATGATTGCGCTGAGATGGCGGGACAAGAAGGATGTGTGCCTGATGAGTACCATTCACAATGCCTCCACAGTGATGGTCCAAACAAAAGGTGGCAAAAACATCCAGAAGCCGCAGGTTGTCATGGACTACAACAAAACCATGGGAGGTGTCGAAAGAGCTGACCAAGCTATGACGTTTTATCCTACGATGAGGAAGCAGCAGAGAAAGTATTATAAAAAGATTTTCCGGCATCTTCTGGAGCAGTGTTTGTGGAATGCATACGTTCTGTTCCGCAAACACAGTGAAAAGCCTGTGATTCATGCTGACTTTATATGGAAATTGGTGGAATCCATCTTCCTGAAATACCAAACGCCATCAGTGTCTGTGGGTAGACCCGGACGACGTTCTGTGGAAGTTGTCAACCCAGAACGTCTAACTGGACGTCATTTTATGGACCACATCCCACCAACCCAAAAAAAGGCAGCACCTACCAGGATGTGTGTGGTATGCTGCTCTCGGAGAGATAACAGTGGAAAAAAAATCTGCAAGGAAACAAGGTTCCACTGTCCTGATTGCGATGTCGGACTTTGTGCAGTCCCATGTTTCAAAATTTACCACACCCGGGATGTTTACTAAAAAAAAATGCAGTGTCTGTATAATATTGTTTGGACAGAGTTCCGTGTGTTTTATTTGATTACATTATTTAATTTATTATTATATTATTATTTTTTTATTATATTATAATTTATGATTTAATTTATTAAAATTTATTGCACCAAATATGTCTACTAGACTCTTGTTTAAAAAGATTTCGGGGAGTTATTCCTAAGAATTACAGGCCTACAATAAAAAAACAACAAATTTCCATTGAAAAAAATGTACCGCTTTTAGCACAGAAATACTGACATAATCATACCGCTAGGGAGGTTAATAATAATTATGATTAATCATAAAAACCAAATATATTGCAAGCTTGCCATCGATATAAGTGCCGAATCATAAATTTGATTTCTTACAATGATGTAGTGAGATCGTCTCAGTGCCATATTTAAGAATTTGGGATCTATGCATATTCGTAGCTTATTTGGCTTCCCTACAATCACCATGTTACTTATCCAGCCAGTTGGGTCAGTCACTGGTGCCAAGTGTCCATTGGCCTCATACTGGTCAAGCTGTGCCTTAACTGCCTGTTTTAATGTCACCGGCACATTGCGTGGTGCACATTGGACTGGAGGGACACTCACATCGAGGTGGAAATGAACTTCCCCTGGTACAGATTCTACTGGCCCAGTAAACTCATCACTAAATTCCTTTAGCAGCAGTTGTTTTGTCAAGGGCCCCTTGGATAGATTGTCCATCACATTGCGCTCTGCAGGGACGGAGAAACGTCTCAGCCCTAGACGCTCACAGGATGAGCCAGACAACAGTGGCTTTTGGCTGCTTCCACAATTTCACACTCCAGCTTGTGTGTTAGTCCACGTATGGCACATTCTGTCTTGAAGAGTCCCAGAGATTTCATCATCGCACCGGAGTATAACTTTAATCTGGTGTCACTTGGCAGTAGACGTGCTTCTGGTGCTGACACCATTTTGTCTCTGAAGCACATTACATCCCACGTTGTTCCTGAATGGAGGAGACAGGATTGGGGCTTATTATTTACATGTAAAGTGACAAACCATTTCTTTCCTCTGGATTGCACAGCGCCCATCAATTCACAGCTGTATATAACTTCAGTGGTGTGTGTGTGGGGGGAGGTAGGTGATCTGTGTGGGGGAGGTAGGCCCATCAATTCACTGCTGTCTATAACTTCAGTGGTGTGTGTGTGGTGGAGGTAGGTGATCTGTGTGGGGAGGTAGGTGATCTGTGTGGGGGGAGGTAGGTGATCTGTGTGGGGAGGTAGGTGATCTGTGTGGGGGGAGGTAGGTGATCTGTGTGGGGGAGGTAGGCCCATCAATTCACTGCTGTCTATAACTTCAGTGGTGTGTGTCTCTTCCTCATATGCGGATGTGTTCTCCACGTTGTATCATTTGCCTATTGATGGCCGTCGTTTACTTGACAAACAAACGTTAGTAAAATGGTTTGTTCTTCCACAAGACTTCCAAGACTCCCCATAAGCTGGACACGGCTCTTTAATTCTTTCATGCACAGTCCCACAGTATTTGCAAGCTGTAGGGTTGGCAGTATTTGTGCTCATCAGGGGGCGTTGCTGCAGTTTGTTCCTGTTGCCATGCTGCATTGCAATGTTTATGCTGTCGGTCTGCTGTCTGTCCTGTTCCATAACTTTCAGACGTCTGTCAGTGAGCTCTGCTGTACGGCACGTCTCAATGGCTGTGTGTAGAGTGAAGTCATGTTCTCTTAGGAGGCGCCTGCGTGTGCTCTCTCGCTAGCTATACCAACAACAATTGTGTCCCTTATCAATTGGTCTCTGAGTGCCATATTCACAAGTTGCTGCCTTTTCTCTCCAGTGTGTAACAAAGTGATGCAAAGATTGTCCCTCTTCTTGTTTGCAGCATCCAAACACATCCCTTTCATAAATGACATTTGTAGCAGGTATGAGATCATCTTCCAGTACATTTACAATGGCTGTAACATTGTGTTGCTGATCTGCTGTGAGGGTCACATGGTGTTTATACACATGCCTGCATTCACTGCCCATGACTCTTCTCAGAGTTGCTGCCGGCACTCCTGCACATTTCTCATTCCAGCCTGTAGCCAGACAATAATCTTCACATTCAGCTCTGAAAGATTCCCAATTGCTGCTCCAATCCCCAGTCATTGTCATCCCCTCTGGGGGAGGTATGCCATTCATGGCAGCCATATTGTCAGGAAGCCTCTGAGCTATCAAATCTCAGACAATCCTCAGTCTCAGGCTGTAGTTCACAAACCTGTGTTTCCCAAAGCTGCTGCGCTCCAAACAAGAGGCTCAGTCCTGATTCCAGTCACTTCTGACACCATGTTTCATGTACAGGAATGAAGACAACACAAGCTGCTGGTGTGAGGAATCATGTTGTACAACAGAACTGCATCCAGGTCAGCATAGAACAGGAAGCAGGAAGTAGAAGGCCATGCAATATTCCCGGATACAAGTCGGGTCACAGGATTTGTACAATGACTCTATAACAGTTTCCATCTTGTTGTATCATCAATGTAGTATGGAAGATGAGTCCTATGTACTAGGAATGGTCATTGGAAGGACAGAATAGGAGCCACATGATTGGCTGGCCAACCCCGTGACAGTATAGACTAGTGGGTGACATTGATTGAGATCTGCCCGCTGTGTGTATACAATCACCCGGCTAATGTCTAATATCAGGGGACAAAATGTGCCAGCATTCATATCAGACTAAGGGAAAATGGCCACCAGAGGAGGAACAGGCGGGCTACAACAAAATGGAGGAGGGAGATCTAATCCACTGCAGTGTAAAGGGATAATTGTGTTTCATTCATAATAGATGTTTACGAGCCGCCATCGTCTTTTGCTTTTCAGGTTTTTCCCTTTTTTTTGCTATGCAGCTTTTTTTGCATCATCACCATCTACTGCCTGCTCTCCATACTGCAGCCTCTGTATAAATCTGACTGGTGTCACTTCCTGTCTGAGTCACTTCCTGTCCCGGGAACACTTTCCTCCTTTCAACCATTTTAGATCGGCTTCCAGAAGTTCCTGTGATTGTCGGTCTCCATCCTGAACACACGGCCACCATAGGGCCAGCATGGGATCTTCTCCATGTCAGAGCACACGGGTAAGTCAGGGGGATCTCCTATGCCTGGTCCCGGCTCCTGTCCCTGCTATAGACGGACCAATCATCTGTGACCGAACCTTCCTCCTCGTCATCGATGATCTGGGTGTATTATTATTATTTATTCCAGGTACTTCTATAGTGCCATCAGTTTACATCTATATTGTACATTCCCATCAGTCCCCGCCCCCGAGGAGCGTACAATCTAAGGGCCCTAACTCACATTCATACATACACATACTAGGGACAACTTAGGAGCCAATTCACCTCCCAGCATGTCTTTGTAGTGTGGGAGGAAACTGGAGTACCCGGAGGAAACCCACACAGGCACAGGGAGAACATGCAAACTCCAGGCAGGTGGTGCCATGGTTAGGATTTGAACCAACAACCCGAGTACTGCCAGGTGGAAGTGCTAACCACTCAGCCACTGTGCTGCCCCATGCTGTATATATCTCAGCATCTACTTCTCAGTGTTGGTTTCCTCCTCATTGCCGGCCATTAAATGGGCCTCAGAATGGCTCCGGTATTCCCTCCTAGGAAGGACATTCAGGCCGATCTCCCACCATGTTCCTCTGATGTGTCCGAGACAGAATAACAGGAGAGACACCAGGAGAACCCGCTGGGACCTGACACTCCGAGAACCAGAGTTATGGTGGAGTATAGACCCTTCCTGAGATACTCCTCCCTGGGAACGGTCATACCTCCGTACTCCTCTCCTGTACATACCCATCACTGTCATACCTCCGTACTCCTCTTCTGTACATACCCATCACTGTCATACCTCCGTACTCCTCTCCTGTACATACCCATCACTGTCATACCTCCGTACTCCTCTCCTGTACATACCCATCACTGTCATATCTCCACACTCCTCTCCTGTACGTACCGATCACTGTCATACCTCCACACTACTCTCCTGTACGTACCGATCACTGTCATACCTCCGTACTCCTCTCCTGTACATACCCATCACTGTCATACCTCCGTACTCCTCTCCTGTACGTACCGATCACTGTCATACCTCCGTACTCCTCTCCTGTACATACCCATCACTGTCATACCTCCACACTCCTCTCCTGTACATACCCATCACTGTCATACCTCCGTACTCCTCTCCTGTACATACCCATCACTGTCATACCTCCGTACTCCTCTCCTGTACATACAGATCACTGTCATACTCCGTACTCCTCTCCTGTACATACCCATCACTGTCATACCTCCACACTCCTCTCCTGTACATACCCATCACTGTCATTCCTCCGTACTCCTCTCCTGTACATACCCATCACTGTCATACCTCCACACTCCTCTCCTGTACATACCCATCACTGTCATACCTCCACACTCCTCTCCTGTACATACCCATCACTGTCATACCTCCACACTCCTCTCCTGTACATACCGATCACTGTCATACCTCCGTACTCCTCTCCTGTACATACCGATCACTGTCATACCTCCGTACTCCTCTCCTGTACATACCGATCACTGTCACACCTCCGTACTCCTCTCCTGTACATACCCATCACTGTCATACCTCCGTACTCCTCTCCTGTACATACCCATCACTGTCATACCTCCGTACTCCTCTCCTGTACATACAGATCACTGTCATACTCCGTACTCCTCTCCTGTACATACCCATCACTGTCATACCTCCGTACTCCTCTCCTGTACATACCCATCACTGTCATACCTCCACACTCCTCTCCTGTACATACCCATCACTGTCATTCCTCCGTACTCCTCTCCTGTACATACCCATCACTGTCATTCCTCCGTACTCCTCTCATGTACATACCCATCACTGTCATACCTCCACACTCCTCTCCTGTACATACCCATCACTGTCATACCTCCGTACTCCTCTCCTATACATACCGATCACTGTCATACCTCCGTACTCCTCTCCTGTACATACCGATCACTGTCACACCTCCACACTCCTCTCTTGTACATACCCATCACTGTCATACCTCCGTACTCCTCTCCTGTACATACCCATCACTGTCATACCTCTACACTCCTCTCCTGTACATACCCATCACTGTCATACCTCTACACTCCTCTCCTGTACATACCCATCACTGTCATACCTCCGTACTCCTCTCCTGTACAAACCCATCACTGTCATACCTCCGTACTCCTCTCCTGTACATACCCATCACTGTCATACCTCCGTACTCCTCTCCTGTACATACCGATCACTTTCATACCTCCGTACTCCTCTCCTGTACATACCGAACATTGTCATACCTCCGTACTCCTCTCCTGTACATACCCATCACTGTCATACCTCCACATTCCTCTCCTGTACATACTACCCACCATCGTATCATCTGCAACTTCTCTCTTACATTTACTACCTGCAGTTATGCTCTTCTTCTTAAATTGTGGAATAACTCGATGACTTACATACTTTTCAGACCTTGTGAAATATTCTTGGCTGTTTTGAAAATAATACACTTTAATTTGTATTTCATGATAAATCCTGCCTCATCTCTGCCTCTCTACCTGCAGCCTAACAATGAGGCGTGCATGCAGCCACTGATCTATTTCTGGCTTTTGTCTCTCAGACATTCTAATGTTCATTTCTCCAAACGTCCTCCAGGACATCCTTCCTGAGACAGAGCTCCTCCCTCTGGGACAGGAAACACGTAAGCACAGTACTATAAAAGGCGGATCACCAGGCCTCCCTGTTTAGTTTTTAGTGTTTTCTCCGGACGGATGGGTGCAGCCATCAAGGAACTGATTGTTTGGAAGTCCTGGGCCCTATAGGTTGCTGGTGGATCCTGGTCTGTCTTACTTCCTCCTGCCCGACGTGATCCCTTCAGGGGGAGTGGGGCTGCGCTCCTAATATCTTTCCATGCCTCAGTGGATGATGACCATTGGGGATGTCCTGGGGGGTCCAGGACCTTTGATGCCTGTTGTTCTCCTTCCTGTGCGGGGGGGGGGCTCCAGGATCCGATGCACATTGGGGCAGAGTGACTGCCAAGCAGGCATGCGCGTAGCCGCAACTTCTGGGTGCTGTCCAGGAACCGGAAGTTCTGGCTGCAGTGACGTCATCGATGGGCGCCGAAGACTCATGGTCCCAGTCTCCATAGCGACACTAGCATCTGGTTAGGCAGCCAGTCTGGTGTACAGACCCAGCAGAGCCTGTGGCTCTACCCCCTGAGGGATGGATGGAAGGCGCTGGCACTTCTCAGGCAGACCCTGATCCTTCAGGCACTGGCTCCTCTAAGGTAAGCTTGGGGACTCTGATCCCTCTTGCTGACCCTGGTGGGCACACTTCCTTTTCTTGCTCCCCCAGCACAGTGGTTTTTGTATGAGGGGCCCTGGGCTGAATATTTTCTGTATTGTGTTTTTTCTTGCTTATTGTAGGTTAAAGTCCAGGACAAGGTGCAGAGTCAGACCCCCAAGAAGAAGTGTGCAGTTTGTGCAGCTAAATTGGGTTCAGCTTGGGAAAAACATTATGCCGCAATTATTTGGCTAGCCTAATTAAGGATAAGTCATTTACAGCCTGCCATAAAGTGCTCACCTCCATTAAGGATGACATGTTGTCTACATTTCAATTCTTTAGATCCCTGTTGGGAAAATGCAGTCGCCACTAGATCCTTGGACCCAATCGGCGGGTTCGGAGGTAGCAGATGCATTTAGAGGGGGGGAGGACCCGGATGAGGATCCTAGGTCTCTTGCTTCCTCACGGGTAGATTCAGGCTCATAAGAGGAGGATGGTGAAGTTTGCTCCTCCAGAGGTTCCAGGAACAAATTGCCCCTGGAAGATGTGGACGACCTCCTTAAAGCTATCTATGAAACCTTAGAGATCGAGGAGGAGGACTTTGCCTATCTAAGCATGACCTCATGTATCAAGGTTTGCATTCTAGAAAGACTAGTGTCTTTCCAGTCCATAGTTCCCTGGTTGATACCATTAGGCAGGAATGGGAAAGCCCTGAGAGGAAACCCTTTTTCTCAAGTAACCTTAAAAGGAGGTTTCCATTTGAGGATAACAGGTCCCAGCAATGGAACAAGGTTCAGAAATTAGACACCCCCTTATCTAAAGTCTCTAAAAGGACAGACTTAACATTTGAAGATATGGGGGCTCTGAAAGACCCTATGGATAAGAGGGATGAAGTCTTACTCCGCAGGGCCTGGTATTCCACTTCCATCAGCCTTAGGCCACCTTTATCGGCTACCTGTGTCACCAGAAATCTGGAATGCTGGCTTACATAGTCACATCTCTCAGCAGGGACCTCCAGGCAGCAAATCCTGAAATAATTTCCTTTGCTGTTTAAAGCAGTTGGTTTCCTTGTGGATGCCTCGGCCAAATCAGTTAAGCTAGCGGCTTGAACCTCTGCCCTAGTGAATTCAGCTTAAAGGGAATTTTGGTTAAAAACCTGGACAGGGGACTCGGCATTCAAACTGCACCTTTGTGCCTTACCCTTTATTGGCAATAATCTTTTTGGTCCAGGTCTCGAGGAGGCTCTGGAATGTACGGCCCATAACAAGAGGACATTCCCAGAGATTAAGAAAAAGTTTTACTCTAGTAGGGTTTTTTGTCAAAAAACACAGGTCCAGCAGGCTAAGGAGGTTCAGCCTAAGAAACATTGGACAGGGCACAGGAATAGGGGAAGAGGAGGAATCTTATTTAATCCTCCTCAAGGCCCACCAAGTCTCATCTCAATGACTTGAACGTCCCAATGAAAAGAAGACTGGGGACCTTTCTCCCTCAGTAGGCTTCAATCTTCTCTAAACTGTACATCTTCGACTTGATCAAGAAGGGGTACAGGTTGGAGTTCAACTTCAGTCTCCCCGCCAGATATCTGGTAACCCACCTTCCCAAGGATCGGGAAAGGGTGCAGGCCCTGCGTGTCCTAATTGGGGACCTGGTAGATCAGCAGGTACTTACCAGAGTTCCCCGGGACAAGCAGGGCAGGGGATGTTATTCCCATGTGTTTGTAGTAAAAAAACCCTCGGGCACGTGACCCTGAGAGCAGATTTATCATTATTAAAGGCACCCTCTCGGGTCGTGAACTCACGATCGCTAATGTCTATGCACCAAATTCGGCGCAAGCATCCTTCTTTTCCCGTTTATTTCAAAATTCTTGATAGGTTTCTATCCCCTCGTTTATTGGTGGGAGGTGATTTTAATTTGGTGGCTATCCCCCTTTTAGACCAAAGCTCGTCCTCACCATCCTCCCAGGCCTTCCCAAAATCCCTTACCAAAAAAGACACACTTCAACTGGTAGACTCCTGGAGGGCACATAATGTAGGAGCTAGAGATTATTCATTTTACTCCCACCCACATGACTCTTATGCTAGACTAGATTATATCTATTGCTCCCCCATTCTGCTGGCTAACTCTAGGAAAGCTTGCATTCATTTAAGCCCCTGGTCAGATCATAATATTATCGCGTTGTCTATCACTTTTATAGGTCTAGCCCCTACTCCCTACTCCTGGAGACTTAACGACTCTATGCTTAGGATACTAACACCCGCCATGAAGTAGTTACTTCCATTCAAGAATACTTTCAGTCAAACACAACTCCTGATATCTCCCCGGCCATCTTGTGGGTAGCCCATAAGGCGGTCCTGCGAGGCCACCTTATATCTATGGCTTCTTCTAGAAATAGAGAGCGGCGGAAACAAATTCAGAAACTTATCCGAGAATTAGAATCACATTATAGGGCTCATGATGGCAATCCATCTCTCCGTAACAAACCATGATATCGCAAAAGCGTCTAGAACTGAATACTTTACTTTCCCAGAAAACTAAAAAGGCCTCCTTTTTATTACATAGTAATTCAGGGTCTACTATGTTGGCACAGAAATTAAACCATTCAATATGACCCCCACATATATACAAGTTACGTACTAAATCCGGCAGTATCTGCTCTCTTCCTCGTGAAGTCCTGGGTATTTTTGAAAATTTTTATTCCACCCTATTAGCTCCTCTGCAACCAACTTCTGCTTCCTCAAATGGCTCGTGGCTTGATTCTATACCCTCCCTGTTCTCTCACCCTCTCAGATATCCTCTCTCAATGCCCCATGCACTTTGAAGGAAATATCCTGTGTGATTAGCGCACTCAGAACTTCCACAGCACCGGCCCTGATGGGTTCACGGCCAGTTATTATAAACATTTTGCTCCTACATTGGCTCCCTTTTTGATGTCATTATTCAATGATGTTTTGCAGGGCGGTAGGTTTCCTGAGGAGATACTCTTGGCTAACCTGTCTCTATTACCTAAACCCCTGAAAGACCATCATTTACCTCAAAACTATAGACCAATCTCAGTGATGAACAATGATCTGAAAATATTTAGCCGCATTCTGGCAGATCGGTTGGCCCTATTATCTCCTCTTTGGTCTCACCGGAGCAAACAGGATTTATCCCAGGCAGACTTATCACGGACAATATTCCTCTCACATTAAATGTTATTTAGGACGTCAATTTGCATTCTAAAGAAGTTTTGTTGCTGAGCCGGGACATTAACAAGGCCTTTGATAGTGTCCTCTGGCCATACTTGTTTTCATTACTGCAGAAGATGGGCTTTAGTGATGAATTTCTGTCTGGTGTACATGCTTTGTATGACTCCCCCCAAAACAAGAATAAGACTTCCAGGCTGCAATTCTGTATTTTGTACACTAGGCGGAGGTACCCGTCAGGGTTGTCCTCTTTCACCCTTATTATTGGCGCTTGTTTTGGAACCCTTGGCAATTGCAATAATCAGACTCAGACATTTCTGGTTACCCATTATTGGTTCACATTTCACAATTTGTATGTATGCAGATGATGTTATGCTTTTCCTTACTAAACTGTTGGTGTCATTGCCTGACTTCTGCTCATTATTGAATGACTTTGTAACAGTATCAGGTCTTACTGTACATTTTACTAAATCAGTAGTTCTGCCTATTAATGTTCCTGATTCCCTGGGTGCATCTCTCCGCAATTCTTTTCCATTTCGTTGGGCCACGGATCAGATTTCATACCTAGGTATAAACCTCACCCCCAGATACTCAAAATTATTTGCTGCTAATTGGCCACCATGTGTGTCACGCCTCTCACCTCTATTGAAGATCTGGCATGGATCCCCTATCTCATTCTTGGGCAGAGTCACGGCAGTAACAATGAATGTCTTCCCTAAATTACTTTATTTAGATCACTCCCAATCCCTGTCTCAAAAACGTTCTTAGATCACTTTCAACGGATTATTAATAATTTTATTTGGCGTTACAAACGCCCTCGCTTTACTTCATCGGTCCTCTACCGGTCACAATGGGCGGGAGGCCTAGGTCTCCCCAATTTCTGGCTTTACTACCTGTCAGCCCATTTCGCAGAGCTATCACAATGGGTGACTATTACTTCCCAGGTCCCATGGATCAGATTTGAATCTCAGTCTACACATCCGTTCTATTTACCAGGTGTATTATGGTCCAAAATTTCCACCCCCGCTCGTTATTGCTCTATAACTCCATTGTTGCCCAATCATTGATGTTTTGGTCCCGTTATAAACTTAAATTGAATCTTGTCTCCTCTGTCTCACCAGGTTCATCATTTTTTGGTGACCCAAATTTTATTACAGCATTCTCATCTTCACAGGTATTCCGTTGGTGGTATGATAGGTTGTAACGGACATGTAAAATTTATTGTAACGGACATGCAAGATTTGAGTGGAAATATGGTATCATAGCCATGACAGGTTGAGTAGATTAGATTATGTGATGCCCTTTCATTGCAAAGGTGTGTGCAGGAACAGTCTGGAAATTAAGGATGTGTATTGAGCCCCTGGGCAGTAGCGAAATGAATAGATGGTACAAACAAGGGGTCATCAATTGATCTGGGATACAGAGGTGTATGTATACACAATTACTCAATAGGCCTTACAGACTCAATCATCATTTAGCATCAATTAGCATAAATTAGTCTAAAGCCAGGTTCCTGGAGGTGACACCTTTTGTGTGTCAATCAGGTTATCACTTTCTGGGAAAACAGGTTTGGATGAAGGACAGCAGACAGACTGTCTGCCTTATGTGGAAAGCTCTTTAAGTACATCATAGAAGGATGTTTCATCTCTCATAAAAGCTAAAATATTAGTTGCAGAGAGGTGAACATACTCCCTTCTTGTAGACCATTCTGTGCGCTGCATTTGCATATGAAAATCATATTTGTGGCTTGGGGAGAAAGCCAGGAAAATGCATGGAATGATTAGATGACGCGGGGGTGCGACAGTCTGATGGTGTTTGGTACTGTTGCGATCGGGCTGACGCGCTAGTGTCAGAAATCCAATCCCCGACTTGGTGTTCATGCCAGTCTTGGCCCAATTGAACTTGGGCAGGTCCATACACAGTACCTCTTGTGGGCAGGTCAGGACCACCTCCCCCAGGGTCAATTGGCCGAAGACTAATGTCCCGCCCATGTCCTAATCCCAATTAATTGTGTACACGGACATTTGGACATTTGTGATCCGTACGGAGCTGGTTCGATCGACCAATGGATTGCTAAGTTTCTGGCTTGCTCCAGCCGCAGGGTAAAGTGTTATTTTGTCTTTTTATTCCCTTTTTATTTTATAGTAATTAGTCATTTGTGTGTCTTCTTATATCTTTTGTATTTTCTGTAACTTGTTATATTTTGTACATATTTTATGCCCCGCCCACTTTTGGGAAATTAAATCTTAAAATTAATTAGTGAACTTCTGTGTATTTAAGCTCGTGCTCATATCTCCGGAGAGACTAGATTGGAGAGACTAGATTGTATTGTATTTTAGTGCCTTTAAAATGCTCGGTTAAGCTCATTGCCAATCTGTATGCAACTTCAGTGTGAGTAGGCAGATTGCACGCAGATTGCAAAGGTAACAGATCGGCCAGACGGAGATCTGTGTGTGGGGTGTCTCAACAGACCGTTCTGCAGATAAACTGTTGGGTGGTGGCAGGCTACCTTCGTGGTGCGTCTGGTGCGGGGGTGTGTGGACAGTGGAAGGCTTATCAATAGAGATAAGCGAAGTATTCAAAAATTCGATTCGGCTGATTCGCCGAATTCGCGGAATAAATTTGATTCGAGGCGAATATATTCGCTGCGAATTTAACTTATAAAAGGGTGTTTCTAGGCTTCAGAGAGCCTTTATATTAGTGCAGAACACTGTACCTTTAATTTAAATGCCCTTGGAGTCTGCTGGGGAAGAGAAATAATACTGTCAGTCAGTATGACATGCAGATGAGTGCCCTCGATCTTAGAATCACCGCACACTTCACTCATTTGGGCAGTCACGGGGCCAAAACCAGAGTGTGGAGCCACAGTGTGGCGATGGAGGCAGCAGCAATGGGAGGCCATACAGCACCCTATGACAAAATGGAACCCACCAGCAGTGTGAGGAGACCTGAAAGTGGCACATGGCAGAGTGTGGCGATGGAGACAGCAGCAATGGGAGGCCGTACAGGGACCCATGACACACTCTGGACCTGGCAGCAGCATGAGGAGGCGGTACAGGGGCCCATGACAGATTACGGGCCTGGAAGCAGCATGAGGAGTCGGTACGGGGGCCCATGGCAGATTACGGGCCTGGCAGCAGCAATGGGAGGCCATACAGCACCCTATGACAAAATGGAACCCACCAGCAGTGTGAGGAGACCTGAAAGTGGCACATGGCAGAGTGTGGCGATGCAGACAGCAGCAATGGGAGGCCGTACAGGGACCCATGACACACTCTGGACCTGGCAGCAGCATGAGGAGGCGGTACAGGGGCCCATGACAGATTACGGGCCTGGCAGCAGCATGAGGAGTCGGTACGGGGGCCCATGGCAGATTACGGGCCTGGCAGCAGCAATGGGAGGCCATACAGCACCCTATGACAAAATGGAACCCACCAGCAGTGTGAGGAGACCTGAAAGTGGCACATGGCAGAGTGTGGCGATGGAGACAGCAGCAATGGGAGGCCGTACAGGGACCCATGACACACTCTGGACCTGGCAGCAGCATGAGGAGGCGGTACAGGGGCCCATGACAGATTAAGGGCCTGGAAGCAGCATGAGGAGTCGGTACGGGGGCCCATGGCAGATTACGGGCCTGGCAGCAGCAATGGGAGGCCATACAGCACCCTATGACAAAATGGAACCCACCAGCAGTGTGAGGAGACCTGAAAGTGGCACATGGCAGAGTGTGGCGATGGCGACAGCAGCAATGGGAGGCCGTACAGGGACCCATGACACACTCTGGACCTGGCAGCAGCATGAGGAGGCGGTACAGGGGCCCATGACAGATTACGGGCCTGGCAGCAGCATGCATGAGGAGTCGGTACGGGGGCCCATGGCAGATTACGGGCCTGGCAGCAGCAATGGGAGGCCATACAGCACCCTATGACAAAATGGAACCCACCAGCAGTGTGAGGAGACCTGAAAGTGGCACATGGCAGAGTGTGGCGATGGAGACAGCAGCAATGGGAGGCCGTACAGGGACCCATGACACACTCTGGACCTGGCAGCAGCATGAGGAGGCGGTACAGGGGCCCATGACAGATTACGGGCCTGGCAGCAGCATGAGGAGTCGGTACGGGGGCCCATGGCAGATTACGGGCCTGGCAGCAGCAATGGGAGGCCATACAGCACCCTATGACAAAATGGAACCCACCAGCAGTGTGAGGAGACCTGAAAGTGGCACATGGCAGAGTGTGGCGATGGAGACAGCAGCAATGGGAGGCCGTACAGGGACCCATGACACACTCTGGACCTGGCAGCAGCATGAGGAGGCGGTACAGGGGCCCATGACAGATTACGGGCCTGGCAGCAGCATGAGGAGTCGGTACGGGGCCCATGGCAGATTACGGGCCTGGCAGCAGCAATGGGAGGCCATACAGCACCCTATGACAAAATGGAACCCACCAGCAGTGTGAGGAGACCTGAAAGTGGCACATGGCAGAGTGTGGCGATGGAGACAGCAGCAATGGGAGGCCGTACAGGGACCCATGCACACTCTGGACCTGGCAGCAGCATGAGGAGGCGGTACAGGGGCCCATGACAGATTACGGGCCTGGCAGCAGCATGCATGAGGAGTCGGTACGGGGGCCCCTGGCAGATTACGGGATTGGCAGCAGCAATGGGAGGCCATACAGCACCCTATGACAAAATGGAACCCACCAGCAGTGTGAGGAGACCTGAAAGTGGCACATGGCAGAGTGTGGCGATGGAGACAGCAGCAATGGGAGGCCGTACAGGGACCCATGACACACTCTGGACCTGGCAGCAGCATGAGGAGGCGGTACAGGGGCCCATGACAGATTACGGGCCTGGCAGCAGCATGAGAAGTCGGTACGGGGGCCCATGGCAGATTACGGGCCTGGCAGCAGCAATGGGAGGCCATACAGCACCCTATGACAAAATGGAACCCACCAGCAGTGTGAGGAGACCTGAAAGTGGCACATGGCAGAGTGTGGCGATGGAGACAGCAGCAATGGGAGGCCGTACAGGGACCCATGACACACTCTGGACCTGGCAGCAGCATGAGGAGGCGGTACAGGGGCCCATGACAGATTACGGGCCTGGCAGCAGCATGCATGAGGAGTCGGTACGGGGGCCCATGGCAGATTACGGGCCTGGCAGCAGCAATGGGAGGCCATACAGCACCCTATGACAAAATGGAACCCACCAGCAGTGTGAGGAGACCTGAAAGTGGCACATGGCAGAGTGTGGCGATGGAGACAGCAGCAATGGGAGGCCGTACAGGGACCCATGACACACTCTGGACCTGGCAGCAGCATGAGGAGGCGGTACAGGGGCCCATGACAGATTACGGGCCTGGCAGCAGCATGCATGAGGAGTCGGTACGGGGGCCCATGGCAGATTACGGGCCTGGCAGCAGCAATGGGAGGCCATACAGCACCCTATGACAAAATGGAACCCACCAGCAGTGTGAGGAGACCTGAAAGTGGCACATGGCAGAGTGTGGCGATGGAGACAGCAGCAATGGGAGGCCGTACAGGGACCCATGACACACTCTGGACCTGGCAGCAGCATGAGGAGGCGGTACAGGGGCCCATGACAGATTACGGGCCTGGCAGCAGCATGCATGAGGAGTCGGTACGGGGGCCCATGGCAGATTACGGGCCTGGCAGCAGCAATGGGAGGCCATACAGCACCCTATGACAAAATGGAACCCACCAGCAGTGTGAGGAGACACTCTCCACCGCGGCTCGGCACAAGCCATCATTTCTCGGAAAGGTGCTGAGTCCACCACTTGGAAAGGGAGGGACTGCAGCACCAGCAACTTGGACAGGAGGACGTTCAGCTTTTGCACCGTCGGGTGCGTGCTCGCAAACTGTTGTCTCTTGGAAACGGATTCCAAGAAAGACTGCTGACGGAATCCGTGAAGAGGGAGTAGCAGGAGAAGGAGCATCTGAACGAGCGGAAGATGCCAACGAGTGACAACTCCCCTCAGCAGAGGTGTTGGAGCCTTGACTGGCTGATAGAGGGCGATTGACGCCGGGTGACGGAGCAAGTAACGGAGCGGGTGATGGAGCGGGGGCTAGGGCAGGCAGAACCGCCGTATCTTTATCACGGTTTTCCCAGGCCACCGAATGGCGACGCTGCATATGCTGACGCAACGCTGTAGTCCCAACATGGGCCCCCTGGCCACGCTTGACTTTCTGGCCACATAGTCGACATACGGCTACGTTTACTTCCTCGGGCGGCTTGACGAAAAATTGCCACACCGCCGAGTAGGAAACTTTGCCCCCGCTACTCCTCACTGGCTGACTGCTACTTCCTCCGTGCACACCGGCACCACTACTGGCCGTGGTGGTAGGCTGCAGTGGAGCTGGTGCTCTACTCCGTGGCCGTTTGCCTCCACTGACACTGCTGCGACCCTGCTGCCTCCTGGGCAACCCACCGACTGTTTTGCTCGCTGGCAAGCTGGCACCCTCTTCTCCTGATGATGCGGAAGCAATAGCCTGATGACGACGAGGCTGCCAAGTGCGATCAGCCTCATCATCATCAATTAGGGTCTCTGCCTCACTACTAGCCCCCTCGGCTGCGTGTGGGTCAGGAGACAGACCTGTCTCTAGACCGGCTACCGAGCCACTCTCCTCGCCAGTACTTCTTCGCCTGGCTGCTGAAGAGGCGGATGTCTCCCCCCGTTCCTGACCGCCCTCTGTTAGCTCTTCCTCACTGTACAGTGGGGCTGAGCCCACAGCATGCGATACTTCGCTTGGTGAGGGAACAGCAAAGGACAGGGGCAAGTAGAGGACACGTGATTTCAGTGGGCTTGGTCCCGGGCCATGCCAACTAACGGTTGTGTCTGACGTACCCACCGACCGTTGGCTGTAGGTGTCAGAGGTGACCTGGGAAGAGGAAGACGACCGAGCCAACCAATCGATGACGGCAGGGTTGTCGGTGGAGACACGACCGCTGGATGACACCGGGAGCACTGGCTTCTGGCTGCGACTAGTGCTGCCTCGACCCCTTCCTCTGCTGCCACGTCTGCTCGCTTCTGAAACATTGCCTCCTCTGCCACTCCTCTGCATGTTGTCTGACATACTCTTTAATTCAATGATTCTGTGTCCCTGAGTAACAATTATGTGTCCCTGAGTAACGATTCTGTGTCCCTGAGTAACGATTCTGTGTCCCTGAGTAACGATTCTGTGTCCCTGAGTAACGATTCTGTGTCCCTGAGTAACGATTCTGTGTCCCTGAGTAACAATTCTGTGTCCCTGAGTAACGATTCTGTGGCCCTAAAGTCTCTGTGGCCCTAACTCTGTCCCTAATACACACAGGTCTGTCTCTCTTGAATGACCGGAGGCTAATGGAGAATTCTAAGATGGCCGCGATTTATAGCTCCACCATTACACAGTGCTGGCTGGCTGGCTGCTGATTGGCTAATGCGATCATATGTCATGAATGAATGCATTATGGGTCAGCGCGCCTTGTCTGCGCGCATTCCCAGAGATCCCCGCTCCGTCGCCACACATGTCGCCGCCATTTTTGGAAAAATTTGATTTGTGCATCCGAAGTTGGCTAATCTTCGGATTCGTCACGAATCGAATATTTCCCAATCTTCGAAACGAATTCCACTTCGCCATGTTCGATCCGCTCATCTCTACTTATCAACACCGAGGTTCAAGCTAGGATACCTGAAGGGACCTTAGAAGGGTGTGTGATTACTAAGCTGGTCCTCAACTCTAATCATGGCACCAGGTTGTATGTAAGATCGTATCTGCCAGTGTGTGGTCGACCAGCTGGATTGGAGTGGAGTCTCCATCTGGTGGTGGCCAGAGGTAGTGCGGGCTGTGAAAAGGTATCACGGCTGATCTTATATACGGTTTTAGATATTTAAGTGTAAATCCCCTTTATTATCCCCTCTTTACCACCCTGTCGCGGCCGCACGCGTGCGTCTCGGTTAGCTAGTCGCTGTGGGCGCGGCGTGTGGGGGACACGTGACAGGGTGATCGTTGACAAATCCTTGACATAGGTCCTTTATTAGGTTATCTGACTTTCAGAGAGGAGGATCTTGTATCACTTTTGAGATGCTACGCATACTTTTTGATATTCCGCTTTGTGAATATTATCATTATCGACAGATTAGACATTTTTTAATTCACATTTTGTTCTTACGCCTTCATCTCCGATTTCATTTTTTGAACGTATTAGCCGTGACTCTCCTAGGGGCAGGGGTCTTATTTCAGATTTGTATCGCCAATTTTTGGTTACTTTCTTTCCCTCACCCCCTCTTTATAGACAGAAATGGGAGGCTGATAGTGATGTCACTTTTTCTGATGAGGATTGGGATTCCATGGTGGATAATGTGTGTAAGAGCTCTAGATCTTTCTGTCCGTGAGACGGCCCACAAAGTAATAACCAGATGGTATCATACCCCATCTAGACTACACGCCATGTATCCAGGGACGTCCCACCTTTGTTTCCGGGGCTGTGGCCTTGCTGGTACTCTAGTGCATATATTTTGGGCCTGCCCAAGCCTCTCATTGGTGTGGCACAAAATTTCTGAAGTTGCCTCTGCAGTGGCAGGTGCTCCGGTGCATCTGTCTGTGCAGTCCTGCCTACTGGGAGCCCCTATCTCGGGAGTTCAGACTGAGGTTATGAGGCTAATCCATAGCATTTGTATATCCACCCTATGGGCTATTGCCCTACATTGGAAATCCCTCACAGTACCATTGACCACAGTTCTGCAGAGTTGATGCGGTGATGCTCATGGAGAGAATTCATTATACTCTATTGGATAAGATGCATTTATTTGACAGAAAAGGGAACTTTGGAGAACTCACAGGCATTTACTAGATCAATAAGGACCATTTATGCTTTGATTGATTGAGTTACTTTGTTGGTCGTTTTATAACTCTGCCTACCTCTCTACCTATATTGCTCATGTACTTCATTTCTTTTCTCTTTTTCCCTTTATTCTACATAATTTCACCTTTGAAATGAATACTGCAGTTGTTCCTTGTTTCTCTTGTATATTCTATTTGAAGTTTTAATGCCATTTTGAAGTCTATTTCTTAAAAAATAAAAAAAGTTTGTAAACAAAAAAATATATATTTAGTATAATTCTACAATTTTTGCAACTAACAGCTCAATGCTGTTAGCTAAACCTTCTACTAATAGCTGGACAACAAAATAACAAACGGATCACCCTTTCATCCAGCTGTGGTCTAATGCTGTGTAATGCCCATGATACCCAGCCAAGCATAGCCTCTTTGAACAATGCATACACTTACCAACTGCTTATATCTGCAGGCTGACATCGTATTCCCAATAGTCTATCCTTGGCCTGACTCCTCTATACAACAGATGTTTAATATCCTGTTTTTTGGCCTCTGTGGCTTCTGAAGATGTTCACTGCTCCCCCACATTTTCCTTGGTAGCCCTGAGTTGGGCCTGCCCAGGCCTTTTTTTTCCTGTCCGTTTATATCCCAATGACATAGACAGATGGACAACCTACCTGTTTTCACATCATGGCCTTTTGGCCTCCTGACCTGTTTTGTCAGACATTTCTCTCTCTTTACTAACCTTGCTTCCCCCACTTTTCTCTTCTTTCTTTCTCTTATTCCTGTCCCAGGAGTGATGATGTCACCATGATGCTTTGCATCTGTCCTTTATCATGGCTCCAATAAATATACTTACCCTGAATGTTCGGGGAATAAAAAAATTAAGGCCTTCAAATCCTTTGCCCATGCCAAAGCACATGTGGTGTGCCTGCAGGAGACTCATTTCACTGCCAGCCATATGCAGAAATATCTCAGCTCTTCCTACCCACAGGTTTATATGGCTTCTGCCGCAACTAAACACACAGGTGTACTCAAAGCTTTCCACTGCTCTACTCCCTTTACACCCCAAGAAGAGATCTGGGACCCAGAGGGCCGTTATATTTTCTAGTGGGTCACCTCCTTGACTCAGAGATCACTGTAGCTTCATACTATACCCCAATTACAGTCCTAACTCCCATTTGCTACAAGTAATAGATGCCCATAAATTAGGTACACTTTTACTATGTGGCAATTCCAATCAGCTAGTTTATCCCTTTTTAGACAAATCCCCCATAACCTCTTATCCATCCACATCCTCCTTCCAGCAACAACTCCAACAACGCTCTCTCATAGACGCATGGCAAGAAGCTAACCCAGCTAGAAGACACTATACATACTACTCATATCCACATAAATCTTTCTCCCACATTGACCATATATTTCTGACTAGAGGTATGTCCCCAGCCCTCCTATCCTGAACCATCAAACCTTACCCCTGGACTGGTCACAAAGCTGTCCTCTTGACCCTCTCCTCCTTAGTATCCCAACAAACTAGCACTACATGGAGTCTAAATGGCCCACCCATCCCACAGACTGGACATTGAACTAGCCATCAAAGAATACCTGACACATAACACAACTGATGACATCTCTCTCCTGACCTTTTGGGAAGCCCATAAGTCTGTAATTAGGGGAGCCTGTATCAGCCAAGCCTCACATCTCAAGAAAGGACAGCGAGCAATCCATCACCGCTTAGAAACCTCATTTCATCAGGCCAACAAAGCCTTCCAATCACACCCCTCACCTTCTCATAGATTGTCCTGGACAAGACCAGGCTAGAAATAGATGTTTTCTTGAAAGAATCAGATGAAAAAGTTCTACACCAATCCAGGCATAAACATTATATGAACGCAAACAAACCTGACACTTTTCTAGCCCTGGGACTGCGAACCTCAGACCACACACACAGACTTGTCTATTTAAAGATTACAAAAACTTCACACACCAGCCATCCTAATAAAATATTACAGGTCTTCCACAAACATCTAGCAGAATTATACTCTGAGACCGGCTCCTATGATGAATCGCAGGCCACTGGACTTTTCTCAAGCCTATCTCTACCAACACTCTCAGCTTCTCAATGTTCTTCCCTGGAAACACCTATTACAGAACTTGAGGTCCCGAACTCCATCAAGTCCCTAAAGTCTAATAAGCGGCCTGGCCCAGACAGATTACAGCCCTATATTCCAAAATATTTACTAACCTCCTTCCACCTTTATTGGTTAATGCATTTAATGCCTTACTCAAAGGTTATTCTTTCTGCTCAGACTCCCTAACAGCAGTCATTTCTATGCTACCTGAACCCCAATCAGATCACACCACATGGCTTCATTACACACCAATCTCCCTTCTTAACTTGGATGTTAAAATCCTAGAAAAATCCTATCTGCATGGCTGAACTCCATCATAGGCACCTTGATACACAAGGATCAGATGGGTTTTAACCCCCCTCTGCCAAGCCGAGACCACAGAGTGATTTTGCTAGAACATGCAGCTTGCATACGCCGCATACCCGGCTGTTTCCTTTCCTTAGACATAAAAAAGCCTTTGACTCCAATGGATATCACCCCTTTACACCTCCCCAAGGGCTTACTTGAGATACGTGGGTTACAAGTCAGACTTTTTTTCCATACAAAGGGGAATGAGGCAAGGCTGCCCCTCCCCCCCCCCTCCTTTTCACTCTAGCGAATGAACCTTTAGCACAGCTGATAAGAACTAACACAAATATTAAAGGATTAGAACTTGGCGGTCATCATCATAAGTTATGCTTTTTCTCTGATGACAATCTCCTCTTCATGTCTTCTCCTTTTGATCTCAACCTTCTCCAATGCCTGGACCAATTTTCTGTGATTTTGGACCTGGTTGTGAATCCCAAAAAGTCTACAGCTCTTAATATCTCTCTACCCTCCTTAACTGTGTCACAACTACAACGTCCTCCACCCTTCTCTTGGTCCAGTTAATATATTCCTGATTTAGGACCCAAGCTGATGACAGACCTCAATATTCTATACTCTGCTAACTACCCTCCTATGTTAACACACCTTACCAATCTTATGACATCCTGGTCCAAACTACCCCTCTCATGGATGGGTTGTATCACGGTTGTAAAAAATGACAATTCTGCCCAAAATATTATACCTTTTTTGGGTCCTACCCATATATATTTGCAAGAAAAAGTATGTGAACCCCTTGGGATTACGTGGAGTTTTGCATGAATTGGGCATAAAATGTGCTCTGAATGTCATCTAAGTCACAACAATAGAAGAACACAGTCTGCTGAACATAATACTACACAAACATTAGATGTTGCCATGGTTTAATTGCACATAACATGTAAACATTCACAGTGCGGGGAGAAAAAAGTATGTGAGGCCCTAGCTTAATGACTTCTCCCAGAGCTAATTGGAGCCAGGAGTGAGCCAACCTTGACTCCAATCAGTGTGATGATATTGGATGTGTTGCTGACAGCTGTCCTGCCCTTAAAAAACACACACCTGTTTTGGGTTTACTGGTTTCAAGAAGCACTGTCTGATGTGAACCATGCCTCGCAGAAAAGAGCTCTCAGAAGACCTACCATCAAGAATTGTTGACTTGCATGAAGCTGGAAAGGGTTAGAAAAGTATCTCCTTGAGCCTTGATGTTCATGTGTCCACAGTAAGACAAACTGTCTACAAATGGAGAAAGTTTAGCACTGTTGCTACTCTCCCTAGGCGTGGTCGTCCTGTAAAAATGACTGCAAGAGCACAGCGCAGAATGCTGCATGAGGTAAAGAAGAATCCCAGAGTGTCAGCTAAAGACCTACAGAAATCTCTGGCACATGCTAACATTTTTGTTGACACATCTACAATAAGGAAAACATTAAACAAGAATGGAGTACATGGGAGGACACCACGGAGGAAGCCATTGCTGTCCAAAAAGAATATTGCAGCACGTTTGAAGTTTGCAAAAGAGCACCTGGATGTTCCACAGCACTACTGGCAAAATATACTGTGGACAGATGAAACCAAGATTGAGTTATTTGGGAAGAACACACAACACTATGTGTGGAGAAAAAAAGGCACAGCACACCAACATCAAAACCTCATCCCCACTGTGAAACATGGCGGAGGGGGCATCATGGTTTGGGGCTGCTTTGCTGCCTCAGGGCCTGGATGGATTGTTGTCATTGACTGGAAAATGAATTCCAGAGTTTATCAAGACATTTTGCAGGAAAACGTACGACCATCTGTCCGCCAACTGAAGCTCCGCAGAGGATGGGTGATGCAACAGGACAATGACCCAAAGCATACAAGTCATTCAACAAAACAATGGCTGCAACAGCACAGAATATGCCTTCTGGAGTGGCCCAGTCAGAGTCCTGACCTCAACCCCATTGAAATGCTGTGGCATGACCTTAAGAGAGCGATTCACACCAGACATCCCAAGAATATTGCTACACTGAAACAGTTTGTGAAGAGGAGTGGTCCAAAATGACTCCAGATCGTTGTGCAGGTCTGATCTGTAACTACAGGAAACGTTTGGTTGAGGGTATTGCTGCCAAAGGAGGGTCAACCAGTTATTAAGTCCAAAGGTACACATACTTTTTCCTCCCTGCACTGTGAATGTTTACATGTTATGTGCAATCAAACCATGGCAACATCTAATGTTTGTGTAGTATTATGTTCAGCAGACTGTGTTCTTCTATTGTTGTGATTTAGATGACGTTCAGAGCACATTTTATGCCCAATTCATGCAAAACTCCACGTATTCCCAAGGGGTTCACATACTTTTTCTTGCAACTGTATAATGTCACAATATAGGTGCTGCCAGGGTGCCCAAATCTGTTATATCTCCCTCCCAAATATAGTACATTTCAGCCCCTCAAATAAAGTGCATTCCAGTCCCAATTTCATTAGCCAGTTTCCCCCAATTCCCTTAGCACATTGTAATTTAATTAATAAAGCTCAGCTCCCATTTCAGTAGTTGTTTCCCCCCTGTCAGGATGACCTTCCCCCCTTGCTGCCTCTCGTCCTGCCGCGGCTTTTTGAAGCCGAGCCACGCAGGACAAGAGGTGCGGCTCCTCTCACCTCCGCCACTATCTTCTCCCCATCCAGCGAGGCATTAGGGGAAAAGATAGTGAGGTTCACACCTCTCTGCGGAGAGGTACGAACACCCTGCGGAGAGGTTCTGGACCGCGGTGTCAGAATGACGCCGCACTGTCCCGACATCTGCACTGCATGCACAGGGAGTTCCCGCTCTTGCGGATGCCACCGGACAAAGGCTGCGCTCCGTGTCCGGGGGGGCGTGCCTCTTTGCTGAGCAACGAGGCTCACTGCCCACGGCCCGCCCACCATTGCCAGGACGACCAGGAAGCGTCCTGCATCGGTTTAAGAGACCGATGACAGGCTCTTCCCGGTCATCCATTTCGCTGCCAAGCCACCGAGGGATCCCAGATGAGACGGGACTCTTGTGGCCACTCTGCATAGACCCCCCCAACGGATAAGGGGAGCTGCCGCTCTGCACACCCCAAAGCTAAGAGGGAGAACCACGCCAGCTGCCCATCGCAAGCCCCAGAGAAGGGGGAGACCTCCACAAGCTGCCACTCTGCAAGCCCCAAGGATAGGGGGAGAACTACACCAGCTGTCTTCTGCAGGCATCTAGGACTCGGGGGGATTATTACCATGGACTATGCCACGCATACTCCGGTTTCAGGGCAAGTACTTGATGTCATACTGCCTTGCTCCCCTGTGGACCCGGGCACCCCTGTCTGATCTGTGAGTGAATGCTCCCCTGTTTTCCCTGAACTGTTCTTGTACTCCCTCTCCACCTCCCTGTTTGGATTACAAACTGCTGTAGAGATTTTAACTTTGCCCCTGGGGCTGGACTACAATTATTTTGGGTCCTCTCCTTGCTATTTCCCATACTGGGCACTGCCACCCCCTTGCAATCCCCTATTGAGTGACTACCATTTGTATTAATAAAGCTTTGTGTGTTTGCCATCTGCCTTGCGTGTTCTGTCCTGCCTACCCTCCGTCACAATATACCTTCCTGTTTCCTCTGCATATTAGTGTCATGCCACCACTTATGTATGGGGCACTGTTAAACTGCATCTACCCCAGTCCATCCGTATCTTACCGAAACTTGGAGTGGTCTGGGGCTTCCTAACTTTGCTAAATATTTCCAAGCTGCACATCTTGCTCAACTCCCTAAATATCATGCAGTAAAAGTGACCCCCTCCTATGGGTCACTATAGAATCAGTAGATTGTATCCCCTCATCAGTTGCAAATTTACTATGGCTACACCCAAGAGACCGTCGCTCACTCCAACACCCAATTACTAAACACTACCCATCTATCTGGGACAGTCTAAAGTTCTGATACACCTTACAGTCACCCCATGACCCACTCATGGCATACCTCCTCCATCCAGGCTTTTATCCGGCATGGATGCCTCCATCTTCTTTTCATGCTTGTCCTAGAGCTAGTCTAGTTCAACACCAGACTCCTTTATACCCTTCAAAACCCTATGTGACTCCAACAAAATCTCTACCTCTGAAATTTTTAGATATCTTCAGATCAAACACTTGTATTGCTCCCACTTACACATGAACACCTCTGTCCTAGACATGACTAGGTTTGGACACATATGTAAATGTGACCCCCATGCCAGACTTTTGATTTCCACCTTATATGCACAGTTACCAGCTCCACCACCTTACACTTCCTTACCATATACATCCAAGTGGGAATGGGATTTAAATCTTCATTTGAAAGCGATTGGGCAGACATATGGTCTGCTGCAAAATCCTCCTCCCAAAATATAGTTGCTATGGAGACTAACCACAGCACTGTCATGCACTGGTACCTGGTCCCTGCCCGCATCACTAAATTCATCCCTAATCCCTGACTTGTTTATGTGGCTGCTCTGAAGCAGGTATCCACATTTGGTGGACCTGCCCAGTTGTTCAAATGTATTGGTGCAAAATATTCCATATGCCAACAGTTCTTTATGAAGAAGTTACAGTATATATATCCATCCGGCCACTGCCTCATTTAATAACAAGCCCCAAGAAGTATACCTTATGATGTGTCTCCAAGCTATGGATGGAAGGAAAGGGATCACCCCACCGGGAAGTGAGAAGAGGGGAGCATGAGTCAGAGCGATTCCAGTGTCAGCCAATACAAGTAACGGGATGGATGCAGTGTGACCAAGTCCTAGTGGGTGGGGTGAAATGCATCAGAGGGCATGGCTAGAATGGCAGGTGAGGCCATTCCTCAACACTGCACTGGGGTCAGTTGACCAGCGTCCATTCCTTTACTTGCATAAGGCCCAAGAAGTGACACACTGGCAATTCCAACTACTCCTGTAGGTCACCACCACGGCTTAGCAAACCATAGCGAAGGCCTGGAAATCCCCCCACCTCAATACCACTGAAACTAAGAATAGTGCCACTTGAGCCACGATACATGTCAAAGTAGAAGCCGTCCTATTAGACAGAGTGCATAAAAATGAACAACTATGGCAACCATGGGTTGACCATTTCCTACCCTCAAACTCTGATGAAACCTTACTCTCTTTGTAGTCCTGAGTCCATTAGGTAACCCACTACTCAGTTGCTACTCTATACAGGCACACACCCTCCCCCCTGGGGACCTCCTCTCCTCCCCCCTTATCTGTACCCCTTTCTTCACTACTCTTGCTCTTATCTCTCCATTGCTCTCTTCCTTTTCACCTTTCCTCTCATTAGCTCTTTATCCCTTTATGGGGTTTTCCCAATTGGGGGAACCTACACTATCAGTTTGAATTTTCAGTGAGGCGGACAGGTCACCCACTCGTCTGCCACTGATATCTGCATACAGGTTGAAGTACTAAATCTATACTCCCACTGTGAGAGTACCAGAAATGATATTATAGAGTATATAACATGTTTCAGTCTCTACATTCACTCCTCCCTTGATACTATAGCACTGTTATCTCTTGCTGAAGTTAAAGCAGAGCTCCACCCAAAAGGGGAAGTCCTGCTTTAACTAGTTGCCGACTGCAGGTAGCCAAATGACGTCTGCACTGTGGCCGACCAGTTCTGGGAGGCCGTCATATGACGTCCTCCCAGAATGCGCTCTCCTGCATGCCCCTGGGGGCGCACACCTGGCGATCTCTGTGATTATTGTGTTCTATGACACGCAGGTCATCGGGAAATGCAATTGCCGGTTCTAGACTGCACTTTCCTCACCCTGTCAGAGCATGAGGAAAGTACCGCCGGCAGTTGTCAGAGGAGGGATCATCAGTGCCCTGAGGATCGGTGCCCATCAGCGCCACCCACCAGTTCCACCCACAAGTGCCCAGCAGTGCCACCCACCTTTGCCCAGCAGTGTCACCAGTCAGTGCCCAGCAGTGCTGCCTATCAGTGACTATCAGTACCCATCATCAGTACCCATTATCAGTGCCGCCTAACAGTGCCAGCTCATCAGTGCTGCCTCATCCAACAAGATAAAATGAGCGCTGGATAAACATAGAAATGGAGTAGTTGGCATGAAAGGTAAGAACCTCAAAACCCTCTAATCAATAATAAATAAAACACATGCAGCGCTAAAGGTATGAAAAAATGTAAAATCATAAATATCATGAATGAAATGCATGTAGATACAATGGATAATATAAAAGTGACCAACTATGATCTCCATATCAATTATAGTGACATAAATAAATACACTCACTGAGGCGTATGGTGGAGTATAGATGTGATAAACGTCCCAAGTTGGCGTTTCAAAGTGCATACGTGAAATATAAAAACGGTTAGTCTCTAATCCGTGTAATCAGTGTTGCCTATCAGTGCCCATCAGTGCTGCCTATCAGTGCCCATCAGTGCCGCCTCATCAACGCACATCAGTGAAGGAGAAAAATTACCTTCAATTTGCAAAATTTTATAATAGAAACAAAGAACTTTTTTTTTCAAATGTTTTGCTATTTTATTGTTTATAGCGCTAAAAATAAAACAGCCAATGGGGAGTAAATACCACCAAAAGAAAGCTCTATTTGTGTGACAAAAATGATAAAAATTTCACACGAGTACAATGTTGCATGACCGCGCAATTGTCATTTAGTGTGGCAACGCTGAAAGCTGAAAATTGGCCTGGTAAGGAAGGGGGTATAAGTGCCTGGTAGGCAAGTGGTTAAGGACCCAACTGGCACCTTTTTTGGGGGGTAACCAAAATTGACAGGTACCCGCTCCCACTTCTGTAAGTGGCTTCCAGTTTGGGGAGCTCATTTAGAAGAAGCCATCAGCTAGAATCAAGCTCACTACTCTACAGTATGGTGAAGACCAAGGAGGCCTAGCAATACCAAATGTTAGACTTTATATTATAGCTGCCCAACTTCAACATCTTACCAGGTGGGACTTAGTAGACACATTAGATCCCATCCATCGGTTGCTACTTCCATCAGATACAGATTTCACATCACTCTCACACTTGTTAATGGGCTTCAGATGGCACCAGTGGGAAAGGCATGATCTCTCATATATTTATTCCAGTCTTTTGACTCTTACCGAAGACTTATAGAAAGAAATGGGAAACAGAGAAAATAAGAGAGAGTGGTGGGAGGTGATTGTGACCTCCATACCTCTCATCTCTCTGTCCTCTTCACAGAAACTCAGTCATTTATTTTGCATAGAACTTTCAGGACTCCAGCTCAATTGTTCAGCTAGGACAGGAGGGATTTCCCCTTATGACCCCAATTGTAGCGGTGATGTCGAGGATTTGATACACGTTTTGGAGATGTCCAAAATTATTCAAAAAGTGGAACAATATGACCAGTATTGTAATGTTGGTGTTCAATATTCCTCGGGTGTGCCTCTTGGTCTCAATAGAGGAGGAATTATTTACACCTCCTCCTATTACAAGTCATATAGCAATACTGAGGCTGCTTGACCATAAAAAATATCCCGATCTTGGCTATCATCTCAAACTCCCAGCAGACACCAGTGAATTGAGCAGGTGATCTCCACATCAACATGTGAAAAAACGAACGTATCAACATTGTTATTCCCCCAAGAAATGTATGTCTCTCTAGCAGAACTGGCTGGATACTCCTTGCTCTCTCTTAGTTAGTTCTTCATAGGCTTTTAAAATCTTAGCTCTTTTAGCCCCATAGAAGGAGAACGGCTAGTTGTATCCTACTGAATGGTGACTACATTGGAGACTGATACTTGGAGAATGATCCTGTAGACACAGGCCTCATTGAATGGTGTCCGCTATCTATGTACAGTTGTGTTCAAAATAATAGCAGTCAGACATCACTAACCGGATCAATCACTGTTTTTGGTAGAAATGATATTTCTACATGGCAAATAATTTACTAGCAGGTGTAGTAGAGTCATAGAAATCCAACAGACCCAACAGTCATGACATGCATGCTGCTGATTCTGTGTCATTGAATCACTCATTGAAAGGGGCGTGTTCAAAATAATAGCAGGGTGGAGTTCTATTAGTGAGGTCATTCATTCTTTGAGAAACAGGTGGCAATTATTGCCCTTATTTAAGGAAGGAAGGAAGCAAATGTTGGACATGCTGGTTACAGTGCATTTCTCTCTGAAATTCTGAGGAAAATGGGTTGTTCCAGACATTGTTCAGAAGAACGGCGTACCTTAATTAAAAAGTTGATTGGAGAAGGGAAAACATATAAAGAAGTGCAGAAAATAATCGGCTGCTCAGCTAAAATTATTGCAAATGCTTTAAAATGGCAACCAAAACCTGAAAGACGTGGAAGAAAGCGAAAAACTACCATTGGAATGGATAGAAGAATAGCCAAAATGGCGCGGACTCAGCCAACAATCAGCTCCAGGAAGATGAAAGAAGGTGTGACGTTCCCTGTGAGGAATGTTACAATTAGAAGACGCTGATGTGAAGCCAAGCTATCTGCAAGAAGTCCCCGCAAAGTCCCACTGTTGGAGAAAAGACGTGCTGAAGAGGTTACAATCTGCCAAAGAGCACATTGACCGGCCTAAAGAGAAATGCCGCAACATTTTGTGGACTGATGACAGTAAGATTGTTCTTTTTGGGTCTAGTGGGCGGAGACAGTTTGTCAGACGACCCCCAAACACTGAATTCAAGCCACAGTACACTGTGAAGACCGTGAAGGTGGTGGTCATGGTGGTGCAAGCATCATGATATGGGGATGTTTCTCATACTACGGTGTTGGGCCTATTTATCGCATACCAGGGATCATGGATCAGTTTGAATCCATCAGAATACTTGAAGAGGTCATGCTGCCTTATGCTGAAGAGGAAATGCCCTTGAAATGGGTGTTCCAACAAGACAACAACCCCAAACACACCAGTAAACGTGCAATATCTTGGTTCCAGACCAACAAGATGGACGTTATGGAGTGGCCAGCCCAATCCCCGGATCTTCATCCAATAGAAAACTTGTGGGGTGACATCAAAAATGCCGTTTCTGAGGCAAAACCAAGAAATAGAGAAGAACTGTGGAATGTGGTCCAATCATCCTGGGCTGGAATACCTGATCACAGGGGCCAGAAGTTGGGTGACTCCATGCAACACAGATGTACAGCAGTTCTCAGAAACAGTGCGACTACAACCAAATATTCATGAAGTCATTCAAAGGAAAGCAAAATCTTCAAACATTTCTCAGTTTATATAGTGAATGTTTGAGTTTGTAAAGAAGAATACAAACACTGCAATTTTTTTGAACCGTCTAATATTCACTTTTCTTCCATTTTTTTTAGAGGAACAACACAAATTTGATGTATTTTCTTCATGTTGTGATTTGCAATAGAATGTGTCGTGTTCCCAATGCATTTGTGTGGATGGAAATAAAAGGATTAGAAGGATTTTCAGCTTTAGTCACTTTTTTCAACACACTGCTATTATTTTGAACACAACTGTATGTACTGGGGGGAGTTACTTGCCGTGTACAGCTGAATTGTTCTAGGCTGTTTCTTCTTTTCTCTGTTCATTTGTTTATAAAAGGTAAAAGTGACACCATAGACAAAGCAAGTTATTGTTCTGTATGATCTGTAACAGTGCCACAACTGCCTATACGTGAGAATGTATGACTCCATTGTCTGGGCTGAATGTTGGGAATACTGTGCGCACTTATAAACTTTCTTAATAAAATCTATTTGATTAAAAAAATACTGTAGATAATGCTGTACATATTCTTTCTATTCATAAGATATATTTAGTAATGAGCATTAAAAATAGAAAGCAACTTTATGTAGCCCTTTATATAGAATTATTTTTTCTTTTTTTTTTGTACAGGTAGATTGATGAACCAAGTTTTGGGTCATGTTGGTCTTCATAAATATGGCTGAGTCACATGGAAAACAAGACATATGGTTGTCTTAATTGACTGAAAGTCTTTATTGCAGCTCACTGGAGGATTCACACGGGATACAAGTCATATCTGTGTTCTAAAAGTCATGGTTTGGATCCTCTTCCACATTGATCCAGCAGGAGAAAAGTAATTTCAATGTTCTGGAAGTGACAATGGCTTTACAATAAAGTCCAACCCAAGTATACATAAGAGGAGTCATTTCAAACTACTTCTTATTTGGAGATTTTACAATGGAGAGAAAATATATCAGACACCAGAAGGTTCACAAGGGAGAGAAGTCATATCAGTGTTCTGAATGTGATAAAACTTTTACAGTGAAGTCACATCTTATCACACACCAGATGATTCACACTGGAGAGAAGCCATATCAGTGTTCTGAATGTGATAAAGCTTTTACACAGAAGTCAAGTCTTATCACACACCAGATGATTCACACTGGAGAGAAGCCATATCAGTGTTCTGAATGTGATAAAGCTTTTACACAGAAGTCAAGTCTTATCACACACCAGATGATTCACACTGGAGAGAAGTAATTTTAATGCTCTCAATGTGACAAAACTTTTACAGTTAATGTCGGTCTAATCGATCATCGGAGGATTCATACATTTCTGCATAGATTAAATTCTGGAAGAAAAGAGATATTAAAGAAGTTTCAGGTGTCACAAGTTTGTTTCACATCCCCAATGTCATCCCACAAGCTAGAGAAGAAGGGAAAAGATAAAATGTTACTTTTAAAGAAACAAACTAAAACAAACTGGAATGTAATGATCGGATGAACTGAGTTTAGTGTTTATGTCCATCAATACACAACTAGAAGGGATTTGAATATTTTACCTTTTGACAATTGTTTTTAAGATAAGCATCAATAACTGAACAGCTTCCCTCATGATTCTCATCTTTATCTTTTTTATGGAGCTTTGACTGAACATGCAATGCATTTTCATGATTCACCAACTGAGTTGTGTTTCCTAGCATTTTCTTCATTTCTGGATCCTGAGGTAATACATGACCAACACTGCCTCAGTACCAGAGACTAGGATGGGGTCTATTGTCATCTTACCAAGTCTCTGAAGCCTCATTGGGAGAGCCCATTATAGGTTCTTCCGACTAGTAATACATCATCAGCCAGGCTTGAGGTCTCCAGCTAAGCCCACCTTGTCCACTCCTCCCATTACATGTTCCATCTCCTCTCCCATTATCAATGCCTCCTTTCCACATTTCATCTCTCATTAATATTATTATACAGGATTTATGGCGCCAACAGTTTGCTCAGCGGTTTACAATATAACGGGAGACAATACAGCAACAATACAAGAGGGATAGGAGGGCCCTGCTCTTTGGAGCTTACATTCTAGGAGGGAGGGGCTAGTGGTACAAAAGGTAGTAACTGTGGGGGATGGACTGGTAGGAAGAGTAGAAGATTCCATTATTAGCTGAGGGCAGGATAGGCTTCCCTGAAGAGAGAGGTTTTCACAGATCGCCTAAAAGTGAGCAGAGTAGGCAATAGTCTGATAAATTTGGGTAGAGAGTTCCAGAGGATGGGGGAAGCTCTGGAGACAAGCATGAGAGGAGACAAGGGAGCTAGAGAGCAATAGGTTGTGAGAGGAGCGGAGAGTACGTTTTGGGTGATATTTGGAGACAAGATCGGTGATGTAATTTGGGGCAGAGTTATAAATGGCTTTATATGTTATTGTTAATGTTTTTGAATTTTATCCGTTGGGCAATGGGAAGGCAGTGGAGGGATTGGCAGAGAGGGGTGGAGGACACTGAGTGGAGGGATTGGCAGAGAGGGGTGGCTGATACAGAATAGTTAGTAAGGTGGATGAGTCTGGCAGCAGCGTTCATGATAGACTGGAGCGGGGATAGCCTGCGATGAGGTCGGCCAATGAGGAGGGAGTTACAATAGTCAAGAAGGGATATAACAAGGGAGTAAATAAGTTCCTTAGTGGTTTCCGAGGTTAAGAACGGACGTATCTTGGAGATATTGTGGAGGTGAAGTCTACAAGATTTGGACAGTGATTGGATTTGGGACTGAAAGGACAGATGGGAGTCTAGGATTACACCTAGTACCCTGGCATGAGGGGAGGGACTGATGATTGTGTTATTGATCTTGATGGAGAAGTCGGGGAGGGGGCACAGGCTGGGGGGAATACTAAGAGCTCAGTTTTGGAAAGATTGAGTTTGAGGAAGTGGAGGGACATCCATTCCGATATGTCGCTTAGTAAGTTAGTAATGCGAGAGGAGACTGAAGAGGTGAGGAGTAGAAAGATAGATGTGTGTGTCATCAGCATAGAGATGGTACTTAAAACCATGGCAGAAGGGAGAGGAGGTGTAGATGTAGAAGAGTAGGGGTCCAAGGACGAAACCTTGAGGTACCCCTATGGAAAAAGGGAGTGGAGAGGAGGAGGCAGAGTTATAGTTAACGATGAACAAGCTCTGCAATAGGTAGGAGAACCAGGAGAGAGCAGAGTCTTGGAGGCCAACTGAGTGGAGTTTTTTGAGGAGGAGGGGTTGGTCAACCATATCAAAAGCTGCAGAGAGGTCAAGTAGTAAGAGTATGGAGTAGTGGCCATTGGTTGGGATGAGTATGGAGTAGTGGCCATTGGTTGGGATGAGTATGGAGTAGTGGCCATTGGTTGGGATGAGTATGGAGTAGTGGCCATTGGTTGGGATTAGTACGGAGTAGTGGCCATTGGTTGGGATTAGTACGGAGTAGTGGCCATTGGTTGGGATTAGTACGGAGTAGTGGCCATTGGTTGGGATTAGTATTGAGTAGCGGCCATTGGTTGGAATGAGTACAGAGTAGTGGCCATTGGTTTTAGCAGTTATATTATTAGTGGGTTTTAGTAGGGCAGTTTCAGTGGAGTGTAGTGAGCAAAAGCCAGACTGTAAAGGGTCAAGAAGGTTTTTGTTGGTTAGTTAGGAGCTCAGGTGATTGTAGACTAAGCGTTCTAAGAGTTTAAAAGTAAACAAGAGCAGGGAGATGGGTCTTAAGTTGTTCAGGTTGGTGGTGTCCAGCGAGAGCTTTTTAAGTATGGGAGTGATGTGCGCATGCTTTAGAGGGGAGGGGAAGGGCCCAGTAGAGAGGGAGAGATTGAAGATGTGAGTGAGGGAGCATAGAATGGAAGAAGAGGGTGACCGTAGTAGTTGTGAGGGGACAGGATCCAGGGGGCAGGTAGTGAGACAGGCTTCTGAGAAACCTTAGTGACCTCTTCGGTAGTAGGAAGGTCAGAAGAGGAAAGTGTGGAGGGAGGTTTAGTATAAGTTATGCTAAGTGGTATGTGTTCCGTTCTCAAAACACTGACAATGTGTGGCTCTAAATGGACAGCTAAACCCTTGTCAGAATCTCCAGCAAACAGAAGCCCACTGCTTGTGTTGTCTACCAAAGAATCCAACTTTATTTTATAGGTGAAACTGAAACACAATACAATGACAGCATATCAGTATACATAGAATAACTAGTGTAACATAAATGACAGATGACACAGCAGAAAGGCACTTACAGGTGATGATGTCTCAAGCCCCTTGGGAGAGAAGCAAGCACACTGCATCCACAGTTAATAGAAGTCTAAAATGGCTGACGAACTTCATAAACCAAGAGTCACTTCCTGTCTGAGAGCTTACATATCCAGAGGAGAACTGCCATACATGTTTGCCACTAGATGGCCGTGGTACACTACATGTCCCATATAAGTAACTTTAATTCAATTAGCCTGTGAAGGCAACACAGTATGGATGTCTGTGCAGTGGCAATGCCCCTACGAATTGCATCAATCTTGTTTTTTAAATGATTTTTTAATCTCGTGAGCAGTGAGTGAGGTACTGGGTGGAGGTGGAGAAAGTTGAGAGTTAGAAGTAGAGAAGAGACGACGAGGACTGGATGACAAGCTATTGATGAGAGTGACAAAGTAGGCTTGTCTGGCAGCATGGAGGGAGGAATTGTATGTTAAGAAAGCAGATTTATATCGGGTGAATGCTTGGTGAGATTTGGTTTTACACCACATTCGCTCCAGCGCACGACTATGTCGTTTAAGATCTCTGGTGTTGTCAGTCTGCCAAGGTTGTAATGGTCGGGGGCGGATGCTTCGTGTTAGAGGAGCAAGTGAGTCTAATGTGGATGAAAGTGAACTGTTGTAGACAGCAGTGGCCAGGTCAGGGCAGGACAGGGGAGAGATTCTGTCATAGAGTTGGTCAGTTGCAGAGTGGAAAGGAGAAGGGTTCAAGTTGTGAAGGTTTCTGCAGTTGGTTGGGATGAGTACGGAGTAGTGGCCATTGGTTGGGATGAGTACGGAGTAGTGGCCATTGTTTTGGATGAGTATGCAGTAGTGGCCATTGGTTGGGATGAGTATGGAGTAGTGGCCATTGGTTGGGATGAGTACGGAGTAGTGGCCATTGGTTGGGATGAGTACGGAGTAGTGGCCATTGGTTGGGATGAGTATGGAGTAGTGGCCATTGGCTGGGATGAGTATGGAGTAGTGGCCATTGGTTGGGATGAGTATGGAGTAGTGGCCATTGGTTGGGATGAGTATGGAGTAGTGGCCATTGGTTGGGATGAGTATGGAGTAGTGGCCATTGGTTGGGATGAGTATGGAGTAGTGGCCATTGGTTGGGATGAGTATGGAGTAGTGGCCATTGGTTTTAGCAGTTAGTAGATCATTAGTGAGTTTTAGTAGGGTAGTTTCAGTGGAGTGTAGTGAGGGAATGCCAGACTGTAAAGGGTCGAGAAGGTTGTTGTCAGTGAGATGGGAGCTCAGGCGATTGTAGACTAAGAGTTCTAATAGTTTAGAGGTAAATGGCAGCAGGGAGATGGGTCTTAAGTTGTTCAGGTTGGTGGGGTCCAGGGAGGGCTTAAGTATGGGAGTGATGTGCGCATGCTTTAGAGGGGAGGGGAAGGCACCAGTAGAGAGGGAAAGATTGAAGATGTGAGTGAGGGAGCATAGGATGGAAGAAGAAGGTGACTGTAGTAGTTGTGAGGGGACAGGATCCAGGGGGCAGGTAGTGAGACGGGCTTCTGAGAAACCTTAGTTGACCTCTTTGGTAGTAGCAAGGTCAAAAGAGGAAAGTGTTGAGGGAGGTTTAGTATAAGGTATGCTAAGTGGGATGGATGTCTGTGCAGTGGAGATGCCCCTACGAATTACATGAATCTTGTTTTTGAAGTGATTTGCAATCTCGTGAGCACTGAGTGAGGTACTGGGTGGAGGTGGAGAAAGTTGAGAGTTAGAAGTAGAGAAGAGACGACAAGGACTGGATGACAAGGTATTGATGAGAGTGACAAAGTAGGCTTGTCTGGTAGCATGGAGGGAGGAATTGTATGTTAAGAAAGCAGATTTATATCGGGTGAATGCTTGGTGAGATTTGGTTTTACGCCACATTCGCTCCAGCACACGACTATGTCGTTTAAGATCTCTGGTGTTGTCAGTCTGCCAAGGTTGTAATGGGCGGGGCCTGATGCTTCATGTTAGAGGAACAAGTGAGTCTAATGTGGATGAAAGTGAAGTGTGAAGGTGATGAGATTGTGATCATAGAGAGGAAAGGGGGTGTTTGTGAGGTTGTAGGATATCATCTCATGGGTGACAACCTTTCAGGCAGGTCTGCGGCTGTGACACCAGCTAGAAAGAAGTCTCTGCTCAGTGAGAAAACAACATCCCAAGCTGATGCAGGCCTTCCAATACTGAGTTACTGCTGATTTAGGGGATGTATTCAGCAGTAAAACGTAAGCCCAGCTGGCCACTTGTGTTCCATGTGGTTCTGCCAAATGGGATTCCATCAGGTGAAGATCAGAAATCCTTGTTCCATGTTTTCTCTTTCCAGCTATTACTCCTCTCCATAGACTAATCACACAATACAACTGCCAGAGATCTGAACTTACAAAGTGCTGAGTGTGCGGTCATATTCCTACCACTTCTTCCGGGGGACTGACATTCCTCTGATTGGGGTTCACAATAATCACTCTGAGTGCACACATCTCTTTTTGGTGTAAAGTTTGTAAATAAAACTTCTTCTCCCTGGAAATATTACAACGTTGGCACCAAAGTGTAACTATGGGCAAAATCAATAATGACGTTAATAATGAAATCTGTCATTAGCAGAGCAGGCTTTGTTTTTCCGAGTCTCCTATTGTTTTATTTTTTGTTGTCCCTCCCAGTAGATATTTTTTGTCTACTTCCTGTAGAAGGCCAAGTCTTTTGGGAAAAATGGCAGTTGGAGGGGTTGGGGCAAATCCTATAACACTGCTGGGGGTGCTCACAACTGTCAGTTGTCATTCATATGGGGGGTTGGACCTTATAGAGAACCTGTTGCTGTAACTGCTGTAGAAGCGTTAGCTGAAGTTGGGCTTTACTTGTTGTGTGTCTTACTTATAACTCAGGTCTGCGACTAAAAAGCTGTTTGATTATTTTCAGCTAATTTCCATGTATTTTGGTGTGCTGAAAACAAATAAAATATTGAAAAAACTCCTAGACGTCATGATTTGCCACAAAATGCAAAATTGTCTTCAAATTTATAAAAAAAAAAAATTGGGTTTTTTTTTTTTATATTATGGGTTTTTAACCATATTTAAAGTCCAAATTACTATTAATTAATTCACATAAGTGCATTTAAGGTATAAAATGCCAAAAAAACCTTAAAGGGGTTGTCCGAATTACGTAAAAAAAAATATAGCACTGTAAATCTGATGGTCAGCAATATATACATAAGCTAAGCAAGTTTTAGGGAAACAAATTCTATTTCCTCATTTCCCTAGTTCTCTTCTGGCCCTTTGTTGTTATTTGCAGGTAAACAATCTCTGCCCCTCCCTCCCTGCAAAGGGGGTGAATACATGTGCTGCTCTGAGTGACATGTCTGACTACTGAGGGTAAGCCTCAGCCCTGAGTCTGTGCTTCTAATGGTAGAAGGGGTCAATCTTTCCTGAAGAATCCAGTGGGTGGGATACCAAATACCCTTGTTTTCTGTGTCTATGGGACAGTCGAGACCGACAAAATCACTGGACCAAGAAGAGGTGACAGCCGAGGGTAACTTTGGTACCTTCCCATAAAGTTCTTCTACCACCTCTCCACATAAAATTGGGTTTGATGAAGCAATTTGTAAAATCACTTCCAAGAGACGGAGAATGCTTCAAATTCAAATGGTCACCAACTTTCCAGGCCAGTCAGGGGTAAAATTGAAGGAAGGTGTGTTCATCAGACCAGACATTAGAAGGCTTAGAGTTGATCAAGATTTTGTCAATACCATGACGGATCCTCACAAAGAAGGGTGGATTGCATTTAAAGAAGTCGTACAGAAATTTTTAGGCAATACCAAAGATCCTCACTACAAAAAGATTGTCAGACAAATGCTGAAAGCATTTCAAGCTTTAGGTTGCTTGATGAGTTTGAAAGTGCATTTCCTCCAGTCCCACCTTGACTACTTTCCTGAAAATTTGGGAGCTGTGAGTGAGGAACAAGGTGAACGAGTCCACCAAGACATTAAAGAGATGGAAAGGAGATACCAGGGAAAATGGTGCATTACAATGAGTAGTAGTAGTAGTTTTGAGGGGACAGGATCCAGGGGGCAGGTAGTGAAACAGGCTTCTGAGAAGACCTTGAAGACCTCTTCAGTGGTAGCGAGGTCAAAGGAGAAGAGTGTTGAGGGAGGTATGGTATGAGGAATGCTAGGTGGGGTGGGTGTCTGTGTAGTGGCGATGTCCCTAGGAATTGTGTCAATCTTGTTTTGGAAGTGGTTTGCAATCTCGTGGGCAGTGAGTGAGGCACTAGGTGGGGGTGGAGAAAATAGGGAGTTAAAGGTAGAGAAGAGCCGGTGAGGACTTGAAGAGAAGGTATTGATGGGAGTGTCAAAGTAGGCTTGTTTGGCAGCATAAAAGGAAGAAGTGTATGTTAGGAAGGCAGATTTATAACAGGTGAACGCTTGGTGGGATTTGGTTTTACGCCATATTCACTCCAGCGCACGACTGTGTCATTTGAGATTCCGGGTCTGGTCAGTCTGCCAAGGTTGTAGAGGTCAGGGCCTGATGCTTCATGTTGTTAGAGGAGCAAGTGAGTCTAATGTGGATGATATTTACTGTCCTGCTGTAAAAGGTGTAAATGATCACCCGCATGTTTCCTGTAGTAGCAGGGACTACAAACTCCTATCAGGAATATTAGGATGGGTACCTACCCGAGGGGGTCAACTTTTTGGATTTGGAGGAAACATTTCACATGGTTTCTTTCATTAATGACACCAATAAGGGGAGTCTCACTTCATTAACAATAGGAGAGCCAATCACAGGCCAGTAACATTTCATCCCCATTGGTCCAATGGATTCCTAGTCCTTCCAGATACATTGCTTCTTGTGTGTAAGGAGCACCCTAAAATGGCTTCCCTTCAATTCCACCCATAGCTGTACTTTAGGTGATGTTGCCCCTCCCCCATATCTGTAAGGGAAAGCCTCAATTTCTCCCAATACTCTCCTGACATAGTGCAAACAAAACCAACCCAAACCTCCAACAAATAACAATAGAAACAATACTAAGCGTAGATGTGCGGGCCGGGTTGGTAGCAAACGGGCAGGCAGGGCACAAGGAGCAGGCGGAAGAGTAGTTAGGTATAGCCAAAGTCAGGACAGGCGGAGTTCATTCAGAATCAGGGATCGAAGCAGAATCTGGATCAGGCAGAAAGTAGACAGGATGCAGGTACAGGGGCCCATGGGAAACATACACCAAGGCCCTGATCACAGGCCTGGCCATTCCTTAAATACACCTGCTGTAATCAGCCTCAGGTAATGGCTCATTGCAGGAGTGGTTGCTGAGAGCACCCGCTGGCCAGCCCTGGTACTGCAGCCTACAAGGCAGGTGAGTCCCACCACCACTGGCAAGTCCATTCCTGACAGGAAGTCGGGGTACACTTGGCTTCTCAGTGGTTTCCCGGTTCCTGGAGATGGCGTGGAATGAAGGGGTCCATGGAGTCCTGGGGACATTTTTTTATTTCTTGTTCACAACTTTTAAAAATCATTTTATTCCTGAAGATCACTAAACCCCAAATCTGATATATTCTTTGATAGCAGACACCCTATATAATACAATGTTGGGAGTTGTCATTTTCTATGTTACATGATATTAGCACAACAGTTTATGAAAGGCAACATTTCAGGAACAATATAGTAACGTTTATTTCTGAGCACATAAATGCAATTCATGACCTATTTTCTGGTGAAATATAAAAGATGAGGTTGTGCCGAGGAAATGGGATTCCCAACATGTCAAGCCGTAACACTGTGTGCACTTGGAACGCTTTAATAGCCCCTCCAGGTCATCAGTATAGAGTTACACAGGAGCACTGGTGCTCCAATCATTGCTCTCCCTCCGGCGTGTGCGCTGATATGTAACGTGTGTGGGGATCACTGTGTTCCTATGTAGGCGCCCCAATGTACATGTCACATCCTGGTCTGTGTATAGGAGGTCCGCTGAGCTCCCTCTGTCCTTCCCAGTGACACCCACCATGACAGCACCGGGCTCTGCTGTCCAACATGGTGTTAGGGGGAGGGACACATCTCAGTGGTGGGTGTGGGAATGATAGGCGGCTTCACAGCCACTTGTATCACTTCCACATGACAGCCAACATTTGGATTTACTAAAGTCCACACACTCCCGGCTGTATAGCGGTGGGGAGTGTTGTAAAAAAACATGTCTGCAGCATTGTTAAATATACAAATCCCCAGCAAGTGGCTGCAGGTTCATATTTTACCCCCCCCCCCCCTATCCTGGCACCCTAAGATGGTTGCCTAAGCTGCCTTAAGATAGTCATTGGATTTTGGGACCTGTATGTGGCAAGGCTGCCAGAAAGTCTGTCACTTGTGGTGTCCTCATACTGGGGAGAAGTAGCAGAATGTGTTTTGGGGTGTAATCCCACATCTCCCCATGGCGTGTGCCAGAAATAGCTCATTAAATGACAACTTGGTGTAAATAGATTTTGTTTTTCATTTTCCAATAACTTATGGCAAAAACTGTAAATGTTCCATGGACACAACATGTCTCTCAGCACATACCTTGGGATGTATCCTTCCCATAAAGGGGACATTTGGGGATGTTTGTAAGGTCCGGGCATTTTACTGCCTCAAGAAATGTGATCGGCAGTCAGAAAGTAACAGCGACGTAAAAGCTGCATAAATTCCATTCTATATCCCATAGTTTGTAGACGCCATAACTTCACACAGACCAATCAATATCCACGGATTCAGCTATGCTTCTACCAAAGACACGGAGCAGAATACACGTTGTACTACATGTATGAAGAAATCTGATTTTATGGGATATGTTTTATAACAAAGTAGAAGATATCACAGGCAGGAAGCTCCATGTGGGAGGAATTATAGAGGAGACGTTGCTGGAAGTGTGAGCAGAGGAGGTAATGAGATTGTATTTGATCATATCTCCCATCACTCTCCTGGTCAGGCTCCGGTCACACCAGGAATTGTATGTTTCTCATGATTCCCCACAGTCAGTTTCCTCCTGCTCATGGGCCAATCGCACTGCACTTTGTGAATGGGCTGCATTGAAACACTGAGGACTTCATAATCCTTCCCATGGACCCCTCCCCCTTTATATTTCCCCTCTTACCATACAAACTGCTTTGGCAATGCTACAATGTCATTTGTTCCTGCCAATAAAGCTCATTGAATTGAGAGGGAAAGAGAAGGAAAGATGGTGTCACTAATCATGGTGGGACGCCTCATTTGCGGAGTTCCCGGTTTTGTCCTCTAACCCCCCGGTCACATCCAGCTTACAGTGAAGTCGTACGATTTCCAAGTTGGGGGAAATGCCGATTTCAGGAGTGACACCGATGTCTATGCCAATCCCACTAATAGTAGTGCAGGGACGACTTTAGAAATCGCTGTGACTCCCACCAAGTCACACCCACCGATATGACCCGTCATTGTGGGCAGTAGGGGGCGACTTGTGATCTGCAAGAAGCATAGCATGGAAATGGCATGCCGAGTGACACGCCATGTGACCGGGGACTAAACACTGAAAGAAGTGGAGTTCTCTCTCAGCCAACCTCTCTCTGTATTTGTTTCTTCCATAGAGAAAACCCCGAGAGTCCTGGATGGGAATGATTGGTTTCCACAAAAAGACAATCAGCAGAAAGAAATGTCCTGTGTTGGTGGTGTCACTGGAAGGAAAGAAATGTCCTGTGTTGTTGGTGTCACTGAAAGGAAATAAATGTCCAGTGTTGGAGGTGACTTCTCTGTAAAAGCTTTGCCACATTCAGAACACTGATATGGCTTCTCTCCAGTGTGAACAATCTGGTGTGCAATAAGATATGACTTCTTTGCAAAAGCTTTATCACATTCAGAACATTGATATTCAGAACACTGATATGGCTTCTCTCCAGTGTGAATCCTCTGGTGTCTGATAATCTTTGACATTGATGTAAAAGCTTTATCACATTCAGAACACTGATATGGCTTCTCTCCACTGTGATTCCTCTGGTGTCTGATAAGGTTTGACTTCGATGTAAAAGATTTGCCACAATTAGAACACTGATATGACTTCTCTACAGTGATATGTTTTGCCTCCATTGTCACATCCAGAACACTGAAATGACTTCTCTCTTGTCCTCTGAGGCTGGATCAATGTTGAAGAGGATCCAAAACTTTTATGACTTTTAGAACGTGGATCTGACTTGTATCCCGTGTGAATCCTCCAGTGAACTGCAATAAAGACTTTCAGTCAATTAGGACAACCATATGTCTTGTTTCCATGTGACTTAGTTGTATTTAGGAAGACTAACATGACTGAAAATTTGGTTCACCCATCCACCTGCATAAAAAATAAATATCAGAATTCTATATAAAGGACTAAATAAAGGTTCTGTTAATTATTAAAATGTATCTGATACATAGAAAGCATATGTACAGCAATATAGAAATGTTTAATCAAATAGATTTGATTAAGAAAGTTTCTAAGTGCGCACAGTATTCCCGACATTCAGCCCAGACAATGGAGTCATACATTCTCACGTATAGGCAGTTGTGGCACTGTTACAGATCATACAGAACAATAACTTGCTTTGTCTATGGTGTCACTTTTACCTTTTATAAACAAATGAACAGAGAAAAGAAGAAACAACATAGAACAATTCAGCTGTACACGGCAAGTAACTCCCCCCAGTACATACATAGATAGCTGACACCGATCAATGAGGCCCGTGTCTACAGGATCATACCCCAAGTATGGGTCTCCAATGTAGTTACCATTTAGTAGGATGGAACTGGATCGGTCTTTTTTTTGTGGCTAAAAAAGTTAAACCTGTAAAGTGTCTGAAGACGTACCTGGGGGGGAGAAACACCCCGAATATCCAGCCAGTTCTGCCAGAGAGACATACAGTATCTCACAGAAGTGAGCCCCCCCCCCCCCTTAAATTTTTGTAAATATTTGATTCTCTTTTCATGTGACAACACTGAAGAAATGAAACTTTGTTACAATGTGACGTAGTCAGTGTACAGCTTGTATAACATGGAAATTTGCTGTCCCCTCAAAATAACTCAACACACCGCCATTAATGTCTAAACCGCCGACAACAAAAGTGAGTCCCCCCCCTAAGTGACAAGGTCCAAACTAGCCATTTTCCCTCCCCAGTGTCATGTGACTTGTTTGTGTTACAAGGTCTCCCCAGCTTCTCACCCCTCCCCCATACACATCCCTCCTCAGCTTCTCACCCCTCCCCCATACACATCCCTCCCAGCTTCTCACCCCTCCCCTATACACATCCCTCCCCAGCTTCTCACCCCTCCTCCATACACATCCCTCCCCAGCTTCTCACCCCTCCCCTATACACACCCCTCCCCTGCTTCTCACCCCTCCCCCATACACATCCCTCCCCAGCTTCTCACCCCTCCCCTATACACATCCCTCCCAGCTTCTCACCCCTCCCCTATACACATCCCTCCCCAGCTTCTCACCCCTCCCCCATACACATCCCTCCCCAGCTTCTCACCCCTCCCCTATACACATCCCTCCCCAGCTTCTCACCCCTCCCCCATACACATCCCTCCTCAGCTTCTCACCCCTCCCCCACACACATCCCTCCCCAGCTTCTCACCCCTCCCCTATACAAATCCCTCCCAGCTTCTCACCCCTCCCCTATACACATCCCTCCCAGCTTCTCATTCCTCCCCCATACACATCCCTCCTCAGCTTCTCACCCCTCCCCCATACACATCCCTCCTCAGCTTCTCACCCCTCCCCCATACACATCCCTCCTCAGCTTCTCACCCCTCCCCTATACACATCCTTCCCAGCTTCTCGCCCCTCCCCCATACACACCCCTCCCAGCTTCTCACCCCTCCCCCATACACATCCCTCCCAGCTTCTCAAACCTCCCTCATACGTATCCTCTACCAGCTTTTAACCCCTTCCCCATATATATCCCTTCCCAGCTTCTCACCCTCTCCCCCATACACACCCCTCCCAGCTTCTCACCCCTCCCCCATACACATCCCTCCCAGCTTCTCACCTCTCCCCTATACACATCCCTCCTCAGCTTCTCGCCCCTCCCCCATACACATCCCTCCTCAGCTTCTCACCCCTCCCCCATACACATCCTCCCCAGCTTCTCACCCTCTCCCCCATACACATCCCTCCTCAGCTTCTCACCCCTCCCCCATACACATCCCTCCCAGCTTCTCAAACCTCCCTTATACGTATCCTCTACCAGCTTTTAACCCCTTCACCATATATATCCCTTCCCAGCTTCTCACCCTCTCCCCCATACACATCTCTCCCCAGCTTCTCACCCCTCCCCCATACACATCCCTCCCAGCTTCTCACCCCTCCCCCATACACATCCCTCCCTAACTTCTCACCCCTCCCCAGTTTCTCACCCATCCCCCATACATATCTTCTTTAGCTTCTCGCCCCTCCCCCATACACAACTGTAATGGAACTGACCCCAGACTGCGCTTGAGTACTTCCATTAGAATACCACTTTCCCCTCCGAACACCAACCACAGACACCACAGCCGACCATACAAGACTAGACACTAGTCCTGAAGTAAACCAGAAGGTAGACTACATTATTTGAACACAGATACAAGATATATACACTCAGGGGACAATCCCCCCTCCCTGCATAATGACCCTGGGGCGGGGCAATCTACATTTAGTAACAAGAGACACAAAGGTATTCAAACTTCACACCAGCAGACAGTCCCATCAGGAGGGAGGGCCGCTGGAGACACCCCCCACCAACCAATAAACACAAACACATACATCCCATAATAGTTTGCTCCCAAGCCAGACACACAATTGAACAATGGGATGCAACCACATGGCATTAAACAATGAACAACCCCCCCACCCCACCTATACATGTCTACACAATATCAGGACATCTCACCCTGCACCTCTAACAGGCACAGGGTGACTTACACATAAGAGGGATATGGGGAGCTGAAACAGGGGTCTCCCCACCCTTCCAAAAGGGGCTGTGTTCCATGGACCCAGCACCCAAAGTGACTCCCGTCACAAAAGCCCTCCCCAACATCTCACCCCTCCCCCATACACATCCCTCCCAGCTTCTCACTCCTCCCCCATACATATTTTTCACCCAACTTCTCACCCCTCCCCCATACACATCCCTCCCCAACTTCTCACCCCTCCCCCATACACATCCCTCCTCAGCTTCTCACCCCTCCCCCATACACATCCCTCCTCAGCTTCTCACCCCTCCCCCATACACATCCTTCCCCAGCTTCTCACCCCTCCCCCATACACATCCCTCCCATCTTCTCACCTCTCCCCTATACACACCCCTCCCAGCTTCTCACCCCTCCCCCATACACATCCCTCCCAGCTTCTCAAACCTCCCTCATACGTATCCTCTACCAGCTTTTAACCCCTTCCCCATATGTATCCCTTCCCAGCTTCTCACCCTCTCCCCCATACACACCCCTCCCAGCTTCTCACCCCTCCCCCATACACATCCCTCCCATCTTCTCACCTCTCCCCTATACACATCCCTCCCAGCTTCTCACCTCTCCCCTATACACATCCCTCCCAGCTTCTCACCCCTCCCCCATACACATCCCTCCCATCTTCTCACCTCTCCCCTATACACACCCCTCCCAGCTTCTCACCTCTCCCCCATACACATCCCTCCCAGCTTCTCAAACCTCCCTTATACGTATCCTCTACCAGCTTTTAACCCCTTCACCATATATATCCCTTCCCAGCTTCTCACCCCTCCCCCATACACATCTCTCCCCAGCTTCTCACCCCTCCCCCATACACATCCCTCCCAGCTTCTCACCCCTCCCCCATACACATCCCTCCCTAACTTCTCACCCCTCCCCAGTTTCTCACCCATCCCCCATACATATCTTCTTTAGCTTCTCGCCCCTCCCCCATACACAACTGTAATGGAACTGACCCCAGACTGTGCTTGAGTACTTCCATTAGAATACCACTTCCCCCTCCGAACACCGACCACAGACACCACAGCTGACCATACAAGACCAGACACCAGTCCTGAAGTAAACCAGGAGGTAGACTACTTTATTTGAACACAGATACAAGATATATACACTCAGGGGACAATCCCCCCTCCCTGCATAATGACCCTGGGCGGGGCAATCTACATTTAGTAACAAGAGACACACAGGTATTCAAACTTCACACCAGCAGACAGTCCCATCAGGAGGGAGGGCCGCTGGAGACACCCCCCACCAACCAATAAACACAAACACATACATCCCATAATAGTTTGCTCCCAAGCCAGACACACAATAGAACAATGGGATGCAACCACATGGCATTAAACAATGAACAACCCCCCACCCCACCTAGACATGTCTACACAATATCAGGACATCTCACCCTGCACCCCTAACAGGCACAGGGTGACTTACACATAAGAGGGATATGGGGAGCTGAGACAGGGGTCTCCCCACCTCTCCAAAAGGGGCTGTGTTCCATGGACCCAGCACCCAAAGTGACTCCCGTCACAAAAGCCCTCCCCAACATCTCACCCCTCCCCCATACACATCCCTCCCAGCTTCTCACTCCTCCCCCATACATATTTTTCACCCAACTTCTCACCCCTCCCCCATACACATCCCTCCCCAACTTCTCACCCCTTCCCCATACACATGCCTCCCAGCTTCTCACCCCTCCCCCATACATATCCCCTCCTAGCTTCTCCCCCCTCCACAGCTTTTCACCCCTGCCCCATACACATCTCTCCCAGCTTCTCACCCATCCCCCATACACATTCCCCCCCCAACTTCTCACCCCTACTAAGCTTCTCACCCCTCCCCCATACACATCAATCCCCATCTTCTCACCCCTCCCCCATACACATCAATCCCCATCTTCTCACCCCTCCCTCCCAGCTTCTCACCCCTCCCCCATACATATGCCCTCCCAGCTTCTCACCTCTCCCCCATACACAGCCCTCTCAGCTTCTCCCCCCTCCCCCATACACAGCCCTCCCAGCTTCTCACCCCTCCCCCATACATATCCCCTCCCAGCTTCTCACCCCTTCCCCATACATATCCCCTCACAGCTTCTCACCCCTCCCCCATACATATCCCCTCACAGCTTCTCACCCCTTCCCCATACATATCCCCTCACAGCTTCTCACCCCTCCCCCATAAACATCCTCTTTCTACACGTGAGGGGGGTCTGTGAGGGGTGGTCACTTTGGGTGGAGGGTCCATGGAACCCAGCTCACTTTGGAGAGGTGGGGATACCCCTGTCTCCGTTCCCCATATCCCTCTTATGTGTAAGTCACCCTGTGCCTGTTAGGGGTACAGGGGGATCTGTCCTAATATTGTGTGGGGGTTGTTATTGAATGCCATGTGGTTGCATCCCATTGTTCTATTGTCTGTCTGGCTTGGGAGCAAACTATTATGGGATGTATGTGTTTGTGTATTAGCTTAGTGGGGAGGGGGTGTCTCTAGAATCCCTCCCCCCTGATGGGACTGTCTGCTGGTGTGAAGTTTGATTACCTGTGTGTCTCTTGTTACTAAATGTAGACTGCCCCGCCCTGTGATGTAATACAGGGATGGGGGACTGTCCCCTGAGTGTATATATCTTGTATCTGTGTTCAAATAATGTAGTCTACCTCCTGGTTTACTTCAGGACTGGTGTCTGGTCTTGTATGGGCGGCTGTGGTGTCTGTGGTGTCTGTGGTCGGTGTTCGGACGGGGAAGCGGTATTCTAACGGAAGTAGTCAAGCGCAGTCTGGGGTCGTTTCCATGACATCCCCAAAAAGACTTGCAGCTGGAATTGCAGCCAAAGGGGGTCCTACAAAGTACTGACTCCGGGGGGCCAAATACAAATGCCGCCACACTTTTCACAGGTTTATTGGTCACAAATGTTGGAAACCATTTCTCATTTTCCTTCCACTTCACAATTATGTGCCACTTTGTGTCGGTCTATCACATCCAATCCCAATAAATACATTGTAACATGACAACATGGGGGGGCATTTCAAGGCACTGTAATGTGTATTGCTATCATGTAGGGGACCAATAGCCTCCTATATGATGGCATATAGGTGACAGGTTCTCTTTATGGAGACCCCCGGGGTCTATTAGACTCTGGATGTCTCCTGTCTGCTCCACTGCAGATGATGGAACACAGACCGCCTTCCATCAGCTACTTCCCCCGGCACTGATCCTGGTCTGTGTATAGGAGGTCCACTGAGCTCCTGCCGCCCTTCCCAGCGACACCCACCATGACAGCACAGGGCTCTGCTGTCCCACATGGTGTCAAGGGGGGAGGGGCACATCTCAGTGATGGGAATGATAGGCGGCTTCACAGCCAATTGTATCACTTCCACATGACAGCCGACATTCGGATTTACTAAAGTCCACACACTCCCGGCTGTATAGCGGTGGGCACTGTGGGGAAATAACACGTCTGCAGCGTTGTTAACAATCCGAATCTCCAGCAAGTGACTGGAGATTCAAATTTAACCGCCCCCCATCCTGACACCCTAGGATGGTTGCCTGAGCTGCCTTATGCTGGGCATGGAGCCAGGTGCGCAGTCATTGGTAATTGAGTAATATCTGGGTGGAGCCAGGTGCACAGTCATTAATATTAAAGTGGTATGTGGGTGGAGCCAAGTGCACAGTCATTAATAAGTTGGTATATGGGTGGGGCCAGGTGCACAGTCATTGATGATAAAGCGGTATGTGAGTGGAGCCAGGTGCAGTCATTGATAATAAGGCGGTATGTGGGTGGAGCCAGGTATACGGTCATTGGTAGTTGAGCGGTATGTGGGTGGCGCTAGGCGCATGGCCAATAGTAGTTGAGCGGTATGTGCAGGGGTGGACTGACAACTCAAGGGGCCCCCGGGCAATAGGGGATCATGGGGCCTCTGTGTCCTTTACCAAACTCAAAAAAGCCTATGAAAAAGGTACGAGGGGCATCTCATGTGGCCCCCTACTGACCCCGGGCCGTCGGGCAGTGCCTTAGTTTCCAAATGGTCAGTCCACCCCTGGGTATGTGGGTGGAGCCAGGTACACAGTCATTTTAAACGGCAAGTTGTGTCAGTTGCTTTTTTAAAAGTTATTGGAGCCCCAAAAACATTATTTGATAGCCCTCCTCCCCCAACCAATACTAATAAACATTTACCCCCCCCCACCTTGTGACACCAGATATACTCACCCAAGTCCCCCATACAGGTCCCTCACCTCTGGGTCCTGGTGGGGGAACTGCTGATCCAGCTCTGCGATTCACCCCCTGAGATCATCTCTCCTCTGCCATCCCCCCGTGATGACATCATTCTCTTCTCTATTCTGAGAGGACCCCACTGGAGCCCATCTAATAGGGAGTGTCCGTGTCAGGCAGGCACTAATGTGGTCACCCAATGAAGGACCCAAAGCAGACTTGGGGTAGTCATGTGATCACAGATACAGGAAAGTATAAAAGGACTTTTACATTGGAGGGGTATTGTTTTCTTGAATAGACTGGTCAGATAGAGGGGGAGGAGTTTATCATGGGGGAGGAGTTTATCCAGGGGAGGGGCTGTAAAAGATTACTTTACTTGGAAGATGATGTTTATTAACCACTTCCTGACCGCGCTCTAAATGAAAGATGGCTGCAGTGCGGCTCTCTCATTCTGGGAGGATATCCGTGGACGTCCCCCCAGAACAACGCCCCCCACATGGCCCCCTGGGGTCCTTCTGACACAGCTGATCGCATATTGTGGGGAAAAGCCAATCAAAGCTCATCACTTGCCAGTTATTGACATTCCTTTCCTTCTGTGCTGGCACAGCTGCCTATCAGTGACACCTCATCAATGCTCATCAGTGACACCGAGAAATGACCTATTTGCAACATTTCATGACACAAACTAAGAAAACCTTTTTTCCCAACATTTTCAGATTTCTTTCATTTATTTAACAAACAATAAACCCCTCAGAGGTGATTAAATACCACCAAAGGAAAGCTCCATCTGTGTGAAACAAATGATACAAATGTCAAAGGGGTGCAGTGTTCCGTGACGGAGTCATTGTCATCCAAAGTGCAACAGCGCTGAAATGAGTAATTCCACATCATTTCTGGGGCCTTTGCCTGGTGGAGAGAGACCCAGCCTAGAGATACTGTTTGCCCCGACTGATGACCAGAGACTGCGGACATGGTGCAGGAGACGACAGGAGACTGCGGACACAGTACAGGAGATGACCAGAGACTGCGGACACAGTACAGGAGGTGACCAGAGACTGCGGACACAGTACAGGAGATGACCAGAGACTGCGGACATAGTACAGGAGATGACCAGAGACTGAGGACACAGTACAGGAGATGGCCAGAGACTGCGGACACAGTACAGGAGATGACCAGAGACTGCGGACACAGTACAGGAGATGACCAGAGACTGCGGACACAGTACAGGAGATTACCAGAGACTGAGGACACAGTACAGGAGATGACCAGAGACTGAGGACACAGTACAGGAGATGACCAGAGACTGAGGACACAGTACAGGAGATGGCCAGAGACTGCGGACACAGTACAGGGGATGACCAGAGACTGCGGACACAGTACAGGAGATGACCAGAGACTGCGGACACAGTACAGGAGATGACCAGAGACTGCAGACAGTACAGGAGATGAGCAGAGACTGCGGACATAGTACAGGAGATGACCGGAGACTGCGGACACAGTACAGGAGATGAGCAGAGACTGCGGACACAGTACAGGAGATGACCAGAGACTGCGGACACAGTACAGGAGATGACCAGAGACTGCGGACATAGTACAGGAGATGACCAGAGACTGCAGACACAGTACAGGAGATGACCAGAGACTGCAGACAGTACAGGAGATGACCAGAGACTGCGGACACAGTACAGGAGATGACCAGAGACTGCAGACATAATACAGGAGATGACCAGAGACTGCGGACAGTACAGGAGATGACCAGAGACTGCAGACCTTTGAAGTGGGGGGAGTTGTGGAGCGGGTGCCCGAGTTTGGCAAGTACCAGCTTTCACTTCCGTTGTAATTGCCTAGGCGATCGGAAGCAGAGGTTGTCCTCCCCTCCTCCCCCCCCAGTAGTGGACACGTGACAGGTCCCAGAAGACTACGGGGAAATTCACAAAGAGCAGCGCTTCTCGCACATGTGCAGTGGGCAGCCGGCATGTACAGGAGAGCACACGGGGAGACTTCTGAGGGAAAGGGTCGTGGCCTCTGCGTTTCATGCACCATTGGCCTTGAAGGCCAAGGCCAATATTGCCCAGGCCATATTTTGTGGGAGGGGCTACGTTTGTTAAATATGGAAAGGATTCCCTTGAAGTTTAGGGACCAGTCCTGGCTTGCGTTCCACGGCAGGCTCTACGTGAGGGGAAACCTGAAGTGCCGTTCTCTGGATGACCTTGGTTGTCCGAGGACGGAGTGGGGGGGCGAGGTGGAATCTATGGACCACTTCTTGCTTCAGTGTCCCTTCAACATAGAGGTGTATAAAGAGGTGGGGAGGGCTCTGGACATCCCCTTCCTGCACTGCATGTCTTATGCAGAGTGGGTATATGGGGCATTGGAAAGTCATGCTGGTTTTCATTTGAACACTCTTTTTTCTAGTTTGTCTAGTGACCCGTTACTACACATGGAATGCACGGTGTCAGGTTTCCATTCGGCAGAAGGTCCTTCCTGTTCAGGTGGTGGTGTGGAGGAGTGTTGAGGTCTGACAGTGATGGGTATGTACAGGAGAGGAGTACGGAGGTATGACAGTGATGGGTATGTACAGGAGAGGAGTACAGAGGTATGACAGTGATGGGTACATACAGGAGAGGAGTGTGGGGGTATGACAGTGATGGGTATGTACAGGAGAGGAGTACGGAGGTATGACAGCGATGGGTATGTACAGAAGAGGAGTGTGGAGGTATGACAGTGATCGGTATGTACAGAAGAGGAGTGTGGGGGTATGACAGTGATCGGTATGTACAGGAGAGGAGTACGGAGGTATGACAGTGATGGGTATGTACAGGAGAGGAGTACGGAGGTATGACAGTGATCGGTATGTACAGGAGAGGAGTACGGAGGTATGACAGTGATGGGTATGTACAGGAGAGGAGTACGGAGGTATGATAGTGATCAGTATGTACAGGAGAGGAGTGTGGAGGTATGACAGTGATCGGTATGTACAGGAGAGGAGTACGGAGGTATGACAGTGATGGGTATGTACAGGAGAGGAGTGTGGAGGTATGACAGTGATGGGTATGTACAGGAGAGGAGTGTAAAGGTATGACAGTGATCGTTATGTACAGGAGAGGAGTACGGAGGTATGACAGTGATGGGTATGTACAGGGGAGGAGTGTGGGGGGTATGACAGTGATCGGTATGTACAGGAGAGGAGTACAGAGGTATGACAGTGATGGGTATGTACAGGGGAGGAGTACGGAGGTATGACAGTGATGGGTATGTACAGGAGAGGAGTACGGAGGTATGACAGTGATGGGTATGTACAGGAGAGGAGTACGGAGGTATGACAGTGATGGGTATGTACAGGAGAGGAGTACGGAGGTATGACAGTGATGGGTATGAACAGGAGAGGAGTACGGAGGTATGACAGTGATGGGTATGTACAGGAGAGGAGTGTGGAGGTATGACAGTGATGGGTATGTACAGGAGAGGAGTACGGAGGTATGACAGTGATGGGTATGTACAGAAGAGGAGTATGGGAGGTATGACAGTGATGGGTATGTACAGGAGAGGAGTACGGAGGTATGACAGTGATGGGTATGTACAGGAGAGGAGTACGGAGGTATGACAGTGATGGGTATGTACAGGAGAGGAGTACGGAGGTATGACAGTGATCGGTATGTACAGGAGAGGAGTACGGAGGTATGACAGTGATGGGTATGTACAGGAGAGGAGTACGTAGGTATGACAGTGATGGGTATGTACAGGAGAGGAGTACGGAGGTATGACAGTGATGGGTATGTACAGGAGAGGAGTACGGAGGTATGACAGTGATGGGTACGTACAGGAGAGGAGTACGGAGGTGTGACAGTGATGGGTACGTACAGGAGAGGAGTACGGAGGTATGACAGTGATGGGTATGTACAGGAGAGGAGTACGGAGGTATGACAGTGATGGGTATGTACAGGAGAGGAGTACGGAGGTATGACAGTGATTGGTATGTACAGGAGAGGAGTACGGAGGTATGACAGTGATGGGTATGTACAGGAGAGGAGAAGGGAGGTATGACAGTGATGGGTATGTACAGGAGAGGAGTACGGAGGTATGACAGTGATGGGTATGTACAGGGGAGGAGTGTGGGGGGTATGACAGTGATCGGTATGTACAGGAGAGGAGTACAGAGGTATGACAGTGATGGGTATGTACAGGGGAGGAGTACGGAGGTATGACAGTGATGGGTATGTACAGGAGAGGAGTACGGAGGTATGACAGTGATGGGTATGTACAGGAGAGGAGTACGTAGGTATGACAGTGATGGGTATGTACAGGAGAGGAGTACGGAGGTATGACAGTGATGGGTACGTACAGGAGAGGAGTACGGAGGTATGACAGTGATGGGTACGTACAGGAGAGGAGTACGGAGGTGTGACAGTGATGGGTACGTACAGGAGAGGAGTACGGAGGTATGACAGTGATGGATATGTACAGGAGAGGAGTACGGAGGTATGACAGTGATGGGTATGTACAGGAGAGGAGTACGGAGGTATGACAGTGATTGGTATGTACAGGAGAGGAGTACGGAGGTATGACAGTGATGGGTATGTACAGGAGAGGAGAAGGGAGGTATGACAGTGATGGGTATGTACAGGAGAGGAGTACGGAGGTATGACAGTGATGGGTATGTACAGGGGAGGAGTGTGGGGGGTATGACAGTGATCGGTATGTACAGGAGAGGAGTACAGAGGTATGACAGTGATGGGTATGTACAGGGGAGGAGTACGGAGGTATGACAGTGATGGGTATGTACAGGAGAGGAGTACGGAGGTATGACAGTGATGGGTATGTACAGGAGAGGAGTGTGGAGGTATGACAGTGATGGGTATGTACAGGAGAGGAGTACGGAGGTATGACAGTGATGGGTATGTACAGAAGAGGAGTATGGGAGGTATGACAGTGATGGGTATGTACAGGAGAGGAGTACGGAGGTATGACAGTGATGGGTATGTACAGGAGAGGAGTACGGAGGTATGACAGTGATGGGTATGTACAGGAGAGGAGTACGGAGGTATGACAGTGATCGGTATGTACAGGAGAGGAGTACGGAGGTATGACAGTGATGGGTATGTACAGGAGAGGAGTACGGAGGTATGACAGTGATGGGTATGTACAGGAGAGGAGTACGGAGGTATGACAGTGATGGGTATGTACAGGAGAGGAGTACGGAGGTATGACAGTGATGGGTATGTACAGGAGAGGAGTACGGAGGTGTGACAGTGATGGGTACGTACAGGAGAGGAGTACGGAGGTATGACAGTGATGGGTATGTACAGGAGAGGAGTACGGAGGTATGACAGTGATGGGTATGTACAGGAGAGGAGTACGGATGTATGACAGTGATCGGTATGTACAGGAGAGGAGTACGGAGGTATGACAGTGATGGGTATGTACAGGAGAGGAGAAGGGAGGTATGACAGTGATGGGTATGTACAGGAGAGGAGTACGGAGGTATGACAGTGATGGGTATGTACAGGAGAGGAGTACGGAGGTGTGACAGTGCAGGGTATGTACAGGAGAGGAGTACGGAGGTATGACAGTGATGGGTATGTACAGGAGAGGAGTACGGAGGTATGACAGTGATCGGTATGTACAGGAGAGGAGTATGGAGGTATGACAGTGATGGGTATGTACAGGAGAGGAGTACGGAGGTATGACAGTGATCGGTATGTACAGGAGAGGAGTACAGAGGTATGACAGTGATAGGTATGTACAGGAGAGGAGTACGGAGGTATGACAGTGATGGGTATGTACAGGAGAGGAGTACGGAGGTATGACAGTGATGGGTATGTACAGGAGAGGAGTACGGAGGTGTGACAGTGCAGGGTATGTACAGGAGAGGAGTACGGAGGTATGACAGTGATGGGTATGTACAGGAGAGGAGTACGGAGGTATGACAGTGATCGGTATGTACAGGAGAGGAGTATGGAGGTATGACAGTGATGGGTATGTACAGGAGAGGAGTACGGAGGTATGACAGTGATGGGTATGTACAGGAGAGGAGTACAGAGGTATGACAGTGATAGGTATGTACAGGAGAGGAGTACGGAGGTATGACAGTGATGGGTATGTACAGGAGAGGAGTACGGAGGTATGAAAGCAATGGGTATGTACAGGAGAGGAGTACGGAGGTATGACAGTGATGGTTATGTACAGGAGAGGAGTACGGAGGTATGACAGTGATGGGTATGTACAGGAGAGGAGTACGGAGGTATGACAGTGATGGGTATGTACAGGAGAGGAGTACGGAGGTATGACCGTTCCCAGGGAGGAGTATCTCAGGAAGGGTCTATACTCCACCATAACTCTGGTTCTCGGAGTGTCAGGTCCCAGCGGGTTCTCCTGGTGTCTCTCCTGTTATTCTGTCTCGGACACATCAGAGGAACATGGTGGGAGATCGGCCTGAATGTCCTTCCTAGGAGGGAATACCGGAGCCATTCTGAGGCCCATTTAATGGCCGGCAATGAGGAGGAAACCAACACTGAGAAGTAGATGCTGAGATATATACAGCACGGGGCAGCACAGTGGCTGAGTGGTTAGCACTTCCACCTGGCAGTACTCGGGTTGTTGGTTCAAATCCCAACCATGGCACCACCTGCCTTGAGTTTGCATGTTCTCCCTGTGCCTGCGTGGGTTTTCTCCAAGTACTGTTGTTTCCTCCTACACTACAAAGACATGCTGGAAGGTGAATTGGCCCCGGTCTAAGTTGTCCTTAGTATGTATGAATGTGAGTTAGGGCCCTTAGATTGTACGCTCCTTGGGGGCGGGGACTGATGGGAATGTACAATATAGATGTAAACTGACGGCGCTATATAAGTACCTGGAATAAATAATAATAATACACCCAGATCATCGATGACGAGGAGGAAGGTTCGGTCACAGATGATTGGTCCGTCTATAGCAGGGACAGGAGCCGGGACCAGGAATAGGAGATCCACCTGACTTACCCGTGTGCTCTGACATGGAGAAGATCCCATGCTGGCCCTATGGTGGCCGTGTGTTCAGGATGGAGACCGACAATCACAGGACCTTCTGGAAGCAGATCTAAAATGGCTGAAAGGAGGAAAGTGTTCCCGGGACAGGAAGTGACACCAGACAGGAAGTGACAGACAGGAAGTGATACAGGACAGGAAGTGACTGGGGACAGATTTATACAGAGGCTTTGGGAATCCCAGGTTTGTGAACTACAGCCTGAGACTGAGGATTGTCTGAGATTTGATAGCTCAGAGGCTTCCTGACAATATGGCTGCCATGAATGGCATACCTCCCCCAGAGGGGGTGACAATGAGTGGGGATTGGAGCAGCAATTGGGAATCTTTCAGAGCTGAATGTGAAGATTATTGTCTGGCTACAGGCTGGAATGAGAAATGTGCAGGAGTGCCGGCAGCAACTCTGAGAAGAGTCATGGGCAGTGAATGCAGGCATGTGTATAAACACCATGTGACCCTCACAGCAGATCAGCAACACAATGTTACAGCCATTGTAAATGTACTGGAAGATGATCTCATACCTGCTACAAATGTCATTTATGAAAGGGATGTGTTTGGATGCTGCAAACAAGAAGAGGGACAATCTTTGCATCACTTTGTTACACACTGGAGAGAAAAGGCAGCAACTTGTGAATATGGCACTCAGAGACCAATTGATAAGGGACACAATTGTTGTTGGTATAGCTAGCGAGAGAGCACACGCAGGCGCCTCCTAAGAGAACATGACTTCACTCTACACACAGCCATTGAGACGTGCCGTACAGCAGAGCTCACTGACAGACGTCTGAAAGTTATGGAACAGGACAGACAGCAGACCGACAGCATAAACATTGCAATGCAGCATGGCAACAGGAACAAACTGCAGCAACGCCGCCTGATGAGCACAAATACTGCCAACCCTACAGCTTGCAGATACTGTGGGACTGTGCATGAAAGAATTAAAGAGCCGTGTCCAGCTTATGGGGAGTCTTGGAAGTCTTGTGGAAGAACAAACCATTTTACTAACGTTTGTTTGTCAAGTAAACGACGGCCATCAATAGGCAAATGACACAACGTGGAGAACACATCCGCATATGAGGAAGAGACACACCACTGAAGTTATATACAGCAGTGATGGGCCTACCTCCCCCCACAGATCACCTACCTCCCCCACACAGATCACCTACCTCCCCCACACAGATCACCTACCTCCCCCCACAGATCACCTACCTCCCCCCACACAGATCACCTACCTCCCCCCACACATATCACCTACCTCCCCCCACACAGATCACCTACCTCCCCACACAGATCACCTACCTCCCCCCACACAGATCACCTACCTCCCCCCACACAGATCACCTACCTCTCCCCCACACACAGATCACCTACCTCCCGCCAGAGATCACCTACCTCCCCCCACACAGATCACCTACCTCCCCCCACACAGATCACCTACCTCCCCCCACACACACACACCACTGAAGTTATAGACAGCAGTGAATTGATCGGCCTACCTCCCCCCACACAGATCACCTACCCCCCCCCACACAGATCACCTACCTCCCCCCACACAGATCACCTACCTCCCCTCCCACACAGATCACCTACCTCCCCACACAGATCACCTACCTCCCCCACACAGATCACCTACCTCCCCCCACACAGATCACCTACCTCCCCCCACACACACACCACTGAAGTTAGAGACAGCAGTGATGGGCCTACCTCCCCCCACACAGATCACCTACCTCCCCCCACACAGATCACCTACCTCCCCCCACACAGATCACCTACTTCCCCCCACACACAGATCACCTACCTCCCCCCACACAGATCACCTACCTCCCCCACACAGATCACCTACCTCCCCCCACACAGATCACCTACCTCCCCCCACACACACACCACTGAAGTTATAGACAGCAGTGATGGTCCTATCTCCCCCCACATAGATCACCTACCTCCCCCACACAGATCACCTACCTCCCCCCACACAGATCACCTACCTCCCCCCACACACACACACCACTGAAGTTAGAGACAGCAGTGATGGGCCTACCTCCCCCCACACAGATCACCTACCTCCCCCCACACAGATCACCTACCTCCCCCCACACAGATCACCTACCTCCCCCACACAGATCACCTACCTCCCCCCACACAGATCACCTACCTCCCCCCACACAGATCACCTACCTCCCCCCACACAGATCACCTACCTCCCCCACACAGATCACCTACCTCCCCCCACAGATCACCTACCTCCCCCACACAGATCACCTACCTCCCCCACACAGATCACCTACCTCCCCCCACAGATCACCTACCTCCCCACACAGATCACCTACCTCTCCCCACACACACTACTGAAGTTATAGACAGCAGTGAATTGATGGGCCTACCTCTCCCCACACAGATCACCTACCTCCCCCACACAGATCACCTACCTCCCCCACACAGATCACCTACCTCCCCCTACACAGATCACCTACCTCCCCCCACACAGGTCACCTACCTCCACCACACACAGATCACCTACCTCCCCCCACACAGATCACCTACCTCCCCCCACACAGATCACCTACCTCCACCACACACAGATCACCTACCTCCCCCCACACAGATCACCTACCTCCCCTCACACAGATCAACTACCTCCCCCCACACAGATCACCTACCTCCACCACACACAGATCACCTACCTCCCCCCACACAGATCACCTACCTCCACCACACAATCACCTACCTCCCCCCACACAGATCACCTACCTCCCCCCACACAGATCACCTACCTCCCCCCACACAGATCACCTACCTCCCCCACACAGATCACCTACCTCCCCCACACAGATCACCTACCTCCCCCCGCTGTGCAATCCAGAGGAAAGAAATGGTTTGTCACTTTACATGTCAATAATAAGCCCCAATCCTGTCACCTCCATTCAGGAACAACGTGGGATGTAATGTGCTTCAGAGACAAAATGGTGTCAGCACCAGAAGCACGTCTACTGCCAAGTGACACCAGATTAAAGTTATACTCCGGTGCGATGATGAAATCTCTGGGGCTCTTCAAGACAGAATGTGCCATACGTGGACTAACACACAAGCTGGAGTGTGAAATTGTGGAAGCAGCCAAAAGCCACTGTTGTCTGGCTCATCCTGGGAGCGTCTAGGGCTGAGACGTTTCTCCGTCCCTGCAGAGCGCAATGTGATGGACAATCTATCCAAGGGGCCCTTGACAAAACAACTGCTGATAAAGGAATTTAGTGATGAGTTTACTGGGCCAGTAGAATCTGTACCAGGGGAAGTTCATTTCCACCTCGATGTGAGTGTCCCTCCAGTCCAATGTGCACCACGCAATGTGCCGGTGACATTAAAACAGGCAGTTAAGGCACAGCTTGACCAGTATGAGGCCAATGGACACTTGGCACCAGTGACTGACCCAACTGGCTGGATAAGTAACATGGTGATTGTAGGGAAGCCAAATAAGCTACGAATATGGGATGGATGGAGGGATGGATGGATGGATGGACGGATGGATGGAAGGATGGATGGATGGATGGACGGATGTATGAATGGATGAATGGATGGACGGACAGCTGGATGGATGGATGGATGGATGTATGGATGGATGGATGTACGGACAGCTGGATGGATGGATGGACGGACAGACGGACAGCTGGATGGATAGACGTATGGATGGATGGACGAATGGAGGGAAGGATAGACGGATGGATGGATGGATGGAGGGAAGGATAGACAGATGGATGGACGGGCGGATGGATGGATGGATGGACGGATGGATGGACGGATGAATGGATGGCTGGATGGATGGATGGACGGATGAATGGATGGCTGGATGGACGGACAGATGGATGGATGGACGGACGGATGTATGAATGGATGAATGGATGGACGGACGGATGGAAGGATGGATGGATGGATGGACGGATGTATGAATGGATGAATGGATGGACGGACGGATGGAAGGATGGATGGATGGATGGACGGATGTATGGATGGATGAATGGACGGACAGATGGATGGATGGACGGACGGACGGATGGAAGGATGGACGGACGGATGGATGGACGGATGGATGGTCAGATGGATGGATGGACGGATGGATGGACGGATAGACGGATTGATGGACAGATGGATGGACGGATGGATGGACGGATAGATGGATGGACGGACGGACGGATGGATGGATGGACAGATGGATGGACAGATAGACGGATTGATGGACAGATGGATGGACGGACGGATGGATGGACAGATGGATGGACGGACGGATGAAGAGACGGATGGATGGACGGACGGATGGATGGATGGATTGATGGATGAAAAATACAAAGTAAAAAATCCCCCAATAGCGTGATGCGGCTACAAAACGTTTCCTCCTCCAGCGACGCTCCCGATCCTCTCACATTATAACACGGAATAGAAAGCCTTCTTGTATAGAAATCACGACTCCACAAACCTGATTGGAACAATCAATTCTCAGCATTTGGTGAATGTGGATCCAAACATTGTTGTCACAGAAGATGTGAGCACGCTGGAGGATGTATGATGTTTGAGTTACAGATCTGTAACATTTTATTCACAATTTGTGGGACATTAGATTGTCCAATCAGATTGTACCGTGTATGGTCCCCTTCCATCCCCCAGAGTCTCTGTGAAGCCTGAACACAGGCCCCTCCCATTCTGTCATCATTCCATTACCATCCCCTGCACCGAAATGGGGGGCGTCCAGCAGGCGGTACTGCTTACCACAGGACATGTCTTTTCTTCCAGTGACACCACCAACACAGGACATTTCTATCCTTCCAGTGACACCACCAACACAGGACATTTCTTTCCTTCCAGTGACACCACCAACACAGGACATGTCTTTCCTTCCAGTGACACCACAAACACAGGACATTTCCTTCCAGTGACACCGCTAACACAGGACATTTCTTTCCTTCCAGTGACACCACCAACACGGGACATTTCTTTCCTTCCAGTGACACCACCAACACGGGACATTTCTTTCCTTCCAGTGACACCACCAACACAGGACATTTCTTTCCTTCCAGTGACACCACCAACACAGGACATTACTTTCCTTCCAGTGACACCACCAACACAGGACATTACTTTCTGCTGGTTGTCTCTCTGTGGAAACCAATCATTCCCATCCAGGACTCTCGGGGTTTTCTCTATGGAAGAAACAAATACAGAGAGAGGTGGGCTGAGAGAGAACTCCACTTCTTTCAGTGTTTAGTCCCCGGTCACATGGGGTGTCACTCGGCATGCCATTTCTATGCTTCTTGCAGATCACAAGTCGCCCCCTACTGCCCACAATGACGGGTCATATCGGGGGTGTGACTTGGTGGGAGTCGTAGCAATTTCTAAAGTCATCCCTGCACTACTATTGGTGGGATTGGCATAGACATCGGTGTCACTCCTGAAATCGGCATTTCCCCCCGACTTGGAAATCGTACGACTTCACTGTAAGCTGGATGTGACCGGGGGGTTAGAGGACAAAACCGGGAACTCCGCAAATGAGGCGTCCCACCATGATTAGTGACACCATCTTTCCTTCTTTCTCTTTCCCTCTCAATTCAATGAGCTTTATTGGCAGGAACAAATGACATTGTAGCATTGCCAAAGCAGTTTGTATGGGAAGAGGGGAAATATAAAGGGGGAGGGGTCCATGGGAAGGATTATGAAGTCCTCAGTGTTTCATGTCCCTCTCAGTCTGTGGCATGGTGTCACATGTGGTGCAGCTATTTCCCCCATTGGCTCCTCTTCTCCCAGTAGAATTTGGAGTTTCCTCCTTTCTTCTATAGAAGTGAAGTCCGGGATGAGAGTGGAGAGTCTCTGGAAGTGAGTGTCCCTCACTGATGAGTACTTGGGGCCCCATACTGTCCTCCTCCCTCTCTCTTCCCAGGTCCCAGAGGATGGCGGCCCATTCACAAAGTGCAGTGCGATTGGCCCATGAGCAGGAGGAAACCGGCTGTGGGGAGTCATGAGAAACGTGCAGTTCCTGGTGTGACCGGAGCCTGACCGGGAAAACATTTATCTGGGGTGACGTTTGGGGACAATGTGATCAGTGACACCCACTTATGTCTGATCTCACTATTACTTTTCTATCCGAGTTTTCACTTCAATACGGAAATAATGTGAAATCTGAGGGAAATCTGAGAGCCATATGAAGACTTTGGGCCGTTCTATTGTCTGTTCATATGTCTGTGTGTACATCACACCGAAAAGAGGGACATTTACAGGGCAAAGAGGGACAGAGAAATATGGTGTCACACAAGGGAGAGTGATGGGAGATATGATCAAATACAATCTCATTACCTCCTCTGCTCACACTTCCAGCAACGTCTCCTCTATAATTCCTCCCACATGGAGCTTCCTGTCTGTGCCTGACGTCACTTCCTGTCTGTGCCTGACATCACTTCCTGTCTGTGCCTGACATCACTTCCTGTCTGTGCCCAACATAACTTCCTGTCTGTCCCCAACATCACTTCCTCTCTGTGCCCGACCTCACTTCCTGTCTGTGCCTGACCTCACTTCCTGTCTGTGCCTGATATCACTTCCCATCTGTGCCTGACTTCACTTCCTGTCTTTGCCTGATATCACTTCCCGTCTGTACCCGACATCACTTCCCATCTGTGCCTGATCTCATTCCTGTCTGTGCCTGACATTACTTCCTGTCTCTGCCTGACATCACTTCCTGTCTGTGCCTGACCTCATTCCTGTCTGTGCCTGACATTACTTCCTGTCTGTGCCTGACATCACTTCCCGTCTGTGCCTTACATCACTTCCTGTGTGTGCCCGAGGACACTTCCTGTCTGTGCCTGACAACACTCCTGTTTGTGACTGACATCACTTCCTGTCTGTGCCTGACATCACTTCCTTCCTGTGCTGGACCTCACTTCCTGTCTGTACCTGACATTATTTCCTGCCTGTGCCTGACATCACTTTCCTTCCGTGCCTGACATCATTTCCTACCCGTGCTGGACCTCACTTCCTGTCTGTGCCTCACATCCCTTCCTTTCTGTGCCTGACATCACTTCCTGTCTGTACCTGACATCCCTTACTTTCTGTGCCTAACATCACTTCCTGTCTGTGTCTAACATCACTTCCTGTCTATTCCTGACATCACTTCCCTTTGTTCCTGACATCACTTCCCGTCTGTTCCTGACATCACTTCCAGTTTACACTTTACGTCACTTCCTGTCTTTGCCTGACATCACTTTCCGGTCTGTACCTGACATCACTTCCTGTCTCTGTATATGTGTGATCACCACCTTGTGGAGCTCAGAAGAACGGCATCCTGAGAAATTTAAGAAAATGAAACCAAACTGTAGGATGACAGCAAGATTTATTACCTACTTCAGCTCCGGAATGTTTTACCCCCTTCATAACCAGGGCATTTTTTTTGCTGTTCAGCACTGCACTACTTTAACTGACAATTGTGTGGTCATGCTACACTGTACACAAGTTTCACTGATATAAATAGAGCTTTCTTTGGTGATATTTGATCACCACTGGGGGGGGGTTATTTTTTAATTATGAAAACAAATGATATCTTCTACTTTGTTATAAAACATATCCCATAAAATCAGATTTCTTCATACATGTAGTACAACGTGTATTCTGCTCCGTGTCTTTGGTAGAAGCATAGCTGAATCCGTGGATATTGATTGGTTTGTGTGAAGTTATGGCGTCTACAAACTATGGGATATAGAATGGAATTTATGCAGCTTTTACGTCGCTGTTACTTTCTGACTGCCGATCACATTTCTTGAGGCAGTAAAATGCCCGGACCTTACAAACACCCCCAAATGTCCCCTTTATGGGAAGGATACATCCCAAGGTATGTGCTGAGAGGCATGTTGTGTCCATGGAACATTTACAGTTTTTGCCATAAGTTATTGGAAAATGAAAAACAAAATCTATTTACACCAAGTTGTCATTTAATGAGCTATTTCTGGCACACGCCATGGGGAGATGTGGAATTACACCCCAAAACACATTCTGCTACTTCTCCCCAGTATGAGGACACCACAAGTGAGAGACTTTCTGGCAGCCTTGCCACATACAGGTCCCAAAATCCAATGACCACCTTAAGGAGGCTTAGGCAACCATCTTAGGGTGCCAGGATAGGGGGTGGTAAAATATGAACCTGCAGCCACTTGCTGGGGATTCCGATCTTTAACAATGCTGCAGACGTGTTATTTCCCCCCACACTGCCCACCGCTATACAGCCGGGAGTGTGAGGACTTTAGTAAATCCGAATGTCGGCTGTCATGTGGAAGTGATACAAGTGACTGTGAAGCCACCTATCTGTCAGGATCCAGGTGTTCTGCGGCATCGCGTCGGGCGGCGCATGCGCAGAACACCAACTCTCTCTACCCGGCGGGCGGTAGGACCTGGCCGCGCATGGCATCGGCGGGGTTCGCGCATGCGCACTCGGGATCACGGACGCGCGTCTGACACCAATGACAGCGGGAGGCGGGCTATTTAAACATAGGAACAGGTATGTTAGTTGCCCTTTGGTCTTGTATCTTGTATCCTGTATCCTGTTCCTGTGTGCTGTATACTCCGTTGCCGACCTCTGCTTGTTTCTGATCCTGCTTTTCTCCTGTTTAACCCCTGGCTTGCCTGACTACTCTTCTGTCTGATCCCTGGTACTGTATTTGCCCGCATCCTGCTGAACCTGGCTTGTGACCTGACCATTCTTAGCTCGCTCCTCTGTACCTCGCTGCCCGCATAATACCGACCCGGCCTGTCTGACCACGCATACCGTACCCGACCATCCATCCGGTTTGGATCAGACCAGTGTATCTGTCTGCCTCTTCCAAAGTAGATTCCGTTCCTGCACTCCCCTGTCAGTATTCTCTACCACCGCAGGACGCACTCGGGGGTCGCGACCTGGTCTCAGTCCGCACCAAGTCCATCCCCACCATCAGGGGCCCTGGTGAACAGCAGGCTGGGACTTAGACCCCGCGCCCTGAGAGCGTCCGTGCGGTGGGCTGCTAGAGACTCTGCCAGGCAGCTTAACAGTACCAAACGGCCAAAAATGACGGAACCTGGAAGAGGACCATCCCCCCTGGAAAGTATGTGCCAGCATCTGGCGGCTCTTACTCAGGCGGTAAGGGCGCTGGAGGAGGGCTATAATCACCTGGACAGTCGGATACAGACCCTAACCACCACTATTTCGGCCCCCCAAGATCATAGTCCCTCAGCTCCGGCCAGTGGTACCCCTGAAACCCCAGCCGGACCAGCAGCACCTACACCTACACTTATGCCAGAACCTCATGTTCCTGTCCCAGAACGATTCAGTGGGAATCGCACCAAGTTCAGAGCATTCCGTAATGCCTGCCTGTTGTACTTTAGGCTCCAGCCACGTACATTCGCGACAGAAACCGTGAAGGTTGGGTTTATTTTTTCTTTGCTACTGGAGGAACCCCAAGAATGGGCGCATCGACTATTAGAGATCCAGCAACCACCTCAGCTGGAATCTGTGGCAGCATTTTTTGAAGCGATGGGCCTCCTTTATGATGATCCCGAACGAGCAGCATCAGCCGAATCGGCCCTTCAGTCTCTCAGGCAAGGTCGTAGGCCTGCAGAGGAGTATGCGGGTGAGTTCAGGCGGTGGATGGGAGACACGCAATGGAACGACGTGGCCTTGCGCAACCAGTTCTGCATAGGCCTGTCTGAGTCCCTGAAAGACGAACTAGCCAGGGTAGGCATACCAGCCACACTAGAAAATCTCATGACCCTGGCTATTCAGATCGACCAACGCTTGCGGGAACACAGGATGGAGAGGTCAGGTCAGGGCCTGAGGCCTGCTTGGATGTTACCCCATGCACCAGGACCAGTCAGTAGCCCTACTGGGAATCGCAATCCAGAACCCCTGGATACACCGGAACCAATGCAAATCGGGCTAGCTCGTCCCTTCCTAACACCTGAAGAGCGTCAAAGACGCCGCCGCAACAACCTGTGCCTCTACTGTGGGGAAGCTGGCCACATGGTACGTTCCTGTCCGGTGAAGGCTGGTAAGTGCACTTCTGTTTACTCTGCCACACCTACTACAGCCAGTCATAATGTCAATTATTTAGCGGTACCCATTTCATTCCAGCTCCCCGGAAGGGTCGTGACTAGAGATGAGCGAATCGAAGTAGGCGAAGTGGAATTCGTTTCGAATATTAGGAAAAATTCGATTCGCGTCAAATCCGAAAATTAGCAGACTTCGGATGCGCAAATCAAAATTTTTCCTAAAATGGCGGCGACATGTGTGGCGACGGAGCGGGGATCTCTGGGAAGGCGCGCAGACAAGGCGCGCTGACCCATAATGCATTCATTCATGACATGTGATCGCATTAGCCAATCAGCAGCCAGCCAGTACTGTGTAATGGTGGAGCTATAAATTGCGGCCATCTTACAATTCTCCATTTGCCTCCGTTCATTCAAGAGAGACAGACCTCTCTGTATTAGGGACAGAGTTAGGGCCACAGATACTTTAGGGACACAGAATTGTTACTTAGGGACACAGAACTGTAACTCAGGGACACAGAACTGTAACTCAGGGACACAGAACTGTTACTCAGGGACACAGAACTGTAACTCAGGGACACAGAACTGTTACTCAGGGACACAGAACTGTAACTCAGGGACACAGAACTGTTACTCAGGGACACAGAACTGTTACTCAGGGACACAGAACTGTTACTCAGGGACACAGGACTGTAACTCAGGGACACAGAACTGTAACTAAGGGACACAGAACTGTTACTCAGGGACACAGAACTGTTACTCAGGGACAGACACAGAATTGTTACTGAGGGACATAGAATTGTTACTGAGGGACACAGAATTGTTACTGAGGGACACAGAATTGTTACTCAGGGACAGACACAGAATTGTTACTGAGGGACACAGAACTGTTACTCAGGGACACAGAACTGTTACTCAGGGACACAGAACTGTTACTCAGGGACAGACACAGAATTTTTACTGAGGGACACAGAATTGTTACTGAGGGACACAGAATTGTTACTCAGGGACAGACACAGAATTGTTACTGAGGGACACAGAACTGTTACTCAGGGACACAGAACTGTTACTCAGGGACAGACACAGAATTGTTACTGAGGGACACAGAATTGTTACTGAGGGACACAGAATTGTTACTGAAGGACACAGAATTGTTACTCAGGGACACAGAACTGTTACTCAGGGACACAGAACTGTTACTCGGGGACAGACACAGAATTGTTACTGAGGGACACAGAATTGTTACTGAGGGACACAGAATTGCTGAGGGACACAGAATTGTTACTGAGGGACAGACACAGAATTGTTACTGAGGGACACAGAATTGTTACTCAGGGACAGACACAGAATTGTTACTGAGGGACACAGAACTGTTACTCAGGGACACAGAACTGTTACTCAGGGACAGACACAGAATTGTTACTGAGGGACACAGAATTGTTACTGAGGGACACAGAATTGTTACTCAGGGACAGACACAGAATTGTTACTGAGGGACACAGAACTGTTACTCAGGGACACAGAACTGTTACTCAGGGACAGACACAGAATTGTTACTGAGGGACACAGAATTGCTACTGAGGGACACAGAATTGTTACTGAAGGACACAGAATTGTTACTCAGGGACACAGAACTGTTACTCAGGGACACAGAACTGTTACTCAGGGACAGACACAGAATTGTTACTGAGGGACACAGAATTGTTACTGAGGGACACAGAATTGCTGAGGGACACAGAATTGTTACTGAGGGACAGACACAGAATTGTTACTGAGGGACACAGAATTGTTACTCAGGGACAGACACAGAATTGTTACTGAGGGACACAGAACTGTTACTCAGGGACACAGAACTGTTATTCAGGGACACAGAACTGTTACTCAGGGACACAGAACTGTTACTCAGGGACAGACACAGAATTGTTACTGAGGGACACAGAATTGTTACTCAGGGACACAGAACTGTTACTCAGGGACAGACACAGAATTGTTACTGAGGGACACAGAATTGTTACTGAGGGACACAGAATTGTTACTGAGGGACACAGAATTGTTACTCAGGAACAGACACAGAATTGTTACTGAGGGACACAGAATTGTTACTCAGGGACACAGAACTGTTACTCAGGGACAGACACAGAATTGTTACTGAGGGACACAGAATTGTTACTGAGGGACACAGAATTGTTACTGAGGGACACAGAATTGTTACTCAGGGACAGACACAGAATTGTTACTGAGGGACACAGAACTGTTACTCAGGGACACAGAACTGTTACTCAGGGACACAGAACTGTTACTCAGGGACACAGAACTGTTATTCAGGGACACAGAATTGTTACTCAGGGACACAGAACTGTTACTCAGGGACAGACACAGAATTGTTACTGAGGGACACAGAACTGTTACTGAGGGACACAGAATTGCTGAGGGACACAGAATTGTTACTGAGGGACAGACACAGAATTGTTACTGAGGGACACAGAATTGTTACTCAGGGACAGACACAGAATTGTTACTGAGGGACACAGAACTGTTACTCAGGGACACAGAACTGTTATTCAGGGACACAGAACTGTTACTCTGGGACAGACACAGAATTGTTACTGAGGGACACAGAATTGTTACTCAGGGACACAGAACTGTTACTCAGGGACAGACACAGAATTGTTACTGAGGGACACAGAATTATTACTGAGGGACACAGAATTGTTACTGAGGGACACAGAATTGTTACTCAGGGACACAGAACAGTTACTCAGGGACAGACACAGAATTGTTACTGAGGGACACAGAATTGCTGAGGGACACAGAATTGTTACTGAGGGACACAGGATTGTTACTGAGGGACACAGAATTGTTACTGAGGGACAGACACAGAATTGTTACTGAGGGACACAGAATTGTTACTGAGGGACACAGAACTGTTACTCAGGGACACAGAACTGTTACTCAGGGACACAGAACTGTTACTCAGGGACAGACACAGAATTGTTACTGAGGGACACAGAATTGTTACTGAGGGACACAGAATTGTTACTGAGGGAAACAGAATTGTTACTCAGGGACACAGAACTGTTACTCAGGGACACAGAACTGTTACTCAGGGACAGACACAGAATTGTTACTGAGGGACACAGAATTGTTACTGAGGGACACAGAATTGTTACTGAGGGACACAGAATTGTTACTCAGGGACAGACACAGAATTGTTACTCAGGGACACAGAACTGTTACTCAGGGACACAGAACTGTTACTCAGGGACACAGAACTGTTACTCAGGGACACAGAACTGTTATTCAGGGACACAGAATTGTTACTCAGGGACACAGAACTGTTACTCAGGGACAGACACAGAATTGTTACTGAGGGACACAGAATTGTTACTGAGGGACACAGAATTGTTACTGAGGGACACAGAATTGTTACTCAGGGACAGACACAGAATTGTTACTGAGAGACACAGAACTGTTACTCAGGGACACAGAACTGTTATTCAGGGACACAGAATTGTTACTCAGGGACACAGTACTGTTACTCAGGGACAGACACAGAATTGTTACTGAGGGACACAGAATTGTTACTGAGGGACACAGAATTGTTACTGAGGGACACAGAATTGTTACTCAGGGACAGACACAGAATTGTTACTGAGGGACACATAACTGTTACTCAGGGACACAGAACTGTTTCTCAGGGACACAGAACTGTTAGTCAGGGACAGACACAGAATTGTTACTCAGGGACACAGAATTGTTACTCAGGGACAGACACAGAATTGTTACTGAGGGACACAGAACTGTTACTCAGGGACACAGAACTGTTACTCAGGGACACAGAACTGTTACTCAGGGACACAGAACTGTTACTCAGGGACAGACACAGAATTGTTACTGAGGGACACAGAATTGTTACTGAGGGACACAGAATTGTTACTGAGGACACAGAATTGTTACTGAAGGACACAGAACTGTTACTCAGGGACACAGAACTGTTACTCAGGGACACAGAACTGTTACTCAGGGACACAGAACTGTTACTCAGGGACAGACACAGAATTGTTACTGAGGGACACAGAATTGTTACTGAGGGACACAGAACTGTTACTCAGGGACACAGAACTGTTACTCAGGGACACAAAACTGTTACTCAGGGACACAGAATCGTTACTCAGGGACACAGAATCGTTACTCAGGGACACAGAATTTTTACTCAGGGACACAGAATTGTTACTCAGGGACACAGAATTGTTACTTAGGGACACAGAATCGTTACTCAGGGACACAGAATCGTTTAATTAAAGAGTATGTCAGACAACACGCAGAGGAGTGGCAGAGGAGGCAATGTTTTAGGAGCGAGCAGACGTGGCAGCAGAGGAAGGGGTCGAGGCAGCACTATTCGCAGCCAGAGGCCAGTGCTCCCGGTGTCATCCAGCGGTCGTGTCTCCACCGACAACCCTGCCATCATCGATTGGTTGGCTCGGTCGTCTTCCTCTTCCCAGCTCACCTCTGACACCTACAGCCAACGGTCGGTGTGTACGTCAGACACAACCGTTAGTTGGCATGGCCCGGGAGCAAGCCCACTGAAATCACGTGTCCTCTACCTGCCCCTGTCCTTTGCTGTTCCCTCACCAAGCGAAGTATCGCATGCTGTGGGCTCAGCCCCACTGTACAGTGAGGAAGAGCTAACAGAGGGCGGTCAGGAACGGGGGGAGACATCCGCCTCTTCAGCAGCCAGGCGAAGAAGTACTGGCGAGGAGAGTGGCTCTGTAGCCGGTCTAGAGACAGGTCTGTCTCCTGACCCAGACGCAGCCGAGGGGGCTAGTAGTGAGGCGGAGACCCTACTTGATGATGAGGAGGCTGATCGCACTTGGCAGCCTCGTCGTCATCAGGCAATTTCTTCCACATCATCAGGAGAAGAGGGTGCCAGCTTGGCAGCGAGCAAAACAGTCGGTGGGTTGCCCAGGAGGCAGCAGGGTCGCAGCAGTGTCAGTGGAGGCAAACGGCCACGGAGTAGAGCACCAGCTCCACTGCAGCCTACCACCACGGCCAGTAGTGGTGCCGGTGTGCACAGAGGAAGTAGCAGTCAGCCAGTGAGGAGTAGCGGGGGCAAAGTTTCCTACTCGGCGGTGTGGCAATTTTTCGTCAAGCCGCCTGAGGAAGTAAACGTAGCCGTATGTCGACTATGTGGCCAGAAAGTCAAGCGTGGCCAGGGGGCCCATGTTGGGACTACAGCGTTGCGTCAGCATATGCAGCGTCGCCATTCGGTGGCCTGGGAAAACCGTGATAAAGATACGGCGGTTCTGCCTGCCCCAGCCCAGGGTTCCATTTTGTCATAGGGTGCTGGCAGATTACGGGCCTCCCATTGCTGCTGCCAGGCCCGTAATCTGCCATGGGCCCCTGTACCGCCTCCTCATGCTGCTGCCAGGTCCAGAGTGTGTCATGGGTCCCTGTACGGCCTCCCATTGCTGCTGCCAGGCCGTAATCTGCCATGGGCCCCCGTACCGACTACTCATGCTGCTGCCAGGCCCGTAATCTGTCATGGGCCCCTGTACCGCCTCCTCATGCTGCTGCCAGGTCCAGAGTGTGTCATGGGTCCCTGTACGGCCTCCCATTGCTGCTGCCAGGCCCGTAATCTGCCATGGACCCCCGTACCGCCTCCTCATGCTGCTGCCAGGCCCGTAATCTGTCATGGGCCCCTGTACCACCTCCTCATGCTGCTGCCAGGTCCAGAGTGTGTCATGGGCCCCCGTACCGACTCCTCATGCTGCTGCCAGGCCTGTAATCTGTCATGGGCCCCCGTACCGCCTCCTCATGCTGCTGCCAGGCCCGTAATCTGTCATGGGCCCCTGTACCGCCTCCTCATGCTGCTGCCAGGTCCAGAGTGTGTCATGGGTCCCTGTACGGCCTCCCATTGCTGCTGCCAGGCCCGTAATCTGCCATGGGCCCCCGTACCGCCTCCTCATGCTGCTGCCAGGTCCAGAGTGTGTCCTGGGTCCCTGTACGGCCTCCCATTGCTGCTGTCTCCATCGCCACACTCTGCCATGTGCCACTTTCAGGTCTCCTCACACTGCTGGTGGGTTCCATTTTGTCATAGGGTGCTGTATGGCCTCCCATTGCTGCTGCCTCCACCGCCACACTGTGGCTCCACACTCTGGTTTTGGCCCCGTGACTGCCCAAATGAGTGAAGTGTGCGGTAATTCTAAGATCGACGGCACTCATCTGCATGTCATACTGACTGACAGTATTATTTCTCTTCCCCAGCAGACTCCAAGGGCATTTAAATTAAAGGTACAGTGTTCTGCACTAATATAAAGGCTCTCTGAAGCCTAGAAACACCCTTTTATAAGTTAAATTCGCAGCGAATATATTCGACTCAAATCAAATTTTTTCCACGAATTCGCCGAATCAGTCGAATCGAATTTTTGAATAATTTGCTCATCTCTAGTCGTGACGGCAACAGCGATCATTGATTCTGAGGCCTGTAGCTGTTTTGTGGATCTGGACTTCGCGGCTCGATTCCAGATTCCCTTACAGGTTAAAGAATGTGGGTTTAATATTTTCCTAGCCGATGGATCTCGGATCAAGTCTGGGGTGGTGGACCGGGAGACCCCGCCTCTCTGTGTGACTATATCCGAGACTCACCGAGAATTCCTGTGTTTGAATGCTATCTCCTCCCCTCTGTTTCCAATTATTCTGGGGCTTCCGTGGCTGCGAGCCCACGACCCCCAGATTAATTGGAAAGCCGGTACCCTCCATTTCGGCTCTCCATACTGCCAAGAGCATTGTTGTCCACATGAGCCGGAGGCCCCACGCACACTATTCTGCGTAGATACTGACATGGAGCTGACACAACTCGTCCCTTCAGTTTACCATCAATACCTTGACGTATTTAGTAAGTGGGGAGCTGACAATCTTCCTCCGCATAGGGCCTACGACTGTCCAATCGATCTGCTCCCGGGATCTGAGGTACCTTTCGGGCGGATCTTTCCCCTGTCAGAAAAGGAACTGGGGTTACTAAAAGAATATATTGAGGAAAATCTTCAGAAGGGGTTCATACGCCCCTCCACGTCCCCGGCCGGGGCGGGTATTTTCTTTGTTGAGAAGAAGGATAAATCCTTAAGGCCCTGTGTGGACTATAGGGAGCTTAACAAGATCACGGTAAAGAACCGTTACCCACTTCTTTTAGTATCAGAACTGTTTCAGCGACTCAGGACTGCATCCGTTTTTACGAAGTTGGATTTGAGGGGGGCTTACAATCTGGTCCGTATTCGGGAGGGAGATGAGTGGAAGACTGCCTTCCGTACTAGGTTCGGGCACTTCGAGTACCTGGTAATGCCCTTCGGTCTGTGTAACGCCCCCGCCACCTTCCAGCACTTCATTAACGATGTGTTCAGGGATTTCTTGGATATCTTTGTGGTCATCTATCTTGATGATATCTTAATTTTTTCTGCATCTCTGGAGGAGCATAGGGGTCACGTCAGGGTAGTGCTGGAAAGGCTCCGTTTGCATGGTTTATACGCAAAGGCAGATAAATGCAGTTTTGAGCAGCACAGTATCCCCTTCTTAGGCCTAATTATTTCTACTACTGGAATAGCGATGGATCCACAGAAGATCTCCGCAGTTCTGGAATGGCCGGTGCCGTTAGATAAAAAAGGGGTTCAGCGGTTCATTGGCTTTGCCAATTTTTACCTGAAATTCATTAGGAATTTTTCAGGCCTGGTATCCCCCATCACGCAACTTACCAAACAGGGAGTACGTTTCAAGTGGACATCTGAGGCGCAAGAAGCCTTTGAGTCCCTAAAGAGGTTATTCACCGAGGCCCCAGTATTGAGCCATCCTGATTCTTCACTACCCTACATCTTGGAGGTGGATGCATCCGAAAACGCGGTTGGGGCTGTGCTTTCCCAAAGGAAGGGCATCAAGGAACTGATGCATCCCGTGGCATTTTTCTCCAGGAAACTGTCTTCTGCCGAAATAAACTATGACATAGGGGACCGAGAACTCCTGGCCATCAAGGCAGCATTGGAGGAATGGAGGTACTTGTTGGAAGGAGCCGTGCACCCGATATTGATTTTTACGGATCACAAGAACCTTGAATATTTAAGAACGGCAAAGCGCTTGAGACCAAGACAGGCTAGGTGGGCACTTTTCTTCTCTCGGTTTGTGTTTCATATTACTTATAGGCCTGGATCAAAGAACACGAAACCAGATGCTCTTTTGCGTATGTTCGAAGACCCGGAGGAGGCCCACAAACCTGACACCATCCTGTCTTCTGGTAATTTTTTGGCATTACAGACTGAGCTACGTTCCCAACTACAGGCAGCATCCATAGGGGCTCCAAATGTTCCAGGGGTGCCGCTACAGAATAGAGACGGATTATGGTGGAAAGAAGGACGAATCTTGGTACCTGATGAATCTCGCACCACGGTCTTGGGTCATTGCCATGACCACCCCTGGCTGGCCACTTCGGGACCCGGAAGACGTTGGAACTTCTACAACGTATGTTCTGGTAGCCCAGCATGTCCAAAGATTGTGAGGCTTACGTAAAGACCTGCGCGGTCTGTCAAAGGAATAAGCCTTCCAGGAACAAGGCTTGGGGGCTCCTGTGACCCTTACCCATACCTAACAGACCATGGGAAATGATTTCAATGGACTACATTGTTGAACTTCCTCCATCTCAAGACCATACCGCCATTTTCGTGATTGTGGACCGCCTATCCAAGATGGCCCACTTCGTGCCTCTCAAAGACACACCCTCCGCTGCGGAGACAGCGCAAATTTTTGTGAGAGAGGTGGTGAGACTCCATGGAATTCCTAAGGATATAGTTTCGGATAGGGGTGACCAGTTCACCTCCAAATTTTGGAAGGCACTATGCGAGACCTTGGAAATCAAGTTATCTCTCTCCTCGGCATATCATCCACAGACCAATGGACAGACCGAACGTACGAACCAGACCTTGGAACAATATCTCCGATGTTATACATCATTTCTTCAGGACGATTGGCTAACTCTTTTACCACTGGCCGAATTTGCGTACAATAATGCAAGCCACTCGACTACTCAGCAATCCCCATTCTTTGCCAATTACGGCTTCCACCCGACCTTTTTACCTGACGCAATTCCTGAGAGTTCAGTGCCAGCTACACAGGACATGTTGCACTTCCTTTCTACAAACAATGGGGTCTTACAAGAGGCAATCGTGAAGGCTCAGGAGGGCAGTAAGAAAGCCTTTGACAAAAGGAGAAGAGGGGAGCTTATGTTACACCCAGGGGACCAGGTCTGGTTGGCCACAACAAACCTTAAGATGACATGCCCATCACGGAAATTGGGACCAAGATTTATGGGCCCATTTCAGGTGAAGAGGAAGGTTAACGAAGTGGCGTACGAGCTCGTACTCCTAGAATCCTTTAGAATTCACCCGGTATTTCATGTATCTCTGTTGAAACCCGCGGCACCGGACCCATTCCCGAACCAGAGATCTAGGCCTCCTGACGCCATAAACGTTGATGGGGAGGAGGAATTCGAAATTGAGACAATTCTAGACTGTAGGAAGAGGGGAGGTCAGACCCAGTTTCTCATTAAGTGGAAAGGGTATGGTCCAGAGGAGAACTCATGGGAACCCTCCCAGAACATTCATGCCTCTAGATTGATTCGGGATTTTTTGACAACCACCCACGCAAGAGAGAACTGTTGGGCATCCGACGGCTGCCCGTAGGGGGGGGGCAATGTCAGGATCCAGGTGTTCTGCGGCATCGCGACGGGCGGCGCATGCGCAGAACACCAACTCTCTCTACCCGGCGGGCGGTAGGACCTGGCCGCGCATGGCAGCGGCGGGGTTCGCGCATGCGCACTCGGGATCACGGATGCGCGTCTGGCACCAATGACAGCGGGAGGCGGGCTATTTAAACGTAGGAACAGGTATGTTAGTTGCCCTTTGGTCTTGTATCTTGTATCCTGTATCCTGTTCCTGTGTGCTGTATACTCCGTTGCCGACCTCTGCTTGTTTCTGATCCTGCTCTTCTCCTGTTTAACCCCTGGCTTGCCTGACTACTTTTCTGTCTGAACCCTGGCACTGTATTTGCCCGCATCCTGCTGAACCTGGCTTGTGACCTGACCATTCTTAGCTCGCTCCTCTGTACCTCGCTGCCCGCATAATACCGACCCGGCCTGTCTGACCACGCATACCGTACCCGACCATCCATCCGGTTTGGATCAGACCAGTGTATCTGTCTGCCTCTTCCAAAGTAGATTCCGTTCCTGCACTCCGCTGTCAGTATTCTCTACCACCGCAGGACGCACTGGGGGGTTGCGACCTGGTCTCAGTCTGCACCAAGTCCATCCCCACCATCAGGGGTCCTGGTGAACAGCAGGCTGGGACTTAGACCCCGCGCCCTGAGAGCGTCCGTGCGGTGGGCTGCTAGAGACTCTGCCAGGCGGCTTAACACTATCATTCCCATACCCACCACTGAGATGTGCCCCTCCCCCTGACACCATGTGGGACAGCAGAGCCTGGTGCTGTCTTAGTGGGTGTCACTGGGAGGACAGAGAGAGCTCAGCGGACCTCCTATACACAGACCAGGACGTGACATGCACATTGGGGTGCCTACATAGGAACACAGTGATCCCACACGTTACATATCAGCGCACACGCCGGAGGGAGAGCAATGATTGGAGCACCAGTGCTCCTGTGTAGCTCTATACTGATGACCTGGAGGGGCTATTAAAGCGTTCCAAGTGCACACAGTGTTACGGCTTGACATGTTGGGATTTCCTCGGCACAACCTCATCTTTTATATTTCACCAGAAAATAGGTCATGAATTGCATTTATGTGCTCAGAAATAAACGTTACTATATTGTTCCTGAAATGTTGCCTTTCATAAACTGTTGTGCTAATATCATGTAACATAGAAAATGACAACTCCCAACATTGGATTATATAGGGTGTCTGCTATCAAAGAATACATCAGATTTGGGGTTTAGTGATCTTCAGGAACAAAATGATTTTTAAAAGGTGTAAACAAGAAATAAAAAATATGTAAAAATGTCCCCAGGACTCCATGGACCCCTTCATTCCACGCCGTCTTCAGGAACCGGGAAACCACAGAGAAGCCAAGTGTCCCCCGACTTCCTCTCCAGGCTGGGATGTCACTCTGGTCAGGTGCCACCTACAGGGGAAGAAGCAGACTGCACCGGCCTACATCTGCTCTATGCTTTGTCTGATCAGGATGGCGGCCATTTCTCCCTGAACACAGAGCGCCGTAAACACGAGGTAAACGTGGTGCAGCATTGAGCCCCATCCAGCTGTAGTGTAGACTTTGACAGGCTGCAGGCAGCGGGGCTGGACGCTGTACCTGTGCCTACCAGGTGTATTATAATGCCAGCATTGCACCCACAGGGGCCGGACCCCCCATGTACAAGGGGCCTAAGAGATACCATCAGCTTGTGTCCCATTCCACCAGACTCCTAGAACTGGAAGAGGACATTTTTGGGGGGATGTGTTGTAGAAGAACCCAGACCACGGTATTGTGCGGTGAAAATATCACCCAACTTTATTCATCATATATATGTGACACTTTAACAACAGAAGGAAAGAGATAGATTGTTTACATTTCAAGGATCTATTTATAACATTTATATAATCGATGCTAAGAAACTGATTAACAGATGACACGCCCCTCATTAATACCAGCCCCGCCCACTTATGTAACCCTCTAAACATCCAAATCCCTGTAACTTCCCAGAAGACACTTTCATCTTTTATCCATAACAAGCTGATTGGGTACAAGAGAACCCCGAGCCCCTCCTGCTCATTCCCACACAACAAGTCCATGTCACCATCTACAAGGTGAGAGGACCTGAAGGAGAACAAGACCATGACCACCAGGACCATCGCCTGACTGAAGCCATGCTCACATTTCTTTCTAATGCTGCTTCTATGGTCTACTCAGATACAGATTTGGCAGATGTACATTCGTGTCTTCAAGGAGCTGATCAAACATGATCTGTGCTTGACCATCTTTTCTGGGGTCCAGAGGTGACATTAGGGGTCTGATAGACCTCTTGTGTTTCTGTAAAGAAGATCTGTGACCAGCAATATGTTATCACATGCGAGGCTATTAACCCCCTATATGGCAATAATAAAGTTCAGAGAAAGAAAAGTGTAAAGTAACACACTGTAAATGAAAAAACACACAAAACACATTTTAAAGCCCCCAGTTCCCGTATACATGAGCAATTGCCAGGGTTGGGTGCGGTTATGTAGGAAAACATCAATCACACTACACATTGTACATATCTCTGCACACACCAGAGGGAGAGGAATAACTCTAGGGCCATCATTCATGGTTCACTATATAAACTGATGACCTGTAAAGGCTTTTAAAGCGTCACCTATGGACAATATTTGGTACTGAAGTTTGTCACCATTTCACAAATACACACAATTTTTAAAGTTTTACATGTTTGGTATCTATATACTTGATGCCAACCTCATCTTTCATATTTCATCAAATTGGGTCATATATTGTGTTTTTTTATGCATTAAAATGATCTTTAGTGGGTTTTTTTTACAGAAAATGTGCATTTGACAAAAAGCTGTGCTAATATCCTGTGACATAGAAAATGGCAACCACCACCATTATATTCTCCAGGGACTCTGCTTCAGAAAATAAAACATGTTTGCGGGTTTAAAGTAATCTTCTGTTTTAAAATGTGAATTTTATCATGTGCATAAAAAAGCAAAGCCGCCATATTACTCAACCAAGTTCCAACTAAACCCATCCAACAAAATGGATCCCACTTCCCCCCACCCAGGTGACTGCTGGAACTCCTTTACCTTGTGTAGATATCCCCTTCTGAGATCCTCATGATCTAATATAAATGTACAACACTCTCTGACACCAGTTTGTAGACTCCGCCTTGATCTTCCGAGAGATAGTCAGCTGCCATGCAGTTCTGTGACACCACCTTAGGTGATGGAGCCACTTCTGCTGTCAGCTCTGCTATACCATCAATGGTGTCATTGGTTATCTGATCCATGACTCCAGTACACCGGTTCATCTTACTTATCTTAGATTACTTAGATTCCCCATCCCGTCTATGAAGGGCTCACTGCATAAAACATCTCCACTCCAGAGAAAATGTTTCTTCTCACTGGAAGGCCAGGGGAGTATTGGGAGAAATTGAGGCTTTCCCTTACAGATATGGGGGAGGGGCAACATAACCTAAAGTACAGCTATGGGTGGAATTGAAGGGAAGCCATTTTAGGGCGCTCCTTCCACACAAGAAGCAAATGTTATCTGGAAGGACTAGGAATCCATTGGACCAATGGGGATTAAACATTCTGCAATACATTGAGACACCATGAAATGTTACTGGCCTGTGATTGGCTCTCCTATTGTTAGTGAAGTGAGACTCCCCTTGTCGGTGTCATTAATGGAAAGAAACCATGTGAAATGTTTCCCCCAAATCCAAAAAGGTGACCCCCTTGGGTAGGTAGCCATCCTACTATTCCTGATATGAGTTTGTAGTCCCTGCTACTACCGGAAACATGCGGGCGATCATTTACACCTTTTACAGCAGGACAGTAAATATCAGAACACAATTCAAACATCAGACCAACAGCAGGAAGTCTGCTAACTGAATGTGTAATGCAATCTGTCATTAGCATTCCCAGAGTTCCCTCTGCAACATAGTTGTATCAGCTGTTGGTCCTGTCTGTACATCTGTTATTTTCCCGCCTTCTGTATCAGGGTGACAACCCTGATCATTCTGCAGGAACATTACACAGCAGCGTTGTCACCCTGTACAGGGAAGTCTTAGATAGATTATAAGTAAGACACACAACAAGTAAAGTCCAACTTCAGCTAACGCTTCTACAGCAGTTACAGCAACAGGTTCTCTATAAGGTCCAACCCCCCATATGAATGACAACTGACAGTTGTGAGCACCCCCAGCAGTGTTATAGGATTTGCCCCGACCCCTCCAACTGCCATTTTTCCCAAAAGACTTGGCCTTCTACAGGAAGTAGACAAAAAATATCTACTGGGAGGGACAACAAAAAAATAAAACAATAAGAGACTCGGAAAAACAAAGCCTGCTCTGCTAATGACAGATTTCATTATTAATGTCATTACTGATTTTGCCCATAGTTACACTTTGGTGCCAACGTTGTAATATTTCCAGGGAGAAGAAGTTTTCTTTACAAACTTTCCACCAAAAAGAGATGTGTGCACTCAGAGTGATTATTGTGAACCCCAATCAGAGGAATGTCAGTCCCCCGGAAGAAGTGGTAGGAATATGACCGCACACTCAGCACTTTGTAAGTTCAGATCTCTGGCAGTTGTATTGTGTGATTAGTCTATGGAGAGGAGTAATAGCTGGAAAGAGAAAACATGGAACAAGGATTTCTGATCTTCACCTGATGGAATCCCATTTGGCAGAACCACATGGAACACAAGTGGCCAGCTGGGCTTACGTTTTACTGCTGAATACATCCCCTAAATCAGCAGTAACTCAGTATTGGAAGGCCTGCATCAGCTTGGGATGTTGTTTTCTCACTGAGCAGAGACTTCTTTCTAGCTGGTGTCACAGCCGCAGACCTGCCTGAAAGGTTGTCACCCATGAGATGATATCCTACAACCTCACAAACACCCCCTTTCCTCTCTCTAATCACAATCTCATCACCTTCACAGTCTCCTCATCTTCAAACACTTATCCCTCCAATCAGCAATCACCTGCAGAAACCTTCACAACTTGAACCCTTCTCCTTTCCACTCTGCAACTGACCAACTCTATGACAGAATCTCTCCCCTGTCCTGCCCTGACCTGGCCACTGCTGTCTACAACAGTTCACTTTCATCCACATTAGACTCACTTGCTCCTCTAACAACATGAAGCATCAGGTCCCGACCATTACAACCTTGGCAGACTGACAACACCAGAGATCTTAAATGACAGTCGTGTGCTGGAGCGATTGTGGCGTAAAACCAAATCTCACCAAGCATTCACCCGATATAAATCTGCTTTCTTCACATACAATTCCTCCCTCCATGCTGCCAGACAAGCCTACTTTGTCACTCTCATCAATAGCTTGTCATCCAGTCCTCATCGTCTCTTCTCTACTTCTAACTCTCAACTTTCTCCACCTCCACCCAGTACCTCACTCACTGCTCACGAGATTGCAAATCATTTCAAAAACAAGATTGATGCAATTCATAGGGGCATCTCCACTGCACAGACATCCATCCCACTTAGCATACCTTATACGAAACCTCCCTCAACACTTTCCTCTTCTGACCTTCCTACTACCAAAGAGGTCAACAAAGGTTTCTCAGAAGCCCGTCTCACTACCTGCCCCCTGGATCCTGTCCCCTCACAACTACTACGGTCACCCTCTTCTTCCATCCTATGCTCCCTCACTCACATCTTCAATCTCTCCCTCTCTACTGGTGCCTTCCCCTCCCCTCTAAAGCATGCGCACATCACCCCCATAATTAACAAGCCCTCCCTGGACCCCACCAACCTGAACAACTTAAGACCCATCTCCCTGCTGCCATTTACCTCTAAACTCCTAGAACGCTTAGTCCACAATCGCCTGAGCTCCCACCTCACTGACAACAACCTTCCTGACCCTTTACAGTCTGGCATTCCCTCACTACACTCCACTGAAACTACCCTACTAAACCTCACTAATGATCTACTAACTGCTAAAACCAATGGCCACTACTCCGTACTCATCCCAACCAATGGCCACTACACCGTACTCATCCCAACCAATGGCCACTACTCCGTACTCCTCCCAACCAATGGCCACTACTCCGTACTCCTCCCAACCAATGGCCACTACTCCGTACTCCTCCCAACCAATGGCCAATGGCCACTACTCCGTACTCATCCCAACCAATGGCCACTACTCCGTACTCATCCCAACCAATGGCCACTACTCTGTACTCATCCCAACCAATGGCCACTACTCCGTACTCATCCCAACCAATGGCCACTACTCCGTACTCATCCCAACCAATGGCCACTACTCCGTACTCATCCCAACCAATGGCCACTACTCCGTACTCATCCCAACCAATGGCCACTACTCCGTACTCATCCCAACCAATGGCCACTACTCCGTACTCATCCCAACCAATGGCCACTACTCCGTACTCATCCCAACCAATGGCCACTACACCGTACTCATCCCAACCAATGGCCACTACTCCGTACTCATCCCAACCAATGGCCACTACTCCGTACTCCTCCCAACCAATGGCCACTACTCCGTACTCCTCCCAACCAATGGCCACTACTCCGTACTCCTCCCAACCAATGGCCACTACTCAGTACTCTTACTACTCGACCTCTCTTCAGCTTTTGATACAGTTGACCATCCCCTCCTCCTCAAAAAATTCAACTCTTTTGGCCTCCAAGACTCTGCTCTCTCTTGATTCTCCTCCTATCTATCGCAGCGCTCCATCAGCGTTACCTATAACTCTGACTCCTCCTCTCTACTCCCTCTTTCTGTAAGGGTCCCTCAAGGTTCCGTCCTTGGACCCCTACTCTTCTCCATCTACATCTCCTCCCTTTGTCACTTGATAAACTCCCACAGCTTTAAGTACCACCTCTATGCTAATGACAAACAAATCTATCTTTCTACCCCTCATCTCACCCCTTCAGTCTCCTCCTCACCTCGCCCCTTCAGTCTCCTCCTCACCTCGCCCCTTCAGTCTCCTCCTCACCTCGCCCCTTCAGTCTCCTCTCGCATTACTAACCTACTAAGCGACATATCGGCATGGATGTCACTCCACTTCCTCAAACTCAATCTTTCCAAAACTGAGCTCTTAGTATTCCCTCCAGCCTGTGCCCTCTTCCATGACTTCTCCATCAAGATCAATAACACAATCATCAGTCCCTCCCCTCATGCCAGGGTACTAGGTGTAATCCTAGACTCCCATCTGTCCTTTCAGTCCCAAATACAATCACTGTCCAAATCTTGTAGACTTCACCTCCACAACAGTTCCAAGATATGGCCGTTCTTAACCTCGGAAACCACTAAGCAACTTATTCACTCCCTTGTTATATCTCACCTTGACTATTGTAACTCCCTCTTCATTGGCCGACCACATTGCAGGCTATCCCCTCTTCAGTCTATCATGAAGGCTGCTGCCAGACTCATTCACCTTACTAACCATTCTGTATCAGCCACCCCTCACTGCCAATCCCTCCACTGGCCTTCACTCAGTGTCCTCCACCCCTCTCTGCCAATCCCTCCACTGGCCTTCATTCAGTGTCCTCCACCCCCCTCTGCCAATCCCTCCAGTGGCCTCCATTCAGTGTCCTCCACCCCCCTCTGCCAATCCCTCCACTGGCTTCCCATTGCCCAACGGATAAAATTCAAAACATTAACAATAACATATAAAGTCATTTATAACTGCCCCAAATTACATCACCAATATTGTCTCCAAATATCACCCAAACCCAACCCAAATCCTGTATAATAATAATAATGAGAGGAGATGAAATGTGGAAAGAAGGCATTGTTAATGGGAGAGGAGATGGAACATGTAATGAGAGGAGTGGACAAGGTGGGCTTAGCTGGAGACCTCAAGCCTGGCTGATGATGTATCAATAGTCAGAAGAACCTGGAATGGACTCTCCCACTGAGGCTTCAGAGACTTGGCAAGATAATAGACCCCATCCTAGTCTCTGGTACTGAGGCAGTGCTTGTCATGTATTACCTCAGGATCCAGAAATGAAGAAAATGCTTGGAAACACAACTCAGTTGGTGAATCATGAAAATGCATTACATGTTCATTCAAAGCTCCATAAAAAAAGATAAAGATGAGAATCATGAGGGAAGCTGTTCAATTATTGATGCTTATCTTAAAAAAATTGTCAAAAGATAAAATATTCAAATCCCTTCTAGTTGTGTATTGATGGAGATAAGCACTAAACTCAGTTCATCCAATCATTACATTCCAGTTTGCTCAGATTTTAGTTTGTTTCTTTTAAGGTAACATTTTATCTTCTCCCTTCTTCTCTAGGTTGTGGGATGACATTGGGGATGTGAAACTAACTTGTGGCACCTGAAACTTCTTTAATATCTCTTTTCTTCCAGAATTTAATCTATGCAGAAATTTGTGAATCCTCCGGTGATAGATTAGACCGGCATTAACTGTAAACGTTTTGTCACATTTAGAGCATTAATTTGGTTTCTCTCCAGTGTGACTCCTCTGGTGTCTGATAAGATGTGACTTCTGTGTAAAAGCTTTATCGCATTCAGAACACTGATATGACTTCTCTCCAGTGTGAACCCTCTGGTGTGTGATAAGATCTGACTTTCCTGTAAAAGCTTTATCACATTCAGAACACTGATATGGCTTCTCTCCAGTGTGAATCCTCTGGTGTCTGATAAGATGTGACTTCCATGTAAAAGCTTTATCACATTCAGAACACTGATATGACTTCTCTCCAGTGTGAATCCTCTGGTGTGCGATAAGATATGACTTCCGTGTAAAAGCTTTATCACATTCAGAACACAGATATGACTTCTCTCCAGTGTGAATCCTCTGGTGTGTGATAAGATGTGACTTCTCTGTAAAGGCTTTATCACATTCAGAACACTGATATGACTTCTCTCCGGTGTGAATCATCTGGTGTCTGATAAGATTTGACTTCAGAGTAAAAGCTTTATCACATTCAGAACACTGATATGGCTTCTCTCCAGTGTGAATCCTCTGGTGTGTGATAAGATGTGACTTCTGTGTAAAAGCTTTATCACATTCAGAACACTGATATGACTTCTCTCCAGTGTGAATCCTCTGGTGTGTGAGAAGACGTGACTTCACTGTAAAAGCTTTATCACATTCAGAACACTGATATGGCTTCTCTCCGGTGTGAACTCTTTGGTGTATTATAAGGTCTCTCTCGCTTGTAAAAGTTTTGCCACATTCAGAACAATGATATGACTTCCCTCCATTGTGAACCTTCTGGTGTGTGATATATTTTCTCTCCATTGTAAAATCTCCAAACAAGAAGTAGTATGAAATGACTCCTCTTATGTATATGTGGTTTGGACTTTATTGTAAAGCCATTGTCACTTCCAGAACACTGAAATTCCTTTTCTCCTGTTGTCCTCTGAGGCTGGATCAATGTGGAAGAGGATCCAAACCATGACTTTTAGAACACAGATATGACTTGTATCCCGTGTGAATCCTCCAGTGAGCTGCAATAAAGACTTTCAGTCAATTAAGACACCCCTATGTCTTGTTTTCCATGTGACTCAGCTATATTCATGAAGATCAACATGACCGAAAACTTGGTTCATCAATCTACCTGTAGAGAAAGAAAAAAGAATTCTATATAAAGGGCTACATAAAGTTGATTTCTATTTTTAATGTTCATTACTAAATATATCTTATGAATAGAAAGAATATGTACAGCATTATCTACAGTATTTTTTTCATCAAATAGATTGTATTAATAAAGTTTGTAAGTGCGCACAGTATTCCCAACATTCAGCCCAGACAATGGAGTCATACATTCTCATGTATAGGCAGTTGTGGCACTGTTACAGATCATACAGAACAATAACTTGCTTTGTCTATGGTGTCACTTTTACCTTTTATAAACAAATGAACAGAGAAAAGAAGAAACAACCTAGAACAATTCAGCTGTACACGGCAAGTAACTCCCCCAGTACATACATAGATAGCTGACACCGATCAATGACGCCTGTGTCTACAGGATCATACCCCAAGTATGGGTCTCCAATGTAGTCACCATTCAGTAGGTTACAACTGGTTCGTTCTCCTTCTATGGGGCTAAAAAAGCTAAAGCTTTCAAAACCTATGATGTTAATGTGGAAATCACCTGCTCAATCCACTGGTGTCTGCTGGGAGTTTGAGATGATAGCCAAGATCGGGATATTTTTTGTGGTCAAGCAGCCTCACTATTGCTATATGACTTGTAATAGGAGGAGGTGTAAATAATTCCTCCTCTATTGAGACCAAGAGGCACACCCGAGGAATATTGAACACCAACATTACAATACTGGTCATATCGTTCCACTTTTTGAATAATTTTGGACATCTCCAAAACATGTGTATCAAATCCCCGACATCACCACATTTGGGGTCATAAGGGGAAATCCCTCCTGTCCTAGCTGAACAATTGGGCTGGAGTCCTGAAAGATCTATGCAAAAGAAATGACTAAGTTTCTGTGAAGAGGACAGAGAGATGAGAGGTATGGAGGTCACAATCACCTCCCACCACTCTCTATTATTTTCTCTGTTTCCCATTTCTTTCTATAAGTCTTCGGTAAGAGTCAAAAGACGGGAATAAATAGATGAGAGATCATGCCTTTCCCACTGGTGCCATCTGAAGCCCATTAACAAGTGTGAGAGTGATGTGAAATCTGTATCTGATGGAAGTAGCAACCGATGGATGGGATCTAATGTGTCTACTAAGTCCCACCTGGTAAGATGTTGAAGTTGGGCAGCTATAATATAAAGTCTAACATTTGGTATTGCTAGGCCTCCTTGGTCTTCACCATACTGTAGAGTAGTGAGTTTGATTCTAGCTGACGGCTTCTTCTATATGAGTTCCCCAAACTGGGAGTCTATACTGGAGAACCATTTACGAGGTGTCCATATGGGAGAATTGTGGAGTATATAGAGGAATTGTGGGGTCCATATCTTCTCTTGTTCATAGATTTTATTGGAAAGAGATAATAGTTTTACAAGGAGCTCATAACAATGTGATTGCAGGACTCACCAACAGTAAGTCAGAAGGGGTACAACCCTTAGAGGTAACGTACAGGTTGTAATTTGTACACTACAAATAATATCTTCATACATTAAAGTGGAGTTCCAGTGAAAATAAAAAAAAATAAAAGTCAGCAGCTACAAAAACTGTAGCTGCTGACTTTTAAAAGACGAGCACTTACCTGTCCCTCGATCTCGTGGTGTCCTCCCCGCAGCTCGTTTCACCGGCCGCCCTGTGTTTCCAGTGCCGGCATCTTCAGTGTGGGCACCCAGCTGTGACTGCTTGCGGCTTCACATCCGGGTGCCCACTGAGCATGTGCGAGTATCTCTGTGCTTTGTGAATGGTCCTGTAGTCTTCTAGGACCTTTCATGTGTCCCAGAAGACTACAGAGAGGGAGGGAGGGTGGGGGGGGGGGACAACTTCCACTTCTGATCACCTAGGTGATTGCAGTAGAAGTGGGAGCGGGTACCTGTCAATTTCGGTTACCCCCCCAAAAGGTGCCAGTGGGGTCCTTAATCACTTGCCCACCAGGCACTTATACCCCCTTCCTTACCAGGCCAATTTTCAACTTTCAACGTTGCCACACTTTAAATGACAATTGCGCGGTCATGCAACATTGTACTCATTTTTATAATTTTTTTTACACAAATAGAGCTTTCTTTTGGTGGTCTTTACCCCCCGCTGGGTGTTTTATTTTTTATGCTATAAACAAAAAAAGAGCAAAAAATTAAAAAAAAAAAGTTTCTTTGTTTCTATTATAACATATTGCAAACAGGTAATTTTTCTCCTTCACTGATGTGCACTGATATGTGGCACTGATGAGGCGGCACTGATAGGTGCCAGTGGGGTCCTTAACCACTTGCCTATCAGGCACTTATATCCCCTTCCTTACTAGGCCAATTTTCAGCATTGTCGCACTTTAAATGACAATTGCGCGGTCATGCAACATTGTACTCAATTGAAATTTTTATCTTTTTTTCTTTACACAAATAGAGCTTTATTTTGGTGGTATTTACTCCCTGCAGGTAATTTTTCTCCTTCACTGATGTGCGTTGATGAGGCTGCACTGATAGGCAGCAAGGATAGGCAGCACTGATGGGCACTGATAGGCAGCACTAATGAGGCGGCACTGATAGGTGGCACTGATGATGGGTACTGATAGTTGTCACTGATTGGCAGCACTGCTGGGCAAAGGTGGGTGGCACTGCTGTGCACTTGTGGGCGGAACTGGTGGGTGGCGCTGCTGGGCACCAATCCTCAGGGCACTAATCATAAGTGCCCTGATGATCCATCCTCTGACAACTGCTGGCAGTACCTTCCTCATGCTCTGACAGCGTGAGGAAAGTGCAGTCGAGAACCGGCAACTGCAATTCCCGATGACCAGCGTGTCATAGGACACAGCGATCATGGAGATCGCCAGGTTCATGCCCCCGGGGTCATGCAGGAGAGCGCATTCTGGGAGGATATCATATGAGATTTCTACATGGCAAATAATTTCCTAGCAGGTGTAGTAGAGTCATAGAAATCCAACAGACCCAACAGTCATGACATGCATGCTGCTGATTCTGTGTCATTGAATCACTCATTGAAAGGGGCGTGTTCAAAATAATAGCCGTGTGGAGTTCTATTAGTGAGGTCATTCATTCTTTGAGAAACAGATGGCAATTATTGCCCTTATTTAAGGAAGGAAGGCAGCAAATGTTGGACATGCTGGTTACAGTGCATTTCTCTCTGAAATTCTGAGGAAAATGGGTCGTTCCAGACATTGTTCAGAAGAACAGCGTACCTTGATTAAAAAGTTGATTGGAGAAGGGAAAACATATAAAGCAGTGCAGAAAATGATTGGCCGTTCAGCTAAAATAATCGCAAATGCTTTAAAGTGGCAACCAAAACCTGAAAGATGTGGAAGAAAGCGAAAAACTACCATTGGAATGGATGGAAGAATAGCCAAAATGGCGCGGACTCAGCCAACAATCAGCTCCAGGAAGATGAAAGAAGGTGTGACGTTCCCTGTGAGGACTGTTACAATTAGAAGACGCCTATGTGAAGCCAAGCTATCTGCAAGAAGTCCCCGCAAAGTCCCACTGTTGGGAAAAAGACGTGTGCTGAAGAGGATACAATCTGCCAAAGAGCACATTGACCGGCCTAAAGAGAAATGGTGCAACATTTTGTGGACTGATGAAAGTAAGATTGTTCTTTTTGGGTCTAGTGGGCGGAGACAGTTTGTCAGACGACCCCCAAACACTGAATTCAAGCCACAGGACACTGTGAAGACAGTGAAGCATGGTGGTGCAAGCATCATGATATGGGGATGTATCTTATACTACAGTGTTGGGCCTATTTATCGCATACCAGGGATCATGGATCAGTTTGAATCCATCAGAATACTTGAAGAGGTCATGCTGTCTTATGCTGAAGAGGAAATGCCTGATCACAGGGGCCAGAAGTTGGGGGACTCCATGCAACACAGATGTACAGCAGTTCTCAGAAACAGTGCGACTACAACCAAATATTCATGAAGTCATTCAAAGGAAAGCAAAATCTTCAAACATTTCTCAGTTTATATATTTTTTTAGAGGAACAACACAAATTTGATGTATTTTTCTTCATGTTGTGATTTGGAATAGAATGTGTCGTGTTCCCAATGCATTTGTGTGGATGGAAATAAAAGCTATTAGAAGGATTTTCAGCTTTAGTCACTTTTTCCAACACACTGCTATTATTTTGAACACAACTGTATATGGGATGAAGTGTAAGGTGGTGGAGCTGGTAGCTGTGTATATAAAGGTGGAAATCAAACCTCTGACATGGGGGTCACATTTACATATGTTATGTGACGGTAGGCAGGTGAAATCACCTGCTTGCGATAGGAGTCCCAGAGTGGCTGGTCCAGCTCCATAGTGTTGGTGCCCAAACCGGATGGGAGCTGGCGATTTTGTAACGACTTCCGACAGTTAAATAAAGTTACAAAGTTTGACACCTACCCCATGCTGAGGATAGATGAATTAATCGACCGTCTGGGAGCAGCCCGGTACATGACGACGCTCGATTTGACCAAAGGATATTGGCAGATACCCCTAGCTGAGTCAGCAAAGGAGAAGACTGCATTTGGAACCCCAGAAGGTTATTCCAGTATAGAAGAATGCCGTTCGGGTTACAGAATGCACCGGCCACCTTTCAGCGCAAAATGGATCAAATTCTTCGCCCCCATCAGAAGTATGCTGCAGCTTACCTGGACGATGTGATTGTCCATAGCGCAGATTGGGCCTCACATTTGCCAAAAGTTCAGGCTGTACTAGACTCAATACGGAAAGCTGGGTTTACGGCCAACCCAAAGAAGTGTATGATTGGACAGGAAGAGGCCAGGTACACCATTGGGAGAGGAGTAATAAAACCCAAGATCAACAAAGTTGCAGCGATAGAGTTGGCCACGCCCAAACAACAAGAAGCAGGTACGGGCTTTTCTAGGTATTGCTGGCTACTATTGGCAATTCATTTCCCATTTTGCTTCTCTGGCAGTGCCCCAACCAACTTGACAAAAAGGAAGGAGTCGGTCGTGGTTAAGTGGTCCCCGGAGGCTGAAGCAGCATTTCAGTCTTTAAAAAGGGCCTTATGTAGCCAGCCAGTTCTATACTCACCAGACTTCTCAAAAGACTTTGTGGTCCAGACGGATGCATCCGATGTTGGCTTAGGAGCAGTGTTGTCCCAGGTTTGGAAGGGGGAGGAGCACCCGGTAATCTACCTGAGCAGAAAGCTTAAGTCTCACAAGGAAAATTACACCACAATTGAGAAGAAGTGTTTAGCAGTAAAGTGGGCTCTAGATTCCCTGCGGTACTATCTGCTAGGCAGACATTTTGATCTAGTCACGGATCACGCTCCCTTGAAATGGATGGCTCAAAATAAAGAGACCAATAGAAGGGTAAATAGGTGGTTCCTGGCCCTACAAGAATTTACCTTCACGGTAAAGCATTGACCTGGAGTTCAGATGGGAAATGTGGATGCTTTAGCCCGGGTTCATGCCTGCCTGGCTACTGGTGTTACAACCCCAAGGTTGAAACAAGAGGGGGGGTATGTGACAGTAGGCAGGTGAAATCACCTGGTTGTGTCCTGGATGGACGATACATTTGTCCAAGGTTTAGACTATATGGGGATTTGTTCCACTAGGGGGGAAGTGCTGAGTCCTTCAGCACTGAGGTAATGAGCCCAGCTGAAGATAGTGCGCTCATTAAGGCCTTTATAAAACTCCCCAGCCTGCTTAGGGAGTTGCTCCAACCTGGAACCAGATCTGTGCCTGAACTGACTGGGGACAACATCCTATCTGTGTGCAGTGAGACAAAGCCTGTGTGGCTAAGCCTCCAACTAACAGGGGCTAGGTATAGCATCAGGCTATACCTGGTGGGTAGCTAGGGAAGCTATGTTGTACAGTAAGTATCCAAGTTGGCCAGGATTTGATGTTTCTTATTTTTTTTTACGTTTTTCTGTAAATATTGTAAATAAACTGCACCTTTTTGTTTTTTCACCTCCACTGTTGTGCTGTGCCTGTGTTTTGTGTTGTGCACCCATCCAGGGGGTCACACACACCCACTGCCGAGCGAACACCGTTACAGTGTTCAAACCTGGTCATGTCTGGGAGGGAGGGGGTTGGTGTGTAAGTGGGAGGAACAAAAGTGATTGATCTGAAGATATCTAAAAAGTTCAGGTCTAGATATTTTGTGGGAGTCACATAGGGTTTGGAAGGGTATAAAGGAGTCTGGTGCTGTGAAATTGTAAGTTTGAACTAGACTAGCTCTAGGACAAGCATGAAAAGAAGATGGAGGCATCCATGCCGGATAAAAGCCTGGAATGAGGAGGTATGCCATGAGTGGGTTATGGGGTGACTGTAAGGTGTATCAGAACTTTAGACTGTCCCAGATAGATGGGTAGTGTGACGGAGCGTAGGCAGGACAGAACACACAGAGTAGATGGCAAATGCACAAAGCTTTATTGAGACAAACAGACGGCAGTCACCGAATAGGGGAGTTTGCAGGGAGGGTGAATACGCCAGTCCAGGATGACACGGAAGGACCAACACACTTAAAGTCCAGCACCGAGAGCCAAGGAAGAGTCTCTGTAGCAAGTAAAGTCTTCCCCAGCTGTAGGAGAAGGGCGGTCCTAGGCAGCCTTGGGTCTCTGCCAAGCCTGGCCACAAAAGGTCCCGGCCAAAGCTCTCGGGCTCCTTCCGTCAGCTACCCAGCGATGAATACCTCGGGAGCTCTGCATCAGCTTCTTAAAACTGGTTGGACCCCCCTAGTCACCTAGGCAACCGGGGGGGGAGCTAGGGTGGCTCAAGCTTGCCTTAGGAATTCCTTTCATATTTGCAGGAGGGGGGAGGGGTATGGATGAGAGATGGCAGAGAGAGAGCAGGGACAGAGAAGGGGCTGGGGAGGGCAGCTGTGACAGGTAGTGTTGAGTAATTAAGTTTTGGAGTGAGCGATGGTCTCTGGAGTGTAGCCATAGTAAATTGGAATCTGATAAGGGGTCACAATCTACTGACTCTATAGCGACCCCACAATCTACTGACTCTATAGCGACGTCACTTTTACTGCGTGATATTTAGGGAGTTGAGCAAGATTTGCAGCTTGGAAATATTTTGCAAAGTTCAGAAGCCCCAGATCATTCTAAGTTTCGGTAAGGTACGGATGGACCTGGGTAAATGCAGTTTAATGGTGCCCCATACATAAGTGGTGCCACGGCACTAATATGCAGAGGAAACAAAAAGGTATAGATATGGGTAGGACCCAATAAAGGTATAATATTTTGGGCAGAATTGTCATTTTTTACAATCATGATACAACCCATCCATGAGAGGGGTAGTCTGGACCAGGATGTCATAAGATTAGTAAGGTGTGTTAACATAGGAGGGTAGTTAGTAGAATATAGAATATTGAGGTCTGCCATCAGCTTGGGTCCTAAATCAAGAATATATTGACTGGACCAAGAGAAGGGTGGAGGACATTGTAGTTGTGACACAGTTAAGGAGGGTAGAGAGATATTAGGAGCTGTAGACTTTTTGGGATTCACAACCAGGTCCGAAATCAATGCAAATTGGTCCAGGCATTGGAGAAGGTTGGGTGCTGAGATCAAAGGAGAAGACATGAAGAGGAGATTGTCATCAGAGAAAAAGCATAACTTATGATGATGACCGCCAAGTTCTAATTATTTAATATTTGTGTTAGTTCTTATCAGCTGTGCTAAGGGTTCATTCGCTAGAATGAAAAGGAGGGGGAGGCAAGGGGCAGCCTTGCCTCATTCCCCTTTGTATGGAAAAAAGTCTGACTTGCAACCCACATATCTCAAGTAAGCCCTTGGGGAGGTGTAAAGGGGTGATATCCATTGGAGTCAAAGGCTTTTTTTATGTCTAAGGAAAGGAAACAGCCGGGTATGCGGCGTATGCAAGCTGCATGTTCTAGCAAAATCACTCTGAGGTCTCGGCTTGGCAGAGGGGGGTTAAAACCCATCTGATCCTTGTGTATCAAGGTGCCTATGATGGAGTTCAGCCATGCAGATAGGATTTTTCTAGGATTTTAACATCCAAGTTAAGAAGGGAGATTGGTGTGTAATGAAGCCATGTGGTGTGATCTGATTGGGGTTCAGGTAGCATAGAAATGACTGCTGTTAGGGAGTCTGAGCAGAAAGAATAACCTTTGAGTAAGGCATTAAATGCATTAACCAATAAAGGTGGAAGGAGGTTAGTAAATATTTGGAATATAGGGCTGTAAGCTGTCTGGGCCAGGCCACTTATTAGACTTTAGGGACTTGATGGAGTTCGGGACCTCAAGTTCTGTAATAGGTGTTTCCAAGGAAGAACATTGAGAAGCTGAGAGTGTTGGTAGAGATAGGCTTGAGAAAAGTCCAGTGGCCTGCGATTCATCATAGGAGCCGGTCTCAGAGTATAATTCTGCTAGATGTTTGAGGAAGACCTGTAATATTTTATTAGGATGGCTGGTGTGTGAAGTTTTTGTAATCTTTAAATGGACAAGTCTGTGTGTGTGGTCTGAGGTTCACAGTCCCAGGGCTAGAGAAGTGTCAGGTTTGTTTGCGTTCATATAATGTTCATGCCTGGATTGGCGTAGAAATTTTTCATCTGATTCTGTCAAGAAAACATCTACTTCTAGCCTGGTCTTGTCCAGGACAATCTATGAGAAGGTGAGGGGTCTGATTGGAAGGCTTTGTTGGCCTGATGAAATGAGGTTTCTAAGCGGTGATGGATTGCTCGCTGTCCTTTCTTGAGATGTGAGGCTTGGCTGATACAGGCTCCTCTAATTACAGACTTATGGGCTTCCCAAAAGGTCAGGAGAGAGATGTCATCAGTTGTGTTATGTGTCAGGTATTCTTTGATGGCTAGTTCAATGTCCAGTCTGTGGGATGGGTGGGCCATTTAGACTCCATGTAGTGCTAGTTTGTTGGGGTACTAAGGAGGAGAGGGTCAAGAGGACAGCTTTGTGACCAGTCCAGGGGTAAGGTATGATGGTTCAGGATAGGAGGGCTGGGGACATACCTCTAGTCAGAAATATATGGTCAATGTGGGAGAAAGTTTTATGTGGATATGAGAAGTATGTATAGTGTCTTCTAGCTGGGTTATCTTCTTGCCATGTGTCTATGAGAGAGCGTTGTTGGAGTTGTTGGTGGAAGGAGGATGTGGATGGATAAGAGGTTATGGGGGATTTGTATAGAAAGGGATAAACTAGCTGATTTGAATTGCCACATAGTAAAATTATACCTAATTTATGGGAATCTATTACCTGTAGCAAATGGGAGTTAGGATTGGGATTGGGGCATAGTATGAAGCTATAGTGACCTCTGAGTCAAGGAGGTGACCCACTAGAAAATATAACTGCCCTCTGGGTCCCAGATCCCTGCCTTGGGTGTAAAGGGAGTAGAGCAGTGGAAAGCTTTGAGTACACCTGTGTGTTTAGTTGCGGCAGAAGCCATATAAACCTGTGGGTAGGAAGAGCTGAGATATTTCGGCATATGGCTGGCAGTAAAATGAATCTCCTGCAGGCACACCACATGTGCTTTGGCATGGGCAAAGGATTTGAAGGCCTTAATTTTTTTATTCCCCGAACATTCAGGGTAAGTATATTTATTGGAGCCATGATAAAGGACAGATACAAAGCTGATTGTAGGTGTTGCATCATGGTCACATCATCACCCCTGGGACAGGAATAAGAGAAAGAAAGAGGAGAGAAGTGGGGGAAGCAAGGTTAGTAAAGAGAGAAATGTCTGACAAAACAGGTCAGGAGGCCAAGAGGCCATGATGTGAAAACAGGTAGGTTGTCCATCTGTCTATGTCACTGGGATATAAATGGACGGGAAAAAAACTGTCCTGGGCAGGCTCAACTCAGGGCTACCAAGGAAAATGTGAGGGAGCAGTGAACATTAGAGATGAGCGAATTATTCAAAAATTTGGTTCGGCCGATTCGCCGAATTCGCCGAATAAATTCGCTTTGAGCCGAATATATTCGCTGCGAATTTAACTTATAAAAAGGGTGTTTCTAGGCTTCAGAGAGCCTTTATATTAGTGCAGAACACTGTACCTTTAATTTAAATGTCCTTGGAGTCTGCTGGGGAAGAGAAATAATACTGTCAGTCAGTATGACATGCAGATGAGTGCCGTCGATCTTAGAATCACCGCACACTTCACTCATTTGGGCAGTCACGGGGCCAAAACCAGAGTGTGGAGCCACAGTGTGGCGGTGGAGGCAGCAGCAATGGGAGGCCATACAGCACCCTATGACAAAATGGAATCCACCAGCAGTGTGAGGAGACCTGAAAGTGGCACATGGCAGAGTGTGGCGATGGAGACAGCAGCAATAGGAGGCCGTACAGGGACCCATGACACACTCTGGACCTGGCAGCAGCATGAGGAGGCGGTACAGGGGCCCATGACAGATTACGGGCCTGGCAGCAGCATGAGGAGTCGGTACGGGGGCCCATGGCAGATTTCGGGCCTGGCAGCAGCACGAGGAGGCGGTACAGGGGCCCATGGCAGAGTGGCGGAGCGTAAGCAGCTAAAATTGAAGGCCATACAGAGGCCTATGTTAAAAAGTCCCCCCAGCAGCAGTGTGGGGAGACGACTATCAAGAGTCCAATGGCAGAGTGGCGGAGCAGAAGCAGCTTCAATTGAAGGCCATACACAGGCCTAGGTTTAAAAGTCCCTCACAGTTAATTCCAATAACGAACTCTACTCCTCCGTGCAATCTACTTACGAGACCCTGGGCAGGTCTGGGTCCAATTTGTGGTAGAGACTGGTTTTGTTCAGCCATGCTTGAGCGAGTAATAACAGGTCTGTGCTGCCCTTTGGTGTCTGGCTTAATGCGCACAACACTGAACGTCCCAGCGTTTGTCAACGATTTGCCGTTAAGTGATGCAAACCCGCTGAACCGCGTTCATGAGGAGCCGGTACAGGGGGCCATGAATCAGTATGGACCTGGCAGCAGCGTGAGCAGACGACAGAGGCACATGGCGCAGGGTGGCGGTGTAGGCAGCATTATTCTGAAGCCATACACAGGCCTAGGTTAAAAAGCGGAAGCCGTCAGCAGCGTGAGCAGACGACAGAGACACATGGCGCAGGGTGGCGGTGGATGCAGCAGTATTCGGAAGCCAAACACAGGCCTCGGTTAAAAAGCGGAAGCCGTCAGCAGCGTGAGCAGACGACAGAGGCACATGGCGCAGGGTGGCGGTGGAGGCAGCAGCAATGGAAGGCCATACAGCACCCTATCACAAAATGGAACCCACCAACAGTGTAAGGAGACCTGAAAGTGGCACATGGCAGAGTCTGGCGATGAAATCAGCAGCAATGGGAGGCCGTACAGGGACCCATGACACACTCTGGACCGGGCAGCAGCAAAAGGAAGCGGTACAGGGGCCCATGGCAGAGTGGCGAAGCGTAAGCAGCTTAAATTGAAGGCCATACAGAGGCCTATGTTAAAAAGTCCCCCCAGCAGCAGTGTGGGGAGACGACTATCAAGAGTCCAATGGCAGAGTGGCGATCCGGGAAGTCAGCGTTGTGATTGCAGATGCAATGCAGAGATTCTATGAGGTGATGCCGTGGGTGCGAAAAAGATCATATACCGTCGTACTTCCATCCATAAGACGGAACAAACTGCGAACCGGGAGCTTTATTGCCCTGACCCGCTCCACACGTCGGCGCTGCCGTGCACTTTGGCAGAGACCGACATGCTCAAAGACTGGCTCACCATCTCTTCTACATGTGAATGCAGGGCTGGCACTGCCTTTTTGGCAAAGAAATGCCGGCTTGGCACTCTCCACCGCGGCTCGGCACAAGCCATCATTTCTCGGAAAGGTGCTGAGTCCACCACTTGGAAAGGGAGGGACTGCAGCACCAGCAACTTGGACAGGAGGACGTTCAGCTTCTGCACCGTCGGGTGCGTGCTCGCAAATGGTTGTCTCTTGGAAACGGATTCCAAGAAAGACTGCTGACGGAATCCGTGAAGAGGAGTAGCAGGAGAAGGAGCATCTGAACGAGCGGAAGATGCCAACGAGCGACAACTCCCCTCAGCAGAGGTGTTGGAGCCTTGACTGGCTGATAGAGGGCGATTGACGTCGGGTGACGGAGCAAGTAACGGAGCGGGTGATGGAGCGGGGGCTGGGGTAGGCAGAACCGCCGTATCTTTATCACGGTTTTCCCAGGCCACCGAATGGCGACGCTGCATATGCGGACGCAACGCTGTAGTCCCAACATTGGCCCCCTTGCCACGCTTGACTTTCTGGCCACATAGTCGACATACGGCTACGTTTACTTCCTCGGGCGGCTTGACGAAAAATTGCCACACCGCCGAGTAGGAAACTTTGCCCCCGCTACTCCTCACTGGCTGACTGCTACTTCCTCCGTGCGCACCGGCACCACTACTGGCCGTGGTGGTAGGCTGCAGTGGAGCTGGTGCTCTACTCCGTGGCCGTTTGGCTCCACTGACACTGCTGCGACCCTGCTGCCTCCTGGGCAACCCACCGACTGTTTTGCTCGCTGGCAAGCTGGCACCCTCTTCTCCTGATGATGCGGAAGCAATAGCCTGATGACGACGAAGCTGCCAAGTGCGATCAGCCTCATCATCATCAATTAGGGTCTCCGCGTCACTACTAGCCCCCTCGGCTGCGTGTGGGTCAGGAGACAGACCTGTCTCTAGACCGGCTACCGAGCCACTCTCCTCACCAGTACTTCTTCGCCTGGCTGCTGAAGAGGCGGATGTCTCCCCCGTTCCTGACCGCCCTCTGTTAGCTCTTCCTCACTGTACAGTGGGGCTGAGCCCACAGCATGCGATACTTCGCTTGGTGAGGGAACACCAAAAAACAGGGGCAGGTCGAGGACACGTGATTTCAGTGGGCTTGCTCCCGGGCCATGCCAACTAACGGTTGTGTCTGACGTACCCACCGAACGTTGGCTGTAGGTGTCAGAGGTGACCTGGGAAGAGTAAGACGACCGAGTCAACCAATCGATGATGGCAGGGTTGTCGGTGGAGACACGACCGCTGGATGACACCGGGAGCACTGGCCTCTGGCTGCGACTAGTGCTGCCTCGACCCCTTCCTCTGCTGCCACGTCTGCTCGCTCCTGAAACATTGCCTCCTCTGCCACTCCTCTGCGTGTTGTCTGACATACTCTTTAATTCAATAAGCACCCCAAAAATAAAACCAGATTTAACTCTTTGAACGTACAATAGTGGTTGTGAAGCAGAAAGTCAGTTTATTTAGCACAATCGGTCAATTGCAGCTTGCCGTTGGCTGTAAACTGTACGTTTATGTCACTGGAATGCACTAATCACCCAAAAAATATTACCGCCACCCGGCGTGTATATGGATTTAACTCTTTGAACGTACAATAGTGGTTGTGAAGCAGAAAGTCAGTTTATTTAGCACAATCGGTCAATTGCAGCTTGCCGTTGGCTGGAAACTGTACGTTTATGTCACTGGAATGCACTAATCACCCAAAAAATATTACCGCCACCCGGCGTGTAAATGGATCTAACTCTTTGAACGTACAATAGTGGTTGTGAAGCAGAAAGTCAGTTTATTGTACACAATCGGTCAATTGCAGCACCAACTGTGCACGACAGCCACCAAAAAAAAAAAGGGTGTATGTCACTTTAAATTTTTGATTCTTTGATAGCTGTGGCCCTAAGTAACGATTCTGTGTCCCTGAGTAACGATTCTGTGTCCCTGAGTAACGATTCTGTGTCCCTGAGTAACGATTCTGTGTCCCTGAGTAACGATTCTGTGTCCCTGAGTAACGATTCTGTGGCCCTAAAGTCTCTGTGGCCCTAACTCTGTCCCTTAATACACACAGGTCTGTCTCTCTTGAATGACCGGAGGCTAATGGAGAATTCTAAGATGGCCGCAATTTATAGCTCCACCATTACACAGTGCTGGCTGGCTGCTGATTGGCTAATGCGATCACGTCATGAATGCATTATGGGTCAGCGCGCCTTGTCTGCGCGCCTTCCCAGAGATCCCCGCCCCATCTTCTCTGTCCATTTTCTCCGTCGCCACACATGTCGCCGCCATTTTTGGGAAAATTCGATTCGTGCATCCGAAGTTTGCTAATCTTCGGATTCTTCGCGAATAGAATTTTTCCAAATCTTCGGAATGAATTCCACTTCGTCATGTTCGATTCGCTCATCTCTAGTGAACATCTTCAGAAGACACAGAGGCCAAAAACAGGATATTAAATATCCGTTTGGTAGAGGAGTCAGGCCAAGGATAGACTATTGGGAATAAGATGTCAGCCTGCAGATATAAGCAGTTGGTAAGTGTATGCATTGTTCAAAGAGGCTATGCTTGGCTGGGTATCATGGGCATTAAACAGCATTAGACCACAGCTGGATGAAAGGGTGATCCGTTTGTTATTTTGTTGTCCAGCTATTGGTAGAAGGTTTAGCTAACAGCATTGAGCTGTTAGTTGCAAAAATTGTAGAATTATACTAAATATATATTTTTTTGTTTACAAACGTTTTTGTTTTTTAAGAAATAGACTTCAAAATGGCATTACAGCTTCAAATAGAATATACAACAGAAACAAGGAACAACTGCAGTATTCATTTCAAAGGTGAAATTATGTAGAATAAAGGGAAAAAGAGAAAAGAAAAAAAAGAGAAAAGAAATTAAGTACATGAGCAATATAGGTAGAGAGGTAGGCAGAGTTATAAAACGACCAACAAAGTAACTCAATCAATCAAAGCATAAATGGTCCTTATTGATCTAGTAAATGCCTGTGAGTTCTCCAAAGTTCCCATTTTCTGTCAAATAAATGCATCTTATCCAATAGAGTATAATGAATTCTCTCCATGAGCATCACCGCATCAACTCTGCAGAACTGTGGTCAATGGTACTGTGAGGGATTTCCAATGTAGGGCAATAGCCCATAGGGTGGATATACAAATGCTATGGATTAGCCTCATAACCTCAGTCTGAACTCCCGAGATAGGGGCTCCCAGTAGGCAGGACTGGAAACAAAGGTGGGACGTCCCTGGATACATGGCGTGTAATCTAGATGGGGTATGATACCATCTGGTTATTACTTTGAGGGCCGTCTCTCACGGACAGAAAGATCTAGAGCTCTTACACACATTATCCACCATGGAATCCCAATCCTCATCAGAAAAAGTGACATCACTATCAGCCTCCCATTTCTGTCTATAAAGAGGGGGTGAGGGAAAGAAAGTAACCAAAAATTGGCGATACAAATCTGAAATAAGACCCCTGCCCCTAGGAGAGTCACGGCTAATATGTTCAAAAAATGAAATCGGAGACGAAGGTGTAAGACCAAAATGTGAATTAAAAAAAAGTCTAATCTGTCGATAATGATAATATTCACGAAGCGGGATATCAAAAAGTATGCGTAGCATCTCAAAAGTGATACAAGATCCTCCTCTCTGAAAGTCAGATGACCTAATAAAGGACCTATCATACCACCAACGGAATACCTGTGAAGATGAGAATGCTGGAATAAAATTTGGGTCACCAAAAAATGATGAACCTGGTGAGACAGAGGAGACAAGATTCAATTTAAGTTTATAACGGGATGAAAACATCAATGATTGGGCAACAATGGAATTATAGAGCAATAACGGGGGGGGGGGGGGGGGTGAAATTTGGACCATAATACACCTGGTAAATAGAACGGATGTATAGACTGAGATACAAATCTGATCCATGGGACCTGGGAAGTAATAGTCACCCATTGTGATAGCCGTGCGAAACGGGCTGACAGGTAGTAAAGCCAGAAATTGGGGAGACCTAGGCCTCCCGCCCATTGTGACCGGTAGAGGACCGATGAAGTAAAACGAGGGCGTTTGTTACGCCAAATAAAATTATTAATAATCCTGTAAAAGTGATCTAAGAACGTTTATGAGACAGGGATTGGGAGTGATCTAAATAAAGTAATTTAGGAAAGACATTCATTGTTACTGCCGTGACTCTGCCCAAGAATGAGATAGGGGATCCATGCCAGATCTTCAATAGAGGTGAGAGGCGTGACACACATGGTGGCCAATTAGCAGCAAATAATTTTGAGTATCTGGGGGTGAGGTTTATACCTAGGTATGAAATCTGATCTGTGGCCCAACGAAATGGAAAAGAATTGCGGAGAGATGCACCCAGGGAATCAGGAACATTAATAGGCATAACTACTGTCAGGAATGGACTGGCCAGCTATGGTGGGACTCACCTGCCTTTTGATCTGCAGTAACAGGGCTGGCCAGCGGGTGTTCCCAGCAATCAGAGACTCAACTTTGCAGCCAGCTAACACCTGTAACTGATTATGCTGGGGTATTTAAGGGATGGCCAGACCCACAGACTCTGCCTTGGTGTTGTGTTTGTCCTGGGCCCTGTATCCTGTTTCTGTCCTGCATCCTGTTTCTGAACCGCTGCTGACTTCTCCTGCTCTGATCCCGGCTCGCTTCTGACCATCCCTCTGCCTGACCCTCTGTACCTCGCTGCTTGCTACCTGCTGAACCTGGCCTGTGACCCCGACCATTCTCTGCTTGCTCCCCCTGTACCTACCTGCCCAATTGATATTGACCCGGCCTGCCTGACGACGCTTGCTTGTATGTACTGTTATCTGTGGGTGGTTGGTTGGGTTTGTTTGCACTGTATTATGTTTTAGTATTGCACTGCGTTTATGTTTGTATGGTTAGTGTTAATAAATTATATTGTTTATCACATTTCTGAAGTCTGCGTTTCCCTGCATCAGTCACACACCTCTGGTCACACCCTGGAGCCCTGACATTACACCAAGGCCAATCCTGACCAGAAGTGGCTGCACAGGGAAGCCATCTTGGCTTGTTGCTGGGAAGGATGGATCTGGATGAGGTTGTGTATTTATATCTGCTAGTGTTTGATGACAGGGAGTATGCTTATCAGACTCTGAAGGAGTATCCCCGGGATGAACTGCTAGAATGTATACGGCTCGCTCATGTTCTAGTAGATCAGGGCACAGAGTTCTCTGAGGTGCAGCCTTTGATTGAGGTTTGTGCTGAGTTGGTTTCATCTGGTTCCCCCGAATGCAGGGATGAATTTTTGCCACCATTTAGTGCAGACCAGGTAGAGTCCCTGGTGTGGTTATTAGAGGATGATGTGGGTTACTTTCTGGAGCGTTATTCCACATGTTCACCACAGACACTAAGAGATTGTATAAACGCAGTGCAGTCTTTGGTCAGACAGGCTTTGTGTAAGCTCAGCTTTGTTCAACCCCTACTGCAGACATGGACAGACTTGTTGCACCCAGCCTCAGTCAGCTTACAAAAACCCAGTCCTGCTTCTAACTCTACTCCTGTATTCCCAACAGCTCCTCCAGTTACAGCCCAGTATACTTGGCTATCTACCGCATGTCAGTCCCCTGTTCCCACTCGCTGCACCTATCCTGCCTTTAACCCTGTAAAGAAGCCCTCTGTAGCAACTGCTCCCTCTCCTGTTCCATCCTCCAGTTCTTTTCTGTCTCCAGCTGCTCCTTTCATTTGCAGACCTGCGTTTACTTGCAGTGCTCCAGTAGTTAAAACCAGAAAAAAGCGAAAATTCTTTCCAACCAATACCATCCTGCCAGTATCCAAACCGGTGAGCCTGCCTTCCGTGACTCGGCCTGAAGCCTCTACTCGGCCTGAAGCCTCTACTCGGCCGGATGCCTCTACTCGGCCGGATGCCTCTACTCGGCCGGATGCCTCTACTCGGCCGGATGCCTCTACTCGGCCGGATGCCTCTCTTCAGCCGGATGCCTCTCTTCAGCCGGATGCCTCTCTTCAGCCGGATGCCTCTCTTCAGCCGGATGCCTCTCTTCAGCCGGATGCCTCTCTTCAGCCGGATGCCGCTACTCAGCATGATGAACTGATCCAGCCCGACGGTCCTATTAGGCCAGTTGACTCGATGCCCGCTGTTGATCCAGATGATCCGGTACCTGATCCAGTGCCCGCTGTCGTGCCAATTGACTCGGTGCCCGCAGTCTTGCCAGACGACTCGGTGCCCGCAGTCTTGCCAGACGACTCGGTGCCCGCAGTCTTGCCAGACGACTCGGTGCCCGCAGTCTTGCCAGACGACTCGGTGCCCGCAGTCTTGCCAGACGACTCGGTGCCCGCAGTCTTGCCAGACGACTCGGTGCCCGCAGTCTTGCCAGACGACTCGGTGCCCGCAGTCTTGCCAGACGACTCGGTGCCCGCAGTCCCGCCAGACGACTCGGTGCCCGCAGTCCCGCCAGACGACTCGGTGCCCGCAGTCCCGCCAGACGACTCGGTGCCCGCTGTTCCGCCAGACGACTCGGTGCCCGCTGTTCCGCCAGACGACTCGGTGCCCGCTGTTCCGCCAGACGACTCGGTGCCCGCTGTTCCGCCAGACGACTCGGTGCCCGCAGTCTTGCCAGACGACTCGGTGCCCGCAGTCTTGCCAGACGACTCGGTGCCCGCAGTCTTGCCAGACGACTCGGTGCCCGCAGTCCCGCCAGACGACTCGGTGCCCGCAGTCTTGCCAGACGACTCGGTGCCCGCAGTCTTGCCAGACGACTCGGTGCCCGCAGTCTTGCCAGACGACTCGGTGCCCGCAGTCTTGCCAGACGACTCGGTGCCCGCTGTTCCGCCAGTTGACTCGATGCCCGCTGTTCCGCCAGTTGACTCGGTGCCCGCAGTCTTGCCAGACGACTCGAAGCCTGCTGTTCCGCCAGTTGGCTCGGTGCCCGCAGTCTTGCCAGACGACTCGGTGCCCGCTGTTCCGCCAGTTGACTCGGTGCCCGCAGTCTTGCCAGACGACTCGGTGCCCGCAGTCTTGCCAGACGACTCGGTGCCCGCTGTTCCGCCAGTTGACTCGATGCCCGCTGTTCCGCCAGATGACTCGGTGCCCGCAGTCTTGCCAGACGACTCGGTGCCTGCAGTCTTGCCAGACGACTCGGTGCCTGCAGTCTTGCCAGACGACTCGGTGCCCGCAGTCTTGCCAGACGACTCGGTGCCCGCAGTCTTGCCAGACGACTCGGTGCCCGCAGTCTTGCCAGACGACTCGGTGCCCGCAGTCTTGCCAGACGACTCGGTGCCCGCTGTTCCGCCAGTTGACTCGATGCCCGCTGTTCCGCCAGTTGACTCGGTGCCCGCAGTCTTGCCAGACGATTCGAAGCCTGCTGTTCCGCCAGTTGGCTCGGTGCCCGCAGTCTTGCCAGACGACTCGTGCCCGCTGTTCCGCCAGTTGACTCGGTGCCCGCAGTCTTGCCAGACGACTCGGTGCCCGCAGTCTTGCCAGACGACTCGGTGCCCGCTGTTCCGCCAGACGACTCGGTGCCCGCAGTCTTGCCAGGCGACTCGGTGCCCGCAGTCTTGCCAGGCGACTCGGTGCCCGCAGTCTTGCCAGGCGACTCGGTGCCCGCAGTCTGGGGGCCCGAGACCTGTTGCTCCGCCTGAGGGCCCGAGACCTGTCGCTCCATCTGGGGGTCCGGCGCCCGCCGCTCCGCCTGAGGGCCCGAGACCTGTCGCTCCATCTGGGGGTCCGGCGCCCGCCGCTCCACCTGAGGGCCCGAGACCTGTAACTCCGCCTGGGGGTCCGGCGCCCGCCGCTCCGCATGGGGGCCCGATGCCTGTCGCCCCGCCTGGGGGCCCGATGCCTGTCACCCCGCCTGGGGGTCCGATGCCTGTCGCCCCGCCTGGGGGTCCGATGCCTGTCGCCCCGCCTGGGGGCCCGAGGCCTGTCGCTCCATCTGGGGGTCCGGTGCCCGCCGCTCCGCCTGAGAGCCCGAGACCTGTAGTTCCGCCTGGGGGTCCGGCGCCCGCAGCCCCGCCCGGGGGCCCGGTGCCTGTCGCCCCGCCCGGGGGCCCGGTGCCTGTCGCCCCGCCTGGTGGCCCGGTGCCTGTCGCTCCACCTGGTGGCCCGCTGCCTGCTTCTTCGCCTGGTAGCCTGATGTGCCTCTGCCCGGGGTCCTGCCCGATGTGCCTCTGCCCGGAGTCCTGCCCGATGTGCCTCTGCCCGGAGTCCTGCCCGATGTGCCTCTGCCCGGAGTCCTGCCCGATGTGCCTCTGCCCGGAGTCCAGCCCGATGTGCCTCTGCCCGGAGTCCAGCCCGATGTGCCTCTGCCCGGAGTCCAGCCCGATGTGCCTCTGCCCGGAGTCCAGCCCGATGTGCCTCTGCCCGATGTGCCTCTGCCCGGAGTCCAGCCCGATGTGCCTCTGCCCGGTGTGCCTCTGCCCGGTGTGCCTCTGCCCGGTGTGCCTCTGCCCGGTGTGCCTCTGCCCGGAGTCCAGCCCGATGTGCCTCTGCCCGGAGTCCAGCCCGATGTGCCTCTGCTCGGTGTACCGCTGCCCGGAGTCCTGCCCGGTGTGCCAGTCTTTGATATCCCGCCAGTTACCAGACCCGGGTGGTGGAACATTTTTCCCAGCTAGGACTGTTTGGAGCGTCCTGAGGCCGCTCCTTGAGGGGGGGGTACTGTCAGGAATGGACTGGCCAGCTATGGTGGGACTCACCTGCCTTTTGATCTACAGTACCAGGGCTGGCCAGCGGGTGTTCCCAGCAATCAGAGACTCAACTTTGCAGCCAGCTAACACCTGTAACTGATTATGCTGGGGTATTTAAGGGATGGCCAGACCCACAGACTCTGCCTTGGTGTTGTGTTTGTCCTGGGCCCTGTATCCTGTTTCTGTCCTGCATCCTGTTTCTGAACCGCTGCTGACTTCTCCTGCTCTGATCCCGGCTCGCTTCTGACCATCCCTCTGCCTGACCCTCTGTACCTCGCTGCTTGCTACCTGCTGAACCTGGCCTGTGACCCCGACCATTCTCTGCTTGCTCCCCCTGTACCTACCTGCCCAATTGATATTGACCCGGCCTGCCTGACGACGCTTGCTTGTATGTACTGTTATCTGTGGGTGGTTGGTTTGGTTTGTTTGCACTGTATTATGTTTAGTATTGCACTGCGTTTATGTTTGTATGGTTAGTGTTAATAAATTATATTGTTTATCACATTTCTGAAGTCTGTGTTTCCCTGCATCAGTCACACACCTCTGGTCACACCCTGGAGCCCTGACAACTACTGATTTAGTAAAATTTACAGTAAGACCTGATACTGTTACAAAGTCATTCAATAATGAGCAGAAGTCAGGCAATGACACCAACAGTTTAGTAAGGAAAAGCATAACATCATCTGCATACATACAAATTGTGAAATGTGAACCAATAATGGGGAACCAGAAATGTCTGAGTGTGGTTATTGCAATTGCCAAGGGTTCCAAAACAAGCACCAATAATAAGGGTGAAAGAGGACAACCCTGACGGGTACCTCCGCCTAGTGTACAAAATACAGAATTGCAGCCTGGAAGTCTTATTCTTGTTTTGGGGGGAGTCATACAAAGCATGTACACCAGACAGAAATTCATCACTAAAGCCCATCTTCTGCAGTAATGAAAACAAGTATGGCCAGAGGACACTATCAAAAGGCCTTGTTAATGTCCCGGCTCAGCAACAAAACTTCTTTAGGATGCAAATTGACGTCCTAAATAACATTTAATGTGAGAGGAATATTGTCCGTGATAAGTCTGCCTGGGATAAATCCCGATTGGTCCGGTGATACCAAAGAGGAGATAATAGGGGCCAACCTATCTGCCAGAATGTGGCTAAATATTTTCAGATCATTGTTCATCACTGAGATTGGTCTATAGTTTTGAGGTAAATGATGGTCTTTCAGGGGTTTAGGTAATAGAGACAGGTTAGCCAAGAGTATCTCCTCAGGAAAACTACCGCCCTGCAAAACATCATTGAATAATGACATCAAAGAGGGAGCCAATGTAGGAGCAAAATGTTTATAATAACTGGCCGTGAACCCATCAGGGCCGGTGCTGTGGAAGTTCTGAGTGTGCTAATCACACAGGATATTTCCTTCAAAGTGCATGGGGCATTGGGAGAGGATATCTGAGAGGGTGAGAGAACAGGAAGGGGTATAGAATCAAGCCATGAGCCATTTGAGGAAGCAGAAGTTGGTTGCAGAGGAGCTAATAGGGTGGAATAAAATTTTCAAAAATACCCAGGACTTCACGAGGAAGAGAGGAGATACTGCCGGATTTAGTATGTAACTTGTATATATGTGGGGGTCGTATTGAAAGGTTTAATTTCTATGTGAACATAGTAGACGCTGAATTACTATGTAATAAAAAGGAGGCCTTCGACCAGCGTAGAGCTTTTTCAGTTTTCTGGGATAGTAAAATATTCAGTTCTAGACGCTTTTGCGATATCATGGTTTGTTACGGAGAGATGGATTGCCATCATGAGCCCTATAATGTGCTTCTAATTCTCGGATAAGTTTCTGAATTTGTTTCCATCGCTCTCTATTTCTAGAAGAAGCCATAGAAATAAGGTGACCTCGCAGGACCGCCTTATGGGCTACCCACAAGATGGCCGGGGAGATATCAGGAGTTGTGTTTGACTGAAAGTATTCTTGAATGGAAGTAACTACTTCATGGCGGGTGTTAGTATCCGTAAGCATAGAGTCGTTAAGTCTCCAGGAGTAGGGAGTAGGGGCTAGACCTATAAAAGTGATAGACAGCGCGATAATATTATGATCTGACCAGGGGCTTAAATGAATGCAAGCTTTCCTAGAGTTAGCCAGCAGAATGGGGGAGCAATAGATATAATCTAGTCTAGCATAAGAGTCATGTGGGTGGGAGTAAAATGAATAATCTCTAGCTCCTACATTATGTGCCCTCCAGGAGTCTACCAGTTGAAGGGTGTCTAATTTTTTAAATAAATAAATATGCAGTGCTTGAAAAATATAGGGAAAAGGAAATCATAATATTGGTATGTCTATGTACAACAAAAGTATAGGAGTCCCATCATAATAATGGAAAGTTCCATAGGAATAACATCCAAAAAATTGTAGCAGGTGTTCCGTATCTAGTGATATAGGTGCCAGAATCCGGTAAGGATCTGGTTAAGTTATGCACTTACCAGGAGTACATATAATATGAGCATTATATGTATAATCCTGATGATGGAGTCATCTGGATCTGGTCAGAGGCTGCGGTGTCATCCGGCTCACCAGTGGACACACAAGATGAATTCTCACACTCGGGGTCACACTTCGCTCACAGACTCATCACACAGCTATGGGTATGGGTATTGGCTCCACACTCCCAGACAGGCTCCACCTTGTAATGCTCGCAATAAGCAAGCCAGGACAAAAAATGGTGCTAATAGTGTAGTTGAGACGCCTAGCTGTACATGGCCACCAGGAAGGCCACTTATTGACCTAATGTGAGTTTTATCATTTTTGTATCTTGGATTTGTTACAATACTTAATAAAAGTGGTACTACACTATTAGCACCATTTTTTGTCCTGGCTTGCTTGTTGTGAGCATTACAAGGTGGAGCCTGTCTGGGAGTGTGGAGCCAATACCCATACCCATAGCTGTGTGATGAGTCTGTGAGCGAAGTGTGACCTCGAGTGTTAGAATTCATCTTGTGTGTCATCTTGTGTGTCCACTGCTGAGCCGGATGACACCGCAGCCTCTGACCAGAACCTCCTTGATTACTTGAGAAAAAGGGTTTCCTCTCAGGGCTTTCCCATTCCTGCTTAATGGTATCAACCAGGGAACTATGGACTGGAAAGACCCTAGTCTAACATACAAACCTTGATACATAAGGAGTCCTGGTGGTCCGCCTTTTATAGTACTGTGCTTACGTGTTTCCTGTCCCAGAGGGAGGAGCTCAGTCTCAGGAAGGCTGTCCTGGAGGACGTTTGGAGAAATGAAGATTAGAATGACTGAGAGACAAAAGCCAGAAATAGATCAGTGGCTGCATGCACACCTCATTGTTAGGCTGCAGGTAGAGAGGCAGAGATGAGGCAGGATTTATCATGAAATACAAATTAAAGTGTATTATTCCACAATTTAAAAAGAACTGCAGGTAGTAAATGCAGAGAGGAGTTGCAGATGATACGATGGTGGGTAGTACATACAGGAGAGGAGTGTGGAGGTATGACAGTGATCGGTACGTACAGGAGAGGAGTACGGAGGTATGACAGTGATTGGTATGTACAGGAGAGGAGTACGGAGGTATGACAGTGATCGGTATGTACAGGAGAGGAGTGTGGTGGGTATGACAGTGATCGGTACATACAGGAGAGGAGTGTGGAGGTATGACAGTGTTGGGTATGTACAGGAGAGGAGTACGGAGGTATGACAGTGTTGGGTATGTACAGGAGAGGAGTACGGAGGTATGACAGTGATGGGTATGTACAGGAGAGGAGTACGGAGGTATGACAGTGATGGGTATGTACAGGAGAGGAGTACGGAGGTATGACAGTGATGGGTATGTACAGGAGAGGAGTACGGAGGTATGACAGTGATGGGTATGTACAGGAGAGGAGTACGGAGGTATGACAGTGATGGGTATGTACAGGAGAGGAGTACGGAGGTATGACAGTGATGGGTATGTACAGGAGAGGAGTACGGAGGTATGACAGTGATGGGTATGTACAGGAGAGGAGTACGGAGGTATGACAGTGATGGGTATGTACAGGAGAGGAGTACGGAGGTATGACAGTGATGGGTATGTACAGGAGAGTAGTACGGAGGTATGACAGTGATGGGTATGTACAGGAGAGGAGTGTGGAGGTATGACAGTGATGGGTATGTACAGGAGAGGAGTACGGAGGTATGACAGTGATCGGTATGTACGGGAGAGGAGTACGGAGGTATGACAGTGATCGGTATGTACGGGAGAGGAGTACGGAGGTATGACAGTGATCGGTATGTACGGGAGAGGAGTACGGAGGTATGACAGTGATGGGTATGTACGGGAGAGGAGTACGGAGGTATGACAGTGATGGGTACGTACGGGAGAGGAGTACGGAGGTATGACAGTGATGGGTATGTACAGGAGAGGAGTACGGAGGTATGGCAGTGATCGGTATGTACAGGAGAGGAGTACGGAGGTATGACCATTCCCAGGGAGGAGTATCTCAGGAAGGGTCTATACTCCACCATAACTCTGGTTCTCGGAGTGTCAGGTCCCAGCGGGTTCTCCTGGTGTCTCTCCTGTTATTCTGTCTCAGACACATCAGAGGAACATGGTGGGAGATCGGCCTGAATGTCCTTCCTAGGAGGGAATACCGGAGCCATTCTGAGGCCCATTTAATGGCCGGCAATGAGGAGGAAACCAACACTGAGAAGTAGATGCTGAGATATATACAGCACGGGGCAGCACAGTGGTTGAGTGGTTAGCACTTCCACCTGGCAGTACTCGGGTTGTTGGTTCAAATCCCAACCATGGCACCACCTGCCTGGAGTTTGCATGTTCTCCCTGTGCCTGCGTGGGTTTCCTCCGGGTACTCTGGTTTCCTCCTACACTACAAAGACATGCTGGGACATGAATTGTCTCCTGTCTAAGTTGTCCCTAGTATGTGTATGTATGAATGTGAGTTAGGGCTCTTAGATTGTATGCCCCTCGGGGGCGGGGACTGATGGGAATGTACAATATAGATGTAAACTGACGGCGCTATACAAGTACCTGGAATAAATAATAATAATACACCCAGATCATCGATGACGAGGAGGAAGGTTCGGTCACAGATGATTGGTCTGTCTATAGCAGGGACAGGAGCCGGGACCAGGAATAGGAGATCCACCTGACTTACCCGTGTGCTCTGACATGGAGAAGATCCCATGCTGGCCCTATGGTGGCCGTGTGTTCAGGATGGAGACCCACAATCACAGGACTTTTTAGAAGCTGATCTAAAATGGCTGAGAGGAGGAAAGTGTTCCCGGGACAGGAAGTGACACAGACAGGAAGTGACAGACAGGAAGTGACTTCCTAAAGATTTATACAGAGGGTGCAGTAAGGAGAGCAGACACTAGATGGTGCTGGTCCAGCAAAAATTGAATAGTATAAAACAACAGGGAAAAAACCCTGAAAAGCAAAAGACGATGGCGGCTCGTAAACTTCCTATTTAGCAGCTTGATGTCATTGTCCCACTCTATAGGTTACATCACATCACGTGACTTCCTCAGGAGTTGGCCATCGGACAAACAGCTGCCTATATATACCATTATAATCCATAATAGACTAATTGGGCGCCATTATGTTGTAGCCTGTCTGTCCCTTATTTGGCAGCCATTTTCCCTTGGTCTAATATAGTGTTTTTACATTACAGTGGATTAGATCTCCCTCCTCCATTTTGTTGTAGCCCGCCTGTCCCTCCTCTGGCGGCCATTTTCCCTTAGTCTGATATGAATGCTGGCACATTTTGTCCCCTGATATTAGACATTAGCCGGGTGATTGTATACACACAGCGGGCAGATCTCAATCAATGTCACCCACTAGTCTATACTGTCACGGGGTTGGCCAGCCAATCATGTGGCTCCTATTCTGTCCTTCCAATGACCATTCCTAGTACATAGGACTCATCTTCCATACTACATTCATGATACAACAAGATGGAAACTGTTATAGAGTCATTGTACAAATACTGTGACCCGACTTGTATCCGGGAATATTGCATGGCCTTCTACTTCCTGCTTCCTGTTCTATGCTGACCTGGATGCAGTTCTGTTGTACAACATGATTCCTCACACCAGCAGCTTGTGTTGTCTTCATTCCTGTACATGAAACATGGTGTCAGAAGTGACTGGAATCAGGACTGAGCCTCTTGTTTGGAGCGCAGCAGCTTTGGGAAACAAGGGTTTGTGAACTACAGCCTGAGACTGAGGATTGTCTGAGATTTGATAGCTCAGAGGCTTCCTGACAATATGGCTGCCATGAATGGCATACCTCCCCCAGAGGGGATGACAATGAGTGGGGATTGGAGCAGCAATTGGGAATCTTTCAGAGCTGAATGTGAAGATTATTGTCTGGCTACAGGCTGGAATGAGAAATGTGCAGGAGTGCCGGCAGCAACTCTGAGAAGAGTCATGGGCAGTGAATGCAGGCATGTGTATAAACACCATGTGACCCTCACAGCAGATCAGCAACACAATGTTACAGCCATTGTAAATGTACTGGAAGATGATCTCATACCTGCTACAAATGTCATTTATGAAAGGGATGTGTTTGGATGCTGCAAACAAGAAGAGGGACAATCTTTGCATCACTTTGTTACACACTGGAGAGAAATGGCAGCAACTTGTGAATATGGCACTCAGAGACCAATTGATAAGGGACACAATTGTTGTTGGTATAGCTAGTGAGAGAGCACACGCAGGCGCCTCCTAAGAGAACATGACTTCACTCTACACACAGCCATTGAGACGTGCCGTACAGCAGAGCTCACTGACAGACGTCTGAAAGTTATGGAACAGGACAGACAGCAGACCGACAGCATAAACATTGCAATGCAGCATGGCAACAGGAACAAACTTCAGCAACGCCGCCTGATGAGCACTAATACTGCCAACCCTACAGCTTGCAAATACTGTGGGACTGTGCATGAAAGAATTAAAGAGCCGTGTCCAGCTTATGGGAAGTCTTGTAAGTCTTGTGGAAGAACAAACCATTTTACTAACGTTTGTTTGTCAAGTAAACGACGGCCATCAATAGGCAAATGACACAACGTGGAGAACACATCCGCATACATGGGATGTAATGTGCTTAAGAGACAAAATAGTGTCAGCACCAGAAGCACGTCTACTGCCAAGTGACACCAGATTAAAGTTATACTCCGGTGCGATGATGAAATCTCTAGGGCTCTTCAAGACAGAATGTACCATACGTGGACTAACACACAAGCTGGAGTGTGAAATTGTGGAAGCAGCCAAAAGCCACTGTTGTCTGGCTCATCCTGTGGGCGTCTAGGGCTGAGACGTTTCTCCGTCCCTGCAGAGCGTAATGTGATGGACAATCTATCCAAGGGGCCCTTGACAAAACAACTGCTGATAAAGGAAGTTAGTGATGTGTTTACTGGGCCAGTAGAATCTGTACCAGGGGAAGTTCATTTCCACCTTGATGTGAGTGTCCCTCCAGTCCAATGTGCACCACGCAATGTGCCGGTGGCATTAAAAAAGGCAGTTAAGGCACAGCTTGACCAGTATGAGGCCAATGGACACTTGGCACCAGTGACTGACCCAACTGGCTGGATAAGTAACATGGTGATTGTAAGGAAGCCAAATAAGCTACGAATATGCATAGATCCCAAATTCTTAAATATGGCACTGAGACGATCTCACTACATCATGCCAACTCTCGAGGATGTTTTGTACAAGCTGCCTAAGGCACGTCTGTTCACGCTTGTTGATGCCCGGGATGCATTTTTACAGTGTAAGTTGGATGATGCAAGTAGTTACATGACAACCTTCTGGACTCCTTGGGGCAGGAAAAGATGGCTCAAACTGCCTTTTGGAATATCAGTTGCACCAGACGTGTATCAACATAAACAACATGAACTATTGGCTGGACTCAATGGTATTGAACCAATAGCTGATGACATCCTTGTGATTGGCTGTGGGGACACAGATGAGGAAGCAGAGTAAGATCATGATGGCAAACTGCTGGAACTGATGAATCGTTGTAGGCAGGTAAAATTGAGACTTGGCATGAAAAAGCTGCAATTCAAGGTCAAAGAAGTCCGCTTTCATGGACACATTCTAACCTGGGAGGGTTTGAAGGCTGACCCAGAAAAAATCAGAGCCATACTGGATATGCCGCAGCCAGCAAATGTGAAATCCCTGCAGCGCTTCATTGGATTTGTTACCTACCTAGCAAAATTCCTACCACACCTCTCAGAGGTCTGTGAGCCATTGAGAAGGCTTCTGGACAAGGACGCTGTTTGGCATTGGCTTCCTAAGCATGATAATGCAGTGCAGGACATCAAACGCTTGGTCACAGACACACCTGTCCTGAAGTACTATGACGTTACAAAACCTGTAACTATTCAAAGTGATGCAAGCAAAACTGGACTTGTGTTTTGTCTATTGCAAGCTGGCCAGCCTATCGCTTTTGCTTCAAGGGCACTGACTCTACCGAACAAAACTACGCACAAATAGAAGAGGAATGTCTGAGTATAGTATTTGCCTGCCAGCGCTTTCACCACTACCTCTATGGGCGCGACGAGATCACGGCAGAAACTGACCATAAACCTCTGATTTCTATTTTCCAGAAACCACTTTTGTGTGCACCCAAATGTCTACAGAGCATGTTGTCACGTTACAAAACTATTGCCTAAATGTTGTCTATAAACCTGGTCCTGAAATGTACATTGGTGACACTCTTAGCAGAGCTACAGCAGCAGGTGGTACACCTGAGTATGCACAACACACAGTTTGCAATGTTCAGCGGGACCTGGAGGTCCTGTCACAGATTAATCATTCAGACTATTTATACGTCACGGACCAACGATTGCTTCAGATAAAACAGCACACTGAAACCGATGAGAGTTTGCAGGCTCTTAAATATGTTGTTCTGAACGGTTGGCCTGATTCCAAGTTGGAAGCCCCATTACTTGTGAGAGAATATTGGACTTTCAGAGATGAAATCGCCATCCAAGATGGTATACTGTACAAGGGGCCAAGGGTCATCATTCCTAAATCTTTAAGATGGGAGATGCTGACTCGTATTCATGCCAGTCACATTGGCGGAGAAGCATGCTATAGGCAAGCACGTGATACCCTATACTGGCCCAACATGCAAAACGAGATTAGAGACTTTGTTAGCTGTTGCTCGGCATGCAATGAATATGCGCAGGCACAACAGAAAGGACCTATGATGTCGCATGTGCTGCCCACCCGGCCTTGGCAAATTGTAAGCATGGACTTACTGAATTATGCTGGGCAGGATTTTCTACTAATTGTTGATCACTATTCCGACTTTTGGGAGATTGAGCTACTTCCTGACCTGTCTGCTGATACTACCATCAAGCATTGTAAAGCACAGTTTGCATGTTATGGCCAGCCGGATAGAGTAATCTCAGATAATGGACCTCAATTTGCATGTGAGCAATTCAGACGTTTCTCTACAGATTGGGGATTTGAGCATGTTACCTCACCCCCGAGGCACCCGCAAGCCATTGGCAAAGCGGAATCGGCTGTCAAGATAGTGAAGAATCTTTGTAAGAAGGCTGTTAAGATCCGCCAGATGGTGCTGCTGGCTGCCCACTTGACAGACCTACCCAAAGCGTGGAGTCTAAGTCCCGGTCTGTGCTTTCACCAGGGCCCCTGATGGTGGGGATGGACTTGAAACAGACCAGGACCAGGTCACGACCTCTGAGCAGGCCCACCAGTGGCAGGGGGAACCTCTGGGGATGTATTGGTACCGGTAGAGCCAGATGTGAGGAGGACGGCAGGGCCCAGCAGGATAGATTGCGAGCAGTGGTCCCGTGGGAGAGGCGTGGTACAGAATCGGCAGGCGGAGAATCGTCAGGTCACTCGCAGGATCAGCAGGAGAAGTCAGTCCGTAGATAGGTTTAACAAGCCGGGGGTCAGGATGGGAGAGAGTAGAGTAGTCAGGACAATCCGGGTCAAAATGCAGGAGAGAGTAGAGTAGTCAGGGTCAATCAGGATCAAAAACACAGGTACAGGATTCAGGAACTCAGAAGACCTTGCGGCAATCAGTGACAGTGCAGGGCATCTTTAAATATCGCGCCCTGCACTGTCATTGGCCGCCCAGGACGCGCCCCCGGGCTGTCATTGGCCGCCCGAGGCGTGCCCCCAGCTCCCACTGCGCATGCGCGGCGTCCTGTCATCCGCGGCTCGCCGGGACCTAGTGCTTGTATCCCGGCGTGAGCCGTTGCCAGCGCGCATGCGCCGGCCGACAGGACGCCGCGATCCCTGACATTGCCCCCCCCCTACGGGCACCCTCCGGGAGCCCCACTGATCTCTCCACCGCGGATGGCCACGAAAAAACTCCCGGATAAGCCTGGGGGCGTGCACATTCTGGAGGGGTTCCCAAGAGTTCTCCTCAGGGCCATAACCCTTCCATTTTATTAGGAACTGCGTCTGGCCCCCCCTCTTTCGGCAACTGAGAATAGATTCCACCTCATATTCCTCTTGTTCACCTATGGTGACTGCCTCGGGAGGTCTGGATTGGCGATCTGGGAAGGAATCAGGTCTGGACGGTTTCAGGAGAGAGACATGGAACACAGGGTGTATTTTGAAGGATTCCGGGAGCCCGAGTTCGTAGGCCACTTTGTTGATTACCCGTTTAATTGGAAACGGGCCAAGGTACTTCGGTCCTAACTTCCTCGAAGGACACAGCATTTTCAGGTTGGTCGTAGCCAACCAAACCCGATCCCCTGGCTGGAGCAACAGCTCTCCTCTTCTCTTTCTGTCGAACGCCTTCTTACTGTCTTCTTGGGCTTTAGTGATGGCCTCCTGAATAATCTTGTTATTGACAGAAAAGAAATGCAAAACATCTTGAGATGCAGGTACCGGATTTTCAGGCATTAGGTCGGGGAGAAATGTAGGATGATATCCGAAATTGGTAAAAAATGGTGATTGTCCCGTAGCTGAGTGGATCGAGTTATTATAGGCGAACTCTGCAGAAGGTAATAGTGTTAGCCAGTCGTCCTAAAGGTAGGAGGTGTAGCATCTTAGGTACTGTTCCAACGTTTGATTGGTCCTTTCCGTTTGCCCGTTGGTCTGTGGATGGTAAGCGGATGACAGTGACAGTTTGATTCCTAATGCTTCACATAAGGCTTTCCAGAATCTCGATGTGAACTGGACTCCCCGATCCGACACTATGTCCTCGGTGTCATGGAAATTTTGTATTGTTGGTCGAACTTTAAATGTGTCATGTATTCGTGTTATTCATATGTCTCTCGTGTGGCTTAATTAAAGCTCTGAAGGCTGCAATTGGGCCATGCGCATGTACAATGTATGTATTACAGTACTCGGCTTGGTAATGGATGAGATGGCAGATCTGCGCTTATAGACCGGCGTGTATACCACCACGGCATTCCATGCGAATGCCGCTGTCAGTAGACCGTGGGCCTGTATCCACATATCAGCAGCATGGTAGCACGTGGGCTTCATAACGCAATGCGCAAGCGGTGTGAACTCCACGTGTAGGCTTATGCATATCTTACAACCCATTACCAACTTGAAACTGTATCTGGGATGGATGTGTTTTAATAAAGATCGTATCGGGCCCATCCAGGTACAGACTGATATTTTTAGAGAGTGCTTGTACAGAGAATGTACATACCAATAGAAGATAGTAGGACAGGAAATATGACCTCAGATGGCTCATAGGGGGGAAGGGGAGGAAGTCTGCTGACCTCAGAAGGTTCATGGGGGAGGACCAGTGATAGATAATAGCAAAGGCTATGCTCCAATTGGAATGTACATCCTCTGTATAAGCAATCCCCATTGTATTGTTCGGTGGGAGGGATTGACTTTATTCATGTGGGGGGCATGTGTGTATTCTTAATAAAACAGAGAGCTGAGCCTAAAATCAGCCCTTATGTGGATTGCAACACCAGCCTTAGAGTGTCGTGTGATCATTCTAGGGTAGCGGAGCTCCAATCACCCACAAACTCAACAGGACCAAAGTATTTGGATGGGCAGGAATCGTGTAGTTTGGCTGCAGTCGTGGTAAGCGAGATTCGCACAGCTTTATGGGGGATTTCTGCGCATCCAACTGCGAGTACTCACGGTAAGGAGAAATTCGTTAAAGTGAATTTCCAAGACAGTTTGGCGAGCCTGGTGGATACTAACGCGTATTCTTGCGTAGCTAACCAAGAACGAGGGGGGAATGAGCCATCATGAACTAGCAAAAAGTATGCCGGCACATTTCAGGTCTCTCTGCCATTAAGAGGATCGCTTTTTGCGTGTTCGTGTGGCTGATTTCGCTCTCTGTTAGCTAACAAGAAATACCGCTTAACAAGGACCTTGTTTTTTGTCCTAAACTCTTGATTTGTGGGTGAAAGACGAGGGTTTGTCTCTGCGGAGAGCAGCAGAGGGGTGGGTTTGGTTGGCTGGATTTGGTCAAGTTTAAAAATCTTCCAACCAAAAATTAAACGGGTATATGTTTTAGTGGGTAAAAGTTGTTGCATAGTGTTAGGTAAGTATTTGCGGGTTGTAGGTACTGTGGTGATTGCTTTACCCCCCTCCACGTGAGGTAATTATTACAGTGCTGAAAGGCTTAGGTTAATTGTTAACTGTTGTAAGATCTGTGTACAATGTTTTGTGGAACTACTGCTCCCAGCAAGCATGCAGCAGGGGGTCCTTTCTGTTACATGTGCATGTTAGTGTGATATGTTGGTGTTTTATGTCCGTTCTGTGATTGTGCCCAAATTGTGTTGTATGTGTACTTCATATTGTTGTGTAATTGTCCAGTGTATGTTCTGTTCAAAAGTCTGTTTTATGTAAGAGGCAATTTTGAGGCTAGAGGCTGCCGTGTGCTTCCCTGTGGGGGGCCATTCTAGTGTTACCATGTGCTCCTCTGTGGGGGGTCATTCTAGTATCTGCCATGTGCTCCTCTGTGGGGGGTCATCTTCTTGACTAAACCACATGGACTCCTTTTGTTTGGTGGCCATTTTGTTAATGACCATGTGCTTTCCCTGTTGGTGGCCATTTTGTTGGCTACCATATGTGCAGTAATCTCTATGCAATGTGCATGAAGTTTCCTATATGCATTTGACCCATATTGTGTTTTTAATCCAAATTTTTTACAGTTTCATTTGTTTGCTTTTAGCTTTAAATTTGCGTATTGCCAGCCAATTTAAAGTGTATTAAGCGAGTTTTCCCTTCACGTGTTCCACATTTAATGAGCGCGGTGTAGTCTGGGTTTTTGCACATAGATTTCTTGTATAGTGATTATGTTTTTCTTGTGTTTTTCCTGTTAAAAGTAGTTCCTTATTGTAAAGCGGGTTTGTTTTAAGCTGCTGTGTCGCGTGTTTCACGTCCAGCAGACTTTTTGTGTAAACGGTTCTAGGTGGTTGCAGTAAAGATTGCGTGTATAACGTGGATCGTTTAGCGGTGCTGATAGGAGTGATTTTTGCGTCAGCAACAAGGTTACTTTTGGCGCAGTTTTTCGGTTTACCTCTGTGTAATTGTTTTACTGTGAAACGTCCCGTGTTTTTCATAAGGATCCACTTTGTCCTTTTTAACAGTTTTTCAGGTTGAAAAGAGTTTTTTTTTTTCTGTGTGTATTAGGAAAGTTTTTTTCTTTACACAAATTTCCTAAAGGTCAGTTAGCAGGTTTCTGCCCAACCAGTGACCCCTAAGTAACATCCAAGAACCCCTCTTTTTGTTTTGACTTGTGTTAGCTACTGTGTGCAGGGAGAGAAAAGCCACTTTCATCATTGTGCGGTGTGGCCTGCCAAACACAGTGGGTGATGAGAACCACATAAATTACGCTGTGCGAGTGGGCGGTCCAGGGAAGTATAACACTTAGCCTGGTTACCACAAACACTTCGGGTGGTCAGGATCACACAAATTGCGCTGTGGGAGTGGGAGGTGTGCTCTCAGTCTGACCGCCACTTGATGCGCTTCGGGTGATCGATAAGTATCACATAAATTACGCTGTGCTGGGAAAGTGGTGGAATCAGGCCTCTCGGTAGGATCCCACCGAGTGCTCCAGGGGGTAAACAGGTACCCGGACGCGGGATATATACCAGTGACTAGTCACGATGGGCAGTAGTCAGTCCATGAAGAGAGAGGGGGAACCAGCCCTCTTCAGGGTAAGGACAGCTGCACAACTGATGAAGGTGAGTTTGGGGGGGAAGTCTACAGAACCCCTCAAAAGGTGGAATAAATGGTCGAAGGGTACCAGATGGGAAATTCCCCGGGAAGGTACATTTGACGCATGGAGGTGGGAAAAATTCATCTCTGAATTTGAACCACGGATGCAGGCGTCAGAACTAGAGATCGCACAGCTATGGCTTCACAGGTCAATCCGATTAGGGAAGCAGGGCATACATAAACTGGTGTCTGTCCGGAAGAACCAGGTGATGTATACCTGGCCTCCAGAGGGAATAAAACAGGAGGATCCGGTGTCAGAGGTGGAGGAAGCTCTTTCAGGGCTGACTCTACTAAGGCAGGCAGGATCAGGGTCTGCTGGGGTTCCCCAACAACCAACAGTGGCTGAGATAAGTATAACTGCACCTGTCTCTTCTGTTAGTGACGTCACTCTTGACATACCTTCTGTGTCTTCTGTCTCTATGCCTCAGCCTCTGCCTCTACCTCTCCCTTCTCCCTGCTTCACCCCAGCTCCTTCTGTTTCCAACTATGAAGCCTACTCAACAACCGATTTGCAGACTATCTGTGAATCAAGGGGAATAGACACCCGGTTAAAAAACAGGGCGGATTGCATCAAAGCGCTACGAGCCACTGATCAGACCCCTGCCCCCCAGCTATACCCTGATCTGAGGGACCTCAAACCTGAAGGTGCAGTAAGCGAGGTGGTTAATCTAAGCCCACCGATGATGCTGGGTCAGCCCTTGCACTCTTCCCGGACCGAGGCCTATCCAGTCAGGGTGCAGCAATTTGAAGGTCCTCCCAATGCACGGGGGGAACGGACTTTAGGGGAACGGGTAGTTTGGCATGTCCCCTTCACCCCGGCAGAGATCCGCACTATTCTGGCTGAGCTCCCGGACTATCGAGTCAATCCGAGAGGATTTGCTCGAATGTTTGGACAAAACCAGTTCAGCTATGGTATGAGCGGGTCAGATTGTGCACAGATCCTACGGGCAAAGGTGGGCATGGAAGTGGCCAGTACAGTGATTGCAGGGTGCTCTATAACCACTCATGAGGAGATGACTTCAGGGGGCAAAGAATTCTGTACACAGCTAAAGGCAAAGCTTCCAGAAATGTATGGTGCTACCTCTACTACGGACATGATGAAGCTCACCCAGGGTCCTAATGAGGAAAGCGCCTGCTTCTGGCGCCGTCTCAAGCAGACGGCACTGGATGCGGATCTGGAAGTTGGACCTGATGCTCCAACTGAAGGGGTAAAGGTGACCGCGACGCACATTCTGTTGCGGGCCAAATTTTTGGAAGGCATCGATACTAAAATTCGGGAAAGGCTGGTTCTGGCCCGACCCGAATATAATGAGATGTCTATCCCTGCTATCCTTTCCACTCTTGCGGCAATAGAGAGGGAAATGGATAGAAGAAAACAAGACAAGGCCAAAGTTCTTATGTCCCAGACCCCACACGAAAAACCAAGGGATCCGGGTCACAGGAAGGATAGGCCCCCACCCAGGTGCTTCCAGTGCCACCAAACGGGGCACATGAGGAGGAGCTGTCCCCAATTACCTAAAGGTCGGTGGCAGTTCATTCCTGATGAGTCCTCCGCCCCTATGACCACCATGGTAAGTAACTCCTATGAATTCTCATAGGAAGTTGACAAATCGGTGTCGGCCCAGATCCATCTTTTTCTAGAGGAATTAAAATATCCCCTCCCTTGCCTCACCGACACCAGTGCAGCAAGAACGGTCCTGCGAAAACAGGACATCCAAGGCAAGGTACCCCTCTCAGGGGAAAACCCTCCTAACCCCTACTAACCTCACTATCAAACGATGCACTATTCTTAACCCAGCTTCTCTTCTTCCTGTGTCGGAAGATGAGAAGGGGGGGGAGGACAGCAATGACAGTGCTGAATTTTGCAACACGACTAACAATACTAACACCTCTTCTGCTAACATGTCTTCTTTGTCCACTACTAATCTCTCTTCCAAAGGACACGACTGCATCTCTTTGGTGGAACTGGAGTCAGCGGCGACACACCCCATATCACCCCGAGAGTAGCGGTAAGGTTGAACGTCTTCCGATACCCAAAAACCTTGGCCTGAATGTCTCCCCATTGCCCCCTATTCCATCCGGAATGCCCCTCGGCAACCACATGGGCTGTCACCCTACGAGGTGTTGTTTGGGGGACCTCCCAAAACAGGGTTGTACTTTCCTCAACAGTTGTTGTCTTTGCATTCACAGCTTACAGGTTATGTGCAATCTCTGCAACGGGAGCTGCAGAAGATACACCATCGGGTTCGCGAATCGCTCCCCGATCCAAATACAATAACAGGTGTTCTTTCTATTGAGCCAGGTGATTGGGTCGTCCTAAAGAAACATCAAAGAACCGGACTCGAGCCACGGTTCACCGGACCATACCAAGTCCAGCTGACGACACCTACCTCACTCAAGCTCGAGGGACGAGACAACTGGGTGCACGCAAGCCACTGCAAGAAGCTTTTCAGCTACACCAGAGAATGAGGGGTGTCATTTTCCTTTTTCTTTTTGTTTGTATGTCATACATGTGTGTGAACGGAGGAAAAGACGGCAGATACCCCAACCTTTTATTTAAAATGCACCTGCGTTTAGCCAGAACCGCCAACAAAACCAACTGTTGGGTATGCTCAAAGCCCCCACCCAGTCATCACATGTCCGCAATGGCCGCTGTTCATGCCCTATATGACATCCGCGTCGGCATGAAAAAGCAAGGGACCCCTGGTCAGCCCCCACGTAGACATTTGTCGGTAGAACTTAATGACACATTTTTAGCAGGTAACATCAGTTTCAGCACCAATATTAGCTCTAGCTCCTGTAGGGCCCTCGTCAGTCCATTATGGGTAACTGGGCAGCTAGGCAGCCCTCAGGTGTGCTTTAACATCAGCTTTGGCACAGGTAACAAGTTTGTTGGGACTACCACCTGTGAGGGAGGTATAACTGTCAATCTGACTAACCAGACTTCCCTTCTGAGTAACCACACTGACCGACCAGACCACGTGTGTTGGAAGGACGGATGTGATGTGCAGACTGAGGGAGCAATCCCCCAGTCTGTGCAACTGTTGCTCAGTACCAGAGGCCGAACGAGGAACTCCTCCTGTTCTGCTCTGACAGGTCCATACTATTTTCTGTGTGGTTCGGCAGCCTATAGAACATTTCCCCAGAACGCGAAAGGTTCGTGTGCCCTCATAAAGCTAGTCCCCGCATCCTATGTAGTGATGGACCATGAAGAGTTGATGGTCCACAAGAAGGTAAGGATGGCAGGGAGAGTTCGCAGGGAACTGTTCTCTGAGGGCGACCAGGCATGGGCTTGGTTCCCCTCATGGACAGGATGGGGAATAGAACTTATGAAGCGCCTGAACAATTTTTCTGTCATCGTGGATAGTATGTTTAACGAGACCGTAGAGGCTGTCAGAGAAATTGCCCAAGAACAACGGCAGATGGGAATTTTAGTGCTTCAGGAGAAGATGGCCCTTGATTATCTTTTAGCCGCCAAAGGGGGGTTCTGTGAGTTCATCGGAGAGGATTGTTGTACTTGGATAGAAGACACCGATGACAAGGTCCAGGCCCATATGGACAAAGTTAGTGAACTACAGGGAAAAGCTAGAGCTATAGCTAGTGAGGGTTGGAATCCGTTCAAGGGTTTGGGAGGATTGGGAGATTTCCTGTTCTCCATCGGATCTTGGTTGAAGGAAGTGGGAGTGTATATCCTGATGCTTCTCTTTTTCATCTGCCTTTTATATGCCGCGGTGAGATGTTCCTGTTGCCTCATCGACCGTGTAAACCAAGCTCGGGCAGACGACCACATCTCCATGCCCGCTCCTGGGATCCCACTCCAACCACTGATCGGAGGAAGACCTCACCAACCATCCACCTTCTCTACAGATTACGTCCTGGCTTCCCTCTAATTTATCTCTCTGAAGACCACATTCTCCAAGACCTTCAAGCAAGCTTCAAGCCTCATCATTGTTTGTGTCTGCGATTTGGAAAACTGTCTGGGTCGAGACCAGCCTTGTGTGGCCCCGTCTGCAGGGGCAATTTGAGAATCTATTGCTGGATCTCCCCAGACCACCGTGGGATCACAAGCTTTATTCATACCACAAGTCTGTTTGTGGTTTTTGCAAGAGCCTTCCTGTAGTGAAGGTTCCAACGCTCTTGAGGATCATCGCTTCAATCAAGCCTGTTTGCGTCGAGTCTGCGTCGGGTCTTGTTGTTTCAGGTACCCCGTGGAGCTTTATTCTCAGGGACAACTACAGGAACTCTTTGAAGTTTGAGACTACACCCATCAAGCTGAAGAAGATCAAGAAGGGACACGAGGAGAATATGATAAAACAGGAGGGAATGTCATGGAAATTTTGTATTGTTGGTCGAACTTTAAATGTGTCATGTATTCGTGTTATTCATATGTCTCTCGTGTGGCTTAATTAAAGCTCTGAAGGCTGCAATTGGGCCATGCGCATGTACAATGTATGTATTACAGTACTCGGCTTGGTAATGGATGAGATGGCAGATCTGCGCTTATAGACCGGCGTGTATACCACCACGGCATTCCATGCGAATGCCGCTGTCAGTAGACCGTGGGCCTGTATCCACATATCAGCAGCATGGTAGCACGTGGGCTTCATAACGCAATGCGCAAGCGGTGTGAACTCCACGTGTAGGCTTATGCATATCTTACAACCCATTACCAACTTGAAACTGTATCTGGGATGGATGTGTTTTAATAAAGATCGTATCGGGCCCATCCAGGTACAGACTGATATTTTTAGAGAGTGCTTGTACAGAGAATGTACATACCAATAGAAGATAGTAGGACAGGAAATATGACCTCAGATGGCTCATAGGGGGGAAGGGGAGGAAGTCTGCTGACCTCAGAAGGTTCATGGGGGAGGACCAGTGATAGATAATAGCAAAGGCTATGCTCCAATTGGAATGTACATCCTCTGTATAAGCAATCCCCATTGTATTGTTCGGTGGGAGGGATTGACTTTATTCATGTGGGGGGCATGTGTGTATTCTTAATAAAACAGAGAGCTGAGCCTAAAATCAGCCCTTATGTGGATTGCAACACCAGCCTTAGAGTGTCGTGTGATCATTCTAGGGTAGCGGAGCTCCAATCACCCACAAACTCAACAGGACCAAAGTATTTGGATGGGCAGGAATCGTGTAGTTTGGCTGCAGTCGTGGTAAGCGAGATTCGCACAGCTTTATGGGGGATTTCTGCGCATCCAACTGCGAGTACTCACGGTAAGGAGAAATTCGTTAAAGTGAATTTCCAAGACATCGGGAATCCCATGTAGCCTCACTACTTCCTTAATGAATATCCGGGCAGTCTCCGGCGCCGACGGGGTCCTCTCCAGGGGCACGAAATGGGCCATTTTTGAAAAGCGATCCACGATCACCATTATAGCTGTGTAGCCTTGAGACGGTGGGAGTTCAACTACAAAATCCATGGCAATCATTTGCCAGGCCCGTTTGGGAACCGGTAATGGACGCAGTAATCCCCAGGCCTTGCTTCGGGAGGGTTTGTTCCTTTGGCAGGTGGGACAGGACTGGACGTAGCGCTCACAGTCTTTGACCATGTTTGGCCACCAGAATGAGCACTGCAGTAGCTCCCGAGTCTTCGTCACCCCAAAATGCCCCGCCATTGGATGGTCGTGGCAGTGCCCCAGGACCAAAGTTTGAACCTCTTCTGGCACCACGATCCGATTTTCCTTCCAAAGCAGACCCTCACGGTTCCGGAGAGGCAACCCAGGCGGGACTGGCAGTCCAATGGAAGCGTCAATCAGTCTGGAGCGAAGTTCCGTTTGCAGGGCGAGGAAGCTTCCGGATGGCAAAATTGTGTCAGGTAACACCGTATCGTCGGGGTCCTCAAACATACGGGACAGAGCGTCTGGTTTCGTATTCTTAGACCCAGGTCGGTACGTTATATGAAAGTTGAACCGAGAGAAGAAGAGAGCCCATCTCGCCTGGCGTGGTCTCAGTCGTTTCGCCGTCCTTAAATACTCAAGGTTCTTGTGATCCGTGAATATTAGGATTGGGTGCGTGGCTCCTTCCAGGAGATACCTCCATTCTTCTAGAGCGGATTTGATGGCCAGGAGTTCCCGATCTCCAATATCATAATTGCGCTCCGCCGGAGTCAACTTCCTGGAGAAAAACGCCACAGGATGCAGTAATTCCTTGGTCCCACTCCTTTGGGAAAGAATCGCTCCTACCGCGTTTTCGGAGGCATCTACCTCCAAAACATATGGAAGAGAAGAATCTGGATGGCAGAGGATGGGAGCGGAAGTAAACAACTTCTTGAGCGTGTCGAACGCGGTCTGAGCTTCGGGAGTCCAACTAAAACGGAGTCCTTGTTTAGTCAGTTGCGTGATTGGGGAGACCAGCCCTGAGAAGTTCCTGACAAACTTTCTATAAAAGTTTGCGAATCCAATGAAACGCTGTATCCCCCTCTTATCAGTGGGTGTTGGCCAATCTAAGATCGCCGTGACTTTCTGGGGATCCATCGCAACCCCCGCGGGAGAGAGAACCAGTCCCAAGAACGTGATTTTACTGTTCAAAGCAGCATTTCTCTGCTTTGGCGTAAAGCCCGTGTTGACGTAAACGTGCTAAGACCCTTGCCACATGCTCCCTATGAGCCTCCAGTGAGGATGAAAATATCAGAATGTCATCTAGGTAAACAACCATGAAGACATCGAGGAAATCACGAAAGACGTCATTGATAAAGTGCTGGAAGGTGGCCGGTGCATTACAGAGCCCGAACAGCATCACCAAATATTCAAAATGACCGAATCTCGTACGAAAGGCTGTTTTCCACTCATCCCCTTCCCTGATGCGAACAAGGTTATAAGCCCCCCGCAGATCTAATTTAGTAAAAATTGCTGCTGATCCTAACCTCTGGAGGAGCTCGGGGACTAGGGGTAACGGGTAGCGATTTTTTACTGTGATCTTATTCAGGTCACGGTAGTCAATACAGGGCCGTAATGATTTATCCTTCTTTTCCACAAAAAACAACCCAGCCCCGGCCGGGGACGTGGACGGGCGAATAAATCCCTTCCGTAGATTGTCATCAATGTACTCCCTCAAAACTCCTGATTCTAGTTCGGATAAGGGAAAAATGTGACCAAACGAAATCTCAGATCCCGGTAGGAGGTCTATGGGGAAATCGTATGAACGATGCGGGGGAAGAATGTCTGCACCTCGCTTACTAAACACATCTAGGAAATCGTGGTAGGCCGGAGGGACAACCTGCGAAAGATCCGTATCACCATCCATGCACAGGAGAAACCGGGAAGACACGGGCCCTGGGACGTGGCAGTGATCCCGGCAGTACGGTGACCGAAATTGAACCGTTCCCATCTCCCAATCAACCTGGGGGTTATGGGCCCGCAGCCAAGGGAGCCCCAGAATGATTGGGAAAAGGGGGGACGCGATGGCATCCAGACGGAGGAACTCCTGATGATGGTCAGCCATCGTGGTAAAAATAGGGGGAGTCTCCTGATCCACCACTCCCGACCTTATGCTAGACCCGTCTGCCAGGAAGATGTTAAACCCCCTTTCTTTGGTCTGGAGGGGAATCTTTTGCCGGTGAGCAAAAGTAAGGTCGATGAAACAACTACATGCTCCCGAATCAATGATTGCGGTCACCGACAGGGTTCTTCCGGGGAGCTGTAAAGACACAGGTATTGCCAGGTAACTAGGTTGATCACCCCTTTCAGTAGGTAAAGGAAAACAGGAAGCGGACTTACTCATTTTTGCAGGACAGGAGCGCACCTGGTGACCAGCTTCCCCACAATACAGACATAGGTTCTGCGATCGTCTCCTCTGACGTTCCTCGGCCGATAAAGTGGAACGGGCCAGTCCCAGTTGCATGGGTTCCAAGGTATCCCCTGCTTCCGTGCTCCGGGTATGGTTCCCTGGGTTTGGAACTGCTTCCCTCGGTGGAATCCATGCCAACCTTTGACCCTGGCTGCTCCTTTCAAGGCGACGCTCTCTCAGTCTGCGGTCAATTTGGATGGCCAACTCTATCAGTTTCTCAAGAGAGTCCGGTAGACCTACTCGTGCTAATTCGTCCTTTAGCGACTCAGACAGCCCAATGCGGAACTGGTGACATAGTGCTGCATCGTTCCATCTGGTATCTCCCATGCAACGCCTAAAGTCAGCCGCATACTCTTCGGCTGCCCGGCGGCCTTGCCGCAGAGAGTATAGCGTAGCCTCTGCAGAGGCAGCCCTAATGGGGTCGTCATATAAGATGGCCATGGCCTGAAAGAACCCAGTCACGGAATCAAGATGGGGGTCGCGTTTCTCCATCAGGCGATGAGCCCAATCCTGGGGCTCATCCTGAAGGAGGGAGATTACAAACCCCACCTTGACGGTCTCGGTGATGAATGTGCGGGGCTGCAGGTCAAAAAATAAAGTGCACGCGTTCCGGAAGGCCCGGAAGCGGCTTCGGTCTCCACGGAATCGTTCCAGCAGGGGAACGCAGGGTTCAGGAGCTAGGGGTGTAGCAACTGCTCCGGATGCTGAGGTAGCGGGTGACTCCGCAGTGGCGGAACTAGGAGCAGGGGGAGTCTGGGTGGCTAATGTCTCTAAGCGGTCTTCAAGACGGGTGCAGCGGCTGTGAAAGTTCTGGACGGCCTGGGTTAGAGTCGCCAGATGCTGGCATATATCCTCTAGGGACGCCGGTCCTCTTCCTGGCTCTGTCATGGCCGCAAGGTACTGTTAAGATCCGCCAGATGGTGCTGCTGGCTGCCCACTTGACAGACCTACCTAAAGCGTGGAGTCTAAGTCCCGGTCTGTGCTTTCACCAGGGCCCCTGATGGTGAGGATGGACTTGAAACAGACCAGGACCAGGTCACGACCTCTGAGCAGGCCCACCAGTGGCAGGGGGAACCTCTGGGGATGTATTGGTACCGGTAGAGCCAGATGTGAGGAGGACGGCAGGGCCCAGCAGGATAGATTGCGAGCAGTGGTCCCGTGGGAGAGGCGTGGTACAGAATCGGCAGGCGGAGAATCGTCAGGTCACTCGCAGGATCAGCAGGAGAAGTCAGTCCGTAGATAGGTTTAACAAGCCGGGGGTCAGGATGGGAGAGAGTAGAGTAGTCAGGACAATCCGGGTCAAAATGCAGGAGAGAGTAGAGTAGTCAGGGTCAATCAGGATCAAAAACACAGGTACAGGATTCAGGAACTCAGAAGACCTTGCGGCAATCAGTGACAGTGCAGGGCATCTTTAAATATCGCGCCCTGCACTGTCATTGGCCGCCCAGGACGCGCCCCCGGGCTGTCATTGGCCACCCGAGGCGCGCCCCCGGCTCCCACTGCGCATGCGCAGCGTCCTGTCATCCGCGGCTCGCCGGGACCTAGTGCTTGTATCCCGGCGTGAGCCGTTGCCAGCGCGCATGCGCCGGCCGACAGGACGCCGCGATCCCTGACAAAGGCCAAGTTTGATGGTACTGATCCGTGGAAGGCCATTCTACATTGGAGGAACACCCCATCTGAAGGCATGGACAGTAGTCCTGCACAGCGCTTGATGTCTAGGAGACATTGCCTGTGGCCAACATATTACTTGATCCTTGTGTGGTTACAGGTGTCCCGGCGAAACTGCAGAGGAGGAAACAGATTGCCAAACTGTCATACGATGTGTCTGCTAAAGACTTACCTGAACTAAGCATTGGAGAGCCAATCTGTATGAAGCCGCTTCCAGGTGACAGGACCGGTCTCTGGAGACTGGGTTCCTGTGTTCAGATGGTTGCTCCTCGATCATATCTTGTGGATGTAGAAGGCAGTCTTTACCGCCGCAATCGAGTGGACCTGCGAAAGGCAGAACGATTCACCACACAAGCCTATGAGCATCCTGCACGTGATCCTCCTGAGGTGCTCAATGCCCCGAGTCCTACTGGACCATATACTCAAAGCAGAGAGAACTCCGCTGTCATATCGGGATACAATGAGGATGACATAATGCAGCCACATATCCCGACAAGATCTTCTCTGCCAAACACACCAGCCAGGAAAGAGGGTCGCTCCTTATCAACACCTTCTGGAGCTGAACGGATTTCCCCAGGAAAATCCCTGTGGCCTTGCGTAGTGGTCGAGTTTCCAGACCACCAGATGGACTCAATCTGTAGTGTATCTACCAGTCACACAGCATGCCATGTTCAAGACTGTTCAGGATCTGTTTTAGTTTCATTGTTTACAAGGTTTGAATGGAATGTAAAAAAGGGAGACGTTATAGAGTCATTGTACAAATCCTGTGACCTGACTTGTATCCGGGAATATTGCATGGCCTTCTACTTCCTGCTTCCTGTTCTATGCTGACCTGGATGCAGTTCTGTTGTACAACATGATTCCTCACACCAGCAGCTTGTGTTGTCTTCATTCCTGTACATGAAACAGGTACTGTCCGTGTATTAGGGGGACCAATGACACCTTGGCTAGTATTGTAGATGAATCTGGGGGCGTCGGGGGCAATCTTCTTATGTTTATGGCCCTTTAGGGCAGATGTGATTTCTATGTATTTTATGGGAGATTTTCTCTGTATATTGGGAGTTTCCATCTTGTTGTATCATGAATGTAGTATGGAAGATGAGTCCTATGTACTAGGAATGGTCATTGGAAGGACAGAATAGGAGCCACATGATTGGCTGGCCAACCCCGTGACAGTATAGACTAGTGGGTGACATTGATTGAGATCTGCCCGCTGTGTGTATACAATTAGAGATGAGCGAATCGAAGTAGGCGAAGTGGAATTCGAGTCGAATATCGGAAAAATTTCGATTCGCGCCGAATCCAAAAAATAGCCTACTTCGGACGCGCGAATCAAAATTTTTCCGAAAATGGCGGCGGACATGTGCGGCGACGGAGCGGGGATGTCTGGGAAGGTGAGCAGACAAGGCGCGCTGACCCATAATGCATTCCTTAATGACATGTGATCGCATCAGCCAATCAGCAGCCAGCCAGCCAGCACTGTGTAATGGTCGAGCTATAAATAGCGGCCATTTTGGAATTCTTCATTTGCCTCCAGTCATTGAACAGAGGCAGACCGCTCTGTATTAGGGACAGAGTTAGGGCCACAGAAACGTTACTTGGGGACAGAGAATTGTTACTCGCACAGACAGAATTGTTACTCAGGGACACAGAATTGTTACTGAGGGCCACAGAACTGTTTCTTAGGGCCACAGAATTGTTACTCGCACAGACACAGAATTGTTACACAGGGACACAGAATTGTTACTGAGGGCCACAGAACCATTACTTAGGGCCACAGAATTGTTACTGAGGGCCACAGAACTGTTACTTAGGGCCACAGAATTGTTACTCGCACAGACACAGAATTGTTACTCAGGGACACAAAATTGTTACTGAGGGCCACAGAACTGTTACTTAGGGCCACAGAATTGTTACTCGCACAGACACAGAATTGTTACACAGGGACACAGAATTGTTACACAGGGACACAGAACCGTTACTTAGGGCCACAGAATTGTTACTCAGGGACACAGAATTGTTACTGAGGGCCACAGAACTGTTACTTAGGGCCACAGAATTGTTACTCGCACAGACACAGAATTGTTACTCAGGGACACCGAACTGTTACTGAGGGCCACAGAACTGTTACTTAGGGCCACAGAATTGTTACTCGCACAGACACAGAATTGTTACTCAGGGACACAGAATTGTTACTGAGTTCCACAGAACCGTTACTTAGGGCCACAGAATTGTTACTGAGGGCCACAGAACTGTTACTTAGGGCCACAGAATTGTTACTCGCACAGACACAGAATTGTTACTCAGGGACACAGAATTGTTACTGAGGGCCACAGAACTGTTACTTAGGGCCACAGAATTGTTACTTGCACAGACACAGAATTGTTACACAGGGACACAGAATTGTTACTGAGGGCCACAGAACCGTTACTTAGGGCCACAGAATTGTTACTCAGGGACACAGAATTGTTACTGAGGGCCACAGAACTGTTACTTAGGGCCACAGAATTGTTACTCGCACAGACACAGAATTGTTACTCAGGGACACAGAACTGTTACTGAGGGCCACAGAACTGTTACTTAGGGCCACAGAATTGTTACTTGCACAGACACAGAATTGTTACTCAGGGACACAGAATTGTTACTGAGGGCCACAGAACCGTTACTTAGGGCCACATAAACGTTAATCAGGGACACAGAATTGTTACTGAGGGCCACAGAACCGTTACTTAGGGCCACAGAATTGTTACTCAGGGACACAGAATTGTTACTGAGGGCCACAGAACTGTTACTTAGGGCCACAGAATTGTTACTCAGACAGACACAGAATTGTTACTCAGGGACACAGAATTGTTACTGAGGGCCACAGAACCGTTACTTGGGGCCACAGAAACGTTAATCAGGGACACAGAATTGTTACTGAGGGCCACAGAACCGTTACTTAGGGCCACAGAATTGTTACTGAGGGCCACAGAACTGTTACTTAGGGCCACAGAATTGTTACTCAGACAGACACAGAATTGTTACTCAGGGACACAGAATTGTTACTGAGGGCCACAGAACTGTTTCTTGGGGCCACAGAATTGTTACTCGCACAGACACAGAATTGTTACACAGGGACACAGAATTGTTACTGAGGGCCACAGAACCATTACTTAGGGCCACAGAATTGTTACTGAGGGCCACAGAACTGTTACTTAGGGCCACAGAATTGTTACTCGCACAGACACAGAATTGTTACTCAGGGACACAAAATTGTTACTGAGGGCCACAGAACTGTTACTTAGGGCCACAGAATTGTTACTCGCACAGACACAGAATTGTTACACAGGGACACAGAATTGTTACACAGGGACACAGAACCGTTAATTAGGGCCACAGAATTGTTACTCAGGGACACAGAATTGTTACTGAGGGCCACAGAACTGTTACTTAGGGCCACAGAATTGTTACTCGCACAGACACAGAATTGTTACTCAGGGACACCGAACTGTTACTGAGGGCCACAGAACTGTTACTTAGGGCCACAGAATTGTTACTCGCACAGACACAGAATTGTTACTCAGGAACACAGAATTGTTACTGAGTTCCACAGAACCGTTACTTAGGGCCACAGAATTGTTACTGAGGGCCACAGAACTGTTACTTAGGGCCACAGAATTGTTACTCGCACAGACACAGAATTGTTACTCAGGGACACAGAATTGTTACTGAGGGCCACAGAACTGTTACTTAGGGCCACAGAATTGTTACTTGCACAGACACAGAATTGTTACACAGGGACACAGAATTGTTACTGAGGGCCACAGAACCGTTACTTGGGGCCACAGAATTGTTACTCAGGGACAGAATTGTTACTGAGGGCCACAGAACTGTTACTTAGGGCCACAGAATTGTTACTCGCACAGACACAGAATTGTTACTCAGGGACACAGAACTGTTACTGAGGGCCACAGAACTGTTACTTAGGGCCACAGAATTGTTACTTGCACAGACACAGAATTGTTACTCAGGGCCACAGAACCGTTACTTAGGGCCACATAAACGTTAATCAGGGACACAGAATTGTTACTGAGGGCCACAGAACCGTTACTTAGGGCCACAGAATTGTTACTCAGGGACACAGAATTGTTACTGAGGGCCACAGAACTGTTACTTAGGGCCACAGAATTGTTACTCAGACAGACACAGAATTGTTACTCAGGGACACAGAATTGTTACTGAGGGCCACAGAACCGTTACTTGGGGCCACAGAAACGTTAATCAGGGACACAGAATTGTTACTGAGGGCCACAGAACCGTTACTTAGGGCCACAGAATTGTTACTGAGGGCCACAGAACTGTTACTTAGGGCCACAGAATTGTTACTCAGACAGACACAGAATTGTTACTCAGGGACACAGAATTGTTACTGAGGGCCACAGAACTGTTACTTAGGGCCACAGAATTGTTACTCGCACAGACACAGAATTGTTACTCAGGGACACAGAATTGTTACTGAGGGCCACAGAACCGTTACTTGGGGCCACAGAAACGTTAATCAGGGACACAGAATTGTTACTGAGGGCCACAGAACCGTTACTTAGGGCAACAGAATTGTTACTCAGGGACAGACACAGAATTGTTTCTTGAGGGACACAGAATTGTTACTGAGGGCCACAGAACCGTTACTTAGGGCCACATAAACATTAATCAGGGACACAGAATTGTTACTGAGGGCCACAGAACCGTTACTTAGGGCCACAGAAACGTTAATCAGGGACACAGAATTGTTACTGAGGGCCACAGAACTGTTACTTAGGGCCACATAATTGTTACTCGGACAGACACAGAATTGTTACTCAGGGACACAGAATTGTTACTGAGGGCCACAGAACTGTTACTTAGGGCCACAGAATTGTTACTCGCACAGACACAGAATTGTTACTCAGGGACACAGAATTGTTACTGAGGACCACAGAACTGTTACTTAGGGCCACAGAATTGTTACTCGCACAGACACAGAATTGTTACACAGGGACACAGAATTGTTACTGAGGGCCGCAGAACCGTTACTTAGGGCCACAGAATTGTTACTCAGGGACACAGAATTGTTACTGAGGGCCACAGAACCGTTACTTAGGGCCACAGAATTGTTACTCAGGGACACAGAATTGTTACTGAGGGCCACAGAACTGTTACTGAGGGCCACAGAATTGTTACTCGGACAGACACAGAATTGTTACTCAGGGACACAGAATTGTTACTGAGGGCCACAGAACCGTTACTTGGGGCCACAGAAATGTTAATCAGGGACACAGAATTGTTACTGAGGGCCACAGAACCGTTACTTAGGGCCACAGAATTGTTACTCAGGGACAGACACAGAATTGTTTCTTGAGGGACACAGAATTGTTACTGAGGGCCACAGAACCGTTACTTAGGGCCACATAAACGTTAATCAGGGACACAGAATTGTTACTGAGGGCCACAGAACTGTTACTTAGGGCCACAGATTTGTTACTCGCACAGACACAGAATTGTTACTCAGGGACACAGAATTGTTACTGAGGGCCACAAAACTGTTACTTAGGGCCACAGAATTGTTACTCGCACAGACACAGAATTGTTACTCAGGGACACAGAATTGTTACTGAGGGCCACTGAACCGTTACTTAGGGCCACAGAATTGTTACTCAGGGACACAGAATTGTTACTGAGGGCCACAGAACTGTTACTTAGGGCCACAGAATTGTTACTCGGACAGACACAGAATTGTTACTCAGGGACACAGAATTGTTTCTCAGGGACACATAATCGTTGAATTAAAGAGTATGTCAGACAACATGCAGAGGAGTGGCAGAGGAGGCAATGTTTTAGGAGCGAGCAGACGTGGCAGCAGAGGAAGGGGTCGAGGCAGCACTATTCACAGCCAGAGGCCAGTGCTCCCGGTGTCATCCAGCGGTCGTGTCTCCACCGACAACCCTGCCGTCATCGATTGGTTGGCTCGGTTGTCTTCCTCTTCTCAGGTCACCTCTGACACCTACAGCCAACGGTCGGTGGGTACGTCAGACACAACCGTTAGTTGGCATGGCCCGGGAGCAAGCCCACTGAAATCACATGTCCTCTACCTGCCCCTGTCCTTTGCTGTTCCCTCACCAAGCGAAGTATCGCATGCTGTGGGCTCAGCCCCACTGTACAGTGAGGAAGAGCTAAGAGAGGGCGGTCAGGAACGGGGGGAGACATCCGCCTTTTCAGCAGCCAGGCGAACAAGTACTGGCGAGGAGAGTGGCTCGGTAGCCAGTCTAGAGACAGGTCTGTCTCCTGACCCAGACGCAGCCGAGGGGGCTAGTAGTGAGGCGGAGACCCTACTTGATGATGAGGAGGTTGATCGCACTTGGCTGCCTCGTCGTCATCAGGCAATTTCTTCCGCATCATCAGGAGTAGAGGGTGCCAGTTTGGCAGCGAGCGAAACAGTCGGTGGGTTGCCCAGGAGGCAGCAGGGTCGCATCAGTGTCAGTGGAGCCAAACGTCCACGGAGTAGAGCACCAGCTCCACTGCAGCCTACCACCACGGCCAGTAGTGGTGCCGGTGCGCACGGAGGAAGTAGCAGTCAGCCAGTGAGGAGTAGCGGGGGCAAAGTTTCCTACTCGGTGGTGTGGCAATTTTTCGTCAAGCCGCCCGAGGAAGTAAACGTAGCCGTATGTCGACTATGTGGCCAGAAATGCAAGCGTGGCCAGGGGGCCCATGTTGGGACTACAGCGTTGCGTCAGCATATGCAGCGTCACCATTTGGTGGCCTGGGAAAACCGTGATAAAGATACGGCGGTTCTGCCTGCCCCAGCCCCCGCTCCATCACCCGCTCCGTTACTTGCTCCGTCACCCGACGTCGTCAATCACCCTCTATCAGCCAGTCCAGGCTCCAACACCTCTGCTGAGGGGAGTTGTCGCTCGTTGGCATCTTCCGCTCGTTCAGATGCTCCTTCTCCTGCTACTCCTCTTCTCGGATTCCGTCAGCAGTCTTTCTTGGAATCCGTTTCCAAGAGACAACAGTTTGCGAGCACGCACCCGACGGTGCAAAAGCTGAACGTCCTCCTGTCCAAGTTGCTGATGCTGCAGTCCCTCCCTTTCCAACTGGTGGACTCAGCACCTTTCCGAGAAATGATGGCTTGTGCTGCGCTGCGGTGGAGAGTGCCAAGCCGTCATTTCTTCGCCATAAAGGCAGTGCCAGCCCTGCATTCACATGTAGAAGAGATGGTGGGCCAGTCTTTGAGCATGTCGGTCTCTGCCAAAGTGCACGGCAGCGCCGACGTGTGGAGCTGTAACTACGGTCAGGGACAGTACATGTCATTTACGGCCCACTGGGTGAACGTGGTGCCGGCACAGCCGCACCAGCAACTTGGACAGGTCACGACGCTTTTGCCTCCACGTTTGCACGTCCTTGGTCCAGCAAACATGTCCGCCTCTACCACCTCTTTTTCCGCCGTGTCCTCAGCCGCCACCCCCGTGCCAAGTCCCATTACCCGACCGGCATATCACATGTGCAGGGCGCAACGGTGTCACGCTGTGCTGCACCTGGTATGCCTTGGCGAACGTAGTCACACAGGGGAGTAACTTCTGAGTGTAATGAACAGAGAAATCGACAGATGGCTGTCTCCGCGCAAACTGAAAATCGGAACCATGTTGACCGACAACGGAAAGAACATGGTGTCTGCTCTGCGTCAAGGAAGGTTGTGCCATGCGCCATGCATGGCTCACGTGTTCAATCTGGTTGTCAAGCGGTTCCTAAAATCCACCATCCCACTGCAAGACATCCTTAAAATGTCACGTAAACTTTGCATGCATTTCAGCCATTCCTACACCGCAAAGCACACCCTCATTGAGCTGCAGCGGCAGAACGGAATTCCACATCATCGCCTGATCTGCGACGTTGCAACAAGGTGGAATTCAACCCTACACATGTTAGACCGCCTTTACAAGCAGCGAAAGGCCATCACCGATTTCCTGATGTTACAAGCGGATAAAGGTACTCCCCTGTGTAACTTCGATGTCAGCCATTGGCAGCTCATGTGTGACACCTGCCGCTTGCTCAGGCCCTTTGAGGAGGCCACACTATTCGTGAGTCGGCAGGACTATGGGATGAACGACGTCATTCCTCTGTTGCACGTCCTGGAACAAATGCTGTTAACAATGGCTGGTCAGGGTGCGGTAGACGTGGCGCACAGATCTCAACGCCACATGACCCCTGTGGGGCCAGGACAGGAAGAAGAGGAGGAGGTAGAGGAGGACATTTGTGCTCAGGAATTATTGAGTGAAATGGGTGGTTTTTCCACTCAGCGGACAGGAGTGGAGGAGCAGGAGCATCTGGTAGAGGAGGAGGAGACAGAGGACCCAGACGCACCGTGGCAGTATGCTGTGGAGATGGAGGCAGGGAGTCCCTCGCATTCCTTGGCACAAATGGCCCATAGCATGCTCGGTTGCTTGCGTAGCGACAGCCGAATAATAACCATCAGACAGAGGGATGACTTTTGGCTGTCCACCTTGTTGGACCCTCGCTATCGTTCCAAAATGGTGGCCTTTTTCACACCTGCTGAGAGGGAGGCCAAAATTACGTACTATAAAAACCACCTATGTAGTCAGTTGGTCTCTGCCTTTGTGTGCCAACGTCCATCCTCAGACACTGTGGGCCCTGTGCGCTCGCGTTCCGCTGCCATGGCAGCAGGGGAGGGGTGGGGTGGTAGGAGCAGTGGCAGCTCCACCAGCAGCGGCTGCCTCAGTCTGCAGTCGATGATGAGTAGCTTTCTTCACCAGCGCAGTGAGGAAACTACTAACCAGCTGCAGCAGCAGCAGCAGCAGCAGCATCAGGTGGACATGGAGCAGGACCTCAAACAACAGGCTTGGGCCTACTTGGACAGCACCCTGCCAACCGAGGTAGACAATCCCCTTGACTACTGGGCAACGAAACTTGACCTTTGGCCCCAACTAGCTGAATTTGCCCTTGAAAGGCTGTCATGCCCGGCCAGTAGCGTGGCATCGGAGCGCGTGTTTAGTGCGGCAGGAGGTATTGTAACTCCGCGGAGGACACGACTGTCCACCCAAAGTGTGGAGAGACTCACGTTTGTGAAAATGAATCAGGCGTGGATTAGTCTGGATTTCAAACCACCAGTTCCTGACACAACCGACTAAATCCGCCATGAATCATGCCCCTGCCATGTGCCACTTTCAGGTCTCCTCACACACTGCTGGTGTGTTCCATTTTTTGTCATAGGGTGCTGGCAGATTACGGGCCTCCCATTGCTGCTGTCTCCATCGCCACACTCTGCCATGTGCCACATTCAGGTCTCTTCACACTGCTGTTGTGTTGAATTTTTTGACATAGGGTGCTGGCAGATTACGGGCCTCCCATAGCTGCTGCCAGGCCCCTAATCTGCCATGGGCCTCTATATACCGCCTCCTCATGCTGCTGCCAAGTCCAGAGTCTCTCATGGGTCCCTGTACGGCCTCCCATTGCTGCTGTCTCCATCGCCACACTCTGCCATGTGCCACATTCAGGTCTCTTCACACTGCTGGTGTGTTGAATTTTTTGACATAGGGTGCTGGCAGATTACGGGCCTCCCATTGCTACTGCCAGGCACGTAATCTGCCATGGGCCCCCTTACCGACTCCTCATGCTGTGACGTTGCAACAAGGTGTAATTCAACCCTACATATGTTAGACCGCCTTTACGAACAGCGAAAGGCCATCACAGATTTCCTGATGTTAAAAGCGGATAAAGGTACTCCCTGTGTAACTTAGATGTCAGCCATTGGCAGCTCATGCGTGACACCTGCGCTTGCTCAGGCCCTTTGAGGAGGCCACGCTATTTGTGAGTCGGCAGGACTATGGGATGAACGAGGTCAAATCGGCCATGGGCCCCCGTACCGCCTGGTCACGCTGCTGCTGGTCCCACAGTGTGACCTGGGTCCCTGTACCGCCTCCCATTGCTCCCACTCTGCCATGTGTCGCTTTGAGGTCTCCTCACACTCCTGTGCTTTTCCATTTTGACATAGGTTGCTGGCAGATTGCAGGCCTCCTATAGGTGCCGCCAGGCCCCAAATCGGCCATGGGCCCCCGTACCGCCTGGTCACGCTGCTGCTGGGCCCACAGTGTGACCTGGGTCCCTGTACGGCCTCCCATTGCTTCCACTCTGCCATGTGCCACTTTGAAATCTCCTCACACTCCTGCGGTTTTCCATTTTGTCATAGGTTGCTGGCAGATTACAGGCCTTCCATAGGTGCCGCCAGGCCCCAAATCGGCCATGGGCCCCCGTACCGCCTGGTCACACTGCTGCTGGTCCCACAGTGTGACCTGGGTCCCTGTACGGCCTCCCATTGCTTCCACTCTGCCATGTGCCACTTTGAGGTCTCCTCACACTCCTGCGGTTTTCCATTTTGTCATAGGTTGCTGGCAGATTACAGGCCTCCCATAGATGCCGCCAGGCCCCAAATCGGCCATGGGCCCCCATACCGCCTGGTCACGCTGCTGCTGGGCCCACAGTGTGACCTGGGTCCCTGTACCGCCTCCCATTGCTCCCACTCTGCCATGTGCCACTTTCAGGTCTCCTCACGCTCCTGCTGGTTTCCATTTTGTCATAGGTTTCTGTATGGCCTCCCATTGCTGCTGGCTCCACCGCCACACTGTGGCTCCAAACACTGGTTTTGGCCCCGTGACTGGCCAAATGAGTGAAGTGTGCAGTGATTCTAAGATCGACGGCACTCATCTGCATGTCATACTGACTGACAGTATTATTTCTCTTCCCCAGCAGACTCCAAGGGCATTTAAATTAAAGGTACAGTGTTCTGCACTAATATTAAGTCTCTCTGAAGCCTAGAAACACCCTTTTTTAAGTTAAATTCACAGCGAATTTATTCGACTCGAATCAAATATTGTCCACGAATTCGCCGAATCAGTCGAATCGAATTTTTCATTTCTTCGCTCATCTCTAATTGTGATCATAGAGAGGAAAGGGGGTGTTTGTGAGGTTGTAGGATATCATCTCATGGGTGACAACCTTTCAGGCAGGTCTGCGGCTGTGACACCAGCTAGAAAGAAGTCTCTGTTCAGTGAGAAAACAACATCCCAAGCTGATGCAGGCCTTCCAATACTGAGTTACTGCTGATTTAGGGGATGTATTCAGCAGTAAAACGTAAGCCCAGCTGGCCACTTGTGTTCCATGTGGTTCTGCCAAATGGGATTCCATCAGGTGAAGATCAGAAATCCTTGTTCCATGTTTTCTCTTTCCAGCTATTACTCCTCTCCATAGACTAATCACACAATACAACTGCCAGAGATCTGAACTTACAAAGTGCTGAGTGTGCGGTCATATTCCTACCACTTCTTCCGGGGGACTGACATTCCTCTGATTGGGGTTCACAATAATCACTCTGAGTGCACACATCTCTTTTTGCTGGAAAGTTTGTAAAGAAAACTTCTTCTCCCTGGAAATATTACAACGTTGGCACCAAAGTGTAACTATGGGCAACATCAATAATGACATTAATAATGAAATCTGTCATTAGCAGAGCAGGTTTTGTTTTTCCGAGTCTCTTATTGTTTTATTTTTTTGTTATCCCTGCCAGTAGATATTTTTTGTCTACTTCCTGTAGAAGGCCAAGTCTTTCGGGAAAAATGGCAGTTGGAGGGGTTGGGGCAAATCCTATAACACTGCTGGGGGTGCTCACAACTGTCAGTTGTCATTCATATGGGGGGTTGGACCTTATAGAGAACCTGTTGCTGTAACTGCTGTAGAAGCGTTAGCTGAAGTTGGGCTTTACTTGTTGTGTGTCTTACTTATAATCTATCTAAGACTTCCCTGTACAGGGTGACAACGCTGCTGTGTAATGTTCCTGCAGAATGATCAGGGTTGTCACCCTGTTACAGAAAGTGGGAAAATAACAGATCTGCAGACAGGACCAACAGCTGATACAACTATGTTGCAGAGGGAACTCTGGGAATGCTAATGACAGATTGCATTACACATTCAGTTAGCAGACTTCCTGCTGTTGGTCTGATGTTTGATTTGTTTTCTGATATTTACTGTCCTGCTGTAAAAGGTGTAAATGATCGCCCGCATGTTTCCTGTAGTAACAGGGACTACAAACTCATATCAGGAATAGTAGGATGGCTACCTACCCAAGGGGGTCACCTTTTTGGATTTGGGGGAAACATTTCACATGGTTTCTTTCCATTAATGACACCGACAAGGGGAGTCTCACTTCACTAACAATAGGAGAGCCAATCACAGGCCAGTAACATTTCATGGTGTCTCAATGTATTGCAGAATGTTTAATCCCCATTGGTCCAATGGATTCCTAGTCATTCCAGATGATATTGCTTCTTGTGTGGAAGGAGCGCCCTAAAATGGCTTCCCTTCAATTCCACCCATAGCTGTACTTTAGGTGATGTTGCCCCTCCCCCATATCTGTAAGGGAAAGCCTCAATTTCTCCCAATACTCCCCTGGCCTTCCAGTGAGAAGAAACATTTTCTCTGGAGTGGAGATGTTTTATGCAGTGAGCCCTTCATAGATGGGATGGGGAATCTAAGTAATCTAAGATAAGTAAGATGAACCGGTGTACTGGAGTCATGGATCAGATAACCAATGACACCATTGATGGTATAGCAGAGCTGACAGCAGAAGTGGCTCCATCACCTAAGGTGGTGTCACAGAACTGCATGGTGGCTGACTATCTCTCGGAAGATCAATCCAGAGTCTACAATCTGGTGTCAGAGAGTGTTGTACATTTATATTAGATCATGAGGATCTCAGAAGGAGATATCTACACAAGGTAAAGGAGTTCCAACAGTCACCTGGGTGGGGGGAAGTGGGATCCATTTTCTTGGATGGGGTTAGCTGGAACTTGGTTGAGTAATATGGTGGCTTTGCTTTTTAGGCCATTAGTTCCTACTATAGATTTGATGATAATTTTATACATTGTTGCTGTTGTGTGTTTTGCTGCCAGTTGATTTTGCTTTTTTATGCACATGATTACATTCACATTTTAGAACAGAAGATTACTTGAAACCCACAAAAGTTTTGTTTTCTGAAGCAGAGACCCTGGAGAATATAATGGTGGTAGTTCCCATTTTCTATGTCACAGGATATTAGCACAGCTGTTTATCAAATGCATATTTTCTGGAAAAAAATCCCACGAAAGATCATTTTAATACACAAAAAACACAATATATGACCCAATTTGTTTGGTGAAATGTAAAATATTGGGTTGGCATCAAGTATATAGATACCAAACATGCCAAGCTTTAAAAATTGTGCGTATTTGTTAAATGGTGACAATCTTCAGTACCAGATATTGTCCATAGGGGACGCTTTAAAAGCCTTTACAGTCATCAGTTTATATAGTGAACCATGAATGATGGCCCTAGAGTTATTCCTCTCCCTCTGGTGTGTGCAGAGATATGTACAATGTGTAGTGTGATTGATGTTTTCCTACATAACCGCACCCAACCCTTGCAATTTCTCATGTATACGGGAACTGGGGGCTTTAAAATGTGTTTTGTGTGTTTTTTCATTTACAGTGTGTTACTTTACACTTTTCTTTCTCTGAACTTTATTATTGCCATATAGGGGGTTAATAGCCTCGCATGTGATAACATATTGCTGGTCACAGATCCTCTTTAAAGAAACACAAGAGGTCTATCAGACCCCTAATGTCACCTCTGGACCCCAGAAAAGATGGTCAAGCACAGATCATGTTTGATCAGCTCCTTGAAGACACGAATGTACATCTGCCAAATCTGTATCTGCGTAGACCATAGAAGCAGCATTAGAAAGAAATGTGAGCATGGCTTCAGTCAGGTGATGGTCCTGGTGGTCATGGTCTTGTTCTCCTTCAGGTCCTCTCACCTTGTAGATGGTGACATGGACTTGTGTGGGAATGAGCAGGAGGGGCTCGGGGTTCTCTTGTACCCAATCAGCTTGTTATGGATAAAAGATGAAAGTGTCTTCTGGGAAGTTACAGGGATTTGGATGTTTAGAGGGTTACATAAGTGGGTGGGGCTGGTATTAATGAGGGGCGTGTCATATGTTAATCAGTTTCTTAGCATAGATGATATAAATAGATCCTTGAAATGTAAACAATCTATCTCTTTTCTTCTGTTGTTAAAGTGTCGCATATATATGATGAATAAAGTTGGATGATATTTTCACCGCACAATTCTGTGGTCTGGGTTCTTCTACAACACATCCCCCCAAAAATGTCCTCTTCCAGTTCTAGGAGTCTGGTGGAATGGGACACAAGCTGATGGTATCTCTTAGGCCCCTTGTACATGGGGGGTCCGGCCCCTGTGGGTGCAATGCTGGCCTTATAATACACCTGGTAGGCAAAGCATCCAGCTCCGCTGCCTGCAGCCTGTCAAAGTATCAGGGAACGAGAAGATCACCACGACGCATAAATCTGCACATGCATAGGATTCCAACAATACATAGAGGCAGACGGGCACTAGGACCCAGGTGCGCCCGTCACCAATGACAGTGCTGGCAAGCACTAGGACCCAGTCGCACCTGTCAGTACCGGGCAGGCTATTTAAACCAGCTCTTGCAATGCTCACATTGCCGGTCTTATTCCTGTGTTCCTGTTCCTAGTGCCTGAGATTGCCTTTGTTGCCGAACCTGCCTGACCCGGATTATCGTGACTCTCTCCTGCCCTGATCCCTGGCTTGTCTGACCATTCTTCTGCTTTCTCCTGTTTACCTGACCTTCTGTTGCTGAACCTGGCTTGTGACCCATTTATCCTTTTGCATGCTGATCTGTACTGTCTGCCTCTGCTGTTACCGACCTGGCCTGTCTGACTACATTACACACTACCTCTTCACATCTGGTTCTCACTTATTACCTATCACTGGCAAATCCACCTCTACCACAGCTGGTTGAACTCGGGGGTCGCAACCTGGTCTCAGGCTTCTTCAAGTCCATCCCCACCATCAGGGGCTCTGGTGAAACAGCAGACTGAGGCTTAGATTCCACGCCCTGAGGGATTCCGGCCTGTGGGTTGCTAGAGGCTACTGCCAGTCGGTCCTTAACAGAACCATACGGCCATGACTGAGCCGGGAAGAGGTCCCTCACCCTGGGATGAGATATGCCACGTGGCGGCACTCAACCAAGCTGTCAAAACACTCCAAGAAAGCTACACCCACCTGGAGGGATGTATTCAGACCCTAACCATGCCAGCAACCACACCATCAGCTCCAGTTGATCCTACTCTGGCCAGGGGCCGCGCAGAACCTTCTGCTGGAGCAGTGTTTGCCATGCCTCCGCCAGAACCTCAAGTACTAACACCCGAGCGGTTCAGTGGGGATTGAGGGAAGTTCAGAGCCTTCCAGAATTCCTGTCTGCTGTACTTTGACCTACAGCCACTGACTTTTTCGTCAGAATCTGTAAAGGTGGGATTCATTATATCCTTACTCCAGGGGGAACCCCAAGGCTGGGCCCATCGCCTGCTGGAGAGTCGCCATTCACATCTGGACTCAGTTTCCTAATTTTTCAGAGCAATGGCAGAATTATACGATGACCCGCAACAAGCTGCTTCAGCTGGAGCAGTGCTACATACCTTGCAGCAGGGTCGCCGGGCAGCAGAGGACTATGCCTCAGAATTTAGGCGCTGGAGCGGGGACACCCAGTGGAATGACGCAGCTTTGCATTACCAATTCCGCCTAGGCCTATCTGAACCTCTAAAAGACGAGCTAGCCAGAGTAGGGGTACCTGACTCCTTGGAAGGATTTGATAACTCTGGCAATTCAGATTGACCGCGTTCTTCAGGAACGGAGGTCTGAAAGATCCAGTCCAGGGTTAAAACCCACATGGATGCTACCACGGGTTCTGACCATTCCGAACTCCCCTACCAGTACTCGGAATCCGGAACCAGCAGAGGGAGCCGAACCAATGCAACTTGGGTTGATGCGGCCTTCCCTAACGTCTGAAGAGCGCCAGAGATGCCGGGTAAACAACCTTTGCCTATACTGTGGAGCAGCAGGCCATGTGGTACGTTCCTGCCTGGAGAAGTTAAGTAAGTGCTCTTCTCCTACTTTTTCTATGACTCGTGCTTGTGTAGATAAACCCTCTCTCTTAGCCATACCAATCTCATTTCAACTCCCCGGAAGAACCGTACAGGTGACGGCCATTATTGACTCAGGGGCCTGTAGTTGTTTTGTTGACCTCAATTTTGCAGCGCAACAGCAGATTCCCTTACTGACCAAGGAGCATGGCCTGAACATCCTCTTGGCTGATGGGACTCAAGTTAAGTCTGGGTTGGTAGATCGGGAGACCCCTGCTATATGCAAGAAGTCCTCCGCTTGGACACCATTGCGTCCTCACTATTCCCAGTTATTTTGAGGCTGCCTTGGCTACGTGCACACGACCCCCAAATTAACTGGAGAACTGGGTCAATTCAGTTTAATTCACCCTATTGCCAGGAACATTGCTACCCCAGGTCACCACCAGACACCCAGACTTTGCTTTGTATAAACACAGACACTGAGCTAGCACAAACGGTTCCTACAGCATACCACCACTACCTTGACGTTTTTAGCAGACATCCTTCTCCCGCACAGGGCGTATGACTGTCCAATTGACCTTCTCCGATTGTCCAATTGGATCTGAAATTCTCTTCGGCCGAATCTTCCCCTTGTCTGAACAGGAGTTGGGGGCCTTAAAAGAATATATTGATGAAAGCCTTCGAAAGGGATTTATCCGTCCGTCCACGTCACCGGCAGGGGCCGGAATCTTCTTTGTGGAGAAAAAGGACAAATCCCTGAGGCCCCGTATTGACTATAGGGATCTGAATAAGATTACATTTAAAAACCGTTATCCTCTGCCCTTAGTCCCCGAGTTATTTCAGAGGTTGAAATCAGCCTCTATTTTCACTAAGCTGAATCTCAGGGGTGCACATAACCTGGTCCGTATACGCGAGGGGGATGAGTGGAAGACTGCTTTTCGCACTCGGTTCGGGCACTTCGAATATTTAGTCATGCCCTTCGGGTTATGTAACGCACCGGCCACATTTCAACACTTTGTGAATGACATATTCAAAGATTTCCTGGACATCTTTGTAATAGTTTATTTAGATGATATCCTGATTTTTTCATCATCTCTGGAGACACATCGAGGTCACGTCAGGTGCATGTTGGAACGACTTCACCAGCACGGGCTCTACGCCAAAGCGGAAAAGTGTAGTTTTGAGCAGCGCAGCATCCCGTTTCTGGGGTTAATTATTTCCACCACTGGAATTGCGATGGACCCTCAAAAAATCTCGGCCATCCTGGAATGGCCGGTACCCACAGATAAGAAAGGGGTTCAGCGATTTATCGGCTTTGCCAATGTTTATAGGAAGTTCATTAAGAATTTCTCAGGTCTGGTATCTCCTATCACCCAACTCACAAAGATGGGAGTACGCTTTCAGTGGACACCAGAGGCACAGGCCGCCTTTGAATCCCTAAAGAAGCTGTTCACGACAGCTCCCATCTTAAGTCACCCTGATTTGTCCCTACCTTATATATTGGAAGTAGATGCGTCAGAAAACGCAGTGGGGGCCATCCTGTCACAAAGAAAGGGTGTAAAAGAACTGATGCATCCGGAGGCCTTTTTCTCCAGGAAGCTTACCGCGTCAGAAGAATTATGACATCGGAGATCGGGAATTGTTAACCATTAAAACAGCACTAGAAGAATGGAGATACTTATTGGAGGGAGCCTTGCCTCCCATTCTGGTCTACACAGACCATAAAATTTTGGAATATCTGAGGACCGGTAAACGCCTCAGACCGCGTCAAGCCAGGTGGGCGTTATTCTTTTCGAGGTTCAGCTTCCACATTACGTATCGACCAGGGTCCAAGAATACAAAACCTGACGCGCTCTCGCGTATGTATGAGGACCCCAAAGAAATGCCCAAACCAGATACCATCCTGCCAGCAGGTAATTTCCTATTGCTACAATCAGAGCTCCTGTCTAAATTACAGGCTGCGTCCCTGGAGCCCCCCAACTTACCTGGAGTTCCAATACAGAGTAGGAAGGGCCTCTTATGGAAAGGGAAACAGATCATGGTACCGGAAGGAGCTCGGACCTTGGTCCTGGGCAACTGCCACGACCATCCATTGGCGGGCCATTTCGGAGTACACAAGACCCTAGAGTTGGTGCAACGCACATTTTGGTGGCCAAGTATGGCCAAAGATTGCGAGGCCTATGTAAGAACTTGTGCAGTCTGCAACAGGAATAAGCCCTCCAGGAACAAGGCTTGGGGCCTGTTACGTCCTTTACCGGTGCCAGACAGACCATGGAGCATGATCTCCATGGACTTCATAGTAGAACTACCACCGTCGCAGAATCATACTGCAATTTTTGTGGTGGTGGATCGCCTTTCAAAAATGGCCCACTTCCTTCCGTCTGCTTCCGAGACAGCACAAGTTTTCATCAGGGAAATAGTGAGACTGCATGGTGTACCCAAAAATATATTCTCAGATCGGGGTGTTCAATTCACTTCCAAATTCTGGAAAGAGCTATGCGAAAGTCTGGAAGTGAAATTGTCCTTTTCCTCAGCCTATCTCCTGTAAACGAATGGGCAGACTGAGCGGACCAATAAAACGCTGGAACAATATCTCAGATGCTACACCTCATTCCTACAGGACGACTGGTTGCCACTCTTGCCCCTGGCGGAGTTTGCCTACAACAATGCAAATCACTCTGCCACCAGGCAGTCCCCGTTCTTGCCAATTATGGTTTCCACCCCACCTTCTTGCCAGACCTGATCCCAGAAAACTCGGTTCCTGCAGCTCAAGAGTCCTTAAATTTCTTTGCGTCCAACAACAAACTGTTACAGGAGGCAATGGCAAAGGCTCAGGAAGATAGCAAAAGGGCCTTTGATAAAAGAAGAAGGGGGGAATTGGTCCTGCACCCAGGGGATCAAGTTTGGTTAGCAACTACCAACCTAAAGATGGCATGCCCATCCAGCAAATTGGCACCCAAGGTCGTGGGCCCATTTCAGGTGAAGCGTCAAATTAACAAAGTGGCTTTTGAATTAGCCCTGCCCGAGTCTTTCAAAATACATCCAGTGCTTCATGTATCCCTGCTAAAACCTGCCACTCCAGATCTGTTCCTGGACCGTAGATCAAAGCCACCAGTGGCCCTAGACGTTCAGGGAGAGGAGGAATTTGAAGTAGAAGCGATTCTAAACTGCAGAAAGAGAGGGGGTCAGACACAGTACCTTATAAAAAGGAAAGGTTATGGGCCAGAAGAAAATTCTGCAACTTTCTTGCAGATACTGTGGGACTGTGCATGAAAGAATTAAAGAGCCGTGTCCAGCCTATGGGGAGTCTTGGAAGTCTTGTGGAAGAACAAACCATTTTACTAACGTTTGTTTGTCAAGTAAACGACGGCCATCAATAGGCAAATGACACAACGTGGAGAACACATCCGCATATGAGGAAGAGACACACCACTGAAGTTATAGACAGCAGTGATGGGCCTACCTCCCCCACACAGATCACCTACCTCCCCCCACACAGATCACCTACCTCCCCCCACACAGATCACCTACCTCCCCCCACACAGATCACCTACCTCCCCCACACAGATCACCTACCTCCCCTCACACAGATCACCTACCTCCCCACACAGATCACCTACCTCCCCACACACAGATCACCTACCTCCCCCCACACAGATCACCTACCTCCCCCACACAGATCACCTACCTCCCCCCACACAGATCACCTACCTCCCCCACACAGATCACCTACCTCCCCCCACACAGATCACCTACCTCCCCACACAGATCACCTACCTCCCCACACACAGATCACCTACCTCCCCCCACACAGATCACCTACCTCCCCACAGATCACCTACCTCCCCCCACACAGATCACCTACCTCCCCACACACAGATCACCTACCTCCCCCACACAGATCACCTACCTCCCCCCACACAGATCACCTACCTCCCCACACACAGATCACCTACCTCCCCCACACAGATCACCTACCTCCACCACACAGATCACCTACCTCCCCACACAGATCACCTACCTCTCCCCACACAGATCACCTACCTCCCCCCACACAGATCACCTACCTCCCCCCACACAGATCACCTACCTCTCCCCACACAGATCACCTACCTCCCCCCACACAGATCACCTACCTCCCCCCAAACAGATCACCTACCTCCCCCACACAGATCACCTACCTCCCCCCACACACACAGATCACCTACCTCCCCCACACACACAGATCACCTACCTCCCCCCACACAGATCACCTACCTCCCCCACACAGATCACCTACCTCCCCCACACAGATCACCTACCTCCCCCACACAGATCACCTACCTCCCCCCACACACACCACTGAAGTTATAGACAGCAGTGAATTGATGGGCCTACCTTCCCCCACACAGATCACCTACCTCCCCCCACACAGATCACCTACCTCCCCCACACAGATCACCTACCTCCCCCACACAGATCACCTACCTCCCCCCACACAGATCACCTACCTCCCCCCCCCCACAGATCACCTACCTCCCCCCACACAGATCACCTACCTCCCCACACAGATCACCTACCTCCCCCGCACAGATTACCTACCTCCCCCCCACACAGATCACCTACCTCCCCCCACACACACCACTGAAGTTATAGACAGCAGTGAATTGATGGGTGCTGTGCAATCCAGAGGAAAGAAATGGTTTGTCACTTTACATGTAAATAATAAGCCCCAATCCTGTCACCTCCATTCAGGAACAACGTGGGATGTAATGTGCTTCAGAGACAAAATGGTGTCAGCACCAGAAGCACGTCTACTGCCAAGTGACACCAGATTAAAGTTATACTCCGGTGCGATGATGAAATCTCTGGGGCTCTTCAAGACAGAATGTGCCATACGTGGACTAACACACAAGCTGGAGTGTGAAATTGTGGAAGCAGCCAAAAGCCACTGTTGTCTGGCTCATCCTGTGAGCGTCTAGGGCTGATACGTTTCTCCGTCCCTGCAGAGCGCAATGTGATGGACAATCTATCCAAGGGGCCCTTGACAAAACAACTGCTGATAAAGGAATTTAGTGATGTGTTTACTGGGCCAGTAGAATCTGTACCAGGGGAAGTTCATTTCCACCTTGATGTGAGTGTCCGTCCAGTCCAATGTGCACCACGCAATGTGCCGGTGGCATTAAAACAGGCAGTTAAGGCACAGCTTGACCAGTATGAGGCCAATGGACACTTGGCACCAGTGACTGACCCAACTGGCTGGATAAGTAACATGGTGATTGTAAGGAAGACAAATAACCTACGAATATGCGATGGATGGAGGGATGGATGGATGGACGGATGGATGGATGGATAGACAGATGGATGGAGGGATGGATGGATGGATGCATGGACGGATGGATGGACGGATGGATGGACGGGCGGACGGACGGATGGATAGATGGACGGATGGATGGACGGATGGATGGACGGATGGATGGATGGATGGATGGATAGATGGACGGACGGACGGACGGATAGATGGACGGATGGATAGACGGACGGATGGAGGGAAGGATAGGTGGGTGGATGGACGGACGGATGGATGGATGGATAGACGGATGGTTGATGGATAGACGGATGGATGGAGGGAAGGATGGATAGACGGATGGATGGACGGATGGATGGATGGATGGAGGGAAGGATGGACAGACGGACAGATGGATGGATAGACGGATGTATGGACGGATAGACGGACGGACGGACAGATGGATGGACGGATGGATGGATGGATGGACGGATGGATGGATGGATGGATGGACGGATGAATTAACGGACGGATGGATTGACGGATGAAAAATGCAAAAAAAAAAATCTCCCAATAGCGTGATGCGGCTACAAAACGTTGCCTCCTCCAGCGACGCTCCCGATCCTCTCACATTATAACACGGAATAGAAAGCCTTCTTGTATAGAAATCACGACTCCACAAACCTGATTGGAACAATCAATTCTCAGCATTTGGTGAATGTGGATCCAAACATTGTTGTCACAGAAGATGTGAGCACGCTGGAGGATGTATGATGTTTGAGTTACAGATCTATAACATTTTATTCACAATTTGTGGGACATTAGATTGTCCAATCAGATTGTATCGTGTATGGTCCCCTCCCATCCCCCCAGAGTCTCTATGAAGCCTGAACACAGGCCCCTCCCATTCTGTCATCATTTCATTACCATCCCCTGCACCGAAATGGGGGGCGTCCAGCAGGCGGTACTGCTTACCACAGGACATGCTTTCCTTCCAGTGACACCACCAACACAGGACATTTCTTTCCTTCCAGTGACACCACCAACACAGGACATTTCTTTCCTTCCAGTGACACCACCAACACAGGACATTTCTTTCCTTCCAGTGACACCACCAACACAGGACATTTCTATCCTTCCAGTGACACCACCAACACAGGACATTTCTTTCCTTGCAGTGACACCACCAACACAGGACATTTCTATCCTTCCAGTGACACCACCAACGCAGGACATTTCTATCCTTCCAGTGACACCACCAACACAGGACATTCTTTCCTTCCAGTGACACCACCAACACGGGACATTTCTATCCTTCCAGTGACACCACCAACACGGAACATTTCTTTCCTTCCAGTGACACCACCAACACGGGACATTTCTATCCTTCCAGTGACACCACCAACACGGGACATTTCTTTCCTTCCAGTGACACCACCAACACGGGAGATTTATTTCCTTCCAGTGACACCACCAACACAGGACATTCTTTCCTTTCAGTGACACCACCAACACAGGACATTTCTATCCTTCCAGTGACACCACCAACACAAGAAATTTCTTTCCTTCCAGTGACACCACCAACACAGGACATTTCTATCCTTCCAGTGACACCACCAACACAGGAAATTTCTTTCCTTCCAGTGACACCACCAACACGGGACATTCTTTCCTTCCAGTGACACCACCAACACGGGACATTTCTATCCTTCCAGTGACACACCGCCAACACGGGACATTTCTTTCCTTCCAGTGACACCGCCAACACGGGACATGTATTTCCTTCCAGTGACACCACCAACACAGGACATTCTTTCCTTCCAGTGACACCACCAACACAGGACATTTCTTTCTGCTGATTGTCTCTCTGTGGAAATCAATCATTCCCATCCAGGACTCTCGGGGTTCTCTATGGAAGAAACAAATACAGAGAGTGGTTGGCTGAGAGAGAACTCCGCTTCTTTCAGTGTTTAGTCCCCGGTCACATGGGGTGTCACTCGGCATGCCATTTCCATGCTGTGATGGGAGTGACTTTTGGGGGTGGGGGGACCGCTTGGTCAGCTCATGTCCCCCTCATTATGTTTAACCCACCCTGTGCCTGTTAAGGGGTACAGGGTGTGAATGTGATTGTCCCAGTATTGTGTATAGTGTGTGTTCCTTTGTCCCTGCCATGTGGTTGCCCATTGTCTACTGCCATGTGTCCATTCCTTTGTTCTCGGCCACATGGTTGTCCATTGTCTGTTTGCCATGTGCTCCCCCCCATGGTGCTGTGTCTTCCTGTCCAGCCAACTATTATGGGATGTACTGTTTGTGTATTGGTGTGGGGGTTGGTCAATGTCCTTTGCCACATGGCTGCATCCCATTGTTCTGTGTCTGGTTGGATGGGGAGGGGTGATGAGGTGTTTCCTGCCTATACTGTAGCCCTTCCCACTGAGAGGGTGGGCTGATGATGTATTTCCTGTTCCTGGTTGTGTTTCCCCGCCCTCTGTATAAAACATGTTGTTTGTGTAAAATAAAGGTTGTTGGCTTCCTGTTTTAAGAGCTGGGTGCTGTTTTTTTCCTGAGGGATTTCGAGGGCGTGGTCCGTGGATGGTGTTCGGACAGGAGAAGTTGTGCTATAACGGAAAACCCAGTGCGGTCTGGGTTCCGGTTCCGTTACACATGCTATGCTTCTTGCAGATCACAAGTCGCCCCCTACTGCCCACAATGACGGGTCATATCGGGGGGTGTGACTTGGTGGGAGTCGTAGCGATTTCTAAAGTCGTCCCTGCACTACTATTGGTGGGATTGGCATAGACATCGGTGTCACTCCTGAAATCGGCATTTCCCCCGACTTGGAAATCGTACGACTTCACTGTAAGCTGGATGTGACCGGGGGGTTAGAGGACAAAACCGGGAACTCCGCAAATGAGGCGTCCCACCATGATTAGTGACACCATCTTTCCTTCTTTCTCTTTCCCTCTCAATTCAATGAGCTTTATTGGCAGGAACAAATGACATTGTAGCATTGCCAAAGCAGTTTGTATGGGAAGAGGGGAAATATAAAGGGGGAGGGGTCCATGGGAAGGATTATGAAGTCCTCAGTGTTTCATGTCCCTCTCAGTCTGTGGCATGGTGTCACATGTGGTGCAGCTATTTCCCCCATTGGCTCCTCTTCTCCCAGTAGAATTTGGAGTTTCCTCCTTTCTTCTATAGAAGTGAAGTCCGGGATGAGAGCGGAGAGTCTCTGGAAGTGAGTGTCCCTCACTGATGAGTACTTGGGGCCCCGTACTGTCCTCCTCCCTCTCTCCCCCCAGGTCACAGAGGATGGCGGCCCATTCACAAAGTGCAGTACGATTGGCCCATGAGCAGGAGGAAACCGGCTGTGGGGAGTCATGAGAAACGTGCAGTTCCTGGTGTGACCGGAGCCTGACCGGGAAAACGTTTATCTGGGGTGACGTTTGGGGACAATGTGATCAGTGACACCCACTTATGTCTGATCTCACTATTACTTTTCTATCCGAGTTTTCACTTCAATACGGGAAATAATGTGAAATCTGAGGGAAATCTGAGAGCCATATGAAGACTTTGGGCCGTTCTATTGTCTGTTCATATGTCTGTGTGTACATCACACCGAAAAGAGGGACATTTACAGGGCAAAGAGGGACAGAGAAATATGGTGTCACACAAGGGAGAGTGATGGGAGATATGATCAAATACAATCTCATTACCTCCTCTGCTCACACTTCCAGCAATGTCTCCTCTATAATTCCTCCCACATGGAGCTTCCTGTCTGTGCCTGATGTCACTTCCTGTGTGTGCCTGACATCACTTCCTGTCTGTGCCAGACCTCACTACCTGTCTGTGCCTGAGGTCACTTCCTGTCTGTGCCTGACATCACTTCCTGTCTGTGCCGGACATCTCTTCCTGTCTGTGCCCGAGATCACTTCATGTCTGTGCCGACATCTCTTCCTGTCTGTGCCCAACATCATTTCCTGGCTGTGCCTGACCTCACTTCCTGGCTGTGTCTGATCTCTCTTCCTGTCTGTACCTGACATCACTTCCCATCTGTGCCCGACATAAATTCCTGGCTCTGCCTGACATCACTTCCTGTGCCTGACATCACTTGCTGTCTGTACCTGACATCACTTCCCACCTCTGCCTGACATCACTTCCTGTCTGTGTTTGACATTACTTCCTGTCTGTGTTACCTCACTTCCCGTCTGTGCCTGACATCACTTCCTGTCTGTACCTGACTTCACTTCCTGTCTCTGTATATGTGTGATCACCACCTTGAAGAACTGCAGCCTGAGAAATGTAAGAAAATTAAACCAAACTGTGTAGGATGACAGGAAGATTTATTACCTACTTCAGCTCCAGAACATTTTACCCCCTTCATGACCATGGTATTTTTTGCTGTTCAGCACTGCACTACTTTAACTGGCAATTGTGCGGTCATGCAACACTGCACACAAATGATATTGACATAAGAGCTTTCTTTAGTGGTATTTGATCACCACTGGGGGGGGGGTATTTTTTTAATATTGAAAACAAATGATATCTTCTACTTTGTTATAAAACATATCCCATAAAATCAGATTTCTTCATACATGTAGTACAACGTGTATTCTGCTCCGTGTCTTTGGTAGAAGCATAGCTGAATCCGTGGATATTGATTGGTCTGTGTGAAGTTATGGCGTCTACAAACTATGGGATATAGAATGGAATTTATGCAGCTTTTACGTCGCTGTTACTTTCTGACTGCCGATCACATTTCTTGAGGCAGTAAAATGCCCGGACCTTACAAACATCCCCAAATGTCCCCTTTATGGGAAGGATACATCCCAAGGTATGTGCTGAGAGGCATGTTGTGTCCATGGAACATTTACAGTTATTGCCATAAGTTATTGGAAAATGAAAAACAAAATCTATTTACACCAAGTTGTCATTTAATGAGCTATTTCTGGCACACGCCATGGGGAGATGTGGAATTACACCCCAAAACACATTCTGCTACTTCTCCCCAGTATGAGGACACCACAAGTGACAGACTTTCTGGCAGCCTTGCCACATACAGGTACCAAAATCCAATGACCACCTTAAGGAGGCTTAGGCAACCATCTTACTGTGCCAGGATGGGGGGGTGGTAAAATATGATAATGCAGCCACTTGCTGGGGATTTGGATTTTTAACAATGCTACAGACATGTTATTTCCCCCCACACTGCCCACCGCTATACAGCCAGGAGTGTGAGGACTTTAGTAAATCCGAATGTCGGCTGTCATGTGGAAGTGATACAAGTGGATGTGAAGTCGCCTATCATTCCCACCACTGAGATGTGCCCCTCCCCCTGACACCATGTGGGACAGCAGAGCCCGGTGCTGTCATGGTGGGTGTCACTGGGAAGGACAGAGGGAGCTCAGCGGACCTCCTATACACAGACCAGGACGTGACATGTACATTGGGGTGCCTACATAGGAACACAGTGATCCCCACACACGTTACATATCAGCGCACACGCCGGAGGGAGAGCAATGATTGGAGCACCAGTGCTCCTGTGTAACTCTATACTGATGACCTGGAGGGGCTATTAAAGCGTTCCAAGTGCACACAGTGTTACGGCTTGACATGTTGGGAATCCCATTTCCTCGGCACAACCTCATCTTTTATATTTCACCAGAAAATAGGTCATGAATTGCATTTATGTGCTCAGAAATAAACGTTACTATATTGTTCCTGAAATGTTGCCTTTCATAAACTGTTGTGCTAATATCATGTAACATAGAAAATGACAACTCCCAACATTGTATTATATAGGGTGTCTGCTATCAAAGAATACATCAGATTTGGGGTTTAGTGATTTTCAGGAATAAAATGATTTTTAAAAGGTGTAAACAAAGAACAAAAAATGTCTCCAGGACTCCATGGACCCCTTCATTCCACACCGTCTCCAGGAACCAGGAAACCACAGAGAAGCCAAGTGTCCCCCGACTTCCTCTCCAGGCTGGGATGTCACTCTGGTTGGGCGCCACCTACAGGGGAAGAAGCAGACTGCACCGGCCTACATCTGCTCTATGCTTTGTCTGATCAGGATGGCGGCCATTTCTCCCTGAACACAGAGCGCCCTAAACACGAGGTAAACGTGGTGCAACACTGAGCCCCGTCCAGCTGTAGTGTAGACTTTGACAGGCTGCAGGCAGCGGGGCTGGACGCTGTACCTGTGCCTACCAGGTGTATTATAATGCCAGCATTGCACCCACAGGGGCCGGACCCCCCATGTACAAGGGGCCTAAGAGATACCATCAGCTTGTGTCCAATTCCACCAGACTCCTAGAACTGGAAGAGGACATTTTTGGGGGGATGTGTTCTAGAAGAACCCAGACCACGGTATTGTGCGGTGAAAATATCATCCAACTTTATTCATCATATATATGTGACACTTTAACAACAGAAGGAAAGAGATAGATTGTTTACATTTCAAGGATCTATTTATATCATCTATTATAAGAAATGATTAACATATGACACACCCCTCATTAATACTAGCCCCGCCCACTTATGAAATCATCACTCACACTACACATTGTACATATCTCTGCACACACCAGAGGGAGAGGAATAACTCTAGGGCCATCATTCATGGTTCACTATATAAACTGATGACCTGTAAAGGCTTTTAAAGCGTCACCTATGGACAATATTTGGTACTGAAGTTTGTCACCATTTCACAAGCACATGACATTTTAAAGCTTGACATGTTTGGTATCTATATACTTGATGCCAACCTCATCTTTCATTTTTCATCAAATTAGGTCATATATTGTGTTTTTCTGCACTGTACTTATTGTTAGTGTTTTTTTACTGAAAATATGCATTTCATAGACAGCTGCGCTAATATTGCGTGACAAAAAAATTGTAACCACCACCATTTTATTCTCCAGGGTCTCTGCTTTGAGAAAATAAAACACAATATTTAGGGGGCTTTAAATAATCTTCTGTTCTAACAATGTGAATGTAATCATGTGCATAAACAAGCAAAATCAACTGGCAGCGAAACACACAACAGCAACAATGTATACGATTATCATCAAATCTATAGTAGCAACTAATGGCCTAAGAAGCAAAGCCACCATATTATTCAACCAAGTTCCAACTAAACCCATCCAAGAAAATGGATCCCACTTCCCCCCACCCAGGTGACTGTTGGAACTCCTTTACCTTGTGTAGATATCCCCTTCTGAGATCCTCATGATCTAATATAAATGTACAACACTCTCTGACACCAGTTTGTAGGCTCCGCCTTGATCTTCTGAGAGATAGTCAGCCGCCATGCAGTTCTGTGACACCACCTTAGGTGATGGAGCCACTTCTGCTGTCAGCTCTGCTCTACCATCAATGGTGTCATTGGTTATCTGATCCATGACTCCAGTACTCCGGTTCATCTTACTTATCTTACATTACTTAGATTCCCCATCCCGTCTATGAAGGGCTCACTGCATAAAACATCTCCACTCCAGAGAAAATGTTTCTTCCCACTGGAAGGCCAGGGGAGTATTGGGAGAAATTGAGGCTTTCCATTACAGATATGGGGGAGGGGCAACATCACCTAAAGTACAGCTATGGGTGGAATTGAAGGGAAGCCATTTTAGGGCGCTCCTTCCACACAAGAAGCAATGTATATGGAAGGACTAGTAATCCATTGGACCAATGGGGATTAAACATTCTGCAATACATTGAGACACCATGAAATGTTACTGGCCTGTGATTGGCTCCCCTATTGTTAGTGAAGTGAGACTCTCCTTGTCGATGTCATTAATGGAAAGAAACCATCTGAAATGTTTCCCCCAAATCCAAAAAGGTGACCCCCCCATGGGTAGGTAACCATCCTACTATTCCTAAAAACTAAAAAACTAGTAGTTGGAAGTCAATATAAAGCACTTTATACTGTTTTTAATTGAATATATATATATGTACGGATTTTTTCTTTTTTCTATTTTTTGTATATGCATTTTGTAATAAATTTTGGATTAAACCTTATTGTTAAAAGTAAATGTGACCGACTTCCCTGTTGCCAATTACATGCACAGTTTATATAGCCGACGTATACAGGGTTGTTAAACAGTGGATATAACAGTTACATGTTTTCACACAAACAACATCACAATTAGCAACATTGTCTCAATTTGATCAATACAGCTGTCCATAATGATAGCTATAAAGGTTTGGCCCCAAAAAGATGGCCGCAACCATACATACTTCAAGAAAATGGTGCCAAACTATTATAAAAGAAGTCCAGGCAAGGTGATTGTCCTATCACATCCCCCGGAAGAAGCCATGTGACCCTGTGGCGCAACGCGTTGGGGAGGGGCTTTGACATCACCACGGCAACCCAACTTCAGTAACGGCGGGTATAGACAGTGTGTGTAGACACACGGAGGAAGCCTGTCACATCCGCATTTAGCGGTTTTATCTATTACAAAGCGCATTGAAATGATTGACATGTGAGGTCATATAGAGGGCATTAAATAAATCTTTTTATTAAAACGATAAGGCACCAAATATCTCTTCTTTCTTCCACTATACTAACGAGGAGAAAAACAGGGAGATGGAGCCACATCCAGCATCAGAAGGAAGCAGAGAACATCATGTCCATACAAGCACATTAGAAGTGACCAATCCAGGAAAACCCAGGGGAGGTCCAAAGGATCTCATCAATACAAACCTCTTAAAAGCTGTGTCAGCCCAGCAATAGGCTAACAAGAAGGTGAGCCCATAAAAGGGTCAATATTCAAGCAAGGATTTATTTCTACAGTTCCTTATATACAGCAATTACTATTGTGGACACGAATAGAATACTCCGCTATTATTCATAGACTTTGGACACCATTTCATTTTTAGATTCTTTTTCATCTTTTCATTTTCAAAATTTTGTGATTATATTTCATTTATATTTTTTATTTTTATTTATGTTTTAGATATTTTTCTATTATTCATATTTATTATTCATTTCTTATTTAAAAACAAAAATTCACACATATATATCCAGAAAATCTGTTTGCTGTACTTTATAAGGATTTCTCTTATTTTTTCATATGTGAATTATGTAATATGTAAATCCAGCCAGTGTTTATTAATAACAATCTAATATATAATTTATATAGATATACCTTATTGTAAGGGCGCGGCCCTATCTATTAACTTACATTTTATCATCCTACTATTCCTGATATGAGTTTGTAGTCCCTGTTACTACAGGAAACATGCGGGCGATCATTTACACCTTTTACAGCAGGACAGTAAATATCAGAACACAATTCAAACATCAGACCAACAGCAGGAAGTCTGCTAACTGAATGTGTAATGCAATCTGTCATTAGCATTCTCAGAGTTCCCTCTGCAACATAGTTGTATCAGCTGTTGGTCCTGTCTGTACATCTGTTATTTTCCCGCCTTCTGTATCAGGGTGACAACCCTGATCATTCTGCAGGAACATTACACAGCAGCGTTGTCACCCTGTACAGGGAAGTCTTAGATAGATTATAAGACACACAACAAGTAAAGCCCAACTTCAGCTAACGCTTCTACAGCAGTTACAGCAACAGGTTCTCTATAAGGTCCAACCCCCATATGAATGACAACTGACAGTTGTGAGCACCACCAGCAGTGTTATAGGATTTGCCCCAACCCCTCCAACTGCCATTTTTCTCTAAAGACTTAGTCTTCTACAGAAAGTACAAAAAAAAAAACAATCTACTTGGAGGGACAACAAAAAATAAAACAATAGGAGACTCAGAAAAGCAAAGCCTGCTCTGCTAATGACAGATTTCATTATTAATGTCATTAGTGATTTTGCCCATAGTTACACTTTGGTGCCAACGTTGTAATATTTCCAGGGAGAAGAAGTTTTCTTTACAAACTTTCCACCAAAAAGAGATGTGTGCACTCAGAGTGAGTATTGTGAACCCCAATCAGAGGAATGTCAGTCCCCCGGAAGAAGTGGTAGGAATATGACCGCACACTCAGCACTTTGTAAGTTCAGATCTCTGGCAGTTGTATTGTGTGATTAGTCTATGGAGAGGAGTAATAGCTGGAAAGAGAAAACATGGAACAAGGATTTCTGATCTTCACCTGATGGAATCCCATTTGGCAGAACCACATGGAACACAAGTGGCCAGCTGGGCTTACGTTTTACTGCTGAATACATCCCCTAAATCAGCAGTAACTCAGTATTGGAAGGCCTGCATCAGCTTGGGATGTTGTTTTCTCACTGAACAGACTTCTTTCTAGCTGGTGTCACAGACACAGACCTGCCTGAAAGGTTGTCACCCATGAGATGATATCCTACAACCTCACAAACACCCCCTTTCCTCTCTCTGATCACAATCTCATCACCTTCACAGTCTCCTCATCTTCAAACACCTATCCCGCCAATCAGCAATCACCTGCAGAAACCTTCACAACTTGAACCCTTCTCCTTTCCACTCTGCAACTGACCAACTCTATGACAGAATCTCTCCCCTGTCCTGCCCTGACCTGGCCACTGCTGTCCATATCAGTTCACTTTCATCCACATTAGACTCACTTGCTCCTCTAACACGAAGCATCAGGCCCCGACCATTACAACCTTGGCAGACTGACAACACCAGAGATCTTAAACGACATAGTCGTGTGCTGGAGCGATTGTGGTGTAAAACCAAATCTCACCAAACATTCACCCGATATAAATCTGCTTTCTTCACATACAATTCCTCCCTCCATGCTGCCAAACAAGGTTTCTCAGAAGCCCGTCTCACCACCTGCCCCCTGGATCCTGTCCCCTCATAACTACTACGGTCACCTCTTCTTCCATCCTATGCTCCCTCACATCTTCAATCTTTCCATCTCTACTGGCGCCTTCCCCTCCCCTCTAAAGCATGCGCACATCACTCCCATACTTAAAAAGCCCTCCCTGGACCCCACAAACCTGAACAACTTAAGACCCGTCCCCCTGCTCTTGTTTACCTTTAAACTCTTAGAACGCTTAGTCTACAATCGCCTGAGCTCCTAACTCACCAACAACAACCTTCTTGACCCTTTACAGTCTGGCTTTCGCCCCGTACACTCCACTGAAACTGCCCTACTAAAACTCACAAAATGATCTACTACCTGCTAAACCAATGGCCACTACTCCGTACTCATCCCAACCAATGGCCACTACTCCTTACTCTTACTACATGACCTCTCCACGGCTTTTGATACGGTTAACCATCCCCTCCTCCTCAAAAAACTCCACTCTCTTGGCCTCTAAGACTCCGCTCTCTCCTGGTTCTCCTCCTACCTATCACAGTGCTCCTTCAGCAATACCTTTAACTCTGTCTCCTCCTCTCCACTCCCTCTTTCTGTAGGGGTTCCTCAAGGTTCTGTCCTTGGACCCCTACTCTTCTCCATCTACACCTCCTCCCTTGGTCACTTGATAAACTCCCATGGCTTTAAGTACCATCTCTATGCTGATGACACACAAATCTATCTTTTTCCTCCTCACCTCACCCCTTCAGTCTCCTCTCGCATTACTACCCTACTAAGTGACATATCGGCATGGATGTCACTCCACTTCCTCAAACTCAATCTTTCCAAAACTGAGGTCTTAGTATTCCCTACAGCCTGTGCCCCCTCCCCTGACTTCTCCATCAAGATCAATAACACAATCATCAGTCCCTCCCCTCATGTCAGGGTACTTGGTGTAATCCTAGACTCCCATCTGTTCTTTCAGTCCCAAATCCAATCGCTGTCCAAATCTTGTAGACTTCACCTCCGCAACATCTCCAAGATACGCCCGTTCTTAAACTCGGAAACCACTAAGCAACTTATTCTCTCCCTTGTTATATCTCGCCTTGACTATTGTAACTCCCTCCTCATTGGCCAAACTCATTGCAGGCTATCCCCTCTTCAGTCTATCATGAATGCTGCTGCCATCATCCACATTACTTACCGTTCTGTATCAGACACCCCTATCTGCCAATCCCTCCACCCCTCTCTGTCAATCCCTCCACTGGCCTCCATTCAGTGTACTCCACCAATCTCTCCACTGGCCTCCATTCAGTGTACTCCACCCCTCTCTGCCACTCCCTCCACTGGCCTACACCCCTCTCTGCCAATCCCTCCACTGGCCTCCACTCAGTGTCCTCCACCCCTCTCTGCCAATCCCTCCACTGGCCTCCACTCAGTGTCCTTCACCCCACTCTGCCAATCCCTCCACTGGCCTACACCCCTCTCTGCCAATCCCTCCACTGGTGTCAGGGATCGCGGCTCCGGGTTCAGCGACCGCGGCCCCCCTCCCGGAGCATGCGCACTGGCGGCAGATCACGCCGGGACACAGGCACTAGGTCCCGGTGAGCCGCGGCTGACAGGATGCCGCGCATGTGCAGTAGGGGCCGCGGGCACGCCTCAGGCATCCAATGACAGCCGGGGGCGCGTCCTGGCCGGCCAATGACAATGCAGGGCGCACTATTTAAAGATGCCCTGCACTGTCACAGATTGCCGCAAGGTCTATCTGTGATCCTAAGTTCCTGTACCTGTTAAGTGACCCTGACTACGCTGCCTTCTCCTGTGATTTGACCCGGATTGCCCTGACTACTCTGCCTTCTCCTACTCTGACCCCCGGCTTGTCTGACCATTCTACGGACTGACTTACCCTGCTGACCCTGCGTGTGACCTGACTACTCTTCGCCTGCTGATTCGGTACTCCGCTTACCCCCTCGGGACCACGGCCCGTGACCACCCTGCTAGGTCCACCATCCTCTTCACATCTGGCTCTCCCGGTACCTGCATACGTCCCCGGAGGCTTCCTCTGCCACTGGTGGGCCTGCTCGGAGGTCGTGACCTGGCCCGGGTCTGTTACAAGTCCATCCCCACCATCTGGGGCCCTGGTGAAAGCACAGATCGGGCTTAGACTCCACGCTCTGGGTAGGTCTGTCAGCTGGCAGCCTGAGGCACCACCTGGCGGATCCTAACAACTGGCCTCCATTCAGTGTTCTCCACCCCTCTCTGCCAATCCCTCCACTGGCCTCCGCTCAGTGTCCTTCACCCCACTCTGCCAATCCCTCCACTGGCCTCCGCTCAGTGTACTCCACCCCTCTCTGCCAATCCCTCCACTGGCTTCCCATTGCCCAATGAATAAAATTCAAAACATTAACAAAAACATATAAAGCCATTTATAACTCTGCTCCAAATTACATCACCAATCTTGTCTCCAAATATCACCCAAACCGTCATGTGTTTCTCGCACGATCCCCTGCTCTCTTGCTCCCTTGTCTCCTCCTCCCATGCTCGTTTCCAGAGCTTCCCCCATCCTCTGGAACTCTCTACCCCAATTTATCAGACTATTGCATATTCTGCTCACTTTTAGGCGATCTCTGAAAACCTCTCCCTTAGGGAAGCATATCCTGCCCTCAGCTAATAATGGAATCTTCTACTCTTCCTACCAGTCCATCCCCCGCAATTACTACCTTTTGTACCACTTGCTCCTCCCTCCTAGATTGTAAGCTCCGAGGAGCAGGGCCTCCTATCTCTCTTGTATTGAACTGTATTGTTGCTGTATTGTCTCCCGTTATATTGTAAAGCGCTGAGCAAACTGTTGGCGCTATATAAATCCTGTATAATAATAATAATAATATTAATGAGAGATGAAATGTGGAAAGAAGGCATTGATAATGGGAGAGGAGATGGAACATGTAATGGGAGGAGTGGACAAGGTGGGCTTAGCTGGAGACCTCAAGCCTGGCTGATCATGTATCAATAGTCAGAAGAACCTGGAATGGACTCTCCCACTGAGGCTTAAGAGACTTGGTAAGATAATAGACCCCATCCTAGTCTCTGGTACTGAGGCAGTGTTGGTCATGTATTACCTCAGGATCCAGAAATGAAGAAAATGCTTGGAAACACAACTCAGTTGGTGAATCATGAAAATGCATTACATGTTCATTCAAAGCTCCATAAAATAGATAAAGATGAGAATCATGAGGGAAGCTGTTCAGTTATTGATGCTTATCTTAAAAAAAAATTGTCAAAAGGTAAAATATTCAAATCCCTTCTAGTTGTGTATTGATGGACATAAGCACTAAACTCAGTTCATCCGATCATTACATTCCAGTTTGCTCAGATTTTAGTTTGTTTCTTTTAAAGTAACATTTTATCTTCTCCTTTCTTCTCTAGCTTGTGGGATGACATTGGGGATGTGAAACTAACTTGTGACACCTGAAACTTCTTTAATATCTCTTTTCTTCCAGAATTTAATCTATGCAGAAATTTGTGAATCCTCCGGTGATAGATTAGACCGGCATTAACTGTAAAAGTTTTGTCACATTGAGAGCATTAAAATGGCTTCTCTCCAGTGTGACTCCTCTGGTGTGTGATAAGATGTGACTTCTGTGTAAAAGCTTTATCACATTCAGAACACTGATATGGCTTCTCTCCAGTGTGAATACTCTGGTGTCTGATAAGATTTGACTTCTGAGTAAAAGCTTTATCACATTCAGAACACTGATATGACTTCTCTCCAGTGTGAATCCTCTGGTGTCTGATAAGATTTGACTTCTGAGTAAAAGCTTTATCACATTCAGAACACTGATATGACTTTTCTCCAGTGTGAATCATCTGGTGTGTGATAAGATGTGACTTCAGAGTAAAAGCTTTATCACATTCAGAACACTGATGTGGCTTCTCTCCAGTGTGAATCCTCTGGTGTCTGTTAAGATCTGACTTCTGAGTAAAAGCTTTATCACATTCAGAACACTGATATGGCTTCTCTCCAGTGTGAATCCTCTGGTGTGCGATAAGATTTGACTTCTCAGTAAAAGCTTTATCACATTCAGAACACTGATATGACTTCTCACCAGTGTGACTCCTCTGGTGTGTGATAAGATGTGACTTCTGAGTAAAAGCTTTATCACATTCAGAACACTGATATGACTTCTCTCCAGTGTGACTCCTCTGGTGTGTGATAAGATGTGACTTCTGAGTAAAAGCTTTATCACATTCAGAACACTGATATGGCTTCTCTCCAGTGTGAACTCTTTGGTGTACTATAAGGTCTCTCTCGCTTATAAACGTTTTGTCACATTCAGAACAATGATATGGCTTCTCTCCCTTGCAAGCCTTCTGGTGTGTGATATATTTTCTCTCCATTGTAAAATCTCCAAACAAGTAGTTTGAAATGACTCCTCTTATGTATATTTGGGTTGGACGTTATTGTAAAGCCATTGTCACTTCCAGAACACTGAAATTACTTTTCTCCTGCTGGATCAATGTGGAAGAGGATCCAAACCATGACTTTTAGAACACAGATATGACTTGTATCCCGTGTGAATCCTCCAGTGAACTGCAATAAAGACTTTCAGTCAATTAAGACAACCATATGTCTTGTTTTCCATGTGACTCAGCTGTATTCATGAAGACCAAAATGTCCTAAAACCTGGTTCATCAATCTACCTGTAGAGAAAGAAAAAATAATTCTATATAAAGGGCTACATAAAGTTGCTTTCTATTTTTAATGTTCATTACTAAATATATCTTATGAATAGAAAGAATATGTACAGCATTATCTACAGTATTTTTTTAATCAAATAGATTTTATTAATAAAGTTTCTAAGTGCGCACAGTATTCCCAACATTCAGCCCAGACAATGGAGTCATACATTCTCACGTATAGGCAGTTGTGGCACTGTTACAGATCATACAGAACAATAACTTGCTTTGTCTATGGTGTCACTTTTACCTTTTATAAACAAATGAACATAGAAAAGAAGAAACAGCCTAGAACAATTCAGCTGTACACGGCAAGTAACTCCCCCCAGTACATACATAGATATCTGACACCGTTCAATGAGGCCCGTGTCTCCAGGATCATACCCCAAGTATGGGTCTCCAATGTAGTTGGTCTCAGAGACTCCGCTCTCTCCTCCTATCTATCACAGCGCTCCTTCAGTGTTACCTATAACGCTGCCACATCCCCTTCACTCCCTCTCTCTGTTGGGGTCCCTCAAGGTTCTGTCCTCGGACCCCTCCTCTTCTCCATCTACACCTCCTCCCTTGGCCAATTGATAAACTCCCACGGCTTCAACTACCATCTCTATGCCGATGACACTCAAATCTATCTTTCTACCCCTCACCTCACCCCCTCAGTCTCCAATCACATCACCAGCCTACTAAGTGACATATCGGCCTGGATGTCACTCAACTTCCTCAAACTCAACCTTTCCAAAACTGAGCTTCTAGTATTCCCCCCAGCCCGTGCCCCCCCCCCGACTTCTCCATCAAGATCAACAACACTATTATTATTATACAGTATTTATATAGCACCAACAGTTTGCTCAGCGCTGTACATTATAATGGGAGACAGTACACGGTGGATGAGTCTGGCTGCAGAAATCAGGATAGACTGAAGTGGGGATAGCCTGTGTTGGGGTAGGCCGATGAGGAGGGAGTTACAGTAGTCAAGTCGTGATATAATAAGGGAGTGAATGAGTTGCTTTGTAGTTTCTGGAGCTAGGAACGTGCGTATTTTGGAGATGTTGCGGAGGTGGAGTCAGCAATTGGACCTGGGGCTGGAAAGACAGATTGGAGTCTAGAATGACACCTAATACTCTGGTCGTGATGAAGAGGTCAGGGGGGGCATGGGCTGGGGGGAAATCTAGGAGCTCGGTTTTGGCAAGGTTTAATTTGAGGAATTGGAGTGACATTGTCCCTCGATCTCGTGGTGTCCTGCCCACAGCCCATTTCACTGGCCGCCCTGTGTTTCCAGTGCCGGCATCTTCAGTGTGGGCACCCAGCTGTGACAGTTTGCGTCTTCACATCCGGGTGCCCACTGACCATGTGCAAGTTTCTCTGTGCTTTGTGAATGGTCCTGTAATCTTCTAGGACCTGTCATGTGTCCCAGAAGACTACAGGGGGGGGGGGGGGGGGGAGGACAACCTCCGCTTCTGATCACCTAGGTGATTGCAGCAGAAGTGGGAGCGGGTACCTGTCAATTTCGGTTACCCCCCAAAAAGGTGCCAGTGGAGTCCTTAACCACTTGCCTACCAGGCACTTATACCCCCTTCCTTACCAGGCCAATTTTCAGCTTTCAGAGTTGTCGCACTTTAAATGACAATTGTGTGGTCATGCAACATTGTACTCATTTTTATCTTTTTTTTTTAGACACAAATAGAGCTTTCTTTTGGTGGTATTTACTCCACGCTGGGTGTTTTATTTTTTTTGTGCTATAAACAAAAAAAAAAAAAGCAAAAAAGTTTTTTTCTATTATAAAATTTTGCAAACAGGAAATTTTTCTCCTTCACTGATGGGCGTTGATGAGGCTGTACTGATAGGCAGCACTGATAGGCAACACTGATAGGCAGCACTAATGAGGATGGCACCAATAGGTGACACTGACAGGCAGCACTGCTGGGCACTGACTGGCAGCACTGCTGGGCACTGACTGGCAGCACTGCTGAGCGGCACTGCTGGGCACTTGTGGACGGAACTGGTGGGTGGCACTGCTGGGCACCGATCCTCAGGGCACTGATTAGCGCCCTGATGTTCCCTCCTCTGATAACTGCAGGCAGTACTTTCTGACAGCATGAGGAAAGTGCAGTCAAGACCCGGCAATTGCATTTTCCGATGACCAGCGTGTCATAGGACACAGCAATCACGGAGATCAACGGGGGCATGCAGGAGAGCGCGTTCTGGGAGGACATCATATGACGGCCTCCCAGAACTCGCCGCCTGCAGTGCAGCCGTCATTTGGCTACCTGCGGTCATCAACTAGTTAAAGCAGGACTTCCCCTTTTGGGTGGAGCTCTACTTTAACTTCAGCAAGAGATAACAGTGCTATAGTATCAAGGGGGGAGTGAATGTAGGGAGTGAAACATGTTATATACTCTATAGTATCATTTCTGGTACTCTCACAGTGGGAGTATAGATTTAGTACTTCAACCTGTATACAGATATCAGTGGCAGACGAGTGGGTGACCTGTCCGCCTCACTGAAAATTCAAACTGATAGTGTAGGTTCCCCCAATTGGGAAAACCCCATAAGGGATAAAGAGCTAATGAGAGGAAAGGTGAAAAGGAAGAGAGCAATGGAGAGATAAGAGCAAGAGTAGTGAAGAAAGGGGTACAGATAAGGGGGGAGGAGAGGAGGTCCCAGGGGGGAGGGTGTGTGCCTGTATAGAGTAGCAACTGAGTAGTGGGTTACCTAATGGACTCAGGACTACAAAGAGAGTAAGGTTTCATCAGAGTTTGAGGGTAGGAAATGGTCAACCCATGGTTGCCATAGTTGTTCATTTTTATGCACTCTGTCTAATAGGACGGCTTCTACTTTGACATGTATCGTGGCTCGAGTGGCACTATTCTTAGTTCCAGTGGTATTGAGGTGGGGGGATTTCCAGGCCTTCGCTATGGTTTGCTAAGCCGTGGTGGTGACCTACAGGAGTAGTTTGAATTGCCAGTGTGTCACTTCTTGGGCCTTATGCAAGTAAAGGAATGGACGCTGGTCAACCGACCCCAGTCCAGTGTTGAGGAATGGCCTCAGCTGCCATTCTAGCCACGCCCTCTGATGCATTTCACCCCGCCCACTAGGGCTTGGTCACACTGCATCCATCCCTTTACTTGTATTGGCTGACACTGGAATTGCTCAGACTCATGCTCCCTTCTTCTCACTTGCCGGTGGGGTGATCCCTTTCCTTCCATCCATAGCTTGGAGACACACCATAAGGTATACTTCTTGGGGCTTGTTATTAAATGAGGCAGTGGCCGGATGGATATATATACTGTAACTTCTTCATAAAGAACTGTAGGCATATGGAATATTTTGCACCAATACGTTTGAACAAGCGGGCAGGTCCACCACATGTGAAGGTGGGTAACTGCTTCAAAGCAGCCATGGAAACAAGTCAGGGATTAGGATGGAATGAATGCAGTAATCTGGGCAGGGACCAGGTACCTGAGGGGAGAGGTCTTTGCTATAGGCAGCACTGGTCACACATATATATATTAGGGCATCAACTCTTGTCGGCTTCAGCTCTGAGGAAAGGGACATGTCCCCGAAATGCATCAGCAGGCTGACAGCACCACCAGTCGGACGCTGCCATCTGTTTGGGCCATCACTGTGGCTTTTTAGGCTTTTCCATGTACATATTTTGGATGTTTTTTGTCTTTTTCTTTTTTTAAAAAAATAAAGCTTGGATAATGCGCTAGGTGTTTGCACCGCCTGTGTGATTTTTTTTTTTACCAGAGCATGAGAGTTTTGTGGTTAGTCTCCATGGCTACTATATTTTGGGAGGAGGATTTCCAAATGTAGATTTAATCCCATTCCCACTTGGATGTATATGGTATGAAATGTAAGGTGGTGGAGCTGGTAGCTGTGTACAGTGGGGATCGAAAGTTTGGGCACCCCAGCTAAAAATGTGTATTAATGTGCATAAAGAAGCCAAGGAAAGATGGAAAAATCTCCAAAAGGCATCAAATTACAGATTAGACATTCTTATAATATGTCAACAAAAGTTAGATTTTATTTCCATCATTTACACTTTCAAAATAACAGAAAACAAAAAAATGGCGTCTTCAAAAGTTTGGGCACCCTGCAGAATTTATAGCATGCACTGCCCCCTTTGCCAAGCTGAGACCTGCCAGTGTCATGGATTGTTCTCAATCATCGTCTGGGAAGACCAGGTGATGTCAATCTCAAAGGTTTTAAATGCCCAGACTCATCTGACCTTGCCCCAACAATCAGCACCATGGGTTCTTCTAAGCAGTTGTCTAGAAAACTGAAACTGAAAATAGTTGACGCTCACAAAGCTGGAGAAGGCTATAAGAAGATAGCAAAGCGTTTTCAGATGTCAATATCTTCTGTTCGGAATGTAATTAAGAAATGGCAGTCATCAGGAACAGTGGAAGTTAAAGCAAGATCTGGAAGACCAAGAAAAATATCAGGCAGGATTGTGAGCAAAACAATTCAAAACCCACGTTTGACTGCGCGATCCCTCCAGAAAGATCTGGCAGACACTGGAGTTGTGGTACACTATTCCACTATAAAGAGATACTTGTACAAATATGGTCTTCATGGAAGAGTCATCAGGAGAAAACCTCTTCTACGTCCTCACCACAAAAATCATCGTTTGAACTTTGCAAATGAACATATAGACAAGCCTGATGCATTTTGGAAACAAGTTCTGTGGACCGATGAGGTTAAAATTGAACTTTTTGGCTGGAATGAGCAAAGGTACGTTTGGAGAAGAAGAGGCACAGAATTTAATGAAAAGAACCTCTGTCCAACTGTTAAGCATGGGGTTGGATCAATCATGATTTGGGGTTGTGTTGCAGCCAGTGGCACAGGGAACATCTCACGAGTAGAAGGAAAAATGGATTCAATAAAATTTCAGCAAATTTTGGATGGTAACTTGATGCCATCTGTGAAAAAGCTGAAGTTAAAGAGAGGATGGCTTCTACAAATGGATAATGATCCTAAACACACCTGGAAATCCACAGGGGATTACATCAAGAGGCGTAAACTGAAGGTTTTGCCATGGCCTTCACAATCTCCTGACCTCAACATCATTGAAAATCTATGGAGAGACCTTAAAAGAGCCGTGCGTGACAGACAGCCCAGAAATCTCAAAGAACTGGAAGACTTTTGTAAGGAAGAATGGGCAAAGATACCTCAAACAAGAATTGAAAGACTCTTGGCTGGCTACAAAAAGCGTTTACAAGCTGTGATACTTGCCAAAGGGGGCAGTACAAGATATTAACTCTGCAGGGTGCCCAAACTTTTGCAGACGCCATTTTTTTGTTTTCTGTTATTTTGAAAGTGTAAATGATGGAAATAAAATCTAACTTTTGTTGTCATATTATAAGAATGTCTAATCTGTAATTTGATGCCTTTTGGAGATTTTTCCATCTTTCCTTGGCTTCTTTATGCACATTAATACAAATTTTTAGCTGGGGTGCCCAAATTTTCGATCCCCACTGTATATAAGGTGGAAATCAAACCTCTGACATGGGAGTCACATTTACATATGTGTTCAAACCTTGTCATGTCTGGGAGGGAGGGGGTTGGTGTGTAAGTGGGAGGAACAAAAGTGATTGACCTGAAGATATCTAAAAATTTCAGGTCTAGATATTTTGTGGGAGTCACATAGGGTTTGGAAGGGTATAAAGGAGTCTGGTGCTGTGAAATTGTAAGTTTGAACTAGACTAGCTCTAAGACAAGCATGAAAAGAAGATGGAGGCATCCATGCCGGATAAAAGCCTGGATTGAGGAGGTATGCCATGAGTGGGTTATGGGGTGACTGTAAGGTGTATCAGAACTTTAGACTGTCCCAGATAGATGGGTAGTGTTGAGTAATTGGGTTTTGCAGTGAGTGACGGCCTAATGGTTGTAGCCATAATAAATTGGCATCTGATAAGGGGTCACAATCTACTGACTCTATAGCAACCCATGGGGGGGGGTCACTTTTACTGCGTGATATTTAGGGAGTTGAGCAAGATGTGCAGCTTGAAAATATTTTGCAAAGTTTGGCCCCAGACCACTCTAAGTTTCGGTGAGGTACGGATGGATTTGGGCAGATGCAGCTTAATAGTGCCCCATACATAAGTGGTGGGGTGACACAAATATGCAGAGGAAACAGGAAGGTATATATATGGGTAGGACCCAAAAAAGGTATAATATTTTGGGCAGAATTGTCATTTTTTACAACCGTGATAAAACCCATCCATGAGAGGGGTAGTTTGGACCAGGATGTCTGTCATGTTTCACATGACTGTCATATGCCTTTCAGTGTTCTCTATATTTTGTCTCTGCTCCTCCCTTTCCTCTGGTTCAGTTCCTGCTGTAGAGATAGCCCACCCCCCTTCCCAGTAATGCATTTCAGCAAGCCTCATGTCTCATGAAGCAGAGCACATTGTGATCTTTTGACCTAACATGTTCATTCTTGTAAGATTCTCTCAGTATATGGAATAAACTTCACAAGATCTACAAGAGATCATCTCGATTGAGTCACTGACTGTGGTATCCAACTGAGATTGGAGAGACAGAACAGTCAACAGATCAGTGAAATGTCTTCACAGGATCCTTGCTATCTGCACACAGTGAGATGTTACATAGATGGATATAGCAGCTACAGAGAGTGCCACCATCTCTACACAAGCCTGTACATGTCTGCAAGTATATCTCAGCATAACACCCATGAGTGTCAGGACAAATTATTGATGTGAATGTCTTACAACTGCAAGTTTATACACTGCATCTGTATGCATTAGCACATGGCTTGTCTGTGAAATTATAAGAGAAAGAAAACCTTTCTGCAATCATTGCCTAGGAAACCTGAACTCACCCACAGAAAAATTGATACATTTCTCTGTAAACTTTCTATCAACCCCTCTCCTTGCTAACATGATGTTTCAGAAAAGTAATATACAGTCTGGAGAAACTAATACACAACCATAATCAGAGCTTCATCCAGAGCAGGACTTAAACCCTGAATTATACAAAAGAGAAAAACGCTTAAGAAAACCATCCTGGAAAATGCAGGAGAATCTTCATGCTGACAAGTTAGAATTGCTGTCTAATATTAATGACTTATGAACTAATACTGTTAAATGCATGTCTGCTGCCTCCCAACAATCTCATGAGCCAATACAACTAGGGGGCGCTATCCAGCAATTGAATGTTGCTTATGAGAATTATCAAAGACCGTGAGTTAAATATATTGCTCTCTTAAAGTGGTACAACACTCAAAGGTCATTGGAAGAATTAATGAGTTTTGAGGCGCTCAATCCTGAAAGAGACAATGTAGTGGAGCGAACAAAGACAAAGGCAGAAGTGGGAATAACACAGCTCCATGAATCCAGATCTTATCGCTCTGCATTTACTAGACGCTCCTCAAGATCTTCCAAATCCATACAATCAAGGTCTTCTACACTCAGTCAACAACTAATAAAAGCCCGTGCTGATGCTGAAGCTTCTAAAATTCAGGCAGCTTTCACCCAAAAGAAAGCAGAAATGGAGGCTCAGGCCGCACATCAGAAAGCAGAGAAAGAAGCTGAAGCCACACACCAAAAGGCAGAAATTGAAGTTTTGGAAAAACAATGTGAGCATGCCACAGCCATGGAAAGGTTAAGGGTCTTAGAACAAGCCGCTAGTGAAAACGAAAGAGACAACAGTTCCAGACACTCAGTTGTATCTTAAGTCTCAGATTCTTCACACACCTCTCCAGAACGTCAACTTCCTGTCACAGCAGCCAAACTACTCAAAGTCTCTTCTCTGCACCTACTGTACCTCAAGATGATTTGCCCTTATATCCTCCAATACATCAGACTGCAGCATCTCAGCTAGCCGCAGACACTGGTGTGTATTTAATAGACCGTCCATCATACTTTGGCACCAACACAGTACCTCCTAGCAAATGCACTACTCTACAAACTAACATGCCAATGGACTTTAAGCCAGTTCCAGCACTGAATGACTTAGCAGCAACATATGTTCCCAAGTCACTTCATGTAAGTTCCCCAACCGTCACAACCAACTCTGTTCCACCTGCAGTCATGCACCCAAAATCAGAAAACACGGACATGTCAAAGTCTGCTAAATACATGCTCTGCAGAGAACTTGTTAAGACAGGCCTCACCAAGTTTGATGACAAGCCTGAAAATTACAGAGGCTGGAAATCCACTTTTAAGGCCACAATGACTGACCTAGACATCAATGCCACAGAGGAATTAGATCTACTCATCAGATGGCTAGGTCACCAGTCTACTGAACGCATCAAGAGGCTCAAAGCAGTTCATATTGACAACCCTGCTGCAGGCCTTAATGCTGCTTGGGGCAGACTTGAACATACCTTTGGCAGCCCAGAGGCCACTGAAGATGCTTTATTCAAAAGGTTGCAAAGTTTGCCATGGATTTCCGCTAACGGCAACCTAAAGTTTCAAGAACTCCGCAATGTTCTATTAGAGCTTCAACTTGCTAAGGCTGACATCAACTTACCTGGTCTCAGTAACCTGGACACCTCTCATGGCATCAAACCTATTGTTCTCAAGCTACCATATGGAATACAAGAAAGATGGGCAGTGCTTGGATCAAAGTATAAGGAATAACATAGAGTTGCCTTTCCTCCTTTTTCCTACTTCTGTGAGTTCATCGAAAGAATTGCAGACACTGAGAATGACCCAAGTTTCTCATATGGGGACTGTAACCTTCTCAATACACTCTCTCCAAGACCTATGAACACACATATGTTGCGCAGAGACCGTAGAGGTCCAGCATTAGTGAAAAGGACTAATGATCTACCTGCACCTGCTACAGTTCTTGAAAAGACTGATCAAAACAAGAGAATTGAGGACCCAACTCGCCAATGTCCAATACATAACAAACCACATTCACTTAAGAAATGTATCGGCTTCAGAAAGAAAACCTTCAAAGAACATAAAGAATTTTAGAGGAAATTTGGGGTTTGCTACAAATGCTGTGCCTCCATGGAACACTTTGCAAAAGACTGTAAAGCGATCAAATGTATAGAGTGTGACCGTGATGACCATGTGCAAGCTCTTCATCAATATTCGCACAACTCTGCTACGCTCACAAACAATCTTCCTGAGGCAAAACAAGGCGTGGAACGTCCAGATCAAGCAGCACCTACCACCCAAGTGTTCTCCACATGTACAGATGTCTGTGGAGAAGGATTCTGTGACAACTCCTCTGCAAAGATATGATTGGTCCGTGTATACCCCAAAGGTCAACCTGAAAAGGCCATAAGACTGTATACTATTCTGGATGATCAGAGTAACAGATCTCTTGCAAGAACTCAGTTTTTTGAACTGTTGGACATAGCTGGAGATGCTCTGCCTTATACTCTAAGCACATGTTCCAGCACTACAGAAGTCTTAGGTAGGAGAGCCAGTGGTTTTGTAGTTACTCCTCTGAATGACAATGTGGAAATATCTTTGCCCACTATCACTGAGTGCAACCAGATTCCAAACACCAAAGAGGAGATCCCTACTCCTGAAGCTGCTTATCACCATTCTCACTTAAAGCACATAGCCAGCCGAATACCAGCCCTCAATGAAAGTGTCGATATCCTGCTGTTACTCAGTGGAGACATTATAATTATTATTATACAGGATTTATATAGCGCCAACAGTTTGCTCAGCGCTTACAATATAATGGGAGACAATACAGCAACAATACAGTTCAATACAAGAGGGATAGGAGGGCCTGATCCCAGGAGCTTACAATCTAGGAGAGAGGGGCTAGTGGTACAAAAGGTAGTAACTGTGGGGGATGGACTGGTTGGAAGAGTAAAAGATTCCATTATTAGCTGAGGGCAGGATAGGCTTCCCTGAAGATATAGGTTTTCAGAGATCGCCTAAAAGTGAGCAGAGTAGGCGCTAAATTGGGATAGAGAGTTCCAGAGGATGGTGGAAGCTCTGGAGAAGTCCTGGAGAGGAGCATGGGAAGAGGAGACAAGGGAGCTAGAGAGCAGGAGGTCGTGCGAGGAGCAGAGAGTACGGTTTGGGTGATATTTGGAGACAAGATCGGTGATGAAATTTGGGGCGGAGTTATAAATAGCTTTATATGTTATTGTTATTGTTTGGAATTTTATCTGTTGGGCAATGGGAAGCCAGTGGAGGGATTGGCAGAGAGGGATGGAGGACATTGATTGGAGGCCAGTGGAGGGATTGGCAGAGAGGGGTGGCTGATACAGAACGGTTAGTAAGGTGGATGAGTCTGGTCGCAGCATTCATGATAGACTGAAGAGTGGATAGCCTGTGATGAGGTAGGCCAATGAGGAGGGAGATACAATAGTCAAGGCGAGATATAACAAGGGAGTGAATAAGTTGCTTAGTGGTTTCCGAGGTTAAGAACGGACGTATCTTGGAGATGTTGCAGAGGTGAAGTCTACAAGATTTGGACAGTGAATGAATTTGGGACTGAAAGGACAGATGGAGTCTAGGATTACACCCAAGTACCCTGGCATGAGGGGAAGGACTGATGACTGTGTTATTGATCTTGATGGATAAGTCAGGGGAGGGGGCATGGGCTGGAGAGAATATTAAGAGCTTCAGTTCTAAGGGTGCACAAAGTTCGTCATCAAATCAATGGTCCACACAATGTACCATATGCTCAACGTCTGGACCTAGGATGGGTCATCATAGGCAATGTCTGCCTAGACCAGGACATGAGGTCCTACTCAGTCTCTTCCCTTAAAACACATGTCCTGTCAAATGGACAAACAACTTGTTCTGCACATAAATAGATCATGAAAGAAAGACTGTTTTGAAAAAGGTACACAACGGCCCATCATACAAGACAACAAGAAAGCTCTTAATCTCTGGGATGACAACATCGGCAACACAGTGTTCGAGGTAACCACTAAAGATATTGAGTTGGCAGCTACCATAGAAGACAAAGAATTCTTGAAAACCCATGTGTCAGAGCCTGGGATCGAACCTGGTCTTCTGCAGTGAGAGGCAATGTCTCTTCTCACTGAGCTATCTGGAATGCTGGGACAGCTCCCTTGACAATTTCTTGGATAATCCTGCCTTGGTGCCTTGATTACTCTTGAACCTTGAACTCCTTGTTCCTCCCATGAACTTCCTTATAAAAGCCATGTCCATGCACTTCCTCCTTGCCAGATTATTGTGCCTTTCCAGCCAATATCCCGCTACTGTTCCTGCTGCTGTCTACACCTCCGCTACTGACCTTTGGCTTGTTCCTGACCACGATTTCGTCTCATCCTAACATACTACGATTGATCTGCTACCATTTGTGACCGACCCTTGGCTTGTGACTGACTCTGCTTTTGTCTGATCCCTAACCTGTTGATCCGCTATTGGTTCCCAGTCTGCTCATTCCCTGGTGGGGTGATCCTGAGATCTGCGACCTGGTATTAACACGCAGCCCAATCCATCTCCACCATTAGGAGCTCTGGTGAATACCGGTTAATACTTAGACCCGCACCTCAGGTGAGCCTGCGTCATTCCCAGGGGGATCCGCTGGTGTACCTATACTGCTGGTTTCAGGTAAGCCTTTTTACTGCTATAGCAACTGGTCTCTGAACCTGACCTTATATCGTGACACCATGAAGTAAAGAGCTCTACCAAGATGATTCCAATAGTTAATAGCACCTCTACCATTTCGTACCCCAAGAAAGAGACTACCAAACAACAGGTACATGCAGAATCACGGTTTGTTTCTTTAAATCGCAGTGTGAACCAGAAGCCTGAGATGAAAAAGCACTTTGTGGACTTTATGCAGAAGTTGTTTGAGACAGATCATGTTGAGCCTGCACCTCCTCTTACAGAAGGAGAAGAATGTTGGTACCTACCATGCTTTGGCATCTACCATCCTCGCAATCCTGATCAGATTAGGGTGGTCTTTGACTCAAGTGCTCATCATGAAGGTGTCTCCCTCAATGACAATCTTCTCAATGGGCCTAATCTGAACAACAATCTCATAGGAGTTTTACTTCGCTTCAGACAAGAGAAAATTGTTGTTATGGCTGACATTCAGCAAATGTTCCACTGTTTCATCGTCTGCGAAGACTACAGAAACTTCCTCAGGTTCCGCAATAATGATGCCAACAATGAAGTCATAGGCTACCGAATGAAGGAACATGTTTTCAGTAACAGTCCTTCTCCTGCAGTAGCAATTTATGGACTGAGGAAAACAGCTCAAGAGGGTGAGAAAGAATTTGGATCTGATGCAAGACAGTTCATTGAAAGGAATTTCTATGTAGACGATGGACTCAAATCTCTGCCCAATGAAGAAGAAGCTATTGACCTTCTTAGTAGAACCCAGAACATGCTTGCCACTGCGAACCTCAAACTTCACAAAATCATCTCTAACAGTGACAAGGTCATGATAGCCTTTCCTTCTGATGATCATGCTATCAGTGTGAAGAAATTCCAACTAGGAACTGACCTGTTACACAGCGCTGTCTTGGATTGCTTTGGAATGTTAAACAAGACACATTCACATTTCAAGCATCAGCCTGTGACAAGCCCTTCACAAAGTGAGGAGTATTGTCTACAGTGAACAGCATTTATGATCCCTTAGGTTTCATTACACCGTTCACCATTTAGGGTAGGATACTGCTGAGACAACTTACTTCTGAAAGCTCAGACTGGGATACGCCCTTACCCAAGGAGAAACCACAAAGGTGGGAATCCTGGAAACAGTCTCTAAAAGCATTAGAACTCCCCCAGATACCACGCTCTTACACACAAGCATCCTTAAAGAATGCCACCAGAAGAAAGATTCATGTCTTCTCCGATGCATCCAATGAAGCCCTTGCTGCGGTGGCTTATCTTCGAGCTACGGATCCCAGCGGTAAAGTGGGTGTAGGATTTATCATGGGCAAGACCAAGCTCAAACCAAAACATGCACATACTATTCCAAGGCTTGAACTTAGTGCAGCTGTGGAAATTGCTGAGCTCATAAAACTTGACACAGATGTTGAAATAGACTCCTTTGACTTTTATACAGACAGCAAAATAATGCTAGGATATATACACAATCGCACAGACAGTTCTACATGTATGTCGGCAACAGAGTGGAACGCATAACGCAGTTCTCTACCCCTGAACAATGGCACTATGTTCCAACTAGCCTCAACCCTGCTGACAGCGGCAGTCGTGCAGTACCTACCACTGCATTTCTGGACACATCTTGGCTATATCCACCAGTACTCTTGAATGATAAACTTATCTCAAGTTCAACAAATTCCACCTTTGAACTGGTTCATCCGGAATCTGATAAGGAAATCAGAGCTGTTACCATCACACTCAACACCTCTATGAAAGCAAGGGCAGGGCTGAGTCCTCACCGTTTTGAATGTTTTTCTAAGTGGTCCTCTGTTGTACGAGCCATTGCACGTCTTGTTCACATTGCTCATCAGTTTGCAAACAGCTCTAGCACTGAAAAAAGTGTCACAACTGGCACATCTGTAAAGCCCCCCCCCCCCTACAATGGAGGAGGTCCTTCAAGCAGAAAGGGTCATTATTCAATGTGTCAAACATGAAGTGTACTCACAAGAGATTGCTAACATATCAAAAGGACTCAACCTAAGGATAGCTCTCTGTGCAAATGAATTCCAGAAATTGATCACAACAAGCTATTGTGAGTCGGTGGTCACATTGGAAGATCCGATTCATCCAGAGAAGAGAGAAATCCCCTCATTATTCAAGGACGTCATCACATTACTGCTGTGTTAGACATTTCCATGAGCGAGTTCAGCACCAAGGTCATCACTTTCCTGAGGGAGCAGTAAGGTCTGCAGGTTTCTGGATCGTCCGGATGAAAAGGTGTATATCGTCCATACTCCTCAAATGCGTCAAGTGTCAAAAACTAAGAGGGAAGTGTAACGGAACCGGACCCCGAATGCACTAGGGTATTTCAGTCAGACTCCCGCTTCCCAACAACAAATGGCAGAGTTGCCAGCTGACTGATTAAGCACTGAAGCACCATTTACTAATGTTGGCATGGACATATGTGGCCCCTGGACTGTTGTTACACGCAGAACTCGTGGCGGAGTTGCTAACAATAAGCGATGGGCTGTGCTGTTCACTTGCTTGAGCATTGGTGCAGTGCACATTGATGTGATAGAATCAATGGACTCTTCTTGTATCATTAATGATTTCAGAAGATTTGTTTCTGTACGAGGACCTGTAAAGTCCCTGAGATCTGACTGTGGGACTCATTTTACAGGAGCAGAAAAGATAGAGATCTTCTTGAGTGGCAATAAGTGTAAATGGGAACTCAACCCACCTCATTCCTCACATGGGAGGCTCTTGGGAACGCATGATTGGAGTTGCAAGAAAGATCCTGGACTCTATGCTACTGGACCAGAAAACTTCTCAATTTACTCATGAAATCTTAGTCACTCTTCTTGCAGAAGTGTCCGCTATAATCAATGCAAGGCCATTGGTCCCTGTGTCCTCAGATCCCGAGTTCCCAGTGTTGCTCACTCCAGCCACTCTTCTTACCCAAAAAACTGGGGTAGCCACTATTCCCACAGAGGAACTTGATTACCCCAACATTTACAAGCATCAATGGAGACGGGTTCAACATCTTGCTAATGTGTTCTGGAATCGCTGGAAGATGGAGTACCTTCCTACCCTTCAAAGTCGTAATAAATGGCAAACTAGCAAACCCAATCTACAAGTGGGAGACGTAGTTGTTTTGAAGGAGACAGATTCCCATGGTAACCATTGGCCCATGGGTCTTATTACAAAGACTATGCCAAGTAACGATGGAAAGGTACGCAAGGTAGAAGTTAGAGTCATGAAAGAAGGTTCTGCACACCTTTACTTCAGGCCTATAAAGGAACCAAAGAGGAAGACAAGTCATCCACCTGAATTACAGGGAGGTAAGAAGGAAGGTGCATGTTGCTGCCTTCTCCTCTGAATATGGATTTCCATGTCTCAGCCTGGACTTTCCACACCAACATCTGCAAGTATTATGCTGAATGTTTGCATTGTTTTCCTTTGTTCTTCCCTTCCCTCTTGTTTTGCAGATGTTCCCGGAAAGAATCTTCATTATTTATATTGGACTTGAACTAAAGTTTATTTGGTTTAATGTTGTATAGATAGCCCCTCCCCCTTTCCCAGAAATGCATTGCAGTTCTAGCCTCATGGCAAGAAGCAGAAACATTATGATCTTTTGACCGATCGAATGTTCATTGTTGTAAGATTCTCTCAGTTTATGGAAGAAACTTCACAAGATCTACAAGATGTCTTATCGATGGAGTCACTGACTGTGGTATCCAACTGAGGATGAAGTTATCACCATCTCATCACAACTGTAAGTTACAGAGATCACACTATCAATGCTTAGATTGGAGAGATAGAACACCCACACATACCTGTCTCCGGCTTCTCACCCCTCCCCCATACATACCCGTCCCAGGCTTCTCACCCCTCCCCCATACATACCCGTCCCCAGCTTCTCACCCCTTCCCCATACACATCCCTCCTCAGCTTCTCACCCCTCCCCCATAAACATTCCTCCCCAGCTTCTCACCCCTCCCCATACACATCCCTCCCCAGCTTCTCACCCCTCCCCCATACACATCCCTCCCCAGCTTCTCACCCCTCCCCATACACATCCCTCCTCAGCTTCTCACCCCTCCCCCATACACATCCCTCCTCAGCTTCTCACCCCTCCCCCATACACATCCCTCCCCAGCTTCTCACCCCTCCCCCATACACATCCCTCCCCAGCTTCTCACCCCTCCCCCATACACATCCCTCCCCAGCTTCTCACCCCTCCCCCATACACATCCCTCCCCAGCTTCTCACCCCTCCCCCATACACATCTCCCCCAGCTTCTCAAACCTCCCTCATACATATCCTCTCCCAACTTTTCACCACTTACCATATATATCACTGCCCAGCTTCTCACCCCCCCCCCATACACATCCCTTCTGAGCTTCTCACCCCTCCCCCATACACATCCCTTCTGAGCTTCTCACCCCTCCCCCATACACATCTCTCCCCAGCTTCTTACCCCTCCCCCATACACATCCCTCCTGAGCTTCTCACCCCTCCCCAGCTTCTCACCCCTCCCCATACACATTCCTCCCCAGCTTCTCACCCCTCCCCCATACACATCCCTCCCCAGCTTCTCACTCTTTCCCCATACACATCCCTCCCCAGCTTCTCACCCCTCCCCCATACACATCCCTCATCAGCTTCTCACCCCTCCCCCATACACATCCCTCCTCAGCTTCTCACCCCTCCCACATACACATCCCTCCCCAGCTTCTCACCCCTCCCCCATACACATCCCACCCCAGCTTCTCACCCCTCCCCCATACACATCCCTCCCCAGCTTCTCACCCCTCCCCCATACACATCCCTCCCCAGCTTCTCACCCCTCCCCCACACACATCCCTCCCCAGCTTCTCACCCCTCCCCCACACACATCCCTCCCCAGCTTCTCACCCCTCCCCCACACACATCCCTCCCCAGCTTCTCACCCCTCCCCCACACACATCCCTCCCCAGCTTCTCACCCATCCCCCACACACATCCCTTCCCAGCTTCTCACCCCTCCCCCATACACATCCCTCCCCAGCTTCTCACCCCTCCCCCATACACATCCCTCCCCAGCTTCTCACCCCTCCCCCATACACATCTCCCCCAGCTTCTCAAACCTCCCCCATACACATCCCTCCCCTATGCACATCCCCCCAAGCTTCCCAAACCTCCCTCATACATATCCTCTTCCAACTTTTCACCACTTCCCATATATATCACTGCCCAGCTTCTCACCCCCTCCCCCATACACATCCCTTCTGAGCTTCTCACCCCTCCCCCATACACATCTCTCCCCAGCTTCTCACCCCTCCCCCATATATATCTTCCTTAGCATCTTGCCCCTACACCATACACAGCTGTAACGGAACCGACCCAGACTGTGCTTGAGTACTTCCGTTAGAATACCGCTTCCCCCTCCGAACACCAACCACAGACACCACAGCCGACCATACAAGACTAGACACCAGTCCTGAAGTAAACCAGGAGGTAGACTACATTATTTAAACACAGATACAATATACAGTCAGGTCCATAAATATTGGGACATGGACACAATTCTAACATTTTTGGCTCTATACACCACCACAATGGATTTGAAATGAAACGAACAAGATGTGCTTTAACTGCAGACTGTCAGCTTTAATTTGAGGGTATTTACATCCAAATCAGGTGAACGGTGTAGGAATTACAACAGTTTGCATATGTGCCTCCCACTTGTTAAGGGACCAAAAGTAATGGGACAGAATAATAATCATAAATCAAATTTTCACTTTTTAATACTTGGTTGCAAATCCTTTGCAGTCAATTACAGCCTGAAGCCTGGAACGCATAGACATCACCAGACGCTGGGTTTCATCCCTGGCGATGCTCTGCCAGGCCTCTACTGCAACTGTCTTCAGTTCCTGCTTGTTCTTGGGGCATTTTCCCTTCAGTTTTGTCTTCAGCAAGTGAAATGCTCAATCGGATTCAGGTCAGGTGATTGGCCATTGCAGAACATTCCACTTCTTTGGTGTCTTTTGCAGTCTGCTTTGGGTCATTGTCCATCTGCACTGTGAAGCGTCCAATGAGTTGTGAAGCATTTGGCTGAATATGAGCCGATAATATTCCCGAAACACTTCACAATTCATCCGGCTACTTCTGTCAGCAGTCACATCATCAATAAATACAAGAGAAGCAGTTCCATTGGCAGCCATACATGCCCACGCCATGACACTACCACCACCATGCTTCACTGATGAGGTGGTATGCTTAGGATCATGAGCAGTTCCTTCTCCATACTCTTCTCTTCCCATCACTCTGGTACAAGTTGATGTCGGTCTCATCTGTCCATAGGATGTTGTTCCAGAACTGTGAAGGCTTTTTTACATGTCGTTTGGCAAACTCTAATCTGGCCTTCCTGTTTTTGAGGCTCACCAATGGTTTCCATCTTGTGGTGAACCCTCTGTAGTCACTCTGGTGAAGTCTTCTCTTGATTGGTGACTTTGACACACATACACCTACCTCCTGGAGGGTGTTCTTGATCTGGCCAACTGTTGTGAAGGGTGTTTTCTTCACCAGGGAAAGAATTCTTCCGTCATCCACCACAGTTGTTTTCCGTGGTCTTCCGGGTCTTTTGGTGTTGCTGAGCTCACCGGTGCGTTCCTTCTTTTTAAGAATGTTCCAAACAGTTGTTTTGGCCACGTCTAATGTTTTTGCTATCTCTCTGATGGGTTTGTTTTGTTTTTTTCAGCCTAATGATGGCTTCACTGATAGTGACAGCTCTTTGGATCTCATCTTGAGAGTTGACAGCAACAGATTCCAAATGCAAATAGCACACTTGAAATGAACTCTGGACCTTTTATCTGCTCATTGTAATTGGGATAATGAGGGAATAACGCACACCTGGCCATGGAACAGCTGAGAAGCCAATTGTCCCATTACTTTTGGACCCTTAACAAGTGGGAGGCACATATGCAAACTGTTGTAATTCCTACACCGTTCACCTGATTTGGATGTTAATACCCTCAAATTAAAGCTGACAGTCTGCAGTTAAAGCCCATCTTGTTTGTTTCATTTCAAATCCATTGGGGTGGTGTATAGAGCCAAAAATGTTAGAATTGTGTCCATGTCCCAATATTTATGGACCTGACTGTATATACACTCGGGACAGTCCCCCCACCCTGCATAATGACACAGGGCGGGGCAATCTACATTTAGTAACAAGAGACACACAGGTATTAAAACTTCACACCAGCAGACAGTCCTATCAGGAGGGAGGGCTGCTGGAGACCCGCCCCCCACTAAGCTAATACACACAAACACATACATCCCATAATAGTTTGCTCCTAAGCCAGACAGACAATAGAACAATGGGATGCAACCACATGGCATTAAACAATAAACAACCCCCCACCCCACCTATACATGTTTACACAATGTCAGGACATCTCACCCTGCACCCCTAACAGGCACAGAGTGACTTACACATAAGAGGGATATGGGGAGCTGAGACAGGGGTCTCCCCACCTCTTCAAAGTGAGCTGTTCCATGGGCCCCGCACCCAAAGTGACTCCCGTCACAAAAGCCCTCCCCAACTTCTCACCCCTCCACCATTCGCATCCCTCCCAGTTTCTCACCCCTACCCCATACTTATCCCCTCCTAGCTTCTCATCCCTCCCCAGCTTTTCACCCCTAACCCATACACATCCCTCCCTAACTTCTCACCCCTCCCCCATATACATTAATCCCCATCTTCTCCCCTCTCCCACCATTCACATCCCTCCCAGCTTCTTACCCCTCCCCCATACATATCCCTTCCCAGCTTCTCACCCCTCCCCCATACACAGTCCTCCCCAACATCTCACCCATCCCCCATACACATCCCTCCCAGCTTCTCACCCCTCCCTCATACATATCCCCGCCCAGCTTTTCACCCTCCCCATAAATATCCCTCCCAGCATCTCACCCCTCTCCCATACATACCTGGTGTCTCTCCTGTTATTCTGTCTCAGACACATCAGAGGAACATGGTGGGAGATCGGCCTGAATGTCCTTCCTAGGAGGGAATACCGGAGCCATTCTGAGGCCCATTTAATGGCCGGCAATGAGGAGGAAACCAACACTGAGAAGTAGATGCTGAGATATATACAGCAAGGTACAGCACAGTGGCTGAGTGGTTAGCACTTCCACCTGGCAGTACTTGGGTTGTTGGTTCAAATCCCGACCATGGCACCACCTGCATGGGGTTTGCATGTTCTCCCTGTGCTTGCGTAGGTTTCCTCCGGGTACTCCAGTTTCCTTCTACACTACAAAGACATGCTGGGAGGTGAATTGTCTCCTAAGTGTTTCCTAGTATGTGTACGTATGAATGTGAGTTAGGACCTTAGATTGTATGCCCCTCGGGGGCGGGGATTGATAGGAATTATTATTATTATACAGTATTTATATAGCGCTAAAGGGTTTGCTCAGCGCTGTACATTATAGTGGGGACAGAACATGAGACAATACAGTAACAATACAATACATGAGGGGGGCGAGGGCCCTGCTCTTTCGAGCTTACAATCTAGGAGGGAGAGGTAGAGGTACAGGAGGAAGTGGCTGTGGGGGATGGAGTGGTAGGAGGAGTGGAGGAGATCAGCTGTTAGGTGAGGCTTGGGTAGGCTTCTCTGAAGGGATGGGTTTTCAGGGTGCACCTAAAGGTGAGGAGGGTAGGTGACAGTCTACAGAGTTCCAGAGGATGGGGAAAGTACTGGAGAAGTCCTGCAGTCGGGCGTGGGAGGAGGAGACCAGGGAGCTAGAAAGTAGGAGGTCTTGTGAGGAGCAAAGATTACGGGTTGGGTGATATTTGGGCATCAGGTCGGTGAGGTAGTTTGGAGCAGCGTTATGAATGGCTTTGTATGTCAGTGTTAGTAGTTTGAATTTTATGCGTTGGGCAATTGGGAGCCAGTGGAGGGAATGACAGAGGGGGATGGAGGACACTAAGTGGAGGCCAGTGGAGGGAATGACAGAGGGGGGTGGAGGACACTGAGTGGAGGTCAGTGGAGGGAATGACAGAGGGGAGTGGAGGACACTGAATGGAGGCCAGTGGAGGGAATGACAGAGGGGGTTGTAGGACACTGAATGGAGGCCAGTGGAGGTAATGACAGAGGGGGGTGGAGGATACTGAGTGGAGGCCAGTGGAGGGAATGACAGAGGGGGGTGGAGGGCACTAAGTGGAGGCCAGTGGAGGGAATGACAGAGGGGGGTGGAGGGCACTAAGTGGAGGCCAGTGGAGGGATTGGCAGAGAGGGGTGGAGGACACTGAGTGGTCAGTGAAGGGAATGACAGAGGGGGGTGGCAGATACGGAGTGGTTGGTGAGGTAGATGAATCTGGCCGCTGAGTTCAGGATAGACTGAACCGGGGATAGTCTGTGATGAGGGAGGCCGGTGAGTAGGGAGTTGCAGTAGTCCAGACGTGAGATAATAAGGGAGTGAACGAGTAGTTTAGTAGTGTCAGGGGTTAGGAACGAACGTATTTTGGAGATGTTGCGGAGGTGGAGCCTGCATGATTTTGCCAGGGATTGGATATGGGGTTGGAAAGACAGATTGGAGTCTACAGTGACACCTAGGACTTTGGCTTGCAGGGTGGGATTCATGGTGGCGTTGTTGGTTGTGATGGAAAGGATGGGGGGGGCGCGGGCTGGGGGGAAAATCAGGAGCTCAGTTTTGGAAAGGTTCAATTTGAGAAAATGGAGCGACATCCAGTCTGATATGTCGTTCAGCAGGTACGTGATACGGGCGGAGACTGAAGGGGTGAGGTGGGGGGTGGAGAGGTAGATTTGTGTACCATGGGCATAGAGGTGATAGTTGAAGCCGTGGGAGTGTATCAGTTTGCCAAGGGAGGAGGTGTAGATGGAGAAGAGGAGGGGCCCGAGGACAGAGCCTTGGGGGACCCCAACAGTGAGGGGGAGGTGGTAGCGTTATAGGTAACGCTGAAGGAGCGTTGGGATAGATAGGAGGAGAGCCAGGAGAGAGCGGAGTCTCTGATGCCCAGGGAGTGTAGTTTATTGAGGAGGAGGAGGGGGTGGTCAACTGTGTGGAAGGCCACGGAGAGGTCGAGGAGTAGTAGCACTGAGTAGTGGCCATTAGCTTTGGCGGTTAGCAGGTCGTTGGTGATTTTGAGTAGGGCGATTTCGGTGGAGTGTAGGGGACGGAAGCCAGACTGTAGGGGTTGCTATCAGTGAGGTGGTGTCAAGGATCTGTCAACGATCACCCTGTCACGTGTCCCCCACACGCCATGCCCACAGCGACTAGCTAACCAAGACGCGCATTTGCGGCCGCAACAGGGAGCAAGCCAGAAACTTAGCAATCCATTGGTCAATCGAACCAGCTCCATATAAATCACAAGTGTCCAAATGTCCGTGTAATCAATATATTCGGATTAGGACATAGGCGGGACATTAGTCCTCGGCCAACCGACCATGGGGGGCGGCTCTTGCATCTGCCCACAATATGCTGTGGATGCTGACCTGCCCAAGTCCAATTGGGCCAAGACTGGCCTGAACACCAAGTCGGGGATTGGATTTCTGACACTAGTACATCAGCCCGATCACGACAGTACCAAACACTGTTCAATGGTCGCGACCCAGCGTCACCTAACCGTTTCCTGTGTTTTCCTGGCTTTTCCCCCCAAGCCACAACTATGATTGTCATATGCAAGTGCAGCGCACAGAATGGCCTACAAGAAGGGAGTATGTTCATATCTCTGCAACTAATATTTCAGCTTTTATGAGAGATGAAACATCCTTCTTTGATGTGAATATTACCTATAGAGCTTTCCACCTCAGGCAGACAGTCTGCTGTCATTTAACTCCAAACCTGTTTCCCCAGAAAGTGATAACCTGATTGACACACAAGAAGTGTCACCTCCAGGAGGCGGGGCTTTAGACTCATGCTAAATGATGATTGAGTCTGTAAGGCCTATGGAGTCATTGTGTATACATACACATCTGTATCCCAGATCCATTGATGACCATTCATTTCCCTACTGCCCAGGGGCTCAATATACATCCTTAATGACCAGACTGTTCCTGAACACACCTTTACAATGAGAGGGCGTGGCCTCATCTCATCTACTCCAGTCTGCACCTTCATGTCACATCCCAGAAGCCCGGCTTTCAGCCTATTGATCATATCCTATCCATTCCACCTGTTATGGCTACGATTCCATATTTCTACTGATCAAATCTTTATCCACTCAAATCTTACATGTATGTTACAGGTGGGCGCTCAGGCGATTGTAGACGAAGTGCTCAAGGAGCTTGGAAGTGAGTGGCAGCAGGGAGATGGGTCTGAGGTTGTTCAGGTTTGTGGGGTCCAGGGAGGGCTTTTTGAGTATGGGGGTGATGTGCGCATGCTTTAGGGGGAGGGGAATGTGCCAGTAGAGGGAGAGATTGAAGATGTGAGTGACGGAGCGAATGATGGAGGGGGGTGACCGAAGGCGTTGTATGGGGACAGGCTCCAGGAATGTACAATATAGATGTAAACTGACGGCGCTATATAAGTACCTGGAATAAATAATAATAATACACCCAGATCATCGATGACGAGGAGGAAGGTTCGGTCACAGATGATTGGTCCGTCTATAGCAGGGACAGGAGCCGGGACCAGGAATAGGAGATCCACCTGACTTACCCGTGTGCTCTGACATGGAGGAGATCCCATGCTGGCCCTATGGTGGCCGTGTGTTCAGGATGGAGACCGACAATCACAGGACCTTCTAGAAGCCGATCTAAAATGGCTGAAAGGAGGAAAGTGTTCCCGGGACAGGAAGTGACACAGGAAGTGATCTGGGAGGTGGTGACACTGAACAGGAAGTGACTCAACAGATTTATACAGAGGCTGCAGTATGGAGAGCAGACACTAGAGGGTGTTGGTCCAAAAAAGCTGAATAGCATAAAACAACAGAGAAAAAACATGATAAGCAAAAGACGATGGCGGCTCGTAAACTTCTGTTATCAATAAAAACACAGTTATCACATTACAGTGCAGTGGATTAGATTTTCGTCCTCCATTTTGTTGTAGCCCACCTGTCCCTCCTCCGGCGGCCATTTTCCCTTAGTCTGTATAAATGTTTGTGCAGTTATCACATTACAGTGCAGTGGATTAGATCTCCCGCCTCCATTTTGTTATAGCCCGCCTGTCCCTCCTCTGGTGGCCATTTTCCCTTAGTCTGATATCAATGTTCGCACAGTTATACACATCACATTGCAGTGGATTAGATCTCCCTCCTCCATTTTGTTGTAGCCCACCTGTCCCTCCTCCAGCGGCCATTTTCCCTTAGTCTGATATGAATGCTGGCACATTTTGTCCCCTGATATTAGACATTAGCAGGGTGATTGTATACACACAGCGGGCAGATCTCAATCAATGTCACCCACTAGTCTATACTGTCACGGGGTTGGCCAGCCAATCATGTGGCTCCTATTCTGTCCTTCCAATGACCATTCCTAGTACATAGGACTCATCTTCCATACTACATTCATCATACAACAAGATGGAAACTCCCAATATACATAGAAAATCTCCCATAAAATACATAGAAATCACATCTGCCCTAAAGGGCCATAAACATAAGAAGATTGCCCCCGACGCCCCCAGATTCATCTACAATACTAGCCAAGGTGTCATTGGTCCCCCTAATACACGGATAGTACCCCAATCCTGCATTCATACATGTGACAATACACCATGGATTCCTCCCGCTCTATATTATGTCTCCATACAAATCAGTCGCCATCCAATCCATCCATCTCACAAAAGCTCCAATACCCAGCAAATGTTTCCGTCTCCTCCTAGTAATAACCATGTGATCTCCATGAGAATAAAGCGCCAATTTGTGTCCTTATCCCCTCCCCCTACGCAGGATGTACACCCCTTCATGGCCACGCCTCTTTATGTAACTGACAATTGTGCGGTCGTGCAACGCTGCACCCAAACTGTCCTTTCTTCACACAAATAGAGCTTTCTGTCGGTGGGATGTCATCACCTGTGCGCTTTTTATTTTTCACGCCATAAACAAAAAAAGACCAAAAATTTAGAAGAAAAACAATATTTTTTACTTTCGGCAATAAAATATATAAAGTAACCTCAAAGTTAGTTATAAATTTCGGCCAAAATGTCTCCCGCTCCATAGAAATCCATAGAATAAGGACACTCACATGTTTCATACAATAACAGGCCTTGTTTAGTAGCCTCAAAGGCTTCAAAGGAACAAGATTCCAAATTGTAAATATAGGGATCTCACGCTTTAAGAATCACTGTAGAGGATGACCAGCTTTCCACCTCTAAGATGGCCGCTTGAACCGCAAAAGACGTTCCAACATCACTTCCGGTATTTGGAACGCACGCCTTTGAGGCTACTAAACAAGGCCTGTTATTGTATGAAACATGTGAGTGTCCTTATTCTATGGATTTCTATGGTATTGAGTGGCAGGATTACACTATGTAGCCTTTCTTTCCTTGCACATGATTGAGGATTCCATGGAGAAGTAGAGTGGAGTCGATTGCTGTATCTAAGCAGGGTGAAGAAGGAGATTTGAGTTCCTCTTGAGGGGCTATAGGATCCCTTATATCCTATGAGGCTTATTACTCACCTCCATCTGGTGAGTGCGGTCAATATGATGTGTCACGTGGTGATCAGGTGGAAGCACATTTTGGAACATTGTCTTGAAAATCCTTTTGGGAATTGGGAATAAGGACTTATGTTTGAAATATTATATATATATATTTTACATTTATTTATTTGTGATTGTTTTTTATTTAATTTTTGCGCTTTTTTTTTGTGTTATTCATTAATGGTGGTTTTCACTGGTGCACAGCTGCATAATTGTACACTTTCTTTGATTGGCGCTGGGATTTTTTAGTTTGCCCACGATACTCTGCCTAATACTCTGGGGCCCGGATTATCCGCTGCTGCTGTGTGCTAGGACTGCTTTGCTGGGGGCCCCACCTATACTCTGCCTAATACCTGGGGCCCGGATTATCCGCTGCTGCTGTGTGCTAGGACTGCCTGCTGTGGGCCCCACGATACTCTGCCTAATACTCTGGGGCCCGGATTATCCGCTGCTGCTGTGTGCTAGGACTGCTTTGCTGGGGGCCCCACGATACTCTGCCTAATACTCTGGGGCCCAGATTATCCGCTGCTGCTGTGTGCTAGGACTTCTTTGCTGGGGGCCCCACGATACTCTGCCTAATACTCTGGGGCCCGGATTATCCGCTGCTGCTGTGTGCTAGGACTGCTTTGCTGGGGGCCCCCCCTATACTCTGCCTAATACCTGGGGCCCGGATTATCCGCTGCTGCTGTGTGCTAGGACTGCTTTGCTGTGGGCCCCCCTATACTCTGTCTAATACTCTGGGGCCCGGATTATCCGCTGCTGCTGTGTGCTAGGACTGCTTTGCTGCGGGCCCCATGATACTCTGCCTAATACTCTGGGGCCCAGATTATCCGCTGCTGCTGTGTGCTAGGACTGCTTTGCTGTGGGCCCCCCTATACTCTGCCTAATACTCTGGGGCCCGGATTATCCGCTGCTGCTGTGTGCTAGGACTGCTTTGCTGTGGGCCCCCCTATACTCTGTCTAATACTCCGGGGCCCGGATTATCCGCTGCTGCTGTGTGCTAGGACTGCCTGTTGTGGGCCCCCCTATACTCTTCCTAATACTCTGGGGCCCAGGTTATTCGCTGCTGCTGTGTGCTAGGACTACCTGTTATGGGCCCCCCTATACTCTGTCGAATACTCTGGGGCCCGGATTACCCGCTGTTGCTGTGTGCTAGGACTGCCTGTTGTGGGCCCCACAATACTCTGCCTAATACTCTGGGGCCCGGATTACCTGCTGTTGCTGTGTGCTAGGACTACCTGCTGTGGGCCCCACAATACTCTCCCTAATACTCTGGGGCCCGGATTACCCGCTGTTGCTGTGTGCTAGGACTGCCTGTTGTAGGCCCCCCTATACTCTGCCTAATACTCTGGGTCCCGGAAAACCCGCTGTTGCTGTGTGCTAGGACCACCTGCTTTGGGCCCCACGATACTCCTCCTAATTCTCTGGGGCCCGGATTACCCGCTGTTGCTGTGTGCTGAGGAGGGTCGCCCCCCTGCTGTCGTCTGCTGTTTGCCAGGACATCCCTGCTGGACCCGTGAGTGTCTGCACCCGTTTTATTCCCCTATGGACCGTCCATGAACTCTCCCCCCTTTCTCTTCCCTGTTTGGATTACAAACTGCCAGAGACTCTGACTTTGCCCCCTGGGGCCGGATTACAATTGTTTTGGGCCCTCTCCCTGCTCTTCCCCTACACTGGGCACTGAGACGCTACCTGCTGACCCCAATTGAGTGATTGTCATCTTTCAATAAAGCTTTGTGTGTTTATCATCTGCTCTGTGTGTTCTGTCCTGCCCCCCCCCCCCGTCACAGGGGGTGTGTACTGTCCTGTCCTGGTATTTGGGGGTGTTTGTCCTGTCCTGCCTACCCCCGTCACAGGGGGTGTGTACTGTCCTGTCCTGGTATTTGGGGGTGTGTACTGTCCTGTCCTGGTATTTGGGGGTGTTTGTCCTGTCCTGGTATTTGGGGGTGTTTGTCCTGTCCTGCCTACCCCCTTCACAGGGGGTGTGTACTGTCCTGTCCTGGTATTTGGGGGTGTTTGTCCTGTCCTGGTATTTGGGGGTGTTTGTCCTGTCCTGGTATTTGGGGTGTTAGTGCTGTCCTGGTATTTGGGGGTGTTTGTGCTGTCCTGGTATTTGGGGGTGTTTGTCCTGTCCTGGTATTTGGGGGTGTTTGTACCGTCCTGGTATTTGGGGGTGTTTGTACCGTCCTGGTATTTGGGGGTGTTTGTCCTGTCCTGGTATTTGGGGGAGTCCCGTCCTGGTATTTGGGGGTGTTTGTCCTGTCCTGGTATTTGGGGTGTTTGTACTGTCCTGGTATTTGGGGGAGTCCCGTCCTGGTATTTGGGGGTGTTTGTCCTGTCCTGGTATTTGGGGTGTTTGTACTGTCCTGGTATTTGGGGGAGTCCCGTCCTGGTATTTGGGGGTGTTTGTACTATCCTGGCATTTGGGGGTATTTATACTGCTCTGGTATTTGGGGGTGTTTGTACCGTCCTGGTATTTGGGGGTGTTTGTCCTGTCCTGGTATTTGGGGGTGTCCCATCCTGGTATTGGGGGTGTCCTGTCCTGGTATTGGGGGATGTCCTGGTATTGGGAGTGTCCTGGTATTTGGGGGTGTCCTGGTATTGGGGGGTGTCCTGGTATTTGGGGGTGTCCTGGTATTGGGGGTGTCCTGGTATTTGGGGGTGTCCTGGTATTGGGGGTGTCCTGGTATTTGGGGGTGTCATGTCCTGGTATTTGGGGGTGTCCTGGTATTGGGGGGTGTCCTGGTATTGGGGGTGTCCTGGTATTTGGGAGTGTCCTGGTATTGGGGGTGTCGTGGTTTTGGGGGTGTCCTGGTATTGGGGGTGTCCTGGTATTGGGGGTGTCCTGTCCTGGTATTTGGGGGTGTCCTGGTATTGGGGGTGTCCTGGTATTGGGGGTGTCCTGTCCTGGTATTGGGGGTGTCCTGGTATCTTAGCCCCCCAGAAATGTGCTGTGCAGTGAGAAGTACAAGCTGTGTACACCCCATGATCTCCCCATAGTCTGCAGACGATATAACGGTCACACACAGCAATCAATATCCACTTATTGGGGTCCTTTTCCCATAAACATGGAGCGGGAGACATTTTGGTGAAATTTATAACTAACTTTGAGGTTACTTTATATATTTTATAGCCGAAAGTACAAAATATCGTTTTTCTTAAAAATTTTTGGTCTTTTTTTGTTTATGGCGTGAAAAATAAAAAGCGCACAGGTGATGACATCCCACCGACAGAAAGCTCTATTTGTGTGAAGAAAGGACGGATATTTAGTTTGGGTGCAGCGTTGCACGACCGCACAATTGTCAGTTACATAAAGAGGCGTGGCCATGAAGGGGTGTACATCCTGCGTAGGGGGAGGGGATAAGGACACAAATTGGCGCTTTATTCTCATGGAGATCACATGGTTATTACTAGGAGGAGACGGAAACATTTGCTGGGTATTGGAGCTTTTGTGAGATGGATGGATTGGATGGCGACTGATTTGTATGGAGACATAATATAGAGCGGGAGGAATCCATGGTGTATTGTCACATGTATGAATGCAGGATTGGGGTACTATCCATGTATTAGGGGGACCAATGACACCTTGGCTAGTATTGTAGATGAATCTGGGGGCGTCGGGGGCAATCTTCTTATGTTTATGGCCCTTTAGGGCAGATGTGATTTCTATGTATTTTATGGGAGATTTTCTCTGTATATTGGGAGTTTCCATCTTGTTGTATCATGAATGTAGTATGGAAGATGAGTCCTATGTACTAGGAATGGTCATTGGAAGGACAGAATAGGAGCCACATGATTGGCTGGCCAACCCCGTGACAGTATAGACTAGTGGGTGACATTGATTGAGATCTGCCCGCTGTGTGTATACAATCACCCGGCTAATGCCTAATATCAGGGGACAAAATGTGCCAGCATTCATATCAGAATAAGGGAAAATGGCCGCCGGAGGAGGGACAGGTGGGCTACAATAAAATGGAGGGAGATCTAATCCACTGTAATGTGATAACTGTGCGTACATTGTATTAGACTAAAGGAAAATGGCCGCCGGAAGAAGGACAGGCGGGCTACAAAAAAATGGTGGGAGATCTAATCCACTGTAATGTAATAACTGTGCATACATTGACAATAGAAGTTTAGGAGCCGCCATCGTCTTTTGTTTTTCAGTTTTTTTCCCCTGTTTTATGCTATTCAGCTTTTTTCTGACCAGCACCATCTAGTGTCTGCTCTCCATGCTGCAGTCTCTGTATAAATCTGTCTGTAGTCACTTCCTGTCTAGTGTCACTTCCTGTCCCGGGAACACTTTCCTCCTTTCAGCCATTTTAGATCGGCTTCCAGAAGTTCCTGTGATTGTCGGTCTCCATCCTGAACACACGGCCACCATAGGGCCAGCATGGGATCTTCTCCATGTCAGAGCACACGGGTAAGTCAGGTGGATCTCCTATTCCTGGTCCCGGCTCCTGTCCCTGCTATAGACAGATCAATATTCTGGTGTCTCTTGTTACTAAATGTAGATTGCCCCGCCCTGTGTCATTATACAAGGAGGGGGGGGATTGTCCCGAGTGTATATTTGTTCAAATCAACTAGTCTACCTCCTGGTTTACTTCAGGACTGGTGTCTAGTCTTGTATGGTCGGCTGTGGTGTCTGTGGTCGGTGTTCGGACGGGGAAGTGGTAGTCTAACGGAAGTCCTCAAGCGCAGTCTGGGTCGGTTCCGTTACATTGGTGGCAAGGTTGTGCTTCCTGGCTGTGAACACGTCCAAACCACTACCGGGATTCAAGATCAGGAAAGTAGATGTCGGTCACCCCAGTGGAGATGTGGACCTGGCATCAGAGTTCCCGGGGCTGCTGCAGATCGTTCTTGCAGAATACCCCAGGACTGTGTCTGTGGATGAGTACCTGGAGCTCAGACAGTGGATTCAGGTGGAGCTTTAGAGTGGAACCCTCCAGGTTGCTGTTATGTACAAGGGCAAGTGCTATACAACCCCAGGGGAACGGGCCAGGGACCATAGGAAGTTACGGATGCCATTCCTGGGAGAGCGACCCCAGGAGCAATGGGTGACTGAGTTGGACAGGCTGGTCCAGCAGGAGATAGAGCTGGACAACCGATATCGGTCTCTGTAATGGCATGAAAAGCAGAAATATTTAGGAGTGACAACAGAATGCTCTCTGAAGGGATAGGACTTTGGTGGTCCTGGATTGCTGTGGGAGAGCCTTACAAATCATTTTGTGTTTGGCAATGAAGGAGAACCTACCCTGGAGGACCTGCGAGAATACAGAGAGGCTATGTTCGGTCTCACAGGGGTCTCAGAGCTTGAATCAGATCTGGAATACCTACTGATGAAAGAACAGGATCTGGAAAGGGCATACAGGCAACTGCTAAAACATGTTCAGCAGCATGCCCAAGAATCGGCAGTGGAAATTCCAGAGATTGCCGTCCACAAACCTGAAGTGCTGACTAAAGGGCAGAGCTCTGCCTGCCTCTGCCCAGCACTGGTAACATCTTCTGGGTTCCACGGACAGGAGATGGCAAATGCCTATTCCCAGATACCAGTTCCAGAGACTGGGGATCTGATTGACTTTTCTGCGGAGGAGGAACCAGCCATCGCGCCTCCAGCAGAAGAGCTGTCATCAGGACATGGCGTGGTTGACCTCTGCCCACAACAATCAGCACTGCAGGAGCTACAGGAAGAGGATGCAATCGGCACCTCACAATTGCATGAGCTGATGCCCGTGGATGGGACTTCGGTCTCCACTGACACAACCCCAGAAAAGGGTCTGGCACTGGGACAGGAGGATGTCAGCCTTACTTTGCGAACACTGGGGGATGTCCATCAAGTCAAAGTGGATGAGAATACAGTCACCACCTGGATACCCCAGGGATGCTGGGCAGTCGGCCCAGATACCCCACAGCATGATGGAGTCGGCCCAGCCACCCTGTCTTCTCTCCAGTGGCTGAGAGGACTTCAGGGAGAAGGACCAGTCCGTACTTCTCCCCAGTGGCAGATATGTTCTACGAGAGAGGCAGAGGTTGGCTGAGTGAGTATTGCTATGTTTGGGACAATTTGTTTGGGGTACTGTGTGGGTGCTGGCATTGGGGGACTGGAAGTACAGACTAACTTCAGAATCAACCTGTTTGGGGTCCCCTGCCAAAAGGGGAGATATGTGATGGGAGTCACTTTGGGTGGGGGGTCCATGGAACCCAGCTTACTTTGGAGAGGTGGGGAGACCCCTGTCTAAGCTCTCCATATCCCTCTTATGTGTAAGTCACCCTGTGCCTGTTAGGGGTGCAGGATGAGATGTCCTGATATTGTGTAGACCTGTCTAGGGGGGGTGGGAGGTTGTTCATTGTTTAATGCCATGTGGTTGCATCTCATTGTTCTTTTGTTTGTCTGGCTTGGGAGAAAACTATTATGGGATGTATGTGTTTGTGTGTATTGGTTGGTGGGGGGGGGGGGGTCTTCAGCGGCCCTCCCTCCTGATGGGACTGTCTGCTGGTGTGAAGTTTGAATACCTTTTGTGTCTCCTGTTAATAAATGTAGATTCAATACTGTATATATAATCCTCCTGCACTCAATGGAGTCCCTCAAATACTAAGCGGCTAGCACTCAAACTGGTACCCAACAGTCAAAAGATCAATATCATGTGATAGGTTAGTGCAGCGCTACAAACATAAGAGCATCATAAAAAACATATAATAATAGACACAATATGAATGGCACACATCTCATAGTGCAATAAGGTGACCATGTGATGATAAAACAGAATAGATGTGAACATATGTGGCCCAAGCCCCACTCAGTAATGTGAGAAGTGAGTACTATATAGGTATGATAAGTGAGTACACAAAGTACATCACACGATATGATGGCGCTCAGCTGAAGACAGTTAGAACACAATGTAGGTGAGAACACAGTAAGCTTCAAGTGGAGTCACATCGCTGTATAAACGTTCATTAGGCTATAAGGTGGTGCTCAAGCTCAAAGCAGTAGAAAATGCAATAAAGGTGATCACACGATAAACGTCAAGTGATGGTGAGTGACTCTCCTCCTGTGGCTAAATTGCCCCCTCACCTCCACTCAGCAGCCCAAAGGGCCTGTACGGCTTTAAGATCACTCAGGATCTTGATCCAAAATTGCAGAAATCACCAGCAAGTCTCCCATGGACATCTCATCCGGTAAGGTAAGTAATCAGGGTACACTGGCTCCTGGTCTCAGCAGGATAAACCTCTCAACCGGGTGATAAAAGCACAGGAAGAATCTCTCAGAGCATATAAAGCCATACAATAGGTGCTTTTATTAAAAAAGTAAAGTTGTAAACTCACATGCTGTATAAGAAGCCACCATTCCATAGGGATGTATGGGTGTACTGCATGGGTTTCCTATTCACATTCAAGGTAGGCTAAGATGGAGGCCGTACCGGAAGTACATCACCGCGGACCGGATGCTGCGTCACCACGTATCTATGCGTTGCGTCATGTGACTTCGTCAGGATCGTGGCGACCATCACTTGAAGTTTATAGTTGTCAGGGCAGGGCTGTGCAACGGACAGGTAGGCCTAGTGGCAGGGAAAAGGTAGGACCTTGACAGTACCTCCTCCTCAAGGGCCCTTCCCCCTCCACGGCTCAACAAAAGGTTTCTGAGGAAAGCGGGTATGAAAAGCGCGGAGGAGGGCAGGAGCATGGACATCCGCGGAAGGAACCCAGGAACGCTCCTCGGGACCATAACCGCGCCAATGAACCAGGAACTGTAATTGACCGCGCACCAATCGAGAGTCCAGGATCCGGCTCACCTCATACTTCTCATGACCGTCAACCCGAATGGGACGGGGCCGAGGCAGAGAGGTAGTGAAGCGATTGCAGATCAGAGGTTTCAGTGATACATGAAAGGTATTGGAGATCCGCATCCCAGGTGGAAGGGCAAGGGCATAGGCCACCGGATTCACCTTGCGGAGAATGCGAAAAGGACCGACAAAATTGGGAGCTAGTTTGGGTGTGGGCACCCGAAGATTGAGGTTACGAGTAGACAATTACACCCGATCGCCGACCTGGTATGAAGGAGCGGGCAACCGTCTGTGATCAGCCTGGAACTTCTGACGCTGAGCCGAGTCCCTCAAAGCCCTCTGGATCTGCCCCCATGAAGAACGCAGGGCAGCAAGATGGTGAGAACCTCTCAGGTAATAACGCGGGTTGGTACCCATAGTTGGCCATGAAGGGAGACATCCCGAAGGAGGAGTTGACCGCTGAGTTCCTGGCAAACTCTGCCCAAGGCAGGAGATCGGCCCAATCGTCCTGATGGTCCGAGATATAACACCGAAGGAATTGTACTAAGGCCTGATTGGAACGCTCCGCAGCCCCATTGGACTGCGGGTGGTAGGCTGAAGAAAAGGAGAGACTAATACCCAACTGGGAGCAGAAGGCGCACCAGAATCTGGACACGAACTGACTCCCGCGGTCCGAGACAATCACCTTGGGCAACCCATGCAGGCGAAAAATCTCCCTGGAAAAGACCGTGGCCAGTTCCTGCGCTGTTGGTAATTTCCTGAGTGGAATACAATGGCACATTTTGGAAAAACGATCGATGACCATGAGAATGACCGTATGACCCCGAGACACAGGGAGGTCTACAATAAAGTCCATGCCCAGGTGTGACCAAGGACGCTCCCCATTGGGAATGGGTTGCAGAAGACCCATTGGAAGATGCCGTGGAGATTTATTCTGGGCACAGATCGAACATGCCGCTACATAAGAGGCGATGTCGGCACGGAGAGTTGGCCACCAGAACAACCGAGAGACGACCCAAGACAATTGGTTCCTCCCCGGATGCCCGGCAGTTTTGGAGTTATGGTAAGTACGCAGCAGACGGGTGCGCAACCCCTCGGGTACAAAACATCTACCCTCCGGTTTCTCGGGAGGAGCGTCAGTTTGAGCCGCCAAAAATCTGCTCCCCAAGGGGAGAAGTCAGACTGGTGCGAATGGCAGCCAGGATCTGATCTGGAGGTATGACCGAGGCTGGCTCAGAGTCCTCCCTGGACAACTCAGAGTATTGCCACGATAATGCATCAGCCCTGACATTCTTGGAACCAGGCAAATAGGAGACCACATAGTTGAACCGCGACAAAAACAAGGCCCATCTGGTCTGACGGGGTGTCAATCTTTTGGCCTCCGAAAGATAAGTCAGGTTCTTATGATCGGTAAGAATGAGGACCGGAACCGCGGAGCCCTCGAGCAGGTGCCTACATTCCTTGAGAGCCAGAATGATTGCCAACAACTCCCTATCTCCAATCTGGTAGTTGCACTCTGCAGAGGAAAGCTTCCTGGAGTAGAACCAGCAGAGAAGTAGGGGTCCATCGGGCGACCGACGTTGAGACAGGAGAGCGCCTACTCCAGTCTCGGATGCATCAACCTCAAGGACGAAGGGCAATCCAGGATTGGGATGAGACAGTATCGAAGCCGAAGCGAAGGTGGATTTCAGAGCCTCGAAAGCTACGATGGCCTCGGATGACCACTCGTGACCTAACCAAGAAGGACCACTGCCCTTCTTGGTTAGGTCTGAGAGAGACTTTGCCAGCGTGGAGAAGTTCCTGATGAACTTCCAATAGTAGTTGGCAAAAAACACTGAATGGGCCGAAGACCATTGGGACGAGGCCACTGCAGAACCGCCGAAACCTTCTGAGGGTCCATGGAGAATCCCTCCGCAGATATGATGTAGCCTAAAAAGGCAACTTGGGATCGATGGAATTCACACTTCTCAAGTTTACAAAAAAGTTTGTTCTTACGTAATCGTTGCAGCACCTGCTTGACATCCTGGATATGGGACTCCATGGAGGCAGAGTAAACCAGGATGTCATCCAAGTAAACTACCACGCACTGCTGCAACAAGTCATGAAGGACATCATTTATGAATTCCTGAAAAACTGCGGGTGCGTTACACAACCCGAAGGGCATCACCAGGTATTCGTAGTGGCCGGTTCTGGTGTTAAACGCGGTCTTCCACTCATCCCCCTGTTTGATCCGTACGAGGTTGTACGCCGCCCTAAGGTCAAGTTTGGTAAAGACTGTTGCCCCCTTAAGGCGGTCGAACAACTCAGTAATCAAGGGAATCGGGTATGCATTCTTAGTGGTGATTCGATTGAGACCCCTATAATCGATGCAAGGCCTCAATTCACCACCCTTCTTCTTTACAAAGAAAAAGCCCGCTCCTGCTGGGGAAGTAGACTTACGAATGTGCCCCCGGGAAAGCGCATCCGCAACGTACTCCTCCATGGCCTTATTCTCCGCAACCGAGAGAGGATACACCTTGCCACGTGGAGGAGTGGCACCGGGTTGCAAGGATATGGCGCAGTCGTAAGGACGATGAGCAGGTAAGGCACCAGCGCGTACCTTATCAAACACGTCCTGGTACTCCCCATAATCAGTGGGCAACGCAGAGTCCGAGGAGGCACACAACACCTTAACCGGCCCACGGATGCACCCGGCCCCACACTGTGGAGACCACGAGAAAATCTCGGCATTTTGCCAATTGAAGGTTGGATTGTGCATCTGGAGCCAGGGATACCCCAAAACCACCGAATAGTGCGGAGAAGAAATCACCTGGAAACAGGCCAACTCCCTGTGAACAGCCCCAATAGCTACTTCAACTGGCATAGTCTCGTGGGTAACTTGCGGTGGTTGCAGGGGCCTGCCATCTATCGCCTCGAGAACCAATGGGGTAACTCGAGCCTGCAGGGGAATGGAGTGCTGGGCAGCAAATGAGCTGTCCATAAACAACCCGCCGGCCCCAGAATCTACCAACGCCTGGGCCGTCACCGAGCCCTCCGCCCAAGAGAGGACAACGGTGATCAGTGGCTTATCTCTGCGGAACGCCGGGGACGAGGAGACTTCACCCAAGATCTGTCCACGACAGGATCTCAGGTGCGAGCGTTTCCCAGACGGACCGGACAGGACCGCCGAAAGTGCCCACCAAGACCACAGTACAGGCAGCGACCCTCCTGATGCCGAGCGGCCCGCTCTCCCTCGGAAAGGCGAGCAAACCCCAGCTGCATGGGCTCACCACCAGACAAGCTATCCCCAGGAGGTGTGGGAGGAGAGGGAGGTATGGGTGGGACAGAAAACGCAGGTGCCAGTCGATTGGAAGGCCTCCGCAGGCGTTCCTTGAGTGAAGGCCTCTCCCTGAGCCTGGTATCAATCAGGATCAGGAAGGAAATTAGTGCTTCCAGCTCCACAGGCAATTCCTTGGCTGCAATCTCATCCTTCAATGCATCAGAAAGACCCTGAGAAAACGCAGCCACCAGAGCCTCATTGTTCCAACCCACCTCTGCTGCCAGGGTACGAAACTCTATGGCGTACTCGGCAATGGTCCGTGAACCCTGATGCATAGACATGAGCAGCTTGGCAGCCGAGGCGGAGCGAGCCGGTACGTCGAATACCCTACGGAAGGCATCGACAAAACCGGAAAACTCGTGAATCACTGGGTCATTCCTCTCCCATAAGGGATTCGCCCAGGCCAAGGCCTTGTCTGAGAGTAGCGATATTAGGAAACCCACCTTTGACCTCTCAGTCGGAAAAGCGTGGGGTATTAATTCGAAGTAAATCCCCACCTGGTTGAGGAAACCACGACACTGACTTGGCTCACCCCCAAAGTGCTGTGGAAGAGGGGCTGAACCAGTCATACCTCTGGGCGCCGCGAGTACCGCAGCAGCCGCGGCGGTAGGCGCAACCAGCGGAACAGCAGCGGGAGCGACCACCGGAGTGGCAACCGGCCTAATAACACCAGGAGTAAGGTGCGCGGTGCGTGCCAACAGAGTTTGCAACGCCTGAGCGAACTGATCCAACAGGAGATCTTGTTGATCCAGTCTGGCGACCAACATTGGAAGTGAAGGCCTACCTGCACCGTCAGGATTCATGGCACTTGTGTAATGTCAGGGCAGGGCTGTGGAACGGACAGGTAGGCCTAGTGGCAGGGTAACGCACTGGCTGACGACAACCACCACCAACAGACCGATTCCCTCAGGGCACGGAGTCTAAGTCCCAGGCTGCCCTTCACCAGGGCCCCTGATGGTGGGGATGGACTTGATGCAGCCAGGAACCAGGTTGCGGTCCCCGAGACACCCCGGCTGCGGTAATGGCCACCGCCAATGGCGTGTAGCTGGTGAGAATGACAATAGCGTAGTCAGGCAAGCTAGGTCAACAACAACGGGACAAAACAGTACAGAACAGTAGACAGAGAATCACAGGTCACGGGCCGGGTTCAGCAACGGAAGGTCAGATCGAAGGAAAACACAGAGAATGGTCTTAATCACAAGCCGAGTCAAATACCAGAAGAGTCACGAGCATATACACAGAGCTGTAGCAAGACCAAGACACAAGTGCAAAGCGCATGTGCGGATCACAGGCTTATATGTACTCAGCCACACCCCTCTGGGGGATGGACCTCAGAGACCTGAAGGCATAAAAGCTTCCCACCATGCTCAGCATAAATCCAAGATGGATGCCAGCACATGGAGTAACATAACCTCTGGGAAAAGGTATGACCTTGACAATCGGGTGATCACCTTTATTGCATTTTCTTTGTGTACTCACTTCTCATACCTATATAGTACTCACTTCTCACATTACTGAGTGGGGCTTGGGCCACATATGTTCACATCTATTCTGTTTTATCATCACATGGTCACCTTATTGCACTATGAGATGTGTGCCATTCATATTGTGTCTATTATTATATGTTTTTTATTATGCTGTTATGTTTGTAGCGCTGCACTAACCTATCACATAATAAATGTAGATTGCCCCACCCAGGGTCATTCTGCAGGGAGGGGGGACTGTCCGCGGGGTGCATATATCTTGTATCTGTGTTCAAATAAAGTAGTCTACCTCCTGGTTTACTTCAGGACTGGTGTCGTCTGGTCTTGTATGGTCGGCTGTGGTGTCTGTGGTTGGTGTTCGGACGGGGAAGTGGTATTCTAACAGAAGTACTCAAGCGCAGTCTGGGTCGGTTCCATTACAGCTGTGTATGGGGGAGGGGCAAGAAGCTAAGGAAGATATATATGGGGGATGGGTGAGAATCTAGGGAAGGGTGAGAAGTTAGGGAGGGATGTGTATGGGAGAGGGGTCAGAAGCTCAGAAAGGGTGTATGGGGGAGGGGGTGAGAAGCTGGGAAGGGATGTATATATGGGGGAGGGGTGAGAAGCTGGGAGGGATGTGTATGAGAGAGGTTTGAGAAGCTGGGGGGATGTGTATAGTGGAGGGATGAGAAGCTGAGGAGGGATGTGTATGGGGGAGGGGTGAGAAGCTGAGGAGGGATGTGTATGGGGGAGGGGTGAGAAGCTGAGGAGGGATGTGTATGGGGGAGGGGTGAGAAGCTGAGGAGGGATGTGTATGGGGGAGGGGTGAGAAGTTGAGGAGGGATGTGTATGGGGTAGGGGTGAGAAGCTGAGGAGGGTTGTGTATGGGGGAAGGGTGAGAAGCTGGGGAGGGATGTGTATGGGGGAGGGGTGAGAATCTCCCTACATCTCCCCCTCATTGCTATCATCTCCCTGCTACTGCTCTGATCACCTCCCCACAATGCCTCTTCCACTCCTCCTTCTCATTTTCCTCTCCTCCGTTCCCAAAATCCATTCACTATATCCCTCTGCTCCTCCCAAACATTTGTATATTGTGTCCTCACTGCTTCCTTCGCTCCTCTACGGTACCCACCACCTCCTCCTATTACTCCACTCTCCCACTGACCCCAACACCTCCACTAGTAGTTTCTCACGCTCCTGCACATCCCGCTCCCATGCCACCTTTCTCACCCTTCTCCTCTTCCTAACCGTGGGGGACATCTCCCTGAATCCTGGCCCTCTACCACCTCCCTCACCCGCACAACACCCTCCCACCTCCACGTCCTGCCCCAAACCCCCACAACTTAGTATCTGTCCCCCTGCTCCCTAAAATCTCCCCCCCGTTTTCATGTGCACTCCTGAACGCCCGATCGGTGTGCAACAAGCTTACCGCCATCCACAACCTCTTTGTTTCCCGCTCCCTCAACCTCCTAGCGATCACAAAAACCTGGATCCAGGCCACTGACTCTACCTCCCCTGCTGCACTCTCCTACGTAGGTCTCACCTGGACCCACTCACCCAGGCCCAACTGTCGTAAATGTGGTGGGGTTGGCCTGCTCCTGTCACCGCAGAGCACCTTCCCACTCCTCCCAAACCCCCCCCTCTATCCTTCTCCTCCTTCGAGGCCCACTGCGTCCGACTATTCTCCCCAACCCCCCTGAAGAATGCTGTGATATACCGGCCTCCTGGATCCATACCCCGCTTCCTGGATGACTTTTCCTACTGGCTACCCTTCTTCCTCTCCCCTGAGCTACCCACCATCATCCTTGGGGATTTCAACATCCCTGTCAACCTCGACAACCCGGCCACATCCCATCTCCTCCACTTAACCTCCTCCTTTGCACAGTGCATACAATCCACCACCCATTCCAACGGTAATATCCTTGATCTCGTCTTCTCCAACCGCTGCGCTCCCCACAACCTCACTAACACCCCCTTCCCTCTCTCTGACCACAACCTGATCACCTTCCCTATCTCCTCGTCCTCCAACGCCTACCCCTCCAAATGTCACACTACTACCAGCCATAACCTCCGCAACCTTAACCCTGCCCCCCTCCACTCTGCAGCTGATCAACTCCACGACAGCATCCTCCCCCTGTCCTGCCCTGACTTGGCTATGACTGCCTACAACAACGCGCTGTCAACAGCTCTTGACTCACTAGCGCCTTTAACACCACACGCAACATCAGACCCCGACAGCTCCAGCCCTGGCAGACTGATCACACCAAAACCCTCAAACGACACAGTCGTGCCCTGGAGCGACTATGGCGCAAAACCAAATCCCAACAAGCCTTCACCCGCTACAAATCTGCCTTCCACACCTACACCTCCTCCCTCCACGCAGCCAAACAAGCCTACTTCCTGATCCTCATCAAGACCTTCTCCTCCAATCCTCGCCAACTCTTCTCCACCTTCAACTCTCTACTCTCGCCACCTCCACCCAGCACCTCACTCGCTGCCCTTGAGATTGCCAATCACTTCAAAAACAAGATTGACACAATTCGCAAGGACATCGCTGCAACTCACACGCCCTCTCAACTCATCCCCTCTCACACAGCTATCCCCTCATCACCCCTCTCCCTCGACATAACCCGCAGGGACTTCGTTGCTGCTAAAACTCCCTCCAACCCCCTTCCCCCTCACACAGCTACCCCCTCATCCCCCCTCTCTCTCGACATAACCCACAGGGACTTCGTCGCTGCTAAAACTCCCTCCAACCCCGTTCCCCTTCACTCAACTACCCCCTCATCACCCCTCTCCCACGGCCCCACCACTGCTCTGACCCGCACTTCCACCCCACCCTACATTCCTCATACTGAAGCCCCCCTAACACTCCGCACCTTTGACCTTATTACCATCGAGGAAGCCTCCAAGATCCTCTCTGATGCCCGCCTCACCACCTGCCCCCTCGACCCTATCCCCTCACAACTCCTACGACCTCCCTCCCCCTCCATCCTACGCTCCCTCACCCACATCTTTAATCTCTCCCTCTCCTCCGGCACTTTCCCCTCCCCTCTGAAACATGCACACATCACCCCCCTACTTTAAAAGCCCTCACTGGACCCCAATGACCCGAACAACCTCAGACCCATCTCCCTGCTCCCATTCACATCTAAGCTCCTCGAGCGCCTAGTCTACACCCGCCTAAGCTCTCACCTCAATGACAACAACCTCCTCGATCCCCTACAGTCCGGCTTCTGTCCCCTACACTCCACCGAAACTGCCTTACTCAAACTCTCCAACGACCTGCTAACCGCCAAAGCTAATGGCCATTATTCAGTGCTCCTACTCCTTGACCTCTCTGCGGCCTTCGACAGTCGACCAACCTCTCCTCCTCAAAAAACTACACTCCCTCAGCCTCAGAGATTCTGCTCTCTCCTGGCTCTCATCCTACCTGTCACAACGCTCTTTCAGCGTTACCTATAATGCTACCACCTCCCCCTCACTCCCCCTCTCTGTTGGGGTCCCACAAGGCTCTGTCCTCAGGCTCCTTCTCTTCTCCATCTACACCTCCTCTCTGCTAACCTGCTAACCTCCTCCACTCTTCCTACCACTCCATCCTCCACAGATATCTCCTCCTGTGCCACCACTCCCCCCCTCCTAGATTGTAAGCTCGAAAGAGCAGGGCCCTCGATCCCCTCATGTTTTGCATTGTATTGGTATTGTTCTGTCACATGTTCTGTCCCCCTTTCTAATGTACTGCGCTGAGCGAACTATTGGCGCTTTATAAATACTGTATAATAATAATCTGGGGAGAGATGTGTATGGGGAAGGGGTGAGAAGCAGGGGAGGGGTGTGTATGGGGGAGGGGTGAGAAGCTGGGGAGGGATGTGTATGGGGGAGAGGTGAGAAGCTGAGGAGGGATGCGCATGGAGGAGGGGCAAGAATCTGGGGAAGGATGTGTATGGGGGAGGGGCGAGAAGCTGAGGAGGGATGTGTATGGGGAAGGGGCGAGAAGCTGAGAAGGGATGTGTATGGGGGAGGGGTGAGACGCTGGGGAGGGATGTGTATGGGGGAGGGTTGAGAAGCTGGGGAGGGATGTGTATGGAGGAGGGGTGAGAATCTGGGGAAGGATGTGTATGGGGGAGGGGCGAGAAGCTGAGGAGGGATGTGTATGGGGGAGGGGCGAGAAGCTGAGGAGGGATGTGTATGGGGGAGGGTTGAGAAGCTGGGGAGGGATGTGTATGGAGGAGGGGTGAGAATCTGGGGAAGGATGTGTATGGGGGAGGGGCGAGAAGCTGAGGAGGGATGTGTATGGGGGAGGGGCGAGAAGCTGAGGAGGGATGTGTATGGGGGAGGGGCGAGAAGCTGAGGAGGGATGTGTATGGGGGAGGGGCGAGAAGCTGAGGAGGGGTGTGTATGGGGGAGGGGCGAGAAGCTGAGGCGGGGTGTGTATGGGGGAGGGGCGAGAAGCTGAGGAGGGGTGTGTATGGGGGAGGGGCGAGAAGCTGAGGAGGGGTGTGTATGGGGGAGGGGCGAGAAGCTGGGGAGGGGTGTGTATGGGGGAGGGGCGAGAAGCTGAGGAGGGATGTGTATGGGGGGGGGGCGAGAAGCTGGGGAGGGATGTGTATGGGGGAGGGGCGAGAAGCTGGGGAGGGATGTGTATGGGGGAGGGGTGAGAAGCTGAGGAGGGATGTGTATGGGGGAGTGGTGAGAAGCTGGGGAGGGATGTGTATGGGGGAGGGGTGAGAAGCTGGGGAGGGATGTGTATGGGGGAGGGATGTGTATGGGGGAGGGGTGAGAAGCTGTGGAGGGATGTGTATGGGGGAGGGATGAGAAGCTGGGGAGGGATGTGTATGGGGGAGGGGTGAGAAGCTGAGGAGGGATGTGTATGGGGGAGGGGTGAGAAGCTGAGGAGGGATGTGTATGGGGGAGGGGTGAGAAGCTGAGGAGGGATGTGTATGGGGGAGGGGTGAGAAGCTGAGGAGGGATGTGTAGGGGGAGGGGTGAGAAGCTGGGGAGGGATGTGTATGGGGGAGGGGTGAGAAGCTGGGGAGGGATGTGTATGGGGGAGGGGTGAGAAGCTGAGGAGGGCTGTGTATGGGGGAGGGGTGAGAAGCTGAGGAGGGCTGTGTATGGGGGAGGGGTGAGAAGCTGAGGAGGGATGTGTATGGGGGAGGGGTGAGAAGCTGAGGAGGGATGTGTATGGGGGAGGGGTGAGAAGCTGGGGAGGGATGTGTATGGGGGAGGGGTGAGAAGCTGAGGAGGGATGTGTATGGGGGAGGGGTGAGAAGCTGAGGAGGGATGTGTATGGTATCTATACTCCCACTGTGAGAGTACCAGAAATGATACTATAGAGTATATAACATGTTTCAGTCCCTACATTCACTCCCCCCTTGATACTATAGCACTGTTATCTCTTGCTGAAGTTAAAGTAGAGCTCCACCCAAAAGGGGAAGTGCTGCTTTAACTAGTTGATGACCGCAGGTAGCCAAATGACGTCTGCACTGTGGCTGGCCAGTCCTGGGAGGCCGTCCTATGATGTCCTCCCAGAACGCGCTCTCCTGCGTGCCCCCCGTGATCTCCGTGATTGCCGTGTCCTATGACACGCTGGTCATCAGGAAATGCAATTGCCGGGTCTTGACTGCACTTTCCTCACCCTGTCAGAGCATGAGGAAAGTACTGCTGGCCGTTGTCAGAGGAGGGATCGGCATCGATCATTGATGATCAGTGCCTTGAGGATCGGTGCCCAGCACAGCCACCTACCAGTGCCGCCCACAAGTGCCCAGCAGTGTCACCCACCTTTGCCCAGCAGTGCCGCCAGTCAGTGCCCAGCAGTGCTGCCTATGAGTGCCGACTATCAGTACCCATCATCAGTGCTGCCTATCAGTGCCAGCTCATCAGTGTCACCTATCAGTGCCGCCTATCAGTGCCGCCTCATCAACGCACATCAGTGAAGTAGAACAATTACCTGTTTGCTAAATTTTAAAATAGAAACAAACTTTTTTTTTTCAAATTTTTTGAAAAATGTATTAATGAATCTTAATGTATGAAGATATTATTTGTAGTGTACAAATTACAACCTGTATGTTACCTCTAAGGGTTGTACCCCTTCTGACTTACTGTTTGTCAAGACTCTAGAAGTAGCTCTATAGGTCCACAGTTTGGGGTTCCCCAGGGCGCGGGATCTAAGCTCCAGTCTGCTTGTTCACCAGAGCCCCTGATGGTGGGGATGGACTTGGAGCAGGCTGAGACCAGGTCGTGGCCCCCAGGTATGTCCAGGAGACCGCTAGTGTCACATACTTTAGTAGTGAGCCTGACGTGAAGAGGCAGAGCAGACCAGAGCAGGATGCGGATGGATCCGTGCGGCAGGTAGCGGAGTCAGGCGGGCCGGGTTTTGTATCCAAGAAGGCAGAGAAGACCAGAGAAGTAGGCAGAAGGATAGTCGGGTCACAGGCCAGGTTCAGCAACAGGAGGTCAGAATGATCAGGAGCAGCCAGAAGAATATCCAGAGACAAGCCAGGGGTCAGGGCAGGAGAAGGTCAATGGTAGTCAGGAGCAGGCTAGGTTCGGCAACAGGAAACAACTCAGAGTCAGGAATCACAGGCAAAGGAATAAGACCATACGGCAATTTGGATCCTGCAGTGGCCAGTTTAAATAGCCTGCCCAGCGCCGAAAGGCGTGCCTAGGTCCTAGTGCCTGCCCGGTGCTGTCATTGGTGACAGGTGCGCCTGGGTCTTAGTGCCCGCCTGCCTGTATGTCTTATCGGGATCCTGCGCATGCACATATTCGTGCGATCTTCCCTGACATTGCCCCCCCCCTTATGGGCAGCCTCTGGATGCCCAATTGGCTCCTCTTTTGCGGGTGACTGTGAAAAAATTCCTGAACTAGGTCTGTGGCATGAACATTCTGAGCTGGTTCCCATGAGTTTTCCTCCGGACCATACCCCTTCCACTTAATAAGGTACTGTGTCTGACCCCTCCTTTTCCTACAGTCCACAACAGCCTTGACCTCAAATTCCTCTTCCCTGTCCACGTCTATGGACTCGGTGCGGCTTGACCTATGACTAGGAAATGGATCGGGTACGGCAGGTTTCAACAGTGACACGTGGAAAACTGGGTGTACTCTGTCTTGGAAATTCGCTTTAACGAATTTCTCCTTACCGTGAGTACTCGCAGTTGGATGCGCAGAAATCCCCCATAAAGCTGTGCGAATCTCGCTTACCACGACTGCAGCCAAACTACACGATTCCTGCCCATCCAAATACTTTGGTTCTGTTGAATTTGTGGGTGATTGGAGCTCCGTTACCCTAGAATGATCACACGACACTCTAAGGCTGGTTGCAACTCACATAAGGGCCGGCTTTAGGCTCAGCTCTCTGTTTTTATTAAAAATACACACATGCCCCCCACATGAATAAAGTCAAACCCCTCCCACCGAACAATACAATGGGGATTGCCTATACAGAGGATATACATTCCAATTGGAGCATAGCCTTTGCTATTATCTATCACTGGTCCTCCCCCATGAGTCTTCTGAGGTCAGCAGACTTCCTCCCCTTCCCCCCTATGAGCCATCTGAGGTCATATTTCCTGTCCTACTAGCTTCTATTGGTATGCAAAATTCTCTGCACAAGCATCTCCCTAAAAATATCAGTCTGTACCTGGATGGGCCCGATACGATCTTTATTAAAACACATCCATCCGAGATACAGTTCAGATTAGTAATGGGTTGTAAGATATGCACAAGCCTACACGTGGAGTTCACACCGCTTGCGCCTTGCGTTATGAAGCCCATGTGGTACTATGCTGCTGATATGTGGATACAGGCCCACGGTCTACTGACAGCAGCATTCGCATGGAATGCCGTGGTGGTATACACGCCGGTCTATAAGCGCAGATCTGCCATCTCATCCATTACCAAGCTGAGTACTGTAATACATACATTGTACATGCGCATGGCCCAATTGCAGCCTTCAGAGCTTTAATTAAGCCACACGAGAGACATATGAATAACACGAATATATGACACATTTAAAGTTCGACCAACAATACAAAATTTCCATGACATTCCCTCCTGTTTTATCATATTCTCCTCGTGTCCCTTCTTGATCTTCTTCAGCTTGATGGGTGTAGTCTCAAACTTCAAAGAGTTCCTGTAGTTGTCCCTGAGAATAAAGCTCCACGGGGTACCTGAAACAACAAGACCCGACGCAGACTCGACGCAAACAGGCTTGATTGAAGCGATGATCCTCAAGAGCGTTGGAACCTTCACTACAGGAAGGCTCTTGCAAAAACCACAAACAGACTTGTGGTATGAATAAAGCTTGTGATCCCACGGTGGTCTGGGGAGATCCAGCAATAGATTCTCAAATTGCCCCTGCAGACGGGGCCACACAAGGCTGGTCTCGACCCAGACAGTTTTCCAAATCGCAGACACAAACAATGATGAGGCTTGAAGCTTGCTTGAAGGTCTTGGAGAATGTGGTCTTCAGAGAGATAAATTAGAGGGAAGCCAGGACGTAATCTGTAGAGAAGGTGGTTGGTTGGTGAGGTCTTCCCCCGATCAGTGGTTGGAGTGGGATCCCCGGAGCGGGCATGGAGATGTGGTCGTCTGCCCGAGCTTGGCTTACACGGTCGATGAGGCAACAGGAACATCTCACCGCGGCATATAAAAGGCAGATGAAAAAGAGAAGCATCAGGATATACACTCCCACTTCCTTCAACCAAGATCCGATGGAGAACAGGAAATCTCCCAATCCTCCCAAACCCTTGAACGGATTCCAACCCTCACTAGCTATAGCTCTAGCTTTTCCCTGTAGTTCACTAACTTTGTCCATATGGGCCTGGACCTTGTCATCGGTGTCTTCTATCCAAGTACAACAATCCTCTCCGATGAACTCACAGAACCCCCCTTTGGCGGCTAAAAGATAATCAAGGGCCATCTTCTCCTGAAGCACTAAAATTCCCATCTGCCGTTGTTCTTGGGCAATTTCTCTGACAGCCTCTACGGTCTCGTTAAACATACTATCCACGATGACAGAAAAATTGTTCAGGCGCTTCATAAGTTCTATTCCCCATCCTGTCCATGAGGGGAACCAAGCCCATGCCTGGTCGCCCTCAGAGAACAGTTCCCTGCGAACTCTCCCTGCCATCCTTACCTTCTTGTGGACCATCAACTCTTCATGGTCCATCACTACATAGGATGCGGGGACTAGCTTTATGAGGGCACACGAACCTTTCGCGTTCTGGGGAAATGTTCTATAGGCTGCCGAACCACACAGAAAATAGTATGGACCTGTCAGAGCAGAACAGGAAGAGTTCCTCGTTCGGCCTCTGGCACTGAGCAACAGTTGCACAGACTGGGGGATTGCTCCCTCAGTCTGCACATCACATCCGTCCTTCCAACACACGTGGTCTGGTCGGTCAGTGTGGTTACTCAGAAAGGAAGTCTGGTTAGTCAGATTGACAGTTATACCTCCCTCGCAGGTGGTAATCCCAACAAACTTGTTACCTGTGCCAAAGCTGATGTTAAAGCACACCTGAGGGCTGCCTAGCTGCCCAGTTACCCATAATGGACTGGTGAGGGCCCTACAGGAGCTAGAGCTAATATTGGTGCTGAAACTGATGTTACCTGCTAAAAATGTGTCATTAAGTTCTACCGACAAATGTCTACGTGGGGGCTGACCAGGGGTCCCTTGCTTTTTCATGCCGACGCGGATGTCATATAGGGCATGAACAGCGGCCATTGCGGACATGTGATGACTGGGTGGGGGCTTAGAGCATACCCAACAGTTGGTTTTGTTGGCGGTTCTGGCTAAACGCAGGTGCATTTTAAATAAAAGGTTGGGGTATCTGCCATCTTTTCCTCCGTTCACACACATGTATGACATACAAACAAAAAGAAAAAGGAAAATGACACCCCTCATTCTCTGGTGTAGCTGAGAAGCTTCTTGCAGTGGCTTGCGTGCACCCAGTTGTCTCGTCCCTCGAGTTTGAGTGAGGTAGGTGTCGTCAGCTGGACTTGGTATGGTCCGGTGAACCGTGGCTCGAGTCCGGTTCTTTGATGTTTCTTTAGGACGACCCAATCACCTGGCTCAATAGAAAGAACACCTGTTATTGTATTTGGATCGGGGAGCGATTCGCGAACCCGATGGTGTATCTTCTGCAGCTCCCGTTGCAGAGATTGCATATAACCTGTAAGCTGTGAATGCAAAGACGACAACTGTTGAGGAAAGTACAACCCTGTTTTGGGAGGTCCCCCAAACAACACCTCGTAGGGTGACAGCCCATGTGGTTGCCGAGGGGCATTCCGGATGGAATAGGGGGCAATGGGGAGACACTCAGGCCAAGGTTTTTGGGTATCGGAAGACGTTCAACCTTACCGCTACTCTCGGGGTGATATGGGGTGTGTCGCCGCTGACTCCAGTTCCACCAAAGAGATGCAGTCGTGTCCTTTGGAAGAGAGATTAGTAGTGGACAAAGAAGACATGTTAGCAGAAGAGGTGTTAGTATTGTTAGTCGTGTTGCAAAATTCAGCACTGTCATTGCTGTCCTCCCCCCCCTTCTCATCTTCCGACACAGGAAGAAGAGAAGCTGGGTTAAGAATAGTGCATCGTTTGATAGTGAGGTTAGTAGGGGTTAGGAGGGTTTTCCCCTGAGAGGGGTACCTTGCCTTGGATGTCCTGTTTTCGCAGGACCGTTCTTGCTGCACTGGTGTCGGTGAGGCAAGGGAGGGGATATTTTAATTCCTCTAGAAAAAGATGGATCTGGGCCGACACCGATTTGTCAACTTCCTATGAGAATTCATAGGAGTTACTTACCATGGTGGTCATAGGGGCGGAGGACTCATCAGGAATGAACTGCCACCGACCTTTAGGTAATTGGGGACAGCTCCTCCTCATGTGCCCCGTTTGGTGGCACTGGAAGCACCTGGGTGGGGGCCTATTCTTCCTGTGACCCAGATCCCTTGGTTTTTCGTGTGGGGTCTGGGACATAAGAACTTTGGCCTTGTCTTGTTTTCTTCTATCCATTTCCCTCTCTATTGCCGCAAGAGTGGAAAGGATAGCAGGGATAGACATCTCATTATATTCGGGTCGGGCCAGAACCAGCCTTTCCCGAATTTTAGTATCGATGCCTTCCAAAAATTTGGCCCGCAACAGAATGTGCGTCGCGGTCACCTTTACCCCTTCAGTTGGAGCATCAGGTCCAACTTCCAGATCCGCATCCAGTGCCGTCTGCTTGAGACGGCGCCAGAAGCAGGCGCTTTCCTCATTAGGACCCTGGGTGAGCTTCATCATGTCCGTAGTAGAGGTAGCACCATACATTTCTGGAAGCTTTGCCTTTAGCTGTGTACAGAACTCTTTGCCCCCTGAAGTCATCTCCTCATGCGTGGTTATAGAGCACCCTGCAATCACTGTACTGGCCACTTCCATGCCCACCTTTGCCCGTAGGATCTGTGCACAATCTGACCCGCTCATACCATAGCTGAACTGGTTTTGTCCAAACATTCGAGCAAATCCTCTCGGATTGACTCGATAGTCCGGGAGCTCAGCCAGAATAGTGCGGATCTCTGCCGGGGTGAAGGGGACATGCCAAACTACCCGTTCCCCTAAAGTCCGTTCCCCCTGTGCATTGGGAGGACCTTCAAATTGCTGCACCCTGACTGGATAGGCCTCGGTCCGGGAAGAGTGCAAGGGCTGGCCCAGCATCATCGGTGGGCTTAGATTAACCACCTCGCTTACTGCACCTTCAGGTTTGAGGTCCCTCAGATCAGGGTATAGCTGGGGGGCAGGGGTCTGATCAGTGGTTCGTAGCGCTTTGATGCAATCCGCCCTGTTTTTTAACCGGGTGTCTATTCCCCTTGATTCACAGATAGTCTGCAAATCGGTTGTTGAGTAGGCTTCATAGTTGGAAACAGAAGGAGCTGGGGTGAAGCAGGGAGAAGGGAGAGGTAGAGGCAGAGGCTGAGGCATAGAGACAGAAGACACAGAAGGTATGTCAAGAGTGACGTCACTAACAGAAGAGACAGGTGCAGTTATACTTATCTCAGCCACTGTTGGTTGTTGGGGGACCCCAGCAGACCCTGATCCTGCCTGCCTTAGTAGAGTCAGCCCTGAAAGAGCTTCCTCCACCTCTGACACTGGATCCTCCTGTTTTATTCCCTCTGGAGGCCAGGTATACATCACCTGGTTCTTCCGGACAGACACCAGTTTATGTATGCCTTGCTTCCCTAATTGGATTGACCTGTGAAGCCATAGCTGTGCGATCTCTAGTTCTGACGCCTGCATCCGTGGTCCAAATTCAGAGATGAATTTTTCCCACCTCCATGCGTCAAATGTACCTTCCCGGGGAATTTCCCATCTGGTACCCTTCGACCATTTATTCCACCTTTTGAGGGGTTCTGTAGACTTCCCCCCCAAACTCACCTTCATCAGTTGTGCAGCTGTCCTTACCCTGAAGAGGGCTGGTTCCCCCTCTCTCTTCATGGACTGACTACTGCCCATCGTGACTAGTCACTGGTATATATCCCGCGTCCGGGTACCTGTTTACCCCCTGGAGCACTCGGTGGGATCCTACCGAGAGGCCTGATTCCACCACTTTCCCAGCACAGCGTAATTTATGTGATACTTATCGATCACCCGAAGCGCATCAAGTGGCGGTCAGACTGAGAGCACACCTCCCACTCCCACAGCGCAATTTGTGTGATCCTGACCACCCGAAGTGTTTGTGGTAACCAGGATTTCCCTGGACCGCCCACTCACACAGCGTAATTTATGTGGTTCTCATCACCCACTGTGTTTGGCAGGCCACACCGCACAATGATGAAAGTGGCTTTTCTCTCCCTGCACACAGTAGCTAACACAAGTCAAAACAAAAAGAGGGGTTCTTGGATGTTACTTAGGGGTCACTGGTTGGGCAGAAACCTGCTAACTGACCTTTAGGAAATTTGTGTAAAGAAAAAAACTTTCCTAATACACACAGAAAAACCCTTTTTCAACCTGAAAAACTGTTAAAAAGGACAAAGTGGATCCTTATGAAAAACACGGGACGTTTCACAGTAAAACAATTACACAGAGGTAAACCGAAAAACTGCGCCAAAAGTAACCTTGTTGCTGACGCAAAAATCACTCCTATCAGCACCGCTAAACGATCCACATTATACACGCAATCTTTACTGCAACCACCTAGAACCGTTTACACAAAAAGTCTGCTGGACGTGGAACACGCGACACAGCAGCTTAAAACAAACCCGCTTTACAATAAGGAACTACTTTTAACAGGAAAAACACAAGAAAAACATAATCACTATACAAGAAATCTATGTGCAAAAACCCAGACTACACCGCGCTCATTAAATGTGGAACACGTGAGGGGAAAACTCGCTTAATACACTTTAAATTGGCTGGCAATATGCAAATTTAAAGCTAAAAGCAAACAAATGAAACTGTAAAAAATTTGGATTAAAAACACAATATGGGTCAAATGCATATAGGAAACTTCATGCACATTGCATAGAGATTACTGCACATTTGGTAGCCAACAAAATGGCCACCAAACAAAAGGAGTCCATGTGGTTTAGTCAAGAAAATGACCCCCCACAGAGAAACACATGGTAGACTCTAGCCTCAAAATTGCCTCTTACATAAAACAGACTTTTAGACAGAACATACACTGGACAATTACACAACAATATGAAGTACACATACAACACAATTTGGGCACAATCACAGAACGGACATAAAACACCAACATATCACACTAACATGCACATGTAACAGAAAGGACCCCCTGCTGCATGCTTGCTGGGAGCAGTAGTACCACAAAACATTGTACAGACCACATAACACAGATCTTACAACAGTTAACAATTAACCTAAGCCTTTCAGCACTGTAATAATTACCTCACGTGGAGGGGGGTAAAGCAATCACCACAGTACCTACAGCCCACAAATACTTACCTAACACTATGCAACAACTTTTACCCACTAAAACATATACCCGTTTAATTTTTGGTTGGAAGATTTTTAAACTTGACCAAATCCAGCCAACCAAAACCCCCCCCCTCTGCTGCGTTCCGCAGAGACAAACCCTCGTCTTTCACCCACAAATCAAGAGTTTAGGACAAAAAACGAGGTCCTTGTTAAGCGGTATTTCTTGTTAGCTAACAGAGAGCGAAATCAGCCACACGAACACGCAAAAAGCGATCCTCTTAATGGCAGAGAGACCTGAAATGTGCCGGCATACTTTTTGCTAGTTCATGATGGCCATTCCCCCCTCGTTCTTGGTTAGCTACGCAAGAATACGCGTTAGTATCCACCAGGCTCGCCAAACTGTCTTGGAAATTCGCTTTAACGAATTTCCCCTTACCGTGAGTACTCGCAGTTGGATGCGCAGAAATCCCCCATAAAGCTGTGCGAATCTCGCTTACCACGACTGCAGCCAAACTACACGATTCCTGCCCATCCAAATACTTTGGTTCTGTTGAATTTGTGGGTGATGGAGCTCCGTTACCCTGGAATGATCACACGACACTCTAAGGCTGGTTGCAACTCACATAAGGGCTGATTTTAGGCTCAGCTCTCTGTTTTATTAAGAATACACACATGCCCCCCACATGAATAAAGTCAATCCCTCCCACCGAACAATGCAATGGGGAGTACCTATACAGAGGATATACATTCCAATTGGAGCATAGCCTTTGCTATTATCTATCACTGGTCCTCCCCCATGAACCTTCTGAGGTCAGCAGACTTCCTCCCCTTCCCCCCTATGAGCCATCTGAGGTCATATTTCCTGTCCTACTAGCTTCTATTGGTATGTAAAATTCTCTGCACAAGCACTCCCTAAAAATATCAGTCTGTACCTGGATGGGCCCGATACGATCTTTATTAAAACACATCCATCCGAGATACAGTTCAGATTAGTAATGGGTTGTAAGATATGCACAAGCCTACACGTGGAGTTCACACCGCTTGCGCATTGCGTTATGAAGCCCACGTGGTACCATGCTGCTGATATGTGGATACAGGCCCACGGTCTACTGACAGCAGCATTCGCATGGAATGCCGTGGTGGTATACACGCCGGTCTATAAGCGCAGATCTGCCATCTCATCCATTACCAAGCCGAGTACTGTAATACATACATTGTACATGCGCATGGCCCAATTGCAGCCTTCAGAGCTTTAATTAAGCCACACGAGAGACATATGAATAACACGAATACATGACACATTTAAAGTTCGACCAACAATACAAAATTTCCATGACAGTGTGGAGGTATGAAAGTGATCGGTATGTACAGGAGAGGAGTGTGGGAGGTATGACAGTGATCGGTATGTACAGGAGAGGAGTGTGGGAGGTATGACAGTGATCGGTATGTACAGGAGAGGAGTGTGGAGGTATGACAGTGATGGGTATGTACAGGAGAGGAGTGTGGAGGTATGACAGTGATCGGTATGTACAGGAGAGGAGTGTGGGGGGTATGACAGTGATGGGTATGTACAGGAGAGGAGTGTGGAGGTATGACAGTGATGGGTATGTACAGGAGAGGAGTGTGGAGGTATGACAGTGATGGGTATGTACAGCTGAGGAGTGTGGAGGTATGATATTGATGGGTATGTACAGGAAAGAAGTGTGGTGGGTATGACAGTGATCGATATGTACAGGAGAGGAGTGTGGGGGTATGACAGTGATCGGTATGCACAGGAGAGGAGTGTGGGGGGGTATGACAGTGATTGGTATGTACAGGAGAGGAGTGTGGAGGTATGACAGTGATCGGTATGTACAGGAGAGGAGTGTGGAGGTATGACAGTGATCGGTATGTACAGGAGAGGAGTGTGGGAGGTATGACAGTGATGGGTATGTACAGGAGAGGAGTGTGGGAGGTATGACAGTGATCGGTATGTACAGGAGAGGAGTGTGGAGGTATGACAGTGATGGGTATGTACAGGAGAGGAGTGTGGAGGTATGACAGTGATCGGTATGTACAGGAGAGGAGTGTGGAGGTATGACAGTGGTGGGTATGTACAGGAGAGGAGTGTGGAGGTATGACAGTGATAGGTATGTACAGGAGAGGAGTGTGGGGGGTATGACAGTGATCGATATGTACAGGAGAGGAGTGTGTAGGTATGACAGTGACCGGTATGTACAGGAGAGGAGTGTGGGGGGTATGACAGTGATTGGTATGTACAGGAGAGGAGTGCGGAGGTATGACAGTGATTGGTATGTACAGGAGAGGAGTGTGGGGGGTATGACAGTGATGGGTATGTACAGGAGAGGAGTGTGGGGGGTATGACAGTGATCGGTATGTACAGGAGAGGAGTGTGAAGGTATGACAGTGACTAATATGTACAGGAAAGGAGTGTTGGGGGTATGACAGTGATCGGTATGTACAGGAGAGGAGTGTGGAGGTATGACAGTGATCGGTGTGTACAGGAGAGGAGTGTAGAGGTATGACAGTGATCGGTATGTACAGGAGATAAGTGTGGAGGTATGACAGTGATCAGTGTGTACAGGAGAGGAGTGTAGAGGTATGACAGTGATCGATATGTACAGGAGAGGAGTACGGAGGTATGACAGTGACCGTTATGTACAGGAGAGGAGTGTGGGGGGTATGACAGTGATTGGTATGTACAGGAGAGGAGTGCGGAGGTATGACAGTGATTGGTATGTACAGGAGAGGAGTGTGGGGGGTATGACAGTGATGGGTATGTACAGGAGAGGAGTATGGGAGGTATGACAGTGATCGGTATGTACAGGAGAGGAGTGTGGAGGTATGACAGTGATCGGTATGTACTTTCTGGGGTCCTTTCTGTTACATGTGCATGTTAGTGTGATATGTTGGTGTTTTATGTCCGTTCTGTGATTGTGCCCAAATTGTGTTGTATGTGTGCTGTATATTGTTGTGTAATTGTCCAGTGTATGTTCTGTCCAAAAGTCTGTTTTATGTAAGAGGTTAGAGGCAATTTTGAGGCTAGTTGCTACCATGTGCTTCCCTGTGGGGGGCCATTCTAGTTTCTACCATGTGCTTCCCTGTGGGGGGCCATTCTGGTATCTACCATGTGCTCCTCTGTGGGGGGTCATTTTCTTGACTAACCACATGTACTCCTTTTGTTTGGTGGCCATTTTGTTGACTACCATATGTGCAGTAATCTCTATGCAATGTGTATGCAGCTTTCTATATGCATTTGACCCATATTGTGTTTTTAATCCAAATTTTTTACAGTTTAAGTTGTTTGCTTTTAGCTTTAAATTTGCGTATTGCCAGCCAATTTAAAGTGTGTTAAGCGAGTTTTCCCTTCACGTGTTCCACATTTAGTGAGCGCGGTGAAGTCTGGGTTTTTGCACATAGATTTCTTGTATAGTGATTATATTTTTCTTGTGTTTTTCTTGTTAAAAGTAGTTCCTTATTGTAAAGCGGGTTTGTTTTAAGCTGCTGTGTCACGTGTTTCACGTCCAGCAGACTTTTTGTGTAAACGGTTTTAGGTGGTTGCAGTGAAGATTGCGTGTGTAACGTGGATCGTTTCGCGGTGCTGGTATGAGTGATTTTTGCGTCAGCAACAAGGTTACTTTTGGCGCAGTTTTTCGGTTTACCTCTGTGTAATTGTTTTACTGTGAAACGTCCCGTGTTTTTCATAAGGATCCACTTTGTCCTTTTTAACGGTTTTTTAGGTTGAAAAGGGTTTTTTCTGTGTGTATTAGGAAAGTTTTTTCTTTACACAAATTTCCTAAAGGTCAGTTAGCAGGTTTCTGGCCAACCAGTGACCCCTAAGTAACATCCAAGAACCCCTCTTTTTGTTTTGACTTGTGTTAGCTACTGTGTGCAGGGAGAGAAAAGCCACTTTCATCATTGTGCGGTGTGGCCTGCCAAACACAGTGGGTGATGAGAACCACATAAATTACGCTGTGCGAGTGGGCGGTCCAGGGAAGTATAACGCTTAGCCTGGTCACCACAAACACTTCGGGTGGTCAGGATCACACAAATTGCGCTGTGGGAGTGGGAGGTGTGCTCTCAGTCTGACCGCCACTTGATGCGCTTCGGGTGATCGATAAGTATCACATAAATTACGCTGTGCTGGGAAAGTGGTGGAATCAGGCCTCTCGGTAGGATCCCACCGAGTGCTCCAGGGGGTAAACAGGTACCCGGACGCGGGATATATACCAGTGACTAGTCACGATGGGCAGTAGTCAGTCCATGAAGAGAGAGGGGGAACCAGCCCTCTTCAGGGTAAGGACAGCTGCACAACTGATGAAGGTGAGTTTGGGGGGGAAGTCTACAGAACCCCTCAAAAGGTGGAATAAATGGTCGAAGGGTACCAGATGGGAAATTCCCCGGGAAGGTACATTTGACGCATGGAGGTGGGAAAAATTCATCTCTGAATTTGGACCACGGATGCAGGCGTCAGAACTAGAGATCGCACAGCTATGGCTTCACAGGTCAATCCGATTAGGGAAGCAGGGCATACATAAACTGGTGTCTGTCCAGAAGAACCAGGTGATGTATACCTGGCCTCCAGAGGGAATAAAACAGGAGGATCCGGTGTCAGAGGTGGAGGAAGCTCTTTCAGGGCTGACTCTACTAAGGCAGGCAGGATCAGGGTCTGCTGGGGTTCCCGAACAACCAACAGTGGCTGAGATAAGTATAACTGCACCTGTCTCTTCTGTTAGTGACGTCACTCTTGACGTACCTTCCGTGTCTTCTGTATCTATGCCTCAGCTTCTACCTCTACCTCTACCTCTCCCTTCTCCCTGCTTCACCCCAGCTCCTTCTGTTTCCAACTATGAAGCCTTCTCAACAACCGATTTGCAGACTATCTGTGAATCAAGGGGAATAGACAGCCGGTTAAGAAACAGGGCGGATTGCATCAAAGCGCTACGAACCACTGATCAGACCCCTGCCCCCCAGCTATACCCTGATCTGAGGGACCTCAAACCTGAAGGTGCAGTAAGCGAGGTGGTTAATCTAAGCCCACCGATGATGCTGGGTCAGCCCTTGCACTCTTCCCGGACCGAGGCCTATCCAGTCAGAGTGCAGCAATTTGAAGGTCCTCCCAATGCACAGGGGGAACGGACTTTAGGGGAACGGGTAGTTTGGCATGTCCCCTTCACCCCGGCAGAGATCCGCACTATTCTGGCTGAGCTCCCGGACTATCGAGTCAATCCGAGAGGATTTGCTCGAATGTTTGGACAAAACCAGTTCAGCTATGGTATTGTCATGGAAATTTTGTATTGTTGGTCGAACTTTAAATGTGTCATATATTCGTGTTATTCATATGTCTCTCGTGTGGCTTAATTAAAGCTCTGAAGGCTGCAATTGGGCCATGCGCATGTACAATGTATGTATTACAGTACTCAGCTTGGTAATGGATGAGATGGCAGATCTGCGCTTATAGACCGGCGTGTATACCACCACGGCATTCGATGCGAATGTCGCTGGCAGTAGACCGTGGGCCTGTATCCACATATCAGCAGCATAGTACCACGTGGGCTTCATAACGCAAGGCGCCAAGCGGTACGAACTCCGCATGTAGGCTTATGCATATCTTACAACCCATTACCAACTTGAAACTGTACCTTGGATGGATGTGTTTTAATAAAGATCGTATCGGGCCCATCCAGGTACAGACTGATATTTTTAGGGAATGCTTGTACAAAGAATTTACATACCAATAGAAGCTAGTAGGACAGGAAATATGACCTCAGATGGCTCATGGGGGGGAAGGGGAGGAGATATGCTCTCCACAGAGGGCTCATGGGAAGGGGAGGAAGTCTGCTGACCTCAGAAGGCTCATGGGGGAGGACCAGTGATAGATAATAGGAAAGGCTATGCTCCAATTGGAATGTACATCTTGTGTATAGGCACTCCCCATTGCATTGTTCGGTGGGAGGGGATTGACTTTATTCATGTGGGGGGCATGTGTGTATTTTTAATAAAACAGAGAGCTGGGTCGGAAAGCAGCCCTTATGTGAGTTGCAACCATCATCCTGAGAGTGTCGTTTGATCATTCTAGGGTAACAGAGCTCTAATTCCCCCACATCTCAACAGAGCCAAAGTATTTGGATGGGCAGGAATCGTGTAGTTTAGCTGAAGTTGTGGTAAGCGAGATTCGCACAGCTTTATGGGGGATTTCTGCGCATCCAACTGCGAGTACTCACGGTAAGGAGAAATTCGTTAAAGCGAATTTCCAAGACAGTTTGGCGAGCCTGGTGGATACTAACGCGTATTCTTGCATAGCTAACCAAGAACGGGGGGGAATGATTCATCATGAACTAGCAAAAAGTATGCCGGCACATTTCAGGTCTCTCTGCCATTAAGAGGATCGCTTTTTGCGTGTTCGTGTGGCTGATTTCGCTCTCTGTTAGCTAACAAGAATCACCGCTTGGCAAGGACCTAGTTTTTTGTCCTAAACTCTTGATTTGTGGGTGAAAGACAAGGGTTTGTCTCTGCGGAGAGCAGCAGAGGGGTGGGTTTGGTTGGCTGGATTTGGTCAAGTTTAAAAATCTTCCAACCAAAAATTAAACGGGTATATGTTTTAGTGGGTAAAAGTTGTTGCATAGTGTTAGGTAAGTATTTGCGGGTTGTAGGTACTGTGGTAATTGCTCTACCCCCCTCCACGTGAGGTAATTATTACAGTGCTGAAAGGTTTAGGTTAATTGTTAACTGTTGTAAGATCTTTGTATGTAGTCTGTGCAATGTTTTGTGGTACTACTGCTCCCAGCAAGCATGCAGCAGGGGGTCCTTTCTGTTACATGTGCATGTTAGTGTGATATGTTGGTGTTTTATGTCCGTTCTGTGATTGTGCCCAAATTGTGTTGTATGTGTACTTCATATTGTTGTGTAATTGTCCAGTGTATGTTCTGTCCAAAAGTCTGTTTTATGTAAGAGGTTAGAGGCAATTTTGAGGCTAGAGTCTGCCGTGTGCTCCTCTGTGGGGGGTCATTCTAGTGTTACCATGTGCTTCCCTGTGGGGGGTAATTCTAGTATCTGCCATGTGCTCCTCTGTGGGGGGTCATCTTCTTGACTAACCACATGTGCTCCTTTTGTTTGGTGGCCATTTTGTTGACTACCACATGTGCAGTAATCTCTATGCAATGTGCATGAAGTTTCCTATATGCATTTGACCCATATTGTGTTTTTAATCCAAATTTTTTACAGTTTCATTTGTTTGCTTTTAGCTTTAAATTTGCGTATTGCCGGCCAATTTAAAGTGTGTTAAGCGAGTTTTCCCTTCACGTGTTCCACATTTAGTGAGCGCGGTGAAGTCTGGGTTTTTGCACATAGATTTCTTGTATAGTGATTATATTTTTCTTGTGTTTTTCTTGTTAAAAGTAGTTCCTTATTGTAAAGCGGGTTTGTTTTAAGCTGCTGCGTTGTGTGTTTCGCGTCCAGCAGACTTTTTGTGTAAACGGTTTTAGGTGGTTGCAGTGAAGATTGCGTGTATAACGTGGATCGTTTAGCGGTGCTGGTATGAGTGATTTTTGCGTCAGCAACAAGGTTATTCTTGGCGCAGTTTTTCGGTTTACCTCTGTGTAATTGTTTTACTGTGAAACGTCCCGTGTTTTTCATAAGGATCCACTTTGTCCTTTTTAAGGGTTTTTTAGGTTGAAAAGGGTTTTTTCTGTGTGTATTAGGAAAGTTTTTTCTTTACACAAATTTCCTAAAGGTCAGTTAGCAGGTTTCCGGCCAACCAGTGACCCCTAAGTAACATCCAAGAACCCCTCTTTTTGTTTTGACTTGTGTTAGCTACTGTGTGCAGGGAGAGAAAAGCCACTTTCATCATTGTGCGGTGTGGCCTGCCAAACACAGTGGGTGATGAGAGCCACATAAATTACGCTGTGTGAGTGGGCGGTCCAGGGAAATCCTGGTTACCACAAACACTTCGGGTGGTCAGGATCACATAAATTGCGCTGTGGCAGTGGGAGGTCCAGGGAAGTGTAACGCTTAGCCTAGTTACCACAAACACTTCGGGTGGTCAGGATCACATAAATTGCGCTGTGCGAGTGGGCGGTCCAGGGAAGTATAACACTTAGCCTGGTTACCACAAACACTTTGGGTGGTCAGGATCACATAAATTGCGCTGTGGGAGTGGGAGGTGTGCTCTCAGTCTGACCGCCACTTGATGCGCTTCGGGTGATCGATAAGTATCACATAAATTACGCTGTGCTGGGAAAGTGGTGGAATCAGGCCTCTCGGTAGGATCCCACCGAGTGCTCCAGGGGGTAAACAGGTACCCGGACGCGGGATATATACCAGTGACTAGTCACGATGGGCAGTAGTCAGTCCATGAAGAGAGAGGGGGAACCAGCCCTCTTCAGGGTAAGGACAGCTGCACAACTGATGAAGGTGAGTTTGGGGGGGAAGTCTACAGAACCCCTCAAAAGGTGGAATAAATGGTCGAAGGGTACCAGATGGGAAATTCCCCGGGAAGGTACATTTGACGCATGGAGGTGGGAAAAATTCATCTCTGAATTTGGACCATGGATGCAGGCGTCAGAACTAGAGATCGCACAGCTATGGCTTCACAGGTCAATCTGATTAGGGAAGCAGGGCATACATAAACTGGTGTCTGTCCGGAAGAACCAGGTGATGTATACCTGGCCTCCAGAGGGAATAAAACAGGAGGATCCGGTGTCAGAGGTGGAGGAAGCTCTTTCAGGGCTGACTCTACTAAGGCAGGCAGGATCAGGGTCTGCTGGGGTTCCCGAACAACCAACAGTGGCTGAGATAAGTATAACTGCACCTGTCTCTTCTGTTAGTGACATCACTCTTGATGTACCTTCCGTGTCTTCTGTATCTATGCCTCAGCCTCTACCTCTACCTCTCCCTTCTCCCTGCTTCACCCCAGCTCCTTCTGTTTCCAACTATGAAGCCTACTCAACAACCGATTTGCAGACTATCTGTGAATCAAGGAGAATAGACACCCGGTTAAGAAACAGGGCGGATTGCATCGAAGCGCTACGAACCACTGATCAGACCCCTGCCCCCCAGCTATACCCTGATCTGAGGGACCTCAAACCTGAAGGTGCAGTAAGCGAGGTGGTTAATCTAAGCCCACCGATGAAGCTGGGTCAGCCCTTGCACTCTTCCCGGACCGAGGCCTATCCAGTCAGAGTGCAGAAATTTGAAGGTCCTCCCAATGCACAGGGGGAACGGACTTTAGGGGAACGGGTAGTTTGGCATGTCCCCTTCACCCCGGCAGAGATCCGCACTATTCTGGCTGAGCTCCCGGACTATCGAGTCAATCCGAGAGGATTTGCTCGAATGTTTGGACAAAACCAGTTCAGCTATGGTATGAGCGGGTCAGATTGTGCGCAGATCCTGCGGGCGAAGGTGGGCATGGAAGTGGCCAGTACAGTGATTGCAGGGTGCTCTATAACCACGCATGAGAAGATGACTTCAGGGGGCAAAGAGTTCTGTACACAGCTAAAGGCAAAGCTTCCAGAAATGTATGGTGCTACCTCTACTACGGACATGATGAAGCTCACCCAGGGTCCTAATGAGGAAAGCGCCTGCTTCTGGCGCCGTCTCAAGCAGACGGCACTGGATGCAGATCTGGAAGTTGGACCTGATGCTCCAACTGAAGGGGTAAAGGTGACCGCGACGCACATTCTGTTGCGGGCCAAATTTTTGGAAGGCATCAATATTAAAATTCGGGAAAGGCTGGTTCTGGCCCGACCCGAATATAATGAGATGTCTATCCCTGCTATCCTTTCCACTCTTGCGGCAATAGAGAGGGAAATGGATAGAAGAAAACAAGACAAGGCCAAAGTTCTTATGTCCCAGACCCCACACGAAAAACCAAGGGATCTGGGTCACAGGAAGGATAGGCCCCCACCCAGGTGCTTCCAGTGCCACCAAACGGGGCACATGAGGAGGAGCTGTCCCCAATTACCTAAAGGTCGGTGGCAGTTCATTCCTGATGAGTCCTCCGCCCCTATGACCACCATGGCAAGTAACTCCTATGAATCCTCATAGGAAGTTGACAAATCGGTGTCGGCCCAGATCCATCTTTTTCTAGAGGAATTAAAATATCCCCTCCCTTGCCTCACTGACACCGGTGCAGCAAGAACGGTCCTGCGAAAACAGGACATCCAAGGCAAGGTACCCCTCTCAGGGGAAAGCCCTCCTAACCCCTACTAACCTCACTATCAAACGATGCACTAGTCTTAACCCAGCTTCTCTTCTTCCTGTGTTGGAAGATGAGAAGGGGGGGGAGGACAGCAATGACAGTGCTGAATTTTGCAACACGACTAACAATACTAACACCTCTTCTGCTAACATGTCTTCTTTGTCCACTACTAATCTCTCTTCCAAAGGACACGACTGCATTTCTTTGGTGGAACTGGAGTCAGCGGCGACACACCCCATATCACCCCGAGAGTAGCGGTAAGGTTGAACGTCTTCCGATACCCAAAAACCTTGGCCTGAGTGTCTCCCCATTGCCCCCTATTCCATCCGGAATGCCCCTCGGCAACCACATGGGCTGTCACCCTACGAGGTGTTGTTTGGGGGACTTCCCAAAACAGGGTTGTACTTTCCTCAACAGTTGTCGTCTTTGCATTCACAGCTTACAGGTTATGTGCAATCTCTGCAACGGGAGCTGCAGAAGATACACCATCGGGTTCGCGAATCGCTCCCCGATCCAAATGCAATAACAGGTGTTCTTTCTATTGAGCCAGGTGATTGGGTCGTCCTAAAGAAACATCAAAGAACTGGACTCGAGCCACGGTTCACCGGACCATACCAAGTCCAGCTGACGACACCTACCTCACTCAAACTCGAGGGACGAGACAACTGGGTGCACGCAAGCCACTACAAGAAGCTTTTTCAGCTACACCAGAGAATGAGGGGTGTCATTTTCCTTTTTCTTTTTGTTTGTATGTCATACATGTGTGTGAACGGAGGAAAAGACGGCAGATACCCCAACCTTTTATTTAAAATGCACCTGCGTTTAGCCAGAACCGCCAACAAAACCAACTGTTGGGTATGCTCTAAGCCCCCACCCAGTCATCACATGTCCGCAATGGCCGCTGTTCATGCCCTATATGACATCCGCGTCGGCATGAAAAAGCAAGGGACCCCTGGTCAGCCCCCACGTAGACATTTGTCGGTAGAACTTAATGACACATTTTTAGCAGGTAACATCAGTTTCAGCACCAATATTAGCTCTAGCTCCTGTAGGACCCTCGTCAGTCCATTATGGGTAACTGGACAGCTAGGCAGCCCTCAGGTGTGCTTTAACATCAGCTTTGGCACAGGTAACAAGTTTGTTGGGATTACCACCTGCGAGGGAGGTATAACTGTCAATCTGACTAACCAGACTTCCTTTCTGAGTAACCACACTGACCGACCAGACCACGTGTGTTGGAAGGATGGATGTGATGTGCAGACTGAGGGAGCAATCCCCCAGTCTGTGCAACTGTTGCTCAGTGCCAGAGGCCGAACGAGGAACTCCTCCTGCTCTGCTCTGACAGGTCCATACTATTTTCTGTGTGGTTCGGCAGCCTATAGAACATTCCCCCAGAACGCGAAAGGTTCGTGTGCCCTCATAAAGCTAGTCCCCGCATCCTATGTAGTGATGGACCATGAAGAGTTGATGGTCCACAAGAAGGTAAGGATGGCAGGGAGAGTTCGCAGGGAACTGTTCTCTGAGGGCGACCAGGCATGGGCTTGGTTCCCCTCATGGACAGGATGGGGAATAGAACTTATGAAGCGCCTGAACAATTTTTCTGTCATCGTGGATAGTATGTTTAACGAGACCGTAGAGGCTGTCAGAGAAATTGCCCAAGAACAACGGCAGATGGGAATTTTAGTGCTTCAGGAGAAGATGGCCCTTGATTATCTTTTAGCCGCCAAAGGGGGGTTCTGTGAGTTCATCGGAGAGGATTGTTGTACTTGGATAGAAGACACCGATGACAAGGTCCAGGCCCATATGGACAAAGTTAGTGAACTACAGGGAAAAGCTAGAGCTATAGCTAGTGAGGGTTGGAATCCGTTCAAGGGTTTGGGAGGATTGGGAGATTTCCTGTTCTCCATCGGATCTTGGTTGAAGGAAGTGGGAGTGTATATCCTGATGCTTCTCTTTTTCATCTGCCTTTTATATGCCGCGGTGAGATGTTCCTGTTGCCTCATCGACCGTGTAAGCCAAGCTCGGGCAGACGACCACATCTCCATGCCCGCTCCGGGGATCCCACTCCAACCACTGATCGGGGGAAGACCTCACCAACCAACCACCTTCTCTACAGATTACGTCCTGGCTTCCCTCTAATTTATCTCTCTGAAGACCACATTCTCCAAGACCTTCAAGCAAGCTTCAAGCCTCATCATGGTTTGTGTCTGCGATTTGGAAAACTGTCTGGGTCGAGACCAGCCTTGTGTGGCCCCGTCTGCAGGGGCAATTTGAGAATCTATTGCTGGATCTCCCCAGACCACCGTGGGATCACAAGCTTTATTCATACCACAAGTCTGTTTGTGGTTTTTGCAAGAGCCTTCCTGTAGTGAAGGTTCCAACGCTCTTGAGGATCATCGCTTCAATCAAGCCTGTTTGGACGAGTCTGCGTCGGGTCTTGTTGTTTCAGGTACCCCGTGGAGCTTTATTCTCAGGGACAACTACAGGAACTCTTTGAAGTTTGAGACTACACCCATCAAGCTGAAGAAGATCAAGAAGGGACACGAGGAGAATATGATAAAACAGGAGGGAATGTCATGGAAATTTTGTATTATTGGTCGAACTTTAAATGTGTCATATATTCGTGTTATTCATATGTCTCTCGTGTGGCTTAATTAAAGCTCTGAAGGCTGCAATTGGGCCATGCGCATGTACAATGTATGTATTACAGTACTCAGCTTGGTAATGGATGAGATGGCAGATCTGCGCTTATAGACCGGCGTGTATACCACCACGGCATTCCATGCGAATGCTGCTGTCAGTAGACCGTGGGCCTGTATCCGCATATCAGCAGCATGGTACCACGTGGGCTTCATAACGCAATGCGCAAGCGGTGTGAACTCCACGTGTAGGCGTATGCATATCTTACAACCCATTACTAATCTGAACTGTATCTCGGATGGATGTGTTTTAATAAAGATCGTATCGGGCCCATCCAGGTACAGACTGGTATTTTTAGGGAGTGCTTGTGCAGAGAATTTTGCATACCAATAGAAGCTAGTAGGACAGGAAATATGACCTCAGATGGCTCATAGGGGGGAAGGGGAGGAAGTCTGCTGACCTCAGAAGACTCATGGGGGAGGACCAGTGATAGATAATAGCAAAGGCTATGCTCCAATTGGAATGTACATCCTCTGTATAGGCAATCCCCATTGCATTGTTCGGTGGGAGGGATTGACTTTATTCATGTGGGGGGCATGTGTGTATTTTTAATAAAACAGAGAGCTGGGTCTAAAATCAGCCCTTATGTGGATTGCAACCAGCCTTAGAGTGTCGTGTGATCATTCTAGGGTAACGGAGCTCCAATTCTCCCACAATTCAACAGAACCAAAGTATTTGGATGGGCAGGAATCGTGTAGTTTAGCTGCAGTCGTGGTAAGCGAGATTCGCACAGCTTTATGGGGGATTTCTGCGCATCCAACTGCGAGTACTCACAGTAAGGAGAAATTCGTTAAAGCGAATTTCCAAGACACAGTGATCGGTGTGTACAGGAGAGGAGTGTAGAAGTATGACAGTGATCGGTATGTACAGGAGAGGAGAACGAAGGTATGACAGTATTCGGTATGTACAGGAGAGGAGTGTGGAGGTATGACAGTGATGGGTATGTACAGGAGAGGAGTGTGGAGGTATGACAGTGATGGGTATGTACAGGAGAGGAGTGTAGAGGTATGACAGTGATCGGTATGTACAGGAGAGGAGTACGGAGGTATGACAGTGATCAATATGTACAGGAGAGGAGTGTGGAGGTATGACAGTGATAGGTATGTACAGGAGAGGAGTGTAGAGGTATCACAGTGATGGGTATGTACAGGAGAGGAGTACGGAGGTATGACAGTGATCGGTATGTATAGGAGAGGAGTACGGAGGTATGACAGTGATCGGTAAGGACAGGAGAGGAGTGTGGAGGTATGACAGTGATCGGTGTGTACAGGAGAGGAGTGTGGAGGTATGACAGTGATCGGTATGTACAGGAGAGGAGTGTGGAGGAATGACAGTGATCGGTATGTACAGGAGAGGAGTACGGAAGTATGACAGTGATCAGTGTGTACAGGAGAGGAGTGTGGAGGTATGACAGTGATTGGTGTGTACAAGAGAGGAGTACGGAGGTAAGACAGTGATCGGTATGTACAGGAGAGGATGGTAGAAGTATCACAGTGAATGGTATGTACAGGAGAGGAGTACGGAGGTATGACAGTGATGGGTATGTATAGGAGAGGAGTACGGAGGTATGACAGTGATCGGTATGTGCAGGAGAGGAGTGTGGAGGTATGACAGTGATCAGTGTGTACAGGAGAGGAGTGTGGAGGAATTACAGTGATCGGTATGTACAGGAGAGGAGGGTGGAGGTATGACAGTGATTGGTGTGTACAGGAGAGGAGTACGGAGGTATGACAGTGATCGGTATGTATAGGAGAGGAGTACGGAGGTATGACAGTGATCGGTAAGGACAGGAGAGGAGTGTGGAGGTATGACAGTGATCGGTGTGTACAGGAGAGGAGTGTGGAGGTATGACAGTGATCGGTATGTACAGGAGAGGAGTGTGGAGGAATGACAGTGATCGGTATGTACAGGAGAGGAGTACGGAAGTATGACAGTGATCAGTGTGTACAGGAGAGGAGTGTGGAGGTATGACAGTGATCGGTGTGTACAAGAGAGGAGTACGGAGGTAAGACAGTGATCGGTATGTACAGGAGAGGATGGTAGAAGTATCACAGTGAATGGTATGTACAGGAGAGGAGTACGGAGGTATGACAGTTATGGGTATGTATAGGAGAGAAGTACGGAGGTATGACAGTGATCGGTATGTACAGGAGAGGAGTGTGGAGGTATGCCAGTGATCAGTGTGTACAGGAGAGGAGTGTGGAGGAATTACAGTGATCGGTATGTACAGGAGAGGAGTGTGGAGGTATGACAGTGATCGGTTTGTACAGGAGAGGTGTATGGAGGTTTGACAGTGATCGGTATGCACAGGAGAGGAGTGTGGGGGGGTATGACAGTGATTGGTATGTACAGGAGAGGAGTGCGGAGGTATGACGGTGATCGGTATGTACAGGAGAGGAGTGTGGATCTATGACGGTGATCGGTATGTACAGGAGAGGAGTACGGAGGTTTGACAGTGATCGGTATGCACAGGAGAGGAGTGTGGGGGGGTATGACAGTGATTGGTATGTACAGGAGAGGAGTGTGGGGGTATGACAGTGATGGGTACGAAAAGGAGAGGAGTGTGGAGGTATGACATTGATCTGTATGTACAGGAGAGGAGTGTGGAGGTACAGTATGACGGTGATTGGTATGTACAGGAGAGGAGTGCGGAGGTATGACGGTGATCGGTATATACAGGAGAGGAGAACGGAGGTTTGACAGTGATTGGTATGCACAGGAGAGGAGTGTGGGGGGGTATAACAGTGATCGGTATGTACAGGAGAGGAGTGTTGGGGTATGACAGTGATGGGTATGTACAGCAGAGGAGTGTGGAGGTATGACAGTGATCGGTATGTAAAGGAGAGGAGTGTGGAGGTATGACAGTGATCGGTATGTACAGGAGAGGAGTGTGGAGGTATGACAGTGATCGGTATATACAGGAGAGGAGTACGGAGGTATGACAGTGATGGGTATGTACAGGAGAGGAATGTGGAGGTATGACAGTGATGGGTATGTACAGGAGAGGAGTGTGGGAGGTATGACAGTGATGGGTATGTACAGGAGAGGAGTGTGGAGATATGAGAGTGATCGGTATGTATAGGAGAGGAGAACGGAGGTATGACAGTGATTGGTATGTACAGGAGAGGAGTGTGGAGGTATGACAGTGATCGGTATGTAAAGGAGAGGAGTTAGGAGGTATGACAGTGATGGGTATGTACAGGAGAGGAGTGTGGAGGTATGACAGTGATGGGTATGTAAAGGAGAGGAGTGTGGAGGTATGACAGTGATAGGTATGTACAGGAGAGGCGTGTGGAGGTATGACAGTGATGGGTATGTACAGGAGAGGAGTGTGGAGGTATGACAGTGATCTATATGTACAGCAGAGGAGTATGGGGGGTATGACAGTGATCGGTATGTACAGGAGAGGAGTGTGGGAGGTATGACAGTGATGGGTATGTACAGGAGAGGAGTGTGGGGGGTATGACAGTGATCGGTATGTACAGAAGAGGAGTGTGAAGGTATGACAGTGAACAATATGTACAGGAAAGGAGTGTGGGGGGTATGATAGTGATCGGTAAGTACAGGAGAGGAGTGTAGAGGTATGACAGTGATCGGTATGTAAAGGAGAGGAGTGTGGAGGTATGACAGTGATCGGTGTGTACAGGAGAGGAGTGTAGAAGTATGACAGTGATCGGTATGTACAGGAGAGGAGAACGAAGGTATGACAGTAATCGGTATGTACAGGAGAGGAGTGTGGAGGTATGACAGAGATCGGTGTGTACAGGAGAGGAGTGTAGAGGTATGACAGTGATCGGTATGTACAGGAGAGGAGTACGGAGGTATGACAGTGATCGGTATGTACAGGAGAGGAGTGTGGAGGTATGACAGTGATAGGTATGTACAGGAGAGGAGTGTAGAGGTATCACAGTGATGGGTATGTACAGGAGAGGAGTACGGAGGTATGGCAGTGATCGGTATGTATAGGAGAGGAGTACGGAGGTATGACAGTGATCGGTATGTACAGGAGAGGAGTGTGGAGGTATGACAGTGATCGGTGTGTACAGGAGAGGAGTGTGGAGGTATGACAGTGATCGGTATGTACAGGAAAGGAGTGTGGAGGTATGACAGTGATCGGTATGTACAGGAGAGGAGTACGGAAGTATGACTGTGATCAGTGTGTACAGGAGAGGAGTGTGGAGGTATGACAGTGATCGGTGTGTACAAGAGAGGAGTACGGAGGTAAGACAGTGATCGGTATGTACAGGAGAGGAGTGTGGAGGTATGACAGTGATGGGTATGTACAGGAGAGGAGTGTGGGGGGTATGACAGTGATCGGTATGTACAGGAGAGGAGTGTGAAGGTATGACAGTGACTAATATGTACAGGAAAGGAGTGTGGGGGGTATGACAGTGATCGGTAGGTACAGGAGAGGAGTGTAGAGGTATGACAGTGATCGGTATGTACAGGAGAGGAGTACGGAGGTATGACAGTGACCGGTATGTAAAAGAGAGGAGTGTGGGGGGTATGATAGTGATTGGTATGTACAGGGGAGGAGTGCGGAGGTATGACAGTGGTTGGTATGTACAGGAGAGGAGTGTGGGGGGTATGACAGTGATGGGTATGTACAGGAGAGGAGTATGGGAGGTATGACAGTGATCGGTAAGTACAGGAGAGGAGTGTAGAGGTATGACAGTGATCGGTATGTACAGGAGAGGAGTGTGGAGGTATGACAGTGATCGGTATGTACAAGAGAGGAGTGCAGAGGTATGACAGTGATGGGTATGTACAGGAGAGGAGTGCGGAGGTATGAAATTGATGGGTATGTACAGGAGAGGAGTGTGGGGGGTATGACAGTGATCGGTATGTACAGGAGAGGAGTGTGGGGGGGCATGACAGTGCTCGGTATGTACAGGAGAGGAGTGCGGAGGTATGACAGTGATCGGTATGTACAGGAGAGGAGTACGGAGGTATGACAGTAATCAGTATGTACAGGAGAGGAGTGCGGAGGTATGACAGTAATGGGTATGTAAAGGAGAGGAGTGTGGGGGATATGACAGTGATCGGTATGTACAGGAGAGGAGTATGGAGGTATGACAGTGATCGGTGTGTACAGGAAAGGAGTGTGGGAGGTATGACAGTGAATGATATGTACAGGAGAGGAGTGTGGAGGTATGACAGTGATCGGTATGTACAGCTGAGGAGTGTGGAGGTGTGACAGTGATCGGTATGTACAGGAGAGAAGTGTGGGGGGTTTGACAGTGATCGATATGTACAGGAGAGGAGTGTGGGGGGTATGACAGTGATCGGTATGTACATAAGAGGAGTGTGGGGGAATGACAGTGATGGGTACGAAAAGGAGAGGAGTGCGGAGGTATGTCGGTGATCGGTATGTACAGGAGAGGAGTGTGGATCTATGACAGTGATGGGTATGTACAGGAGAGGAGTGTGGGGGTATGACAGTGATGGGTACGTACAGAAGAGGAGTGTTGGGGTATGACAGTGATGGGTACGAAAAGGATAGGAGTGTGGAGGTATGACAGTGATCTGTATGTACAGGAGAGGAGTGTGGAGGTATGACGGTGATCGGTATGTTTAATTAGAGGAGTGCGGAGGTATGACGGTGATCGGTATGTACAGGAGAGGAGTACGGAGGTTTGACAGTGATCGGTATGCACAGGAGAGTAGTGTGGGAGGTATAACAGTGATTGGTATGTACAGGAGAGGAGTGTGGAGGTATGACAGTGATGGGTATGTACAGGAGAGGAGTACGGAGGTATGACAGTGATCGGTATGTACAGGAGAGGATTGTAGAGGTATGACAGTGATCGGTATGTACAGGAGAGGAGTGTGGAGGTATGACAGTGATGGGTATGTACATGAGAGGAGTACGGAGGTATGATAGTGATGGGTATGTAAAGGAGAGGAGTACGGAGGTATGACAGTGATCGGTATGTACAGGAGAGGATTGTGGAGGTATGACAGTGATCGGTATGTACAGGAGAGGAGTACGGAGGTATGATAGTGATCGGTATGTACAGGAGAGGAGTGTGGGAGGTATGACAGTGATCGGCATGTACAGAAGAGGAGTGTGGGAGGTATGACAGTGATCGGTATGTACAGGAGAGGAGTGTGGAGAAATGAGAGTGATCGGTATGTACAGGAGAGGAGTACGGAGGTATGACAGTGATTGGTATGTACAGGAGAGGAGTGTGGCGGGTATGACAGTGATCGGTATGTACAGGAGAGGAGTTTGGAGGTATGACAGTGATCGGTATGTACAGGAGAGGAGTGTGGAGGTATGACAGTGATAGGTATGTACAGGAGAGGAGTGTGGAGGTATGACAGTGATAGGTATGTACAGGAGAGGAGTACGGAGGTATGACAGTGATGGGTATGTACAGGAGAGGAGTGTGGAGGTATGACGGTGATCGGTATGTAGAGTAGAAGAGTATGGGAGGTATGACAGTGATCGGTATGTACAGGAGAGGAGTGTGGAGGTATGACAGTGATTGGTATGTACAGGAGAGGAGTACGGAGGTATGACAGTGATCGGTATGTACAGGAGAGTAGTGTGGAGGTATGAGAGTGATAGGTATGTGCAGGAGAGGAGTGTGGAGGTATGACAGTGATAGGTATGTACAGGAGAGGAGTACGGAGGTATGACAGTGATGGGTATGTACAGGAGAGGAGTGTGGAGGTATGACGGTGATCGGTATGTACAGCAGAGGAGTATGGGAGGTATGACAGTGATCGGTATGTACAGGAGAGGAGTGTGGAGGTATGACAGTGATGGGTATGTAGAGGAGAGTAGTGTGGAGGTATGACAGTGATAGGTATGTACAGGAGAGGAGTGTGGAGGTATGACAGTGATGGGTATGTACAGGAGAGGAGTGTGGAGGTATGACGGTGATCGGTATGTACAGCAGAGGAGTATGGGGGGTATGACAGTGATCGGTATGTACAGGAGAGGAGTGTGGGAGGTATGACAGTGATGGGTATGTACAGGAAAGGAGTGTGGGGGGTATGACAGTGATCGGTATGTACAGGAGAGGAGTGTGAAGGTATGACAGTGAACAATATGTACAGGAGAGGAGTGTGGAGGTATGACAGTGATCGGTATGTACAGGAGAGGAGTGTAGAGGTATGACAGTGATCGGTATGTAAAGGAGTGGAGTGTGGAGGTATGACAGTGATCAGTGTGTACAGGAGAGGAGTGTGGAGGTATGACAGTGATCGGTATATACAGGAGAGGAGTGTGGGGGGTATGACAGTGATGGGTATGTACAGGAGAGGAGTGTGGAGGTATGACAGTGATCTGTATGTACAGGAGAGGAGTGTGGAGGTATGACAGTGATGAGTATGTACAGGAGAGGAGTGTGGAGGTATGACAGTGATCGGTATGTACAGGAGAGGAGTACGGAGGTATGACAGTGATCGGTATGTACAGGACAGGAGTACGGAGGTATGACAGTGATCGGTATGTACAGGAGAGGAGTACGGAGGTATGACAATGATCGGTATGTACAGGAGAGGAGTGTGGGGGGTATGACAGTGATCGGTATGTACAGGAGAGGAATGTGGAGGTATGACAGTGATCTGTATGTACAGGAGAGGAGTGTGGAGGTATGACAGTGATGAGTATGTACAGGAGAGGAGTGTGGAGGTATGACAGTGATCGGTATGTACAGGAGAGGAGTACGGAGGTATGACAGTGATCGGTATGTACAGGACAGGAGTACGGAGGTATGACAGTGATCGGTATGTACAGGAGAGGAGTACGGAGGTATGACAATGATCGGTATGTACAGGAGAGGAGTGTGGGGGGTATGACAGTGATCGGTATGTACAGGAGAGGAATGTGGAGGTATGACAGTGATCGGTGTGTACAGGAGAGGAATGTGGAGGTATGACAGTGATGGGTATGTACAGGAGAGGAGTGTGGAGGTATGACAGTGATAGGTATGTACAGGAGAGGAGTACGGAGGTATGACAGTGATCTGTATGTACAGGAGAGGAGTGTGGAGGTATGACAGTGATGAGTATGTACAGGAGAGGAGTGTGGAGGTATGACAGTGATCGGTATGTACAGGAGAGGAGTACGGAGGTATGACAGTGATCGGTATGTACAGGAGAGGAGTGTGGAGGTATGACAGTGATCGGTGTGAACAGGAGAGGAGTGTGGAGGGTATGACAGTGATCGATATGTACAGGAGAGGAGTGTGGAGGTATGACAGTGATCGGTATGTACAGGAGAGGAGTGTGGGGGGTATGACAGTGATTGGTATGTACAGGAGAGGAGTGCGGAGGTATGACAGTGATTGGTATGTACAGGAGAGGAGTGTGGGGAGTATGACAGTGATGGGTATGTACAGGAGAGGAGTATGGGAGGTATGACAGTGATCGGTATGTACAGGAGAGGAGTGAGGAGGTATGACAGTGATCGGTGTGTATAGGAGAGGAGTGTGGAGGTATGACAGTGATTGGTATGTACAGGAGAGGAGTGTGGGGGGTATGACAGTGATTGGTATGTACAGGAGAGGAGAGCGGAGGTATGACAGTGATCGGTATGTACAGGAGAGGAGTGTGGGGGGTATGACAGTGATCGGTATGTACAGGAGAGGAGTGCGGAGGTATGACAGTGATGGGTATGTACAGGAGAGGAGTACGGAGGTATGACAGTGATCGGTATGTACAGGAGAGGAGTGTGGAGGTATGACAGTGATCGGTGTGTACAGGAGAGGAGTGTGGAGGTATGACAGTGATCGGTATGTACAGGAGAGGAGTGTGGAGGTATGACAGTGATCTTTATGTACAGGAGAGGAGTACGGAAGTATGACTGTGATCAGTGTGTACAGGAGAGGAGTGTGGAGGTATGACAGTGATCGGTGTGTACAAGAGAGGAGTACGGAGGTAAGACAGTGATCGGTATGTACAGGAGAGGAGTGTGGAGGTATGACAGTGATGGGTATGTACAGGAGAGGAGTGTGGGGGGTATGACAGTGATCGGTATGTACAGGAGAGAAGTGTGAAGGTATGACAGTGACTAATATGTACAGGAAAGGAGTGTGGGGGGTATGACAGTGATCGGTAGGTACAGGAGAGGAGTGTAGAGGTATGACAGTGATCGGTATGTACAGGAGAGGAGTGTGGAGGTATGACAGTGATCGGTGTGTACAGGAGAGGAGTGTAGAGGTATGACAGTGATCGGTATGTACAGGAGAGGAGTACGGAGGTATGACAGTGACCGGTATGTAAAAGAGAGGAGTGTGGGGGGTATGACAGTGATTGGTATGTACAGGAGAGGAGTGCGGAGGTATGACAGTGATTGGTATGTACAGGAGAGGAGTGTGGGGGGTATGACAGTGATGGGTATGTACAGGAGAGGAGTATGGGAGGTATGACAGTGATCGGTATGTACAGGAGAGGAGTGTGGAGGTATGACAGTGATCGGTATGTACAGGAGAGGAGTGTGGAGGTATGACAGTGATCGGTATGTACAAGAGAGGAGTGCAGAGGTATGACAGTGATGGGTATGTACAGGAGAGGAGTGCGGAGGTATGAAATTGATGGGTATGTACAGGAGAGGAGTGTGGGGGGTATGACAGTGATCGGTATGTACAGGAGAGGAGTGTGGGGGGGCATGACAGTGATCGGTATGTACAGGAGAGGAGTACGGAGGTATGACAGTGATCGGTATGTACAGGAGAGGAGTGCGGAGGTATGACAGTAATGGGTATGTAAAGGAGAGGAGTGTGGGGGATATGACCGTGATGGATATGTAAAGGAGAGGAGTGTGGAGGTATGACAGTGATCGGTATGTACAGGAGAGGAGTGTGGGAGGTATGACAGTGATGGGTAGGTACAGGAGAGGAGTGTGGGGGGTATGACAGTGATCGGTATGTACAGGAGAGGAGTGTGAAGGTAAGACAGTGAACAATATGTACAGGAAAGGAGTGTGGGGGGTATGACAGTGATCAGTATGTACAGGAGAGGAGTGTGGAGGTATGAGAGTGATCGGTGTGTACAGGAGAGGAGTGTAGAGGTATGAAAGTGATCGGTATGTACAGGAGAGGAGTATGGAGGTATGACAGTGATCGGTGTGTACAGGAAAGGAGTGTGGGAGGTATGACAGTGAATGATATGTACAGGAGAGGAGTGTGGAGGTATGACAGTGATCGGTATGTACAGCTGAGGAGTGTGGAGGTATGACAGTGATTGGTATGTACAGGAGAGAAGTGTGGGGGGTTTGACAGTGATCGATATGTACAGGAGAGGAGTGTGGGGGGTATGACAGTGATCGGTATGTACATAAGAGGAGTGTGGGGGAATGACAGTGATGGGTACGAAAAGGAGAGGAGTGCGGAGGTATGTCGGTGATCGGTATGTACAGGAGAGGAGTGTGGATCTATGACGGTGATCGGTATGTACAGGAGAGGAGTACGGAGGTTTGACAGTGATCGGTATTCACAGGAGAGGAGTGTGGGGGGGTATGACAGTGATGGGTATGTACAGGAGAGGAGTGTGGGGGTATGACAGTGATGGGTACGTACAGAAGAGGAGTGTTGGGGTATGACAGTGATGGGTACGAAAAGGATAGGAGTGTGGAGGTATGACAGTGATCTGTATGTACAGGAGAGGAGTGTGGAGGTATGACGGTGATCGGTATGTTTAATTAGAGGAGTGCGGAGGTATGATGGTGATCGGTATGTACAGGAGAGGAGTACGGAGGTTTGACAGTGATCGGTATGCACAGGAGAGTAGTGTGGGAGGTATAACAGTGATTGGTATGTACAGGAGAGGAGTGTGGAGGTATGACAGTGATGGGTATGTACAGGAGAGGAGTACGGAGGTATGACAGTGATGGGTATGTACAGGAGAGGAGTACGGAGGTATGATAGTGATGGGTATGTAAAGGAGAGGAGTACGGAGGTATGACAGTGATCGGTATGTACAGGAGAGGATTGTGGAGGTATGACAGTGATCGGTATGTACAGGAGAGGAGTGTGGAGGTATGACAGTGATGGGTATGTACAGGAGAGGAGTACGGAGGTATGACAGTGATGGGTATGTACAGGAGAGGAGTACGGAGGTATGATAGTGATGGGTATGTAAAGGAGAGGAGTACGGAGGTATGACAGTGATCGGTATGTACAGGAGAGGATTGTGGAGGTATGACAGTGATCGGTATGTACAGGAGAGGAGTGTGGAGGTATGACAGTGATGGGTATGTACAGGAGAGGAGTACGGAGGTATGATAGTGATGGGTATGTAAAGGAGAGGAGTACGGAGGAATGACAGTGATCGGTATGTACAGGAGAGGATTGTGGAGGTATGACAGTGATCGGTATGTACAGGAGAGGAGTACGGAGGTATGATAGTGATCGGTATGTACAGGAGAGGAGTGTGGGAGGTATGACAGTGATCGGCATGTACAGGAGAGGAGTGTGGGAGGTATGACAGTGATCGGTATGTACAGGAGAGGAGTGTGGAGATATGAGAGTGATCTGTATGTACAGGAGAGGAGTACGGAGGTATGACAGTGATTGGTATGTACAGGAGAGGAGTGTGGCGGGTATGACAGTGATCGGTATGTACAGGAGAGGAGTTTGGAGGTATGACAGTGATCGGTATGTACAGGAGAGGAGTGTGCAGGTATGACAGTGATGGGTATGTACAGGAGAGTAGTGTGGAGGTATGACAGTGATAGGTATGTACAGGAGAGGAGTGTGGAGGTATGACAGTGATAGGTATGTACAGGAGAGGAGTACGGAGGTATAACAGTGATGGGTATGTACAGGAGAGGAGTGTGGAGGTATGACGGTGATCGGTATGTACAGCAGAGGAGTATGGGAGGTATGACAGTGATCGGTATGTACAGGAGAGGAGTGTGGAGGTATGACAGTGATGGGTATGTACAGGAGAGTAGTGTGGAGGTATGAGAGTGATAGGTACGTACAGGAGAGGAGTGTGGAGGTATGACAGTGATGGGTATGTACAGGAGAGTAGTGTGGAGGTATGACAGTGATAGGTATGTAAAGGAGAGGAGTGTGGAGGTATGACGGTGATCGGTATGTACAGCAGAGGAGTATGGGGGGTATGACAGTGATCGGTATGTACAGGAGAGGAGTGTGGGAGGTATGACAGTGATGGGTATGTACAGGAATGGAGTGTGGGGGGTATGACAGTGATCGGTATGTACAGGAGAGGAGTGTGAAGGTATGACAGTGAACAATATGTACAGGAAAGAAGTGTGGGGGGTATGACAGTGATCGGTATGTACAGGAGAGGAGTGTAGAGGTATGACAGTGATCGGTATGTAAAGGAGTGGAGTGTGGAGGTATGACAGTGATCGGTGTGTACAGGAGAGGAGTGTGGAGGTAAGACAGTGATAGGTATGTACAGGAGAGGAGTATGGGGGGTATGACAGTGATCGGTATGTACAGGAGAGGAGTGTGGAGGTATGACAGTGATGGGTATGTACAGGAGAGTAGTGTGGAGGTATGACAGTGATAGGTATGTACAGGAGAGGAGTGTGGAGGTATGACAGTGATGGGTATGTACAGGAGAGGAGTGTGGAAGTATGACGGTGATCGGTATGTACAGCAGAGGAGTATGGGGGGTATGACAGTGATCGGTATGTACAGGAGTGGAGTGTGGGAGGTATGACAGTGATGGGTATGTACAGAAAAGGAGTGTGGGGGGTATGACAGTGATCGGTATGTACAGGAGAGAAGTGTGAAGGTATGACAGTGATGGGTATGTACAGGAGAGTAGTGTGGAGGTATGACAGTGATAGGTATGTACAGGAGAGGAGTGTGGAGGTATGACAGTGATGGGTATGTACAGGAGAGGAGTGTGGAGGTATGACGGTGATCGGTATGTACAGCAGAGGAGTATGGGGGGTATGACAGTGATCGGTATGTACAGGAGAGGAGTGTGGGAGGTATGACAGTGATGGGTATGTACAGGAAAGGAGTGTGGGGGGTATGACAGTGATCGGTATGTACAGGAGAGGAGTGTGAAGGTATGACAGTGAACAATATGTACAGGAAAGGAGTGTGGGGGGTATGACAGTGATCGGTATGTACAGGAGAGGAGTGTAGAGGTATGACAGTGATCGGTATGTAAAGGAGTGGAGTGTGGAGGTATGACAGTGATCGGTGTGTACAGGAGAGGAGTGTGGAGGTAAGACAGTGATAGGTATGTACAGGAGAGGAGTGTAGAGGTATAACAGTGATCGGTATGTACAGGAGAGGAGTACGGAGGAATGACAGTGATGGGTATGTACAGGAGAGAAGTGTGGAGGGTATAACAGTGATCGGTATGTACAGGAGAGGAGTGTGGGGGGTATGACAGTGATGGGTATGTACAGGAGAGGAGTGCGTAGGTATGACAGTGATCGGTATGTACAGGAGAGGAGTGTAGAGGTATGACAGTGATCGGTATGTAAAGGAGTGGAGTGTGGAGGTATGACAGTGATCGGTGTGTACAGGAGAGGAGTGTGGAGGTAAGACAGTGATAGGTATGTACAGGAGAGGAGTGTGGAGGTATGACAGTGATCGGTATGTACAGGAGAGGTGTACGGAGGTATGACAGTGATGGGTATGTACAGGAGAGGAGTACGGAGGTATGACAGTGATGGGTATGTACAGGAGAAGAGTGTGGAGGTATGACAGTGATGGGTATGTACAGGAGAGGAGTACGGAGGGTATGACAGTGATGGGTATGTACAGGAGAGGAGTACGGAGGGTATGACAGTGATGGGTATGTACAGGAGAGGAGTACGGAGGGTATGACAGTGATGGGTATGTACAGGAGAGGAGTACGGAGGTATGACAGTGATGGGTATGTACAGGAGAGGAGTACGGAGGTATGACAGTGCTGGGTATGTACAGGAGAGGATTGTGGAAGTGTGACAGTGATGGGTATGTACAGGAGAGGAGTACAGAGGTATGACAGTGATGGGTATGTACAGGAGAGGAGTGCGGACGTATGACAGTGATGGGTATGTACAGGAGAGGAGTACGGAGGTATGACAGTGATGGGTATGTACAGGAGAGGAGTGTGGAGGTATGACGGTGATCGGTATGTACAGCAGAGGAGTATGGGAGGTATGACAGTGATCGGTATGTACAGGAGAGGAGTGTGGAGGTATGACAGTGATGGGTATGTACAGGAGAGTAGTGTGGAGGTATGACAGTGATAGGTATGTACAGGAGAGGAGTGTGGAGGTATGACAGTGATGGGTATGTACAGGAGAGGAGTGTGGAGGTATGACGGTGATCGGTATGTACAGCAGAGGAGTATGGGGGGTATGACAGTGATCGGTATGTACAGGAGAGGAGTGTGGGAGGTATGACAGTGATGGGTATGTACAGGAAAGGAGTGTGGGGGGTATGACAGTGATCGGTATGTACAGGAGAGGAGTGTGAAGGTATGACAGTGATGGGTATGTACAGGAGAGTAGTGTGGAGGTATGACAGTGATAGGTATGTACAGGAGAGGAGTGTGGAGGTATGACAGTGATGGGTATGTACAGGAGAGGAGTGTGGAGGTATGACGGTGATCGGTATGTACAGCAGAGGAGTATGGGGGGTATGACAGTGATGGGTATGTACAGGAGAGGAGTGTGGAGGTATGACAGTGATCGGTATGTACAGGAGAGGAGTGTGGGAGGTATGACAGTGATGGGTATGTACAGGAAAGGAGTGTGGGGGGTATGACAGTGATCGGTATGTACAGGAGAGGAGTGTGAAGGTATGACAGTGAACAATATGTACAGGAAAGGAGTGTGGGGGGTATGACAGTGATCGGTATGTACAGGAGAGGAGTGTAGAGGTATGACAGTGATCGGTATGTAAAGGAGTGGAGTGTGGAGGATATGACAGTGATCGGTGTGTACAGGAGAGGAGTGTGGAGGTAAGACAGTGATAGGTATGTACAGGAGAGGAGTGTAGAGGTATAACAGTGATGGGTATGTACAGGAGAGGAGTACGGAGGTATGACAGTGATCGGTATGTATAGGAGAGGAGTACGGAGGTATGACAGTGATCGGTATGTACAGGAGAGGAGTGTGGAGGTATGACAGTGATCGGTGTGTACAGGAGAGGAGTGTGGAGGTATGACAGTGATCGGTATGTACAGGAGAGGAGTACGGAAGTATGACAGTGATCAGTGTGTACAGGAGAGGAGTGTGGAGGTATCACAGTGAATGGTATGTACAGGAAAGGAGTACGGAGGTATGACAGTGATGGGTATGTATAGGAGAGGAGTGTGGAGGTATGACAGTGATCTTTGTGTACAGGAGACGAGTGTAGAGGTATGACAGTGATCGGTATGTACAGGAGAGGAGTACGGAGATATGACAGTGATCGGTATGTACAGGAGAGGAGTGTGGAGGTATGACAGTGATATGTATGTACAGGAGAGGAGTGTAGAGGTATCACAGTGATGGGTATGTACAGGAGAGGAGTACGGAGGTATGACAGTGATCGGTATGTACAGGAGAGGAGTGTGGGAGGTATGACAGTGATGGGTATGTACAGGAGAGGAGTGTGGAGGTATGACAGTGATCGGTATATACAGGAGAGGAGTGTGGGGGGTATGACAGTGATGGGTATGTACAGGAGAGGAGTGTGGAGGTATGACAGTGATCTGTATGTACAGGAGAGGAGTGTGGAGGTATGACAGTGATGAGTATGTACAGGAGAGGAGTGTGGAGGTATGACAGTGATCGGTATGTACAGGAGAGGAGTACGGAGGTATGACAGTGATCGGTATGTACAGGAGAGGAGTGTGGGGGGTATGACAGTGATGGGTATGTACAGGAGAGGAGTATGGGAGGTATGACAGTGATCGGTATGTACAGGAGAGGAGTGTGGGGGTATGACAGTGATCGGTATGTACAGGAGAGGAGTGCGGAGGTATGACAGTGATGGGTATGTACAGGAGAGGAGTGTGAAGGTATGACAGTGATAGGTATGTACAGGAGAGGTGTGTGGAGGTATGACAGTGATAGGTATGTACAGGAGAGGAGTACGGAGGTATGACAGTGATGGGTATGTACAGGAGAGGAGTGTGGAGGTATGACGGTGATCGGTATGTACAGCAGAGGAGTATGGGAGGTATGACAGTGATCGGTATGTACAGGAGAGGAGTGTGGAGGTATGACAGTGATGGGTATGTACAGGAGAGTAGTGTGGAGGTATGACAGTGATAGGTATGTACAGGAGAGGAGTGTGGAGGTATGACAGTGATGGGTATGTACAGGAGAGGAGTGTGGAGGTATGACTGTGATCGGTATGTACAGCAGAGGAGTATGGGGGGTATGACAGTGATCGGTATGTACAGGAGAGGAGTGTGGGAGGTATGACAGTGATGGGTATGTACAGGAAAGGAGTGTGGGGGGTATGACAGTGATCGGTATGTACAGGAGAGGAGTGTGAAGGTATGACAGTGAACAATATGTACAGGAAAGGAGTGTGGGGGGTATGACAGTGATCGGTATGTACAGGAGAGGAGTGTAGAGGTATGACAGTGATCGGAATGTAAAGGAGTGGAGTGTGGAGGTATGACAGTGATCGGTGTGTACAGGAGAGGAGTGTAGATGTATGACATTGATCGGTATGTACAGGAGAGGAGTACGGAGGAATGACAGTGATTGGTATGTACATGAGAGGAGTGTGGAGGTAAGACAGTGATAGGTATGTACAGGAGAGGAGTGTAGAGGTATAACAGTGATGGGTATGTACAGGAGAGGAGTACGGAGGTATGACAGTGATCGGTATGTATAGGAGAGGAGTACGGAGGTATGACAGTGATCGGTATGTACAGGAGAGGAGTGTGGAGGTATGACAGTCATCGGTGTGTACAGGAGAGGAGTGTGGAGGTATGACAGTGATCGGTAAGTACAGGAGAGGAGTACGGAAGTATGACAGTGATCAGTGTGTACAGGAGAGGAATGTGGAGGTATCACAGTGATGGGTATGTACAGGAAAGGAGTACGGAGGTATGACAGTGATGGGTATGTATAGGAGAGGAGTGTGGAGGTATGACAGTGATCTTTGTGTACAGGAGACGAGTGTAGAGGTATGACAGTGATCGGTATGTACAGGAGAGGAGTACGGAGGTATGATAGTGATCGGTATGTACAGGAGAGGAGTGTGGAGGTATGACAGTGATATGTATGTACAGGAGAGGAGTGTAGAGGTATCACAGTGATGGGTATGTACAGGAGAGGAGTACGGAGGTATGACAGTGATCGGTATGTACAGGAGAGGAGTGTGGGAGGTATGACAGTGATTGGTATGTACAGGAGAGGAGTGTGGAGGTATGACAGTGATCGATATATACAGGAGAGGAGTGTGGGGGGTATGACAGTGATGGGTATGTACAGGAGAGGAGTGTGGAGGTATGACAGTGATGAGTATGTACAGGAGAGGAGTGTGGGAGGTATGACAGTGATTGATATGTACAGGAGAGGAGTGTCGAGGTATGACAGTGATCGGTATGTATAGCTGAGGAGTGTGGAGGTATGACAGTGATCGGTATGTACAGGAGAGAAGTGTGGAGGTATGACAGTGATCGATATGTACAGGAGAAGAGTGTGGGGGGTATGACAGTGATCGGTATGTACAGGAGAGGAGTGTGGGGGTATGACAGTGATGGTTACGAAAAGGAGAGGAGTGTGGAGGTATAACAGTGATCTGTATGTACAGGAGAGGAGTGTGGAGGTACAGTATGACAGTGATCGTTATGTACAGGAGAGGAGTGTCGAGGTATGACAGTGATCGGTATGTATAGCTGAGGAGTGTGGAGGTATGACGGTGATCGGTATGTACAGGAGAGGAGTACGGAGGTTTGACAGTGATCGGTATGCACAGGAGAGGAGTGGGGGGGGGGAATAACAGTGATTGGTATGTACAGGAGAGGAGTGTGGGTGTATGACAGTGATGGGTATGTACAGGAGAGGATTGTGGAGGTATGACAGTGATCGGTATGTACAGGAGAGGAGTGTGGAGGTATGACAGTGATCGGTATGTACAGGAGAGGAGTACGGAGGTATGACAGTGATCGGTATGTACAGGAGAGGAGTGTGGAGGTATGACAGTGATGGGTATGTACAGGAGAGGAGTGTGGAGGTATGACAGTCATCAGTATGTACAGGAGAGGAGTGTGGGGGGTATGACAGTGATCGGTATGTACAGGAGAGGACTGTGGAGGTATGACAGTGATCGGTATGTACAGGAGAGGAGTGTGGATGTATGACAGTGATCGGTATGTACATTAGAAGAGTACGGAGGTATGACAGTGATCGGTATGTACAGGAGAGGAGTGTAGAGGTATAACAGTGATTGGTATGTACAGGAGAGGAGTGTGGGAGGTATGACAGTGATCGGTATGTACAGGAGAGGAGTGTGGAGGTATAACAGTGATTGGTATGTACAGGAGAGGAGTGTGAGAGGTATGACAGTGATTGGTATGTACAGGAGAGGAGTGTGGAGGTATGACAGTGATCGGTATGTACAGGAGAGGAGTACGGAGGTATGACAGTGATTGGTATGTACAGGAGAGGAGTGTGGCGGGTATGACAGTGATCGGCATGTACAGGAGAGGAGTTTGGAGGTATGACAGTGATCGGTATGTACAGGAGAGGAGTGTGGAGGTGTGACAGTGATGGGTATGTACAGGAGAGGAGTGTGGAGGTATGACAGTGATAGGTATGTACAGGAGAGGAGTGTGGAGGTATGACAGTGATGGTTATGTACAGGAGAGGAGTGTGGAGGTATGACAGTGATCGGTATGTACAGGAGAGGAGTATGGGGAGTATGACAGTGATCGGTATGAACAGGAGAGGAGTATGGGGAGTATGACAGTGATGGGTATGTACAGGAGAGGAGTGTGGGAGGTATGACAGTGATGGGTATGTACAGGAGAGGAGTGTGGGGGGTATTACAGTGATCGGTGTGTACAGGAGAGGAGTGTGAAGGTATGACAGTGAACAATATGTACAGGAAAGGAGTGTGGGGGGTATGACAGTGATCGGTATGTACAGGAGAGGAGTGTAGAGGTATGACAGTGATCGGTATGTACAGGAGAGGAGTGTGGAGGTATGACAGTGATCGGTGTGTAAAGGAGAGGAGTGTAGAGGTATGACAGTGATCGGTATGTACAGGAGAGGAGTACGGAGGTATGACAGTGATCGGTATGTACAGGAGAGGAGTGTGGAGGTATGACAGTGATCGGTGTGTACAGGAGAGGAGTGTAGAGGTATGACAGTGATCGGTATGTACAGGAGAGGAGTACGGAGGTATGACAGTGATCGGTATGTACAGGAGAGGAGTGTGGAGGTATGACAGTGATAGGTATGTACAGGCGAGGAGTGTAGAGGTATCACAGTGATGGGTATGTACAGGAGAGGAGTGTGGGAGGTATGACAGTGATGGGTATGTATAGGAGAGGAGTACGGAGGTATGACAGTGATCGGTATTTACAGGAGAGGAGTGTGGAGGTATGACAGTGATCGGTGTGTACAGGAGAGGAGTGTGGAGGTATGACAGTGATCGGTATGTACAGGAGAGGAGTGTGGAGGTATGACAGTGATCAGTATGTACAGGAGAGGAGTACGGAAGTATGACAGTGATCGGTATGTACAGGAGAGGAGTGTGGAAGTATGACAGTGATCGGTATGTACAGGAGAGGAGTGTGGAGGTATGACAGTGATCGGTGTGTACAGGAGAGGAGTGTGGAGGTATGACAGTGATCGGTATGTACAGGAGAGGAGTGTAGCGGTATCACAGTGATGGGTATGTACAGGAGAGGAGTACGGAGGTATGACAGTGATGGGTATGTACAGGAGAGGAGTGTGGAGGTATGACAGTGATCAGTGTGTACAGGAGAGGAGTGTGGGGGGTATGACAGTGATCGATATGTACAGGAGAGGAGTGTGAAGGTATGACAGTGATGGGTATGTACAGGAGAGGAGTATGGAGGTATGACAGTGATCGGTATGTACAGGAGAGGAGTGTGGAGGTATGACAGTGATGGGTATGTACAGGAGAGGAGTGTGGAGGTATGACAGTGATCGGTATGTACAGGAGAGGAGTGTGGAGGTATGACAGTGATGGATATGTACAGGAGAGGAGTATGGAGGTATGACAGTGATCGGTATGTACAGGAGAGGAGTACGGAGGTATGACAGTGATCGGTATGTACAGGAGAGGAGTGTGGAGGTATGACAGTGATGGGTACGAAAAGGAGAGGAGTGTGGAGGTATAACAGTGATCTGTATGTACAGGAGAGGAGTGTGGAGGTATGACAGTGATCGGTATGTACAGGAGAGGAGTGTGGGGGGTATGACAGTGATCGGTATGTACAGGAGAGGAGTGTGGAGGTATGACAGTGATCGGTATGTACAGGAGAGGAGTACGGAGGTATGACAGTGATCGGTATGTACAGGAGAGGAGTGTGGAGGTATGACAGTGATGGGTATGTAAAGGAGAGGAGTGTGGGGGATATGACAGTAATGGATACGTAAAGGAGAGGAGTGTGGAGGTATGACAGTGATCGGTATGTACAGGAGAGGAGTATGGGGGGTATGACAGTGATCGGTATGTACAGGAGAGGAGTGTGGGGGGTATGACAGTGAACAATATGTACAGGAAAGGAGTGTGGGGGTTATGACAGTGATCGGTATGTACAGGAGAGGAGTGTGGGGGATATGACAGTGATCGTTATGTACAGGAGAGAAGTGTGGAGATATGACAGTGATCGGTATGTACAGGAGAGGAGTGTGGGTTGTATGACAGTGATCGGTATGTACAGGAGAGGAGTGTGGGGGGGCATGACAGTGATCGGTATGTACAGGAGAGGAGTGCGGAGGTATGACAGTGATCGGTATGTACAGGAGAGGAGTACGGAGGTATGACAGTGATCGGTATGTACAGGAGAGGAGTACGGAGGTATGACAGTGATCGGTATGTACAGGAGAGGAGTGTGGAGGTATGACAGTGATGGGTATGTAAAGGAGAGGAGTGTGGGGGATATGACAGTGATGGATACGTAAAGGAGAGGAGTGTGGAGGTATGACAGTGATCGGTATGTACAGGAGAGGAGTATGGGGGGTATGACAGTGATCGGTATGTACAGGAGAGGAGTGTGGGAGGTATGACAGTGATGGGTATGTACAGGAGAGGAGTGTGGGGGGTATGACAGTGAACAATATGTACAGGAAAGGAGTGTGGGGGGTATGACAGTGATCGGTATGTACAGGAGAGGAGTGTGGGGGATATGACAGTGATCGGTATGTACAGGAGAGGAGTACGGAGATATGACAGTGATCGGTATGTACAGGAGAGGAGTGTGGAAGTATGACAGTGATGGGTATGTACAAGAGAGGCGTGTGGGGGGTATGACAGTGATCGGTATGTACAGGAGAGGAGTACGGAGGTATGACAGTGATGGGTATGTACAGGAGAGGAGTGTGGGAGGTATGACAGTGATCGGTATGTACAGGAGAGGAGTGTGGGGGATATGACAGTGATCGGTATGTACAGGAGAGGAGTACGGAGATATGACAGTGATCGGTATGTACAGGAGAGGAGTGTGGAGGTATGACAGTGATGGGTATGTACAGGAGAGGAGTGTGGGGGGTATGACAGTGATCGGTATGTACAGGAGAGGAGTACGGAGGTATGACAGTGATGGGTATGTACAGGAGAGGAGTGTGGGAGGTATGACAGTGATCGGTATGTACAGGAGAGGAGTACGGAGGTATGACAGTGATCGGTATGTACAGGAGAGGAGTACAGAGGTATGACAGTGATCGGTATGTACAGGAGAGGAGTACAGAGGTATGACAGTGATCGGTATGTACAGGAGAGGAGTACGGAGGTATGACAGTGATCGGTATGTACAGGAGAGGAGTACGGAGGTATGACAGTGATCGGTATGTACAGGAGAGGAGTGTGGGAGGTATGACAGTGATCGGTATGTACAGGAGAGGAGTATGGGGGGTATGACAGTGATCGGTATGTACAGGAGAGGAGTGTGGAGGTATGACAGTGATGGGTATGTGCAGGAGAGGAGTATGGGGGGTATGACAGTGATCGGTATGTACAGGAGAGGAGTACGGAGGTATGACAATGATTGGTATGTACAGGAATGAATCAGATGAGGACAGGGAGGGTGATCGGCACGGTGGGGCAGCAATTACTGGAACCGATCCCCTGTACGGCTCTCTCTGCAGCAGCTGAAAGTTGGCTTCTTCTCCTCTCTCTGGCCGGATTTCAGCTGCAGATAGAGCTATACAAGGGATCAGTTCCAGTAATTGCCCCTCCCCCTTTGCCCCACCACCACACCCATCACCTTCCCTGTGCACCATATGTTTCCTTTTGCTGCCCGGGGCCCCCCACCGCTGCAGTACTTCCGGTTTCCCTCCTCTGCTTCTCTCCCACAGCTAAGAGCACAGGTCCTCTAAATATGTCACACTTAACAGCCCCTTATTCTCCTGAATGAACAGAATGATTGATCAGTACCGAGCACTCACTGTGTTCATTCCTAACTAAATCATATTAAACTTTTTTTGGGGGGAGGGGCCCTATCAGATTGGCTGTATGGGGCCCTGTTGTTTGTAACATCTTCCCTGTTCATACCCTCCACTTGATTCTCCATCTCCTCAATGTGAAGGAAATAGAAGTACAAGTGGAGGCAGTACAAAGGCCCCGGGGAGGAGATTGGTCAGGAAGGGTCTCTGCTCCACCATAACCCTGAATTCTCGGAGTGTCAGGACCCAGCTTCATACCCTCTTGCTCCTCTATCCCCTCAACCCGGAGGAAGTAGAAGTACAAGTGGAGCCAAAGCAATGGCTCCAGGAAGGAGTATCAGCATTCTGATGACATTTCTGGGTCTACGCTCCACCATAACTCTGGTTCTTGGAGTGTCAGGTCCCAGCGGGTTCTCCTGGTGTCTCTCCTGTTATTCTGTCTCGGACACATCAGAGGAACATGGTGGGAGATCGGCCTGAATGTCCTTCCTAGGAGGGAATACCGGAGCCATTCTGAGGCCCAAATGATGGCCGGCAATGAGGAGGAAACCAACACTGAGAAGTAGATTGTGATGCCGGATTTACTGAAATCCTAGATCAGCAGTTTAGTTCCTCCAACATTTGGAGAACGCGGTGACCCTCTTTATCAAGCTTACAGACAGAGAGAGAAAGACAAATGCCCGCCATAGACGGTTCGAAAATCGGTTGATTTTTTGGATACCCTGTTACTTTGAGATTGATATCTCTAAATGCGCAGTGTGATTGCGCGTCTGGTGAGTGCGCAGTCTTTACACTTTCCCTTATCACCAACCATTTGGACCAGTCATTTGGATCTGGAAGACCCATAGACACCTTATTATTTGGACTATACCTGACACCGTGCACATGGCGGGTCACTGATTAGTGACGCAATACACTTTTATGTGTGTATTTGCACTATGTCACTTTCTCACTTGTTTTTTAGGATTGTTATTTTAATATATTGATGTTTTATTATATTTAGAAGCTGTTTATTAGGCTTGACATATCATATGATGATGATGTTTAAGCACTACACCCTGCTATTATATTATTAAGGAATAGGAACCTGACTTACCTATGTGGTCTGAAGTGGAGGAGATCCCATGCTGGTGGCCGTGTGTATAAGATGGAGACGGAGAACCTGTTTGACTGGTTGGAACCAGCTGTAAAATGTCTGAAAACAGGGAAGTGTTTCATGTACAGGATGTAGCATTTCGTACATCTCACACTGGGATTTCCTGGGTTGGTCTCATAATGAGGAACATGAAAATAACTGATGAATACAGAGGGTGCAGTATGGAGAGCAGAGACTACACCGTGTTCCAAATGATTCTGCAAATGATATTTCCTCATTTCCCTCAATAATTGATGTAAATATCAGTCGGCAGAATTCTCAGGTTATCAGCTATGAAGAGGACAATTCACATTTTATTGAACAAACCTCCTAATGATAACAGGATTTGTGTTCCGGATTATTCCGCACAGGAAGTTTCCAAACACTTTCTAGGTTGTAAAGAACTGAAAATTGTCATTTGTTGTGTTTGCAGCAGATTTACTGAAATCAAAAGCCTTTCAATCAAACTTTTCCCAACATTGTAACTTTGTAAACATTTGAAGCGGTCACGTTACATTGTAACACAGGAGCCCTTATCTGATAGCAGATCACAAGTCTGGCATCCATTGAACTTGGGAGTTTTCGGACAGTTTCTGCTTGAATTTGTTTGCAAGATGTCAGAATAGCCTCCCAGAGCTGCTGTTTGGATGTAAACTGCCTCCCACCCTCATAGATCTTTTGCTTGAGGATGCTCCAATGGTTCTCAATAGGATTGAGGTCAGGGGAGGATGGAGGCCACACCATGACTTTCTCTCCTTTTATCCCCATAGCAGCCATTGATGCAGAGGTATTCTTTGCAGCATGAGATGGTGCATTGTCATGCATGAAGATGATTTTATTACGGAAAGCATAGTTCTTCCTTCTGTACCAGGGAAGAAAGTGGTCAGTCATTAACTCCACATACTTTGCAGAGGTCATCTTTACACCTTCGGGGACCCTAAAGGGGCTGACCAGCTCTGTTCCCATGATTCCAGCCCAAAACATGACTCCACCACCGCCTTGCTGACGTCGTAGCCTTGTTGGAACAGGGTGGCCGTCCACCAACCATCCACTACTCCATCCATCTGGACCATCCAGGGTTGCACGGCACTCATCAGTGAACAGGACTGCTTGAAAATGAGTCTTCATGTATTTTTCTGCCCAATGCAGCCGTTTCTGCTTGTGAGCATTGGTTAGTGGTGGCCGAATAGAAGGTTTATGCACAGTTGCAGGACTCTGGAGGACTCTACACCTTGATGTCCGTGGGACTCCAGAGGCACCAGCAGCTTCAAATATCTGTTTGCTGCTATGTAATGGGATTGTAGCAGCTGCTCTCTTGATCCGATGCCTGGATCTGGCAGAAATCTTCCTCAATGTGCCTTTATCTGCACCAACCCGTCTGTGCTCTGAATCAGCCACAAATCTCTTCATAGTGCGATGATCACGCTTACGTTTTCCTGAAATATCGAATGTTTTCATCCCTCGTCCAAGGCATCGAACTATTTCACTCTTTTCAGCAGCAGAAAGATCCTTTTTCTTCCCCATATTGCTTGAAAATGGTGCTCTGCTTAACCCCTCCCCCTCCGGAGGACTTACCCTCCTTAATGACCACGCCTCTTTTTGCTACTCAGCGCTGCACTAATTCAACTGATAATTGCACGGTCGGGCAACGCTGCACCCAAACAAAATTTACGTGCTTTTTTTCACACAAATAGAGCTTTCTTTCGTTGGGATGTCATCACCTGTGCGCTTTTTATTTTTCATGCTATAAACAAAAAAAATCAAAAATTTTGAAGAAAAACAATATTTGTTACTTTCAGCTATAAAATATATAAAGTAACCTCAAAGTTAGTTATAAATTTCACCAAAATGTCTCCCGCTCCATGTTTATGGGAAAAGGACCCCAATAAGTGGATATTGATTGCTTTGTGTGACCGTTATATCGTCTGCAGACTATGGGAGAGATACTGCAATTTACGCCTTTTTTTGCTATACAGCACTGCCTAGTTTAACGGACAATTGCACGGTCATGCAACACTGCACCCAAATTAAATTTACATCCTTTTTTTCCCACAAATTGAGCTTTCTTTTGGTGGTATTCGATCGCCTGTGCGGTTTTTATTTTTTGCACTATAAAAAAAAGTCTGAGAATTTTGAAAAAAAAACAAAACAATATTTTGGACTTTTGCTATAAAACATGTCCGGTAAAAAAATGTAAAAATCAAATTTAGTCATAAATTTCGACCAAAATGCATTCTGCGACATGTCTTTGCTAAAAGAAATCCCAATACGTGTAAATGAATTGGTTTACGTGAAAGTTATAGCGTCTACAAATGGCGGGAAAGATAGTGGGATTTTTTTTTTTAATTATACTAACGGTGGCGAACAGCGACTTATGGCGGTCATCAGCGATTTATGACAGTGATCAGTGACTTATGGCGGTGATCAGCGATTTATGACAGTGAACAGCGACTTATGGCAGTGATCAGCGATTTATGACAGTGAACAGTGACTTATGGCGGTGATCAGCGATTTATGACAGTGATCAGCGACTTATGGCGGTGATCAGCGATTTATGACAGTGATCGGCGACTTATGGCGGTGATCAGCGATTTATGACAGTGATTAGCGACTTATGGCGGGACTGCGGCGGACATTCTGACACTGGGAGGAACTGACTTGGGGTTACTGACATCCCCAGTGACACCAATACAGTGATGAGTGCAAAAAAAAACACTGCCACTGCTACTAATGGCACTGGGGAGGAAGGGGTTCACTTTTGAAAGGGTTAACTGTGTGAGGGGAGTGTTTTACTAGGGGGCGGGGGTGTGTACTGCACAGGGACACGCTGATCCCGGGAGATAAAGTCTTCTCTCAGGATCAGCCTGCTCTGAACTGACAGATGACAGAGCTGCAATGTAAACACTGCCGCCGTGCTATCTGTCAGTGATTACCGGTAATCGCCGGGAGTCGGCGGGTAATGACCGGCTGGGATCCGGTGATGGCCTCCCGCTGCCTCCATCAACAGGACGGTAGGGAGGGCACACGACTCTCGGGCGCCTCCTACCTGTTTTGCACAGCAACGTTAAAAGACAGGTGCCGCTCTGCCACAGTAAAAACACTGTGTGAGGAACTGTCCCTGTGTGATCACATTTTGCCCTTTCTGTTCTGGTTTTCTCCCCTTTGTAAAGCTGGACATGTTTCACAGACATTCTACACTGTTTAGGGAAATGTGACCTTGTAGTCTTTCACTTCTAATAGAGTTCATACTGTATTGTTAGTTGTTGGGTTTGTTGTGGGTGGGGAAAACCCGGTGCCAGGCTGTCTGGTGGGGGTGGGGTTGAAGCTGTATATACTGAGCTGTGTTTAATAAAGAGTCATTCATTATTCACCCTACACGAAGTTCCGACTCGTGGTTTTGGGTAGAGCAAAAGGGAGGGTTTTTAGGTATAATATCTGCCTTGGGAGAGTGCTGGAAGACTTGCTGGAAAAGAGAACCATTGGGTGGGACATATCGCTCTGCACGAGGAAGCCCAGGCGGAATGGTTCCGCCACAATTGGTTGGCAGCGGTGGGATCTTTCCTCATTGCGGAGAAAGTCCAAACTAGCAACCAGGACCCCATCTTTTTCACGGAGACGTCCCTGCTCAGCCAGATGGATATATGGGACCTCCGGAAGCCAGCCCTCCAAAGCCTGCTTGTTGCTCGGGGAGGTATCGCTGGCTCCAAGACCAGAGAGGAACTGTTGGGCGAGATTATGGCCCTAGACCAAGCGGATGCGCACCCCACTTTACCTGATGCACCCTCCGCTATGCTTGAAGCAAACACTGCTCTGCCAGAAGAGAACTCCGCTTCACAGGAGGAGTTAGAGGAACAGAGCAGCTCATCAGCCCCTGAAACACCAGGCCCACTTAGCACCACACAGAGACCCCTATACCATTCGGATTTACAACAAGAGGTGGAGTGGCGTTTGGCTCTGTTCGGCAGCGCTCCCACCTCCGAACAGATTTCCAAGGCCCTAGACTGCGGCTTAGTCACTCCCGGTCATCAACCAAGGACTTGGTCTGGGAGAGGATTACCTCCCGCCTTCTCCAGACTGCAACCGGACCAAAGAAAATTCCCTACGCTGTTTTTAAAACTTTCTCAGAGGCGGATGGGGACATTGACAGCTTTCTTCAGGACTTTGAACGGTTGTGCACCATCCATGGTGTGGCAGCCCAAGACCGGGTCCCCATTTTGAGCAGCAAGCTAACCGGTCGGGCTGCAGATGCATTCAGAACTGTAACCGACAGCTACTGCTTGGATTATGATTTTGTTAAGGAACACTTGCTGGCTTCTGCCAGGGGTGCCGGGGGACGGACAGTCCCAGCTGAGTGTAACGGATGTAGATAACAGCACACGGCTGCCTCCCAAGGAACAGGCCCGCCAACTGCTCCAAGAACACCGAGGGCTGTTCTCGTCTTTGCCTGGTTACACCACCACAACTATCCACCGGGTAGACACGCAGGGTCAGGCCCCCCTGAAGCAGGCAGCCTACCAAGTTCCTCAGTCCATCAGAGAAGGGATGAGAAGAGAGATTAAGGAAATGTTAGATTTAGGTGTGATAGAACCCTCTGACAGTCCCTGGGCCTCCCCAGTAGTTCTGGTACCCAAGAAGGACAGAACCATCCGGTTCTGTGTGGACTACCGCAGGCTCAATGACCGGACCGTGACTGATGCATACCCCATGCCCCGGATAGACGAGCTGCTGGACCGGATGGCCAGAGGTCATTTTCTTACCACTATCGATCTCTGCAAGGGGTACTGGCAGATTCCGCTGGATGCGGACGCGGTACCAAAGTCAGCATTCATCACCCTGTTCGGCTTGTACCAGTCCAGGGTCATGCCGTTTGGGATGAAGAATGCCCCAGCTACCTTTCAGAGAATGGTAGATAACCTGCTGGATGGACTGCAGGAATTCTCCTGTGCCTATCTAGACGATATAGCTATCTACAGTGATAGTTGGGAGGATCATCTCCAACATCTCAGGGAAGTGCTTGATTGCATCGGGCAAGCAGGGCTGACCATCCGACCTGACAAATGCCACGTTGGGGTGTCCAAGGTCCAATATCTAGGACATCGGGTAGGATGTGGGAAGCAACGACCGGCACCTGCAAAGGTGGAAGCGGTAGCAAATTGGCCCACTCCCCAAACCAAGACCCAGGTCCTTGCCTTCCTAGGCACTGCGGGGTACTACCGTAAATTCATCCCCAACTACAGCGCCATTGCTAAACCCCTAACGGATCTGACCCGGAAGAATCTGCCCCGACAGGTTGTGTGGTCCCCAGAGTGTGAAACTGCTTTCCAAAAGCTCAAACATGATCTAATCCATGCTCCCGTTTTGGCTGCTCCTGACCCTTCCAAACGGTTTTGTGTTCACACCGATGCCTCCACCTTTGGATTGGGCGCTGTTCTGAGCCAAATCGGGGATGACGGGAACGACCATCCAGTGGCCTACCTAAGTAGAAAGTTGTTACCCCGAGAGGTGGCCTACGCTGCTGTGGAGAAAGAGTGCCTTGCCTTAGTATGGGCCCTCAAGAAATTGCAGCCCTACCTGTACGGGCGCTCCTTCACCGTACTCACCGATCACAACCCCATGGTATGGCTAAACCGGGTCTCCGGGGACAATGGTCGTCTGCTTCGGTGGAGCTTGGCCCTCCAACCCTATAACTTTACAATCCAGTACTGACCGGGGAAGCAAAACGCCAATGCAGATGGGTTGTCCCGGCAAGCCGAGTTGGAGAAGTAACCCTCTGAACCGACCAGCCCCAAGCGGACCCGTTTGAAGGTCTCGCCGGGTCTGGCGGGTGTTACACAACGGGGGAGCTTTGTGAGGAACTGTCCCTGTGTGATCACATTTTGCCCTTTCTGTTCTGGTTTTATCCCCTTTGTAAAGCTGGACATGTTTCACAGACATTCTACACTGTTTAGGGAAATGTGACCTTGTAGTCTGTCACTTCTAATAGAGTTCATACTGTATTGTTAGTTGTGGGGTTTGTTGTGGGTGGGGAAAACCCGGTGCCAGGCTGTCTGGTGGGGGTGGGGTTGAAGCTGTATATACTGAGCTGTGTTTAATAAAGATTTTCCTTCAGTTGGGCTCACCGGCCAATCTAATTATCTCCGGTGTCCCAGATTGTTTTCAGTGATCAAAAGAGCCCTGACACACAATGCCATCCATGAGTTACACTGAAAAACAAAAGATTTCATCTTTGTGACACTTAAATAGAGTTTGCAGAATAATGTGGAACGCGATGTAGATGGTGCCGGTTGTTTTGGAAATTCGCTTTAACGAATTTCTCCTTACCGTGAGTACTCGCAGTTGGATGCGCAGAAATCCCCCATAAAGCTGTGCGAATCTCGCTTACCACGACTGCAGCTAAACTACACGATTCCTGCCCATCCAACTACTTTTAGCTCTGTTGAGATGTGGGGGTGGAGCTCCGTTACCCTAGAATGATCAAACGACACTCTCAGGATGATGTTGCAACTCACATAAGGGCTGGTTTCAGACCCAGCTCTCTGTTTTATTAAAAATACACACATGCCCCCCACATGAATATAGTCAATCCCCTCCCACCGAACAATGCAATGGGGAGTGCCTATACACAGGATGTACATTCCAATTGGAGCATAGCCTTTCCTATTATCTATCACTGGTCCTCCCCCATGAGTCTTCTGAGGTCAGCAGACTTCCTCCCCTTCCCCCCCATGAGCCATCTGAGGTCATATTTCCTGTCCTACTAGCTTCTATTGGTATGTAAATTCTTTGTACAAGCATTCCCTAAAAATATCAGTCTGTACCTGGATGGGCCCGATACGATCTTTATTAAAACACATCCATCCAGATACAGTTTCAAGTTGGTAATGGGTTGTAAGATATGCATAAGCCTACACGTGGAGTTCGTACCGCTTGGCGCCTTGCGTTATGAAGCCCATGTGGTACTATGCTGCTGATATGTGGATACAGGCCCACGGTCTACTGCCAGCGACATTCGCATCGAATGCCGTGGTGGTATACACGCCGGTCTATAAGCGCAGATCTGCCATCTCATCCATTACCAAGCTGAGTACTGTAATACATACATTGTACATGCGCATGGCCCAATTGCAGCCTTCAGAGCTTTAATTAAGCCACACGAGAGACATATGAATAACACGAATATATGACACATTTAAAGTTCGACCAACAATACAAAATTTCCATGACATTCCCTCCTGTTTTATCATATTCTCCTCGTGTCCCTTCTTGATCTTCTTCAGCTTGATGGGTGTAGTCTCAAAACCTCAAAGAGTTCCTGTAGTTGTCCCTGAGAATAAAGCTCCACGGGGTACCTGAAACAACAAGACCCGACGCAGACTCGACGCAAACAGGCTTGATTGAAGCAATGATCCTCAAGAGCGTTGGAACCTTCACTACAGGAAGGCTCTTGCAAAAACCACAAACAGACTTGTGGTATGAATAAGGCTTGTGATCCCACGGTGGTCTGGGGAGATCCAGCAACAGATTCTCAAATTGCCCCTGCAGACGGGGCCACACAAGGCTGGTCTCGACCCAGACAGTTTTCCAAATCGCAGACACAAACCATGATGAGGCTTGAAGCTTGCTTGAAGGTCTTGGAGAATGGGGTCTTCAGGGAGATAAATTAGAGGGAAGCCAGGACGTAATCTGTAGAGAAGGTGGTTGGTTGGTGAGGTCTTCCTCCGATCAGTGGTTGGAGTGGGATCCCAGGAGCGGGCATGGAGATGTGGTCGTCTGCCCGAGCTTGGCTTACACGGTCGATGAGGCAACAGGAACATCTCACCGCGGCATATAAAAGGCAGATGAAAAAGAGAAGCATCAGGACATACACTCCCACTTCCTTCAACCAAGATCCGATGGAGAACAGGAAATCTCCCAATCCTCCCAAACCCTTGAACGGATTCCAACCCTCACTAGCTATAGCTCTAGCTTTTCCCTGTAGTTCACTAACTTTGTCCATATGGGCCTGGACCTTGTCATTGGTGTCTTCTATCCAAGTACAACAATCCTCTCCGATGAACTCACAGAACCCCCCTTTGGCGGCTAAAAGATAATCAAGGGCCATCTTCTCCTGAAGCACTAAAATTCCCATCTGCCGTTGTTCTTGGGCAATTTCTCTGACAGCCTCTACGGTCTCGTTAAACATACTATCCACGATGACAGAAAAATTGTTCAGGCGCTTCATAAGTTCTATTCCCCATCCTGTCCATGAGGGGAACCAAGCCCATGCCTGGTCGCCCTCAGAGAACAGCTCTCTGCGAACTCTCCCTGCCATCCTTACCTTCTTGTGGACCATCAACTCTTCATGATCCATCACTACATAGGATGCTGGGACTAGCTTTATGAGGGCACACGAACCTTTCGCGTTCTGGGGAAATGTTCTATAGGCTGCCGAACCACAAAGAAAATAGTATGGACCTGTCAGAGCAGAGCAGGAGGAGTTCCTCGTTCGGCCTCTGGCACTGAGCAACAGTTGCACAGACTGGGGGATTGCTCCCTCAGTCTGCACATCACATCCGTCCTTCCAACAAACGTGGTCTGGTCGGTCAGTGTTGTTACTCAGAGGGGAAGTCTGGTTAGTCAGATTGACAGTTATACCTCCCTCACAGGTGGTAGTCCCAACAAACTTGTTACCTGTGCCAAAGCTGATGTTAAAGCACACCTGAGGGCTGCCTAGCTGTCCAGTTACCCATAATGGACTGACGAGGGTCCTACAGGAGCTAGAGCTAATATTGGTGCTAAAACTGATGTTACCTGCTAAAAATGTGTCATTAAGTTCTACCGACAAATGTCTACGTGGGGGCTGACCAGGGGTCCCTTGCTTTTTCATGCCGACGCGGATGTCATATAGGGCATGAACAGCGGCCATTGCGGACATGTGATGACTGGGTGGGGGCTTAGAGCATACCCAACAGTTGGTTTTGTTGGCGGTTCTGGCTAAACGCAGGTGCATTTTAAATAAAAGGTTGGGGTATCTGCCGTCTTTTCCTCCGTTCACACACATGTATGACATACAAACAAAAAGAAAAAGGAAAATTACACCCCTCATTCTCTGGTGTAGCTGAAAAGCTTCTTGCAGTGGCTTGCGTGCACCCAGTTGTCTCGTCCCTCGAGTTTGAGTGAGGTAGGTGTCGTCAGCTGGACTTGGTATGGTCCGGTGAACCGTGGCTCGAGTCCAGTTCTTTGATGTTTCTTTAGGACGACCCAATCACCTGGCTCAATAGAAAGAACACCAGTTATTGCATTTGGATCGGGGAGCGATTCGCGAACCCGATGGTGTATCTTCTGCAGCTCCCGTTGCAGAGATTGCACATAACCTGTAAGCTGTGAATGCAAAGACGACAACTGTTGAGGAAAGTACAACCCTGTTTTGGGAGGTCCCCCAAACAACACCTCGTAGGGTGACAGCCCATGTGGTTGCCGAGGGGCATTCCGGATGGAATAGGGGGCAATGGGGAGACACTCAGGCCAGGGTTTTTTGGTATCGGCCATGATTTTGGAGATCCTGTTTTTAAGGATTCCGTTGAGACGTTCAACCTTACCGTTACTCTCGGGGTGATACGGGGTGTGTAGCCCTTGGTTGATGTGAAGGGCTTTACATACCTCTGCAAAGATCTGTCCAGTGAAGTGTGACCCCCTATCGGACTCGATGGTTTCAGGTAGACCCCAGCGGCACACAACCTCAGACAGGATTTTCTTCGCCGTGGTACTAGCGTTGGCACATGTGACGGGCCACGCTTCAGGCCAGCCTGAAAGCATATCTACACAGACCAAGGCGTATTCGTACGGCCCACTCTTTGGTAACGAGATGTAATCGATCTGGATTCGTTGGAAGGGGCGTTCAGGTTTTGGTGAGTGCCTTTGGGGTATTACTACCGTTCTGCCAGGGTTGTGTAGGGCACAGACTAGGCAAGAAGCTGCAAAGGTAGCTGCAGCAGTACTGAACCCAGGTGCAATCCAATGCTCGTCTACCAACGCACACATAGCCGTCTTAGATTGGTGCCCAGGGTAGTGAGCCAAGTGGGCCATCATGGGGAAAAGGGACTTTGGCAAACACCATCTTTTGTTCAGGCACCAAATGTCATTCGACCCTTGGGAGGCTCCTGCTGCTGTCCATCTAGCCTTCTCCTGCAAACTCGCCTGCGATTGCAGTTTTTTAAACTCGTCTAACGAAACCTCTGAAGGGATGGCCAGCATCAGAACCCCCCTTTCCTGAACCAGTGCACCGGCCTTTGCGGACCGATCTGCCAAAGCGTTTCCACATGCCTCCACACTAGTCTCAGTGGTATGAGCTTTCACCTTAAGAACAGCAATCTCCCGTGGCAGGCCGAAAGCAATGAACAACCTGTCAATCAGTTCTGCATGCTTCACCGGTTTACCTGAACTTGTGAGAAATCCCCTCGCTTTCCAGATGGGACCAAAGTCATGTGCAATACCAAACGCGTACCTCGAATCCGTATAAACATTAATCCTCTGACCTTCATGTAACTCACATGCCCTGGCCAGTGCCCACAGCTCAGCTTCCTGAGCTGACATATGTGCGTTCAGAGAGCCCTTTTCCACAACGTCACTTTCCGTCGTGACCGCGTAACCAGTGTGTGGCTTACCGTCTTGGGTGTAGTACCTGGACCCATCGACAAAAAGATTTTTCGCTTCCGGTATTGGCGTTTCCTTCACTGGGCTGATTGCCGCTGACTCCAGTTCTATCAAAGAAATGCAGTTGTGTCCTTTGGAAGAGAGGTTAGTAATGGACAAAGAAGACATGTTAGTAGAAGAGGTGTTAGTATTGTTAGTCGGGTTGCAAAATTCAGCACTGTCGTTGTTGTCCTCCCCCCCTTTCTCGTCTTCCAACACAGGAAGAAGAGAAGCTGGGTTAAGAATAGTGCATCGTTTGATAGAGAGGTTAGTAGGAGTTAGGAGGGCTACCTCGTATTTGGTCAATCTTGCTGCAGAGAGATGTTTAGTTTGGACCTGGTTTAGGATCTCTTGCACCGAGTGCAGAGTGTAGATTGTGAGGGGTGAATCCAAAACGATGTCACCCACTTTTTGGACAAGGACAGCACAAGCAGCCACTGCCCTCACACAACCCGGGGACCCTTTGATGACTGGGTCCAGAGCGGTCGATAGGTACATGATGGGGCGGTATTTGGTTCCGTGAAGTTGGGTTAGTACTCCGGTTGCATGGCCCTGACTTTCGTGACAGAAAAGGTAGAAAGGTAGGTCATAGTTGGGTAGACCTAGGGCTGGTGCTATTGAGAGTTCCTGAGTCAAATCTTGAAGAGTTGACCAGTCGTCATCTGACATTTGAAATGGTGTTTTGGATGTCAGCTCATACAGGGGACCAAGTTTGCCCGAGATATTGGGGACCCAATCTCTGCAGTAGTTGATAAGGCCGAGGACGGCTCTCAGCTGACGGTGGTTTTTGGGTCTCTTTAGGTCTTGCAATGTCTGCACTCTTTGGGTTGTTAGGTGCCTGGTGCCCTGAGAAATACAATGCCCCAAGAAGATGACTTTTTCCTGGCAGAGTTGTAATTTCTCCTTGCTGGCCTTGTTGCCCGTTGACGCCAGATGGTTGAGTAATGAAACAGTATGTTGATAACAATCCTTTTTAGTGGGACAGCAGAGGAGCAAGTCATCAACATACTGTAACAACACCACCTCTGGATTCATTGGGGTCCACTGATCTAACACGATTTTCAGCTTGCAGCTGTATTCCGAGGGACTGGTTACCGCCCCCTGGGGGAGACGGGTCCAGGTAAGTTGTCGGCCCTGGAAGGAGAAGGCAAAAAGGTACTGACACTGGGGATCCAGGGGTACCGAGAAAAACGCGTTTGACAGATCAATGACGGTAAAAAATTTTGCATTGGGTGGTACGGTTGCCAGCAGGGTGTGTGGATTGGGCACCAAAGGGGCATCACTGATGATGATTTTGTTTACCGCTCTCAGGTCATGTACCAGCCGGTAGGTGGTCGGTTGACCCGGTGCTGTCTTTTTGGCTACTGGGAATAATGGTGTGTTACATGGCGACTGGGTTGGGGTGAGGACCTTTATCTGTAGATAATGGTCGATCTGGGTTTTTAGGCTGTCCATTTGAGCTACACTTAAAGGATATTGTGGTAGTTGTGGTAATACGCTTCCTGGTCTGATGTTGACTGTAGTTGGAGGTACCGGCAAGAGACCCACATCATATTTATCTGCTGCCCAAACTTTGGGGTCAACTTCAGCCAATACGTCCAACTCCAGACAATATGTAGCCTCGGTGAGATAAGGTAGGGCCAACAATGTGCACAGTCTTTCTTCCGACAGGGCACTACTCACCACAACACCCGATGGGGTGAACTCAATGATAGCTTGAATGTCTGACAAGATGTCCGCTCCCAAAAGATTGATGGGGACGTCATCTGAGACCAGCACTGACCTGACAGCCTCAGTGTGCAGACATAACCTGCAATGGAGTGGTTTGGTGGACTGTAGAGACACCGTTTGACCTGTGAGGCCTACCGTCGGTGTGCTTGCCCCTGAGAGGGGTACCTTGCCTTGGATGTCCTGTTTTCGCAAGACTGTTCTGGCTGCACCGGTGTCGATGAGGCAAGGGAGGGGATATTTTAATTCCTCGAGAAAAAGATGGATCTGGGCCGACACCGATTTGCCAACTTCCTATGAGGATTCATAGGAGTTACTTACCATGGTGGTCATAGGGGCGGAGGACTCATCAGGAATGAACTGCCACCGACCTTTAGGTAATAGGGGACAGCTCCTCCTCATGTGCCCCATTTGGTGGCACTGGAAGCACCTGGGTGGGGGCCTATCCTTCCTGTGACCCAGATCCCTTGGTTTTTCGTGTGGGGTCTGGGACATAAGAACTTTGGCCTTGTCCTGTTTTCTTCTATCCATTTCCCTCTCTATTGCCGCAAGAGTGGAAAGGATAGCAGGGATAGACATCTCATTATATTCGGGTCGGGCCAGAACCAGCCTTTCCCGAATTTTAATATTGATGCCTTCCAAAAATTTGGCCCGCAACAGAATGTGCGTCGCGGTCACCTTTACCCCTTCAGTTGGAGCATCAGGTCCAACTTCCAGATCCGCATCCAGTGCCGTCTGCTTGAGACGGCGCCAGAAGCAGGCGCTTTCCTCATTAGGACCCTGGGTGAGCTTCATCTTGTCCGTAGTAGAGGTAGCACCATACATTTCTGGAAGCTTTGCCTTTAGCTGTGTACAGAACTCTTTGCCCCCTGAAGTCATCTCCTCATGAGTGGTTATAGAGCACCCTGCAATCACTGTACTGGCCACTTCCATGCCCACCTTTGCCCGCAGGATCTGCGCACAATCTGACCCGCTCATACCATAGCTGAACTGGTTTTGTCCAAACATTCGAGCAAATCCTCTCGGATTTACTCGATAGTCCGGGAGCTCAGCCAGAATAGTGCGGATCTCTGCCGGGGTGAAGGGGACATGCCAAACTACCCGTTCCCCTAAAGTCCGTTCCCCCTGTGCATTGGGAGGACCTTCAAATTGCTGCACTCTGACTGGATAGGCCTCGGTCTGGGAAGAGTGCAAGGGCTGGCCCAGCTTCATCGGTGGGCTTAGATTAACCACCTCGCTTACTGCACCTTCAGGTTTGAGGTCCCTCAGATCAGGGTATAGCTGGGGGGCAGGGGTCTGATCAGTGGTTCGTAGCGCTTTGATGCAATCCGCCCTGTTTCTTAACCGGGTGTCTATTCCCCTTGATTCACAGATAGTCTGCAAATCGGTTGTTGAGAAGACTTCCCATCCAAATACTTTTAGCTCTGTTGAGATGTGGGGGTGGAGCTCCGTTACCCTAGAATGATCAAACGACACTCTCAGGATGATGTTGCAACTCACATAAGGGCTGGTTTCAGACCCAGCTCTCTGTTTTATTAAAAATACACACATGCCCCCCACATGAATAAAGTCAATCCCCTCCCACCGAACAATGCAATGGGGAGTGCCTATACACAGGATGTACATTTCAATTGGAGCATAGCCTTTCCTATTATCTATCACTGGTCCTCTACCATGAGTCTTCTGAGGTCAGCAGACTTCCTCCCCTTCCCCCCCATGAGCCATCTGAGGTCATATTTCCTGTCCTACTAGCTTCTATTGGTATGTAAATTCTTTGTACAAGCATTCCCTAAAAATATCAGTCTGTACCTGGATGGGCCCGATACGATCTTTATTAAAACACATCCATCCAAGATACAGTTTCAAGTTGGTAATGGGTTGTAAGATATGCATAAGCCTACACGTGGAGTTCGTACCGCTTGGCGCCTTGCGTTATGAAGCCCATGTGGTACTATGCTGCTGATATGTGGATACAGGCCCACGGTCTACTGACAGCAGCATTCGCATGGAATGCCGTGGTGGTATACACGCCGGTCTATAAGCGCAGATCCGCCATCTCATCCATTACCAAGCTGAGTACTGTAATACATACATTGTACATGCGCATGGCCCAATTGCAGCCTTCAGAGCTTTAATTAAGCCACACGAGAGACATATGAATAACACGAATATATGACACATTTAAAGTTCGACCAACAATACAAAATTTCCATGACACGGTCCAAATATTATTATTATTATACAGGATTTATATAGTGGCAGAAGGTTTGCTCAGCGCTGTACATTATAGTGGGGACAGAACATGAGACAATACAGTAACAATACAATACACAAGGGGTGCGAGGGCCCTGATCCTGGGAGCTTACAATCTAGGAGGGAGGGGGTAGTGGTACAGGAGGAAGTGGCTGTGGGGGATGGAGTGGTAGGAGGAGTGGAGGAGATCGGCTTTTAGGTGGGGGTGGGGTAGGCTTCCCTGAAGAGATGGGTTTTCAGGGTGCGCCTAAAGGTGAGGAGGGTAGGTGACAGTCTGATGGATTGGGGTAGGGAGTTCCAGAGGATGGGGGAAGTCCTGGAGAAGTCCTGCAGTCGGGCGTAGGAGGAGGAGACCAGGGAGCTAGAAAGTAGGAGGTCTTGTGAGGAGCGAAGATTACGGGTTGGGTGGTATTTGTGTGTCAGGTCGGTGAGGTAGTTTGGGGCGGAGTTATGAATGGTTTTGTATGTCAGAGTTAGGAGTTTGAATTTGATGCTTTGGGCAATCGGGAGCCAGTGGAGGGAATGACAGAGGGGGGTGGAAGCCAGTGGAGGGAATGACAGAGGGGGTGGAGGACACTGAGTGGAGGCCAGTGGAGGGAATGACAGAGGGGGGTGGAGGCCAGTGGAGGGAATGACAGAGGGGGGTGGAGGCCAGTGGAGGGAATGACAGAGGGGGGTGGGAGCCAGTGGAGGGAATGACAGAGGGGGTGGAGCCAGTGGAGGGAATGATAGAGGGAGGTGGAAGCCAGTGGAGGGAATGACAGAGGGGGGTGGAAGCCAGTGGAGGGAATGACAGGGGGGTGGAGCCAGTGGAGGGAATGACAGAGGGGGTGGAGCCAGTGGAAGGAATGACAGAGGGGGGTGTAGCAAGTGGAGGGAATGACAGAGAGGGGTGGAGTCAGTGGAGGGAATGGCAGAGGGGGGTGGAGCCAGTGGAGGGAATGACAGAGGGGGTGGAGCAAGTGGAGGGAATGACAGAGGGGGTGGGGCCAGTGGAGGTATTGGCAGAGGGGGGTGGAGCCAGTGGAAGTATTGGCAGAGCGGGGTGGAGGCCAGTGGAGGGAATGACAGAGGGGGGTGGCAGAAGAGGAGCGGTTGGTGAGGTGGATGAATCTGGCTGCTGAGTTCAGGATAGACTGAAGCAGAGATAGTCTGTGATGAGGGAGGCCGGTGAGGAGGGAGGCCAGTGATGACGGAGGCCGGTGAGGAGGGAGGCCGGTGAGGATCCAGAAATGAAATGGAACAATGATCCCGGGGGGGGGGTCACCCGTACATGAGGTGTGGATCCAGAAATGAAATGGAACAATGATCCCGGGGGGGGGGATCACCCGTACATGAGGTGTGGATCCAGAAATGAAATGGAACAATGATCCCGGGGGGGGGTCACCCGTACATGAGGTGTGGATCCAGAAATAAAATGGAACAATGATCCCGGGGGGGGGATCACCCGTACATGAGGTGTGGATCCAGAAATGAAATGTAACAATGATCCCGGGGGGGGGGGGGGGAAATCACCCGTACATGAGGTGTGGATCCAGAAATGAAATGGAACAATGATCCCGGGGGGGGGGGGGGTCACCCGTACATGAGGTGTGGATCCAGAAATGAAATGGAACAATGATCCCGGGGGGGGGGTCACCCGTACATGAGGTGTGGATCCAGAAATGAAATGGAACAATGATCCCGGGGGGGGGGATCACCCGTACATGAGGTGTGGATCCAGAAATAAAATGGAACAATGATCCCGGGGGGGGGTCACCCGTACATGAGGTGTGGATCCAGAAATAAAATGGAACAATGATCCCGGGGGGGGGTCACCCGTACATGAGGTGTGGATCCAGAAATAAAATGGAACAATGATCCCGGGGGGGGGATCACCCGTACATGAGGTGTGGATCCAGAAATGAAATGTAACAATGATCCCGGGGGGGGGGGGGGGAAATCACCCGTACATGAGGTGTGGATCCAGAAATGAAATGGAACAATGATCCCGGGGGGGGGGGGATCACCCGTACATGAGGTGTGGATCCAGAAGGGGTGATGGTGAAGTAGAAATCTCCTCCTCTATAGGGATCAGGGATGTGATGGTTGGCCATGCCATGGAGATCATGGATTGGATGTTGGGCCCCCACACAGTGAGCAGTGACCGGGGGGTCATGATAAGTGATGAGAAGAGCTGCTCTGGATTTGGTTCGGTTCTGCAGGGTTTGGGGAACACCAAAGATGTTTGGATGCCGAACCCGGAACCATCGAAATTAGGGTAGGTGATCTGTGTGGGGGGAGGTAGGTGATCTGTGTGGGGGGGAGGTAGGTGATCTGTGTGTGGGGGAGGTAGGTGATCTGTGTGTGGGGGAGGTAGGTGATCTGTGTGGGGGGAGGTAGGTGATCTGTGTGTGGGGGGAGGTAGGTGATCTGTGTTTGGGGGGAGGTAGGTGATCTCTGTGTGGGGGGGAGGTAAGTGATCTGTGTGAGGGAGGTAGGTGATCTGTGTGGGGCAGGTAGGTGATCTGTGTGTGGGGGTTGGTAGGTGATCTGTGTGTGGGGAGGTAAGTGATCTGTGTTTCTGAAGGGCAAGTGGTTAATAGACTGATCAATCGCCATTTTGTTGTAGTCCTCTGTCCCTCCTCCGTCGGCCATTTTCCCTTAGTCAGAAATCATTGCACAGTTATCACATTACAGTGCAGTGGATTAGATCTTTGTCCTCCATTTTGTTGTAGCCTGCCTGTCCCTCCTCTGGTGGCCATTTTCCCTTAGTCTGATATGAATGCTGGCACATTTTGTCCCCTGATATTAGACATTAGCCGGGTGATTGTATACACACAGCGGGCAGATCTCAATCAATGTCACCCACTAGTCTATACTGTCACGGGGTTGGCCAGCCAATCATGTGGCTCCTATTCTGTCCTTCCAATGACCATTCCTAGTACATAGGACTCATCTTCCATACTACATTCATGATACAACAAGATGGAAACTCCCAATATACAGAGAAAATCTCCCATAAAATACATAGAAATCACATCTGCCCTAAAGGGCCATAAACATAAGAAGATTGCCCCCGACGCCCCCAGATTCATCTACAATACTAGCCAAGGTGTCATTGGTCCCCCTAATACACGGATAGTACCCCAATCCTGCATTCATACATGTGACAATACACCATGGATTCCTCCCGCTCTATATTATGTCTCCATACAAATCAGTCGCCATCCAATCCATCCATCTCACAAAAGCTCCAATACCCAGCAAATGTTTCCGTCTCCTCCTAGTAATAACCATGTGATCTCCATGAGAATAAAGCGCCAATTTGTGTCCTTATCCCCTCCCCCTACGCAGGATGTACACCCCTTCATGGCCACGCGTCTTTATGTAACTGACAATTGCGCGGTCATGCAACGCTGCACCCAAACTAAATGTACGTCCTTTCTTCACACAAATAGAGCTTTCTGTCGGTGGGATGTCATCATCTGTGCGCTTTTTATTTTTCACGCCATAAACAAAAAAAGACCAAAAATTTTTAAGAAAAACAATATTTTGTACTTTTGGCTATAAAATATATAAAGTAACTGAAGGGAAATGTATGTCTTTTAGGTCTGTCATTTTGTTTTCCCCACTCCATTTTATATTCCATGTTGATTGTTTTGTATTATACCCAGAGTGAGGTAATGAAAATATGCTGTCAGTTATGTGTTACAGAACTGCACTCACAATATTCTTCTATCTCTTATCTTAGCTCAGCCTTGGTAGAGACGGTGATAGTATCCAATTATTTCTTTGTATTAACAGCACCTGTTTCTGTTATGATACAATTAAATGTCAAATATTTCTGTCCCATGAGAAAATAATTGTTTGTTACTTATAACTGATTACAATGCCTGAGAAAGATCGTGTTCACAGCCTTGACAAGTATCTAGCCAGATTCTATTGTATGTAGCAGATAAGTGTTTTGTAATATTATAGACATTCCTTATTCCTGGGAAAGTTACATTTTGCTTCTCATCATTATTCAGGATTGACGTAAATGCTTGTATTTGTATTCAGCCAATCAATTACTGAGAATTAAGTATTTCCCAGATACTTTGTGCCCCCCCACCTATCTTTTTTGTTATATTAATCCTCTTCCCGCTAATAAAAAATGTAGATTGATTTCACCTATCACTCTGTGCACTTGTCTATTACTCAGGTGAAGTCAGTCTTCTGGACGTCCATACCTTCAACAGACTGATCAAGACAGATAGCCAGGGGCTAGCGACAACCTTTCACTTCCTGCTTCCTGTTCTATGCTGACCTGGATGCAGTTCTGTTGTACAACATGATTCCTCACACCAGCAGCTTGTGTTGTCTTCATTCCTGTACATGAAACATGGTGTCAGAAGTGACTGGAATCAGGACTGAACCTCTTGTTTGGAGCGCAGCAGCTTTGGGAAACACAGGTTTGTGAACTACAGCCTGAGACTGAGGATTGTCTGAGATTTGATAGCTCAGAGGCTTCCTGACAATATGGCTGCCATGAATGGCATACCTCCCCCAGAGGGGATGACAATGAGTGGGGATTGGAGCAGCAATTGGGAATCTTTCAGAGCTGAATGTGAAGATTATTGTCTGGCTACAGGCTGGAATGAGAAATGTGCAGGAGTGCCGGCAGCAACTCTGAGAAGAGTCATGGGCAGTGAATGCAGGCATGTGTATAAACACAATGTGACCCTCACAGCAGATCAGCAACACAATGTTACAGCCATTGTAAATGTACTGGAAGATGATCTCATACCTGCTACAAATGTCATTTATGAAAGGGATGTGTTTGGATGCTGCAAACAAGAAGAGGGACAATCTTTGGATCACTTTGTTACACACTGGAGAGAAAAGGCAGCAACTTGTGAATATGGCACTCAGAGACGAATTGATAAAGGACACAATTGTTGTTGGTATAGCTAGCGAGAGAGCACACGCAGGCGCCTCCTAAGAGAACATGAGTTCACTCTACACACAGCCATTGAGACGTGCCGTACAGCAGAGCTCACTGACAGACGTCTGAAAGTTATGGAACAGGACAGACAGCAGACTGACAGCATAAACATTGCAATGCAGCATGGCAACAAGAACAAAGTGCAGCAACGCCGCCTGATGAGCACAAATACTGCCAACCCTACAACTTGCAAATACTGTGGGACTGTGCATGAAAGAATTAAAGAGCCGTGTCCAGCTTATGGGGAGTCTTGGAAGTCTTGTGGAAGAACAAACCATTTTACTAACGTTTGTTTGTCAAGTAAACGACGGCCATCAATAGGCAAATGACACAACGTGGAGAACACATCCGCATATGAGGAAGAGACACACCACTGAAGTTATAGACAGCAGTGAATTGATCGGCCTACCTCCCCCCACACAGATCACCTACCTCCCCACACAGATCACCTACCTCCCCACACAGATCACCTACCTCCCCCCACACAGATCACCTACCTCCCCCCACACACACACCACTGAAGTTATAGACAGCAGTGAATTGATGGGCGCTGTGCAATCCAGAGGAAAGAAATGGTTTGTCACTTTACATGTAAATAATAAGCCCCAATCCTGTCACCTCCATTCAGGAACAACGTGGGATGTAATGTGCTTAAGAGACAAAATGGTGTCAGCACCAGAAGCACGTCTACTGCCAAGTGACACCAGATTAAAGTTACACTCCGGTGCGATGATGAAATCTCTAGGGCTCTTCAAGACAGAATGTGCCATACGTGGACTAACACACAAGCTGGAGTGTGAAATTGTGGAAGCCTGCCAAAAGCCACTGTTGTCTGGCTCATCCTGTGAGCGTCTAGGGCTGATACGTTTCTCCGTCCCTGCAGAGCTTAATGTGATGGACAATCTATCCAAGGGGCCCTTGACAAAACAACTGCTGATAAAGGAATTTAGTGATGTGTTTACTGGGCCAGTAGAATCTGTACCAGGGGAAGTTCATTTCCACCTTGATGTGAGTGTCCCTCCAGTCCAATGTGTACCACGCAATGTGCCGGTGGCATTAAAACAGGCAGTTAAGGCACAGCTTGACCAGTATGAGGCCAATGGACACTTGGCACCAGTGACTGACCCAACTGGCTGGATAAGTAACATGGTGATTGTAAGAAAGCCAAATAAGCTACGAATATGCATAGATCCCAAATTCTTAAATATGGCACTGAGACGATCTCACTACATCATGCCAACTCTCGAGGAAGTTTTGTACAAGCTGCCTAAGGCACGTCTGTTCACGCTTGTTGATGCCCGGGATGCATTTTTACAGTGTAAGTTGGATGATGCAAGTAGTTACATGACAACCTTCTGGACTCCGTTGGGCAGGAAAAGATGGCTCAAACTGCCTTTTGGAGTATCAGTTGCACCAGAGGCGTATCAACGTAAACAACATGAACTATTGGCTGGACTCGGTGGTATTGAACCAATAGCTGATGACATCCTTATGGTTGGCTGTGGGGACACAGACGAGGAAGCAGAGCAAGATCATGATGGCAAACTGCTGGAACTGATGAATCATTGTAGGCAGGTAAAATTGAGACTTGGCATGAAAAAGCTGCAATTCAAGGTCAAAGAAGTCCGCTTTCATGGACACATTCTAACCTGGGAGGGTTTGAAGGCTGACCCAGAAAAAATCAGAGCCATACTGGATATGCCGCAGCCAGCAAATGTGAAATCCCTGCAGCGCTTCATTGGATTTGTTACCTACCTAGCAAAATTCCTACCAGACCTCTCAGAGGTCTGCGAGCCATTGAGAAGGCTTCTGGACAAGGACGCTGTTTGGCATTGGCTTCCTAAGCATGATAATGCAGTGCAGGACATCAAACGCTTGGTCACGGACACACCTGTCCTGAAGTACTATGACGTTACAAAACCTGTAACTATTCAAAGTGATGCAAGCAAAACTGGACTTGGGTGTTGTCTATTGCAAGCTGGCCAGTCTATCGCTTTTGCTTCAAGGGCACTGACTCTACCGAACAAAACTACGCACAAATAGAAGAGGAATGTCTGAGTATAGTGTTTGCCTGCCAGCGCTTTCACCACTACCTCTATGGGCACGACGAGATCACGGCAGAAACTGACCATAAACCTCTGATTTCTATTTTCCAGAAACCACTTTTGTGTGCACCCAAACGTCTACAGAGCATGTTGTCACGTTACAAAACTACTGCCTAAATGTTGTCTATAAACCTGGTCCTGAAATGTACATTAGTGACACTCTTAGCAGAGCTACAGCAGCAGGTGGTACACCTGAGTATGCACAACACACAGTTTGCAATGTTCAGCGGGACCTGGAGGTCCTGTCACAGATTAATCATTCAGACTATTTATACGTCATGGACCAACGATTGCTTCAGATAAAACAGCACACTGAAACCGATGAGAGTTTGCAGGCTCTTAAATATGTTGTTCTGAACGGTTGGCCTGATTCCAAGTTGGAAGCCCCATTACTTGTGAGAGAATATTGGACTTTCACAGATGAAATCGCCATCCAAGATGGTATACTGTACAAGGGGCCAACGGTCATCATTCCTAAATCTTTAAGATGGGAGATGCTGACTCGCATTCATGCCAGTCACATTGGAGGAGAAGCATGCTATAGGCAAGCACGTGATACCCTATACTGGCCCAACATGCAGAAGGAGATTAGAGACTTTGTTAGCTGTTGCTCGGCATGCAATGAATAAGCGCAGGCACAACAGAAAGGACCTATGATGTCGCATGTGCTGCCCACCCGGCCTTGGCAAATTGTAAGCATGGACTTACTGAATTATGCTGGGCAGGACTTTCTACTAATTGTTGATCACTATTCTGACTTTTGGGAGATTGAGCTACTTCCTGACCTGTCTGCTGATACTACCATCAAGCGTTGTAAAGCACAGTTTGCATGTTATGGCCAGCAGGATAGAGTCATCTCGGATAATGGACCTCAATTTGTATGTGAGCAATTCAGACGGTTGTCTACAGATTGGGGATTTGAGCATGTTACCTCACCCCCGAGACACCCACAAGCCAATGGCAAAGCGGAATCGACTGTCAAGATAGTGAAGAATCTTTGTAAGAAGGCCAAGTTTGATGGTACTGATCTGTGGAAGGCCATTCTACATTGGAGGAACACCCCATCTGAAGGCATGGACAGTAGTCCTGCACAGCGCTTGATGTCTAGGAGATTGAAGACTTCATTGCCTGTGGCCAACAAATTACTTGATCCTTGTGTGGTTACAGGTGTCCCGGCAAAACTGCAGCGGAGGAAACAGATTGCCAAACTGTCATACGATGTGTCTGCTAAAGACTTACCTGAACTAAGCATTGGAGAGCCAATCCGTATGAAGCCGCTTCCAGGTGACAGGGCCGATCGCTGGAGACTGGGTTCCTGTGTTCAGAGGGTTGCTCCTCGATCATATCTTGTGGATGTAGAAGGCAGTCTTTACCGTCGTAATCGAGTGGACCTGCGAAGGGCAGAACGATTCACCGCACAAGCCTATGAGCATCCTGCACGTGATCCTCCTGAGGTGCTCAATGCCCCGAGTCCTACTGGACCATATACTCAAAGCAGAGAGAACTCCGCTGTCATATCGGGATACAATGAGGATGACATAATGCAGCCACATATCCCGATATCAGGATCTGTTTTAGTTTCATTGTTTACAAGGTTTGAATGGAATGTAAAAAAGGGAGACGTTATAGAGTCATTGTACAAATCCTGTGACCCGACTTGTATCCGGGAATATTGCATGGCCTTATACTTCCTGCTTCCTGTTCTATGCTGACCTGGATGCAGTTCTGTTGTACAACATGATTCCTCACACCAGCAGCTTGTGTTGTCTGCATTCCTGTACATGAAACAGGTACTGTCCGTGTATTAGGGGGACCAATGACACCTTGGCTAGTATTGTAGATGAATCTGGGGGCGTCGGGGGCAATCTTCTTATGTTTATGGCCCTTTAGGGCAGATGTGATTTCTATGTATTTTATGGGAGATTTTCTCTGTATATTGGGAGTTTCCATCTTGTTGTATCATGAATGTAGTATGGAAGATGAGTCCTATGTACTAGGAATGGTCATTGGAAGGACAGAATAGGAGTCACATGATTGGCTGGCCAGCCCAGTGACAGTATAGACTAGTGGGTGACATTGATTGAGATCTGCCCGCTGTGTGTATACAATCACCTGGCTAATGTCTAATATCAGGGGACAAAATGTGCCAGCATTCATATCAGACTAAGGGAAAATGGCCGCCCGAGGAGGGACAGGCGGGCTACAACAAAATGGAGGAGGGAGATCTAATCTGCGCTGAAATGTGATAACATTAAATTAGACCAAGGGAAAACAGCCACTGGAGGAGGGACAGGCGAGCTACCACAAAATGGAGGAGGGAGAACTAATCCACTGCACTGTAATGTAAAAACACTATATTAGACCAAGGCAAAATGGCCACCAAATAAGGGACAGACAGGCTACAACAAAATGACGCCCGATTAGTCTATTAAGGATTATAAAGGTATATATAGGCAGCTGTACGTCCGATGGCCAACTCCTGAGGAAGTCACGTGATGTAACATGAAGAGTGGAAGTTAATAGGAATTTTACGAGCCGCCATCGTCTTTTGCTTTTTAGGTTTTTTTTCGCTGTTATTTCATTCTATTCAGCTTTTTTTGTACTAGCACCATCTAGTGTCTGCTCTCCATAATGCAGCCTCTGTATAAATTTGTCTGGAGTAACTTCCTGTCTGTCACTTCCTGTCTGGTGTCACTTCCTGTCCCGGGAACACTTTCCTCCTGTCAGCCATTTTAGATCAGCTTCCAGAAGGTCCTGTGATTGTCAGTCTCCATCCTGAACACACGGCCACCATAGGGCCAGCATGGGATCTTCTCCATGTCAGAGCACACGGGTAAGTCAGGTGGATCTCCTATTCCTGGTCCCGGCTCCTGTCCCTGCTATAGACGGACCAATCATCTGAGACCGAACCTTCCTCCTTGTCATCGATGATCTGGGTGTATTATTATTATTTATTCCAGGTACTTATATAGCGCCGTCAGTTTACATCTATATTGTACATTCCCATCAGTCCCCGCCCCCGAGGAGCGTACAATCTAAGGGCCCTAACTCACATTCAGACATACACATACAAGGGACAACTTAGACAGGAGACAATTCACCTCCCAGCATGTCTTTGTAGTGTAGGAGGAAACAGGAGTACCCGGAGGAAATCCACACAGGCACAGGGAGAATATGCAAACTCCAGGCAGGTGGTGCCATGGTTAGGATTTGAACCAACAACCCGAGTACTGCCAGGTAGAAGTGCTAACCACTCAGCCACTGTGCTGCCCCGTGCTGTATATATCTCAGCATCTACTTCTCAGTGTTGGTTTCCTCCTCATTGCCGGCCATCATTTGGGCCTCAGAATGGCTCCGGTATTCCCTCCTAGGAAGGACATTCAGGCCGATCTCCCACCATGTTCCTCTGATGTGTCCGAGACAGAATAACAGGAGAGACACCAGGAGAACCCGCTGGGACCTGACACTCCGAGAACCAGAGTTATGGTGGAGTATAGACCCTTCCTGAGATACTCCTCCCTGGGAACGGTCATACCTCCGTACTCCTCTCCTGTACATACCCATCACTGTCATACCTCCGTACTCCTCTCCTGTACATACCCATCACTGTCATACCTCCGTACTCCTCTCCTGTACATACCCATCACTGTCATACCTCCACACTCCTCTCCTGTACATACCCATCACTGTCATACCTCCGTACTCCTCTCCTGTACATACCCATCACTGTCATACCTCCGTACTCCTCTCCTGTACATACCGATCACTGTCATACCTCCGTACTCCTCTCCTGTACATACCCATCACTGTCATACCTCCGTACTCCTCTCCTGTACACACCGATCACTGTCATACCCCCATACTCCTCTCCTGTACATACTACCCACCATCGTATCATCTGCAACTCCTCTCTTACATGTACTACCTGCAGTTATGCTCTTCTTCTTAAATTGGGGAATAACTCGATGACTTACATACTTTTCAGACCTTGTGAAATATTCTTGGCTGTTTTGATAATAATACACTTTAATTTGTATTTCATGATAAATCCTGCCTCATCTCTGCCTCTCTACCTGCAGCCTAACAATGAGGCGTGCATGCAGCCACTGATCTATTTCTGGCTTTTGTCTCTCAGTCATTCTAATGTTCATTTCTCCAAACGTCCTCCAGGACATCCTTCCTGAGACAGAGCTCCTCCCTCTGGGACAGGAAACACGTAAGCACAGTTCTATAAATGGCGGACCACCAGGCCTCCCTCCTGAGTTTTTAGTGTTTCCTCTGCAAGGATGGGTGCAGTCATCAAGGAACTGATTGTTTGGAAGTCCTGGGCCCTAGAGGTTGCTGGTGGATCCTGGTCTGGCTTACTTCCTGCTTCCTGACGTGATCCCTTCAGGGGGAGTGGGGCTGCACTCCTGATATCTTTCCATGCCTCAGTGGATGATGACCATTGGGGTTGTCCTGGGTGGTCCAGGACCTTTGATGCCTATTGCATTCCTTCCCGTGTTGGGGGGGGGCTCCAGCATCCGATGCACAGTGGGGCAGAATGACTGCCAAGCAGGCGTGCGAGTAGCCGCAACTTCTGGGTGCTGTCCAGGAACCGGAAGTTTCAGCTGCAGTGACGTCATCGAGGAATGCTGGAGACTCGTGGTTCCAGTCTCCATAGCAGCACAGGCATCTGGTCAAGCAGCCAGTCTGGTGTACAGACCCAGCAGAGCCTGTGGCTCTACACCAAGAGGGATGGATGGAAGGCGCTGGCACTTCTCAGGCAGACCCTGGTCCTTCAGGCACTGGCTCCTCTAAGGTAAGCTTGGGGACTCTGATCCCTCTTGCTGACCCTGGTGGGCACACTTCCTTTTCTTGCTCCCCCAGCACAGTGGTTTTTGTATGAGGCGCCCTGGGCTGATTATTTTCTGTATTGTGTTTTTTTTCTTGCTTATTGTAGGTTAATGCCCAGGACAAGGTGCAGAGTCAGAACCCCAAGAAGAAGTGTGCAGTTTGTGCAGCTAAATTGGGTTCAGCTTGGGAAAAACCCTTATGCTGCAATTGTGTGGCTAGCCTAATTAAGGATAAGTCATTTACAGCCTGCCATAAAGTGCTCACCTCCATTAAGGATGACGTGTTGTCTACATTTCACTCCTTTAGATCCCTGTTGGAAAAATGCAGTCGCCACTGGATCCTTGGACCCAATTGGCTGGTTTGTAGGTAGCAGATGCATTAAGAAGGGAGGAGGACCCGGAGGAGGATCCTAGGTCCCAGGTAGATTCAGGATCATAAGATGAGGACGGTGAAGTTTGCTCCTTCAGAGGTTCCAGAACAAATTGCCCCTGGAAGATGTGGACGACCTCCTTAAAGCTATTTACGAAACCTTAGAGATCGAGGAGGAGGATGTTTGCCTATCTAAGCATGACCTCATGTATCAAGGTTTGTATGCTAGAAAGACTAGTGTCTTTCCAGTCCATAGTTCCCTGGTTGATACCATTAAGCAGGAATGGGAAAGCCCTGAGAGGAAACCCTTTTTCTCAAGTAATCTTAAAAGGAGGTTTCCTTTTTAGGATAACAGGTCCCAGCAATGGAACAAGGTTCAGAAATTGGACACCCCCTTATCTAAAGTCCCTAAAAGGACAGACTTAACATTTGAAGATATGGGGGCTCTGAAAGACCCTATGGATAAGAGGGATGAAGTCTTACTCCGCAGGGCCTGGGATTCCACTTCCATCAGCCTTAGGCCACCTTTATCGGCTACCTGTGTCACCAGAAATCTGGAATGCTGGCTTACACAGTCGCATCTCTCGGCAGGGACCTCCAGGCAGCAAATCCTGAAATAATTTCCTTTGCTGTATAAAGCAGTTGGTTTCCTTGTGGATGCCTCGGCCTAATCAGTTAAGCTAGCGGCTTGAACCTCTGCCGTAGTGAATTCAGCTAAAAGGGCATTTTGGTTAAAAACCTGGGCAGGGAACTCAGCATTCAAACTGCACCTTTGTGCCTTACCCTTTATTGGCATTAATCTTTTTGGTCCAGGTCTCGAGGAGGCTCTGGAATGTACAGCCCATAACAAGAGGACATTCCCAGAGAGTAAGAAAAGGTTTTACTCTAGTAGTGTTTTTTGTCAAAAAACACATGCCCAGAAGGTTAAGGAGGTTCAGCCTAAGAAACATTGGACAGGGCACAAAAATATGGGAAGAGGAGGAATCTTATCCAATCCTCCTCAAAGCCCACCAAGTCTCATCTCAATGACTTGAACGTCCCAACGGAAAGAAGACTGGGGACCTTTCTCCCTCAGTAGGCTTCAATCTTCTCGAATCTGTACATCCTGGACTTGATCAAGAAGGGGTACAGGTTGGAGTTCAACTTCAGTCCCCCCACCAGGTATCTGGTAACCCACCTTCCCAAGGATCGGGAAAGGGTGCAGGCCCTGCGTGTCCTAATTGGGGACCTGGTAGATCAGCAGGTCCTTACCAGAGTTCCCTGGGACTAGCAGGGCAGGGCATGTTATTCCCATGTGTTTGTAGTAAAAAAACCCTCGGGCACGTGACCCTGAGAGCAGATTTATCATTATTAAAGGCACCCTCTCGGTTCGTGAACTCACGATCGCTAATGTCTGTGCACCAAATTTGGCGCAAGCATCCTTCTTTTCCTATTTATTTCAAAATTCTTGATAGGTTTCTATCCCCTCGTTTATTGGTGGGAGGTGATTTTATTTGGTAGCTAACCCTCTTTTAGACCAAAGCTTGTCCTCACCATCCTCCCAGGCCTTCCCAAAATCCCTTACCAAAAAATTAGACACACTTCAACTGGTAGACTCCTGGAGGGCACATATTGTAGGAGCTAGAGATTATTCATTTTACTCCCACCCACATGAGTCTTATGCTAGACTAGATTATATCTATTGCTCCCCCATTCTGCTGGCTAACTCTAGGAAAGCTTGCATTCATTTAAGCCCCTGGTCAGATCATAATATTATCGCGCTGTCTATCACTTTTATAGGTCTAGCCCCTACTCCCTACTCCTGGAGACTTAACGACTCTATGCTTACGGATACTAACACCCGCCATGAAGTAGTTACTTCCATTCAAGAATACTTTCAGTCAAACATAACTCCTGATATCTCCCCGGCCATCTTGTGGGTAGCCCATAAGGCGGTCCTGCGAGGCCACCTTATTTCTATGGCTTCATCTAGAAATAGAGAGCGGCGGAAACAAATTCAGAAACTTACCCGAGAATTAGAATCACATTATAGGGCTCATGTTGGCAATCCATCTCTCCTTAACAAAACCATGATATCGCAAAAGCGTCTAGAACTGAATATTTTACTATCCCAGAAAACTGAAAAAGCTCTACGCTGGTCGACGGCCTCCTTTTTATTACATAGTAATTCAGGGTCTACTATGTTGGCACAGAAATTAAACCTTTCAATACGACCCCCACATATCTACAAGTTATGTACTAAATCCGGCAGTATCTCCTCTCTTCCTCGTGAAGTCCTGGGTATTTTGGAAAATTTTTATTCCATCCTGTTAGCTCCCCCGCAACCAACTTCTGCTTCCTCAAATGGCTCATGGCTTGATTCTATACCCCACCCTGTTCTCTCACCCTCTCAGATATCCTCTCTCAGTGCCTCATGCACTTTGAAGGAAATATCCTGTGTGATTAGCACACTAAGAACTTCCACAGCAACGGCCCTGATGGGTTCACGGACAGTTATTATAAACATTTTGCTCCTACATTGGCTCCCTCTTTGATGTCATTATTCAATGATGTTTTGCAGGGCGGTAGGTTTCCTGAGGAGATACTCTTGGCTAACCTGTCTCTATTACCTAAACCCCTGAAAGACCATCATTTACCTCAAAACTATAGACCAATCTCAGTGATGAACAATGATCTGAAAATATTTAGCCGCATTCTGGCAGATAGGTTGGCCCCTATTATCTCCTCTTTGGTCTCACCAGACCAATCAGGATTTATCCCAGGCAGACTTATCACGGACAATATTCATCTCACATTAAATGTTATTCAGGATGTCAATTTTCATTCTAAAGAAGTTTTGTTATTGATAGTGTCCTCTGGCCCAGGGACGGACTGAACATTCGAGCACTCGGGCACTGCCCAAGGGCCCAGGGTCAGTAGGGGGCCCCATGAAATGCCCCTAGTACCTTTTTTTAGGCTTTTTTGGGTGTGCTTTGAGTGTACTTTGAGTGTGGGCAAGGACATAGAGGCCCCATGATCCCCTATTGCCCGGGGGCCCCATGAGTTGTCAGTCCGCTTCTGCTCTGACCATACTTGTTTTCATTACTGCAGAAGATGGGCTTTAGTGATGAATTTCTGTCTGGTGTACATGCTTTGTATGACTCCCCCCAAAACAAGAATAAGACTTCCAGGCTGCAATTCTGTATTTTGTACACTAGGCGGAGGTACCCGTCAGGGTTGTCCTCTTTCACCCTTATTATTGGCGCTTGTTTTGGAACCCTTGGCAATTGCAATAATCACACTCAGACATTTCTGGTTCCCCATTATTGGTTCACATTTCACAATTTGTATGTATGCAGATGATGTTCTGCTTTTCCTTACTAAACTGTTGGTGTCATTGCCTGACTTCTGCTCATTATTGAATGACTTTGTAACAGTATCAGGTCTTACTGTAAATGTTACTAAATCAGTAGTTCTGCCTATTAATGTTCCTGATTCCCTGGGTGCATCTCTCCGCAATTCTTTTCCATTTCGTTGGGCCACAGATCAGATTTCATACCTAGGTATAAACCTCACCCCCAGATACTCAAAATTATTTGCTGCTAATTGGCCACCATGTGTGTCACTCCTCTCACCTCTATTGAAGATCTGGCATGGATCCCCTATCTCATTCTTGGGCAGAGTAAGGGCAGTAACAATGAATGTCTTCCCTAAATTACTTTATTTAGATCACTCCCAATCCCTGTCTCCAAAACGTTCTTAGATCGCTTTCAACGGATTATTAATAATTTTATTTGGCATAACAAACGCCCTCATTTTACTTCATTGGTCCTCTACCGGTCACAATGGGCGGGAGGCCTAGGTCTCCCCAATTTCTGGCTTACTACCTGTCAGCCCGTTTCGCACAGCTATCACAATGTGCGACTATTACTTCCCAGGTCCCATGGATCAGATTTGAATCTCAGTCTATTCATCTGTTCTATTTACCATGTGTATTATGGTCCAAAATCCCCCCCCCCCCACTCGTTATTGTTGTATAATTCCATTGTTGCCCAATCATTGATGTTTTGGTCCCGTTATAAACTTAAATTGAATCTTGTCTCCTCTGTCTCACCAGGTTCATCATTTTTTGGTGACCCAAATTTTATTGCAGCATTCTCATCTTCACAGGTATTCCGTTGGTGGTATGATAGGTCCTTTATTAGGTCATCTGACTTTCAGAGAGGAGGATCTTGTATCACTTTTGAGATGCTACGCATACTTTTTGATATTCCGCTTCGTGAATATTATCATTATCGACAGATTAGACATTTTTTTAATTCACATTTTGCTCTTACGCCTTCATCTCCGATTTCATTTTTTGAACCTATTAGCCGTGACTCTCCTAGGGGCAGGGGTCTTATTTCAGATTTGTATCACCAATTTTTGGTTACTTTCTTTCCCTCACCCCCTCTTTATAGACAGAAATGGGAGGCTGATAGTGATGTCACTTTTTCTGATGAGGATTGGGATTCCATGATGGATAATGTGTGTAAGAGCTCTAGATCTTTCTGTCCATGAGACGGCCCTCAAAGTAATAACCAGATGATATCATACCCCATCTAGACTACACGCCATGTATCCAGGGACGCCCCACCTTTGTTTCCAGGGCTGTGGTCTTGCTGGTACTCTAGTGCATATATTTTGGGCCTGCCCAAGCCTCTCATTGGTGTGGCACAAAATTTCTGAAGTTGGCTCTGCAGTGGCAGGTGCTCCGGTGCATCTGTCTATGCAGTCCTGCCTACTGGGAGCCCCCATCTCGGGAGTTCAGACTGAGGTTATGAGGCTAATCCATAGCATTTGTATATCCACCCTATGGGCTATTGCCCTACATTGGAAATCCCTCACAGTACCATTGACCACAGTTCTGCAGAGTTGATGCGGTGATGCTCATGGAGAGAATTCATTATACTCTATTGGATAAGATGCATTTATTTGACAGAAAATGGGAACTTTGGAGAACTCACAGGCATTTACTAGATCAATAAGGACCATTTATGCTTTGATTGAGTTACTTTGTTGGTCGTTTTATAACTCTGCCTCCCTCTCTACCTATATTGCTCATGTACTAAATTTCTTTTCTCTTTTTCCCTTTATTCTACATAATTTCACCTTTGAAATGAATACTGCAGTTGTTCCTTGTTTCTCTTGTATATTCTATTTGAAGCTGTAATGCCATTTTGAAGTCTATTTCTTAAAAAATAAAAACGTTTGTAAACAAAAAAATATATATTTAGTATAATTCTACAATTTTTGCAACTAATAGCACAATGCTGTTAGCTAAACCTTCTACCAATAGCTGGACAACAAAATAACAAACGGATCACCCTTTCATCCAGCCGTGGTCTAATGCTGTTTAATGCCCATGATACCCAGCCAAGCATAGCCTCTTTGAACAATGCATACACTTACCAACTGCTTATATCTGCAGGCTGACATCTTCATCCCAATAGTCTATCCTTGGCCTGACTCCTCTATACAACAGATGTTTAATATCCTGTTTTTTGGCCTCTGTGGCTTCTGAAGATGTTCACTGCTCCCCCACATTTTCCTTGGTAGCCCGAGTTGGGCCTGCCCAAGAATTTTTTTTTTCCATCCATTTATATCCCAGTGACATAGACAGATGGACAACCTACCTGTTTTCACATCATGGCCTTTTGGCCTCCTGACCTGTTTTGTCAGACATTTCTCTCCCTTTACTAACCTTGCTTCCCCCACTTCTCTCCTTTCTTTCTCTTATTCCTGTCCCAGGAGTGATGATGTCGCCATGATGCGACACCTACAATCAGCTTTGCATCTGTCCTTTATCATGGCTCCAATAAATATACTTACCCTGAATGTTCAGGGAATAAAAAAATTAAGGCCTTCAAATCCTTTGCCCATGCCAAAGCACATGTGGTGTGCCTGCAGGAGACTCATTTCACTGCCAGCCATATGCCGAAATATCTCAGCTCTTCCTACCCACAGGTTTATATGGCTTCTGCCGCAACTAAACACACAGGTGTACTCAAAGCTTTCCACTGCTCTACTCCCTTTACACCCAAGGCAGGGATCTGGGACCCAGAGAGCCGTTATATTTTCTAGTGGGTCACCTCCTTGACTCAGAGGTCACTATAGCTTCATACTATGCAGCAATCCCAATCCTAACTCCCATTTGCTACAAGTAATAGATTCCCATAAATTAGGTACACTTTTACTATGTGGCAATTCCAGCCAGCTAGTTTATTCCTTTTTAGACAAATCCCCCATAACCTCTTATCCATCCACATCCTCCTTCCAGCAACAACTCCAACAATGCTCTCTCATAGACACATGGCAAGAAGATAACCCAGCTAGAAGACACTATACATACTACTCATATCCACATAAAACTTTCTCCCACATTGACCATATATTTCTGACTAGAGGTATGTCCCCAGCCCTCCTATCCTGAACCATCATACCTTACCCCTGGACTGGTCACAAAGCTGTCCTCTTGACCCTCTCCTCCTTAGTACCCCAACAAACTAGCACTACATGGAGTCTAAATGGCCCACCCATCCCACAGACTGGACATTGAACTAGCCATCAAAGAATACCTGACACATAACACAACTGATGACATCTCTCTCCTGACCTTTTGGGAAGCCCATAACTCTGCAATTAGAGGAGCCTGTATCAGCCAAGCCTCACATCTCAAGAAAGGACAGCGAGCAATCCATCACCGCTTAGAAACCTCATTTCACCAGGCCAACAAAGCCTTCCAATCAGAGCCCTCACCTTCTCATAGATTGTCCTGGACAAGACCAGGCTAGAAATAGATGTTTTCTTGACAGAATCAGATGAAAAAGTTCTACACCAATCCAGACATAAACATTATATGAACGCAAACAAACCTGACACTTTTCTAGCCCTGGGACTGTGAACCTCAGACCACACACACAGACTTGTCCATTTAAAGATTACAAAAACTTCACACACCAGCCATCCTAATAAAATATTACAGGTCTTCCACAAACATCTAGCAGAATTATACTCTGAGACCGGCTCCTATGATGAATCGCAGGCCACTGAACTTTTCTCAAGCCTATCTCTACCAACACTCTCAGCTTCTCAATGTTCTTCCCTGGAAACACCTATTACAGAACTTGAGGTCCCGAACTCCATCAAGTCCCTAAAGTCTAATAAGCGGCCTGGCCCAGACAGCTTACAGCCCTATATTCCAAAATATTTACTAACCTCCTTCCACCTTTATTGGTTAATGCATTTAATGCCTTACTCAAAGGTTATTCTTTCTGCTCAGACGCCCTAACAGCAGTCATTTCTATGCTACCTGAACCCCAATCAGATCACACCACATGGCTTCATTACACACCAATCTCCCTTCTTAACTTGGATGTTAAAATCCTAGAAAAATCCTATCTGCATGGCTGAACTCCATCATAGGCACCTTGGTACACAAGGATCAGATGGGTTTTAAACCGCCCTCTGCCAAGCCAAGACCACAGAGTGATTTTGCTAGAACATGCAGCTTGCATACGCCGCATTCCCGGCTGTTTCCTTTCCTTAGACATAAAAAAAGCCTTTGACTCCAATGGATATCACCCCTTTACACCTCCCCAAGGGCTTACTTAAGATACGTGGGTTACAAGTCAGACCTTTTCTTCCACACAAGGGGAATGAGGCAAGGCTGCCCCTTGCCCCCCTCCTTTTCTAGCGAATTAACCTTTAGCACAGCTGATAAGAAATAACACAAATATTAAAGGATTAGAACTTGGCGGTCATTGTCAAGGATCGCATGATCGCCACCCTCAACATGCGATGATCGCACGACCGCGACGTCCAATATGTCATGATCGCGGCGTCACACCCCAGATCTTCTCACCAAACTCGTGACCGAAGGATTGGCCGATCTAAAACCACTATGTGACGTGCGTAACACTGCCACACCCAGCTGCACCCTGCACTACGATTTTCCAGCTAATGGACTACAATCTGTGCCTGCAGCCTCATAGCGCTTGTTACTGGGTCAGGTTAATCACTCAATTAACCATTCATTGCCACCACCTCCTTTTTATCAGAGAAAGAGGAAACTCGGGGTTCAGCTAATACACTATAATGATTGAAATAATTGTCTGTATAAAACGGTCTGCAGACCGGTTATACAGAGGTTAAAACAAACAGTCGCATCTCTTCAAAGGCAGGGATTCGTGAATTGCAATTAAGAGCTATAGGAACAGTTCAACACGTTCAGAAGACAGATTTATTACTAAAAGGGTCAAACATGTGCAATAATAATATTTACAGAAAAGATGTAACTAAGATATATATATACAGTCATGGCCGAAATTGTTGGCACCCTTGATATTTCTCCAGGAAATCATGTATTTCTCACGAAACGTATTGCATTAACACATGTTTTGCTATACACATGTTTATTCCCTTTGTGTGTATTGGGACAAAACAAAAAAAGGGAGGAAAGAAAGCAAATTCGACATAATGTCACACAAACCTCCAAAAATGGGCTGGACAAAAGTATTGGCACCCTTTCACAACTGCGGATAAATAAGAATGTTACAAGCATGTGATGCTCCTGTAAACTCACCTGGGGCAAGTAACAGGTGTGGGCAATATAGAAATCACACCTGAAAGCAGATAAAAAGGAGAGACGTTCACTTAACCTTTGCATTGTGTGTCTGTCTGTGCCACACTAAGCATGGACAACAGAAAGAGGAGACGAGAACTGTCTGAGGACCTGAGAACCAAAATTGTGGCAAAATATCAACAATCTCAAGGTTACAAGTCCATCTCCAGAGAACTAGATTTGCCTTTGTCCACAGTGCGCAACATTATCAAGAAGTTTGCAACCCATGGCACTGTAGCTAATCTCCCTGGTCGTGGACGGATGAGGAAAATTGATGAAAGATTGCAACGCAGAATAGTCCGGATGGTGGATAAGCAGCCCCAAACATGTTCCAAAGACATTCAAGCTGTCCTGCAGGCTCAGGGAGCATCAGTGTCAGCGCGAACTATCCGTCGACATTTAAATGAAATGAAACGCTATGGCAGGAGACCCAGGAGGACCCCACTGCTGACACAGAGACATAAAAAAGCAAGACTACAGTTTGCCAAAATGTACTTGAGTAAGCCAAAAGCCTTCTGGGAAAACGTCTTGTGGACAGATGAGACCAAGATAGAGCTTTTCGGTAAAGCACATCATTCTACTGTTTACCGAAAACGGAATGAGGCCTACAAAGAACAAAACACAGTACCTACGGTAAAATATGGTGGAGGTTCAATGATGTTTTGGGGTTGTTTTGCTGCCTCTGGCACTGGGTGCCTTGACTGTGTGCAAGGCATCATGAAATCTGAGGATTACCAAAGGATTTTGGGTCGCACTGTAGGGCCCAGTGTCAGAAAGCTGGGTTTGCGTCCAAGATCCTGGGTCTTCCAGCAGGACAATGACCCCAAACATACGTCAAAAAGCACTCAGAAATGGATGGCAAAGAAGCGCTGGAGAGTTCTGAAGTGGCCAGCAATGAGCCCAGATCTAAATCCCATTGAACACCTGTGGAGAGATCTTAAAATTGCTGTTGGGAAAAGGTGTCCTTCCAATAAGAGAGACCTGGAGCTGTTTGCAAAGGAAGAGTGGTCCAAAATTCCGGGTGAGAGGTGTCAGAAGCTTATTGATGGTTATAGGAAGCGACTGATTTCAGTTATGTTTTCCAAAGGGTGTGCAACCAAATATTAAGTTAAGGGTGCCAATACTTTTGTCCAGCCCATTTTTGGGGTTTTGTGTGACATTATGTCATATTTGCTTTTCTGCCTCTGTTTTATATTTGTTCCAATACATACAAAGGGAATAAACATGTGTATAGCAAAACATGTGTTAATGCAATACCTTTTTTGTGTGAAATACTTGATTTTCAGGAAAAATATCAAGGGTGCCAACAATTTCGGCCATGACTGTATATATATATAACAGCACAGCAAAGAGATAACAGGGAGAAGTTAAAGGGTTAAGTTACTTGTCATTTAAGCCTTGAATGGAAGCAGATCATGTTTCAGAGCAAAAGGTCTCCCCGGATGGTATATTGATGTTAAGAATTGGGAGATGTCTTTTAACTTTTTTTTTAGGCCTGCTAGCCTGTTTTTTAAAGTCCCCCAGCAGGGGGTGGCTCTGAGTAACTGACCAATACTCTATTTAGGGAGAGACTGGCAGGAGGAGCCCAAAATTAGAACCAGCATCTTTCATAATTCATTTTCTGGCCTATAACTTCCCAGCTGCACAAGCGACAATCTCTCCGCGGGTGTTTTATTATGCAGATAAGTCTAAGGATCATGTAGATATGAATTATGAAATTGTATGTTACACGGTGTACAAGTTCTATGTTTTGGCTCCCCTGATGATCTGAGGTGGACGAGTGACCAATCAAAATGTTAGTGTGTGCATTGGCTATCTGATGAGGTGCCCAGTTTTTATGTAAGTCTTCCATATTTCAAGATATGAAACATAGGGGAAAAACTGATTTTACCAGAAGTTATCTGATCCTGCCACCTACACTGAGCTGGTTTTATGAGGTTACAATTTCTTTCAATTCCTGGGAAAAGCTGCCTTATCTCAGTTACGAGGTGAGAAATTACAAAGGTTCTCTGGCAGAGAGACTCTGGCTCTCTAGGGGGGCTTTGTAGCTCTGAGCCCCCTGCTGCTCTAGCCTGCCAGTGACCCACAACCAGATGTCGCTGTGGCTGAACAGAGAGGAAAGGGGGGAGGATGCAGGAAAATATATTTTAGGATGGTTAGTCCCTTCGCCAAGATGAAGGTTGAAACCAAAATGGCTGACCCGCGTCCATCTTTGATGCGCGCTTTTGTGACAGTCATCATCATAAGTTATGCTTTTTCTCTGATGACAATCTCCTCTTCATGTCTTTTCCTTTGATCTCAGCACCCAACCTTCTCCAATGCCTGGACCAATTTGCAGTGATTTCGGACCTGGTTGTGAATCCCAAAAAGTCTACAGCTCTTAATATCTCTCTACCCTCCTTAACTGTGTCACATTTCAACACCCTCCACCCTTCTCTTGGTCCAGTCAATATATTCCTGATTTAGGACCCAAGCTGATGGCAGACCTCAGTATTCTATATTCTGCTAACTACCCTCCTATGTTAACACACCTTACTAATCTTATGACCTCCTGGTCCAAACTACCCCTCTCATGGATGGTTGTATCACGGTTGTAAAAAATGACAATTCTGCCCAAAATATTATACCTTTTTTGGATCCAACCCATGTGTGTGTGTGTGTGTGTATGACATGAAAATAGGGTGTGCAGCGCTATACAAATAAAACACACTATCTAAAGTATGGCAAAATATGACAGAAATGGAAAAGTCCTATAAACTGAATGTTAAACAGTCCAAGGTGGTAAAATATCAGTCCAAAAGGTATACTCCAGTGATGGAGTATAAATAACTTCAATCCAAATGGGTATATTCCAGCATCCTAACATGAAGGTGTAGAAAAATTGCCCACTCACCGGAAGTGCAATTTAATGTGCACATAGAAATTCCATGAAGCCGGAGGTCCCATGAAGGAATAGCTTGATGATAAAGGTGCCCTCTGGTGGTAGATGGGGTGACGGCTGCCAGAGAAGTTGATCTGGACCAATATCCCAAATTGTCCTGCCTGGGTGGACTCCTAGAATGCTGGGCTGAGATGTGGAGGCTCAGTGCCAGGTGATAGAGATGAAAACGCTCATGGTGTAGTATTATAAAAAGTATTTAATGAGTATATATCATTATGATAAAACAGTAAAACGTACAGGGTTAGAGTACCAGTATAGGTATAGTGTAAACGAGCTCTTTAAATGCACTGACCAGTGAATACAAATGATGGCCACCGGACCTCCTGATCCGGTGGCGTAACGTCAAGGCGTGCAGAGGCTCCTCCTAGACGCGCTTCGTGTAATAACACGTCTCCTGTAGGGGTGATGCCATGCATGCCTGACGTCTCCTTACTGCTATTTATAAGCTAAAATTGCGCCAAAAAGTGTCCTGGCGCCGTTCTGCCGTTTTTCGGCCTATTGCGCATGCGCGGGCGCCATTTTGCCGGCTATTTGGCCTCATGCGCATGCGCGGGCGCCATGTTATCGGTGATATTGAAAACGTCTAAAAATGGTCGGCGCGCGGTACACTGCGCATGCGCGAGAGTTCCGGCGGCCATTTTATTGGTTTGAAAGCATGCTGCCGACATTCAACTGCGCATGCGCGAGCCGAACGATCGCAGCTAATGCCAATAGAACAGTCTAGGTGGTATCATACTGAGCTGATGGCCAGTATATATCACACCTAGCAAATGGACAATGACTGTGGTGGTGGATACGAACGGTACCAATATAAAAATATGGAAGTATATAAAAAATATGAAAGTATAAAAAATATATGCATATAGAGATGTGCATATAAAAAAGGGGGGGAAAGCCTATGCTTTAATTAAAAAAGTGGTCGCCATTTTATTAGGGATATGAGATAAACCCGGGCAATTAGCAGGCATGAGGTCTCCCCACACTTAAATAGACAGATATATGGATGGAAAGACTATATCCTGCTGAAGATCAATAGATACTTAGCGTATTGTTTTAAAAGATATTGGCTTAATAAAAATATATAATATAATCCCCAGTAATAATAATAATGTATTGAATAGTTATAATACTCAATGAATCATATAAACAATCATATAAAAAATATAAAAAATATATATCACACATAATAATAGTAAATGGATATTACCATAATCAAATTCTTTAAATGCTGAATAAATCATGTAGACATAATGACCTAAAAGAGTATTGTTATGATCACATAGTAAAACACTAGATGAATCATGTAGACATCCATCTAGTATGCATCCCTTTCGCCCAGATTGGGTCGTTACTACATATGTGCGTGCAGTGTGTCAGAAAAAAGACCTTTCTCATAGTGCAGGGTATATACAATATGCCAGATCAGCTATTATCTATATAACAGTTGATGTCCACTTCAACATTATGTCCTAAAGGGACCATGGATTTCATTTCGAAAATCCATTTAGTTTCTAGACGTGAGACTTGTCTTGATTTATTAATGCCACGCCAGTGATGTTGTGCAATATCAATCCCCATAAATTTAAGGGAAGAGGGATCTTTATGATGAAATTCCCTATAATGTTTTGAAAGTGAGTGCTCGCGGAACCCTCTTTTAATATTATATACATGGTCGCGGAATCGGTCACGCAGCCTTCTGGTCGTCCTGCCAATATACTGTTTCCGGCAAGGACATTCCAGAAGATATACCGCGTACCGGGTGTTACAAGAAATAATGTGTGTGTGTATGTGTATGTGTGTATATATATATATATATATATATATGTCACAATATAGGTGATGCCAGGGTGCCCAAATCTGTTATATCTCCCTCCCAAATATAGTACATTTCAGCCCCTCAAAGTGCATTCCAGTCCCAATTTCATTAGCCAGTTTCCCCCAATTCACTTCACTTCAGCTCCCATTTCAGAAGTTGTTTCCCCTGTCAGGATGACCTTCCCCCCCTGCTGCCTCTCGTCCTGCCGTGGCTCTTTGAAGCCGAGCCGTGCAGGACAACAGGTGCGGCTCTTCTCACCTCCACCACTATCTTCTCCCCATCCTGAGAGGCCTTAGGGGAAAAGATAACGAGGTTCACGCCTCTCTGCGGAGAGGTGCGAACCTCCTGCGGAGAGGTTCTGGACCGCGGTGTCAGAATGACTCCGCATGGTCCCAGCATCCGCAACCGCATGCACGGGGAGTTTCCGCACTTGCAGATGCCACCGGACAAAGGTTGCGCTCATGAGAGTGCGACCCGTGTCCAGGGGGGTGTGCCTTGTTGCCGAGCAACGAAGCTCACCACCCACGGCCTGCCCACCATTGCCAGGACAACCGGGAAGCGTCCTGCATAGGTTTAAGAGACTGATGCCGGGCTCTTCCTGGTCATCCATTTCGCTGCAAAGCCACCGAGGGATCCCAGATGAGACGGGACCCTCGTGGCCACTCTGCATAGACCCCCCAAGGATAAGGGGAGCCTCCGCAAGCTGCCGTTCTGCACACCCCAAAGCTAAGGGGGAGAGCCACGCCAGCTGCCCACCGCAAGCCCCAGAGAAGGGGGAAACCTCTGCAAGCTGCCACTCTGCAAGCCCCAACAATAAGGGGGAGCACCACACAAGCTGCCCACTGCAAGCCCCAAGGATAGGGGGAGAACTACACCAGCTGCCCTCTGCAGGCATCTAGGACTCGGGGGGATTATTACCATGGACTACGCCACGCATACTCCGGTTTCAGGGCAAGTACTTGATGCCATATTACCTTGCTCCCCTGTGGACCCGGGCACCCCTGTAGGATCTGTGAGTGTATGCTCCCCTGTTTTCCCTGAACTGTTCTTGTATTCCCTCTCTGTCACAGATCGCACGGTTGCCGCCACCAACATGCGACAATCGCACGACTGCGACTAACAGTAATACGTCACGCCCACGGCGTCAGACCCCAGACCTTCTCACCAAACTTGTGACCGAAGGACCGGCCGATCTAAAACCGCGGTGTGACGCTCGTAACCAGGCCACACTCAGCTGCACCCAGCACAGCAATTGTCCAGCTAATGGGCTACAATCGGTGCCTGCAGCCTGAATGCACTTGTTACTGGGTCGGGTTAATTACGCAACTAACCCTTTCAAACTTTTGTTGTACAGAGAAGAAGGAAACTCTGTCAGAAATACACTATAATGATTGAAAAGTCACCTGTCCAATATAGTCACCTACAGGCCAATTGGGCAGGGAGTAAACAAACACAGTAGCGTCTCTTCAAAAGGCAGGAATTCGTGAATTGAAGGTAAGCGCTTAAAAACAGTTTAACACTTTCAGAAAGAAAGATTTATTACTAAAAGAGTCAAACAGGTGCAATAAAATATTTACAAAGAGATGTCACAAAATATATATATATATGTATATAAGGACACAGCAGAGATAAAAGGAAATTACAGGGTTAAGTTACTTGCCCTTGGCCTGGGTTTGCAGATCCAAGTTGCAGAGCAGGATGATTCTTTATCTCCTCCTTCGATGTTAGCTGGGAGATCTCTCTTAACTGTTTCAATACCGGGCAATTTTACTCCTTCCTGCCCAGGCCAGTTTTCAGGTTTCAGCGCTCTCACACTTTGAATGACAGTTGCGCGGTCATACAACATTGTACCCAAACTAAAATTTTATCATTTTCTTCACACAACTAGAGCTTTCTTTTGGTGGTATTTAATCACCGCTGGGGTTTTTATTTTTTGCTAAATTAACAAAAAAAGACCAAAAATTTTGAAAAAAAAACACATTTTTCTTTGTTTCTGTTATAAAAGTTTACAAATAAATAATTGTTCTTCATAAATTTAGGCCGAGATGTATTCTGATACATGTCTTTGGTGAAAATAACCCAAATTAGGATGTATTTTTTAGTTTGTAGGAAAGTTATAGAGTTCAAAAACTATGGTATAGATCTGAATATTGATCAATCCTGAAGTACTGACAGCCAATCTAATTTCTTGAGGTCCAAGAATGTCAGAACAGTACAGATATCCCCCAAATGTCAGGACAGTACAGATATCCCCCAAATGTCAGGACAGTACAGATATCCCCCAAATGTCAGGACAGTACAGATATCCCCCAAATGTCAGAACAGTACAGATATCCCCCCAAATGTCAGGACAGTACAGATATCCCCCAAATGTCAGGACAGTACAGATATCCCCCAAATGTCAGAACAGTACAGATATCCCCCAAATGACCCCTTTTTGCAGAGTAGACAGTCCAACGTACTTCATAAGAGGCATGGCGAGTTTTTTGAAGTTGTATTTTTTTGTCATAATTTTTCGGAAAATGAAAAAATTAAAAAAATTATTTTCACTATTTTTTTTTTTTACATACTGTCACCAGTGCAGTACAGCGTCATCATATAACTGGCATGGCGGTGAACAGCGACACTGACTGGTGACAGTATGAAAAAAATATATATATTTATTTATTTATTTATTTTATTATATTAAATTTTTTATTACATTTTGTTTTATTTTTTTAAGATTTTTTTTCATATTTTACTATGACCAAAATAGTACAATGTTACCATAGTAACATTGTACTACTTTGGGGAAGTGATCAGTATTTTTTTTTTTTTTTTACACAATTTGCTTATAGCAAAGAATTACTTTGCTATAAGCAAGCATTTACCTGAATGAAATCGATTCATTCAGCTTTTTTTTTTTTTTTTTTTGTGCTTAGCTGTGATTTGGTCACAGCTAATCACATGACATGTGCATGTGATTAGCTGTGGCCATTCACAGCTAGGCACTAGTATACAATGGATGGCATCATGAATGAAGCCATCCATTGTATACAACTGTCATGTGACCTGCTGTGATTGGTCACAGCAGGTCACATGGTACCAGCAACGGGAGCCGGTACTCGGATCTGTCATCGGCCGTGTCCGAGGTGCACGGGTGGTGACAGATCGCACTGCTGCGTCGCTCTGCAACCGCGCAAACCGCGCATGTGCGGGAGCACGCCAAATGGCTTGCACCCGGAATACAGGAGCACATTTGAAGCCGCCAAACGGCCATTGGCCGGGCGGCTAATGGTTAAAACTCTCACTCGCAGGCTTGCTAGCCTGTCTCTTTTTAAAACTCCCTCTGAAAGGGGGGTTGGGGTCAGGGGAACTCTGAATTAAACTGACAGCTTCATACTCCATGATATGAAACATACAGTTGACCTGAGGAATGTTCCATTAATTGCTGGTTAGTTTATTGATGTGTGGACTTACACAGTTTTGGGGTCAGTGCTTCCCAATTCTCTGAGAAATGCTGGCCTTATCAGAACGTAGGTGAGAAAGGTTACATTTTCCCCAGACTGCTGGCACCAAGCCAGGGATGCCTAACCTGGTTGACCCACACCATCTGTCAGGAGATCACGTTTGCCTCTCGGGAAGGGAGGGGGTAGGGAATGAGGGCTGAGGAATAGAAAAAGGGGAACTCCGCATCCAACTCTGATGAGCAAGTTTGCTACACTCTCCACTTCCCTGTTTGGATTACAAACTGCTATAGAGACATTAACTTTGCCCCTGGGGCTGGACTACAATTATTTTGGGCCCCTTCATTGCTATTTCCCATACTGGGCACTGTCGCCCCCCTCGCAATCCCCCATTGAGTGACTGCCATTTGTATTAATAAAGCTTTGTGTTTTTGCCATCCACCTTGCGTGTTCTGTCCTGCCTACCCTCCGTCACAATATACCTTCCTGTTTCCTCTGCATATTACAGTGTCATGCCACCACCTATGTATGGGGCACTGTTAAACTGCATCTACCCCAGTCCATCCATACCTTACTGAAACTTAGAGTGGTCTGGGGCTTCCTAACTTTGCAAAATATTTCCAAGCTGCACATCTTGCTCAACTCCCTAATTATCATGCAGTAAAAGTGACCCCCTCCTATGGGTCACTATAGAATCAGTAGATTGTATCCCCTCATCAGTTGCAAATTTACTATGGCTACACCCAAGAGACCGTCACTCACTCCAACACCCAATTACTCAACACTACCCATCTATCTGGGACAGTCTAAAGTTCTGATACACCTTTCAGTCACCCCATAACCCACTCATGGCATACCTCCTCAATCCAGGCTTTTATCCGGCATGGATGCCTCCATCTTCTTTTCATGCTTGTCCTAGAGCTAGTCTAGTTCAACACCAGACTCCTTTATACCCTTCCAAACCCTATGTGACTCCAACAAAATCTCTACATCTGAAATTTTTAGATATCTTCAGATCAAACACTTGTATTGCTCCCACTTACACATGAACACCTCTGTCCTAGACATGACTAGGTTTGGACACATATGTAAATGTGACCCCCATGCCAGACTTTTGATTTCCACCTTATATGCACAGTTACCAGCTCCACCACCTTACACTTCCATACCATATACATCCAAGTGGGAATGGGATTTAAATCTTCATTTGGAAGCGATTGGGCAGACATATGGTCTGCTGCAAAATCCTCCTCCCAAAATATAGTTGCTATGGAGACTAACCACAGCACTCTCATGCACTGGTACCTGGTCCCTGCCCGGATCACTAAATCCATCCCTAATCCCTGACTTGTTTCCATGGCTGCTATGAAGCAGTTACCCACCTTCACATTTGGTGGACCTGCCCGGTTGTTCAAACATATTGGTGCAAAATATTCCATATGCCTACAGTTCTTTATGAAGAAGTTACAGTATATATATCCATCCGGCCACTGCCTCATTTAATAACAAGCCCCAAGAAGTATACCTTATGGTGTGTCTCCAAGCTATGGATGGAAGGAAAGGGATCACCCCACCGGCAAGTGAGAAGAGGGGAGCATGAGTCAGAGCAATTCCAGTGTCAGCCAATACAAGTAAGGGGATGGATGCAGTGTGACCAAGCCCAAGTGGGCGGGGTGAAATGCATCAGAGGGCGTGGCTAGAATGGCAGCTGAGGCCATTCCTCCACACTGGACTTGGTCGGTTGACCAGCGTCCATTCCTTTACTTGCATAAGGCCCAAGAAGTGACACACTGGCAATTCAAACTACTCCTGTAGGTCACCATCACGGCTTAGCAAACCATAGCGAAGGCCTGGAAATCCCCCCACCTCAATACCACTGAAACTAAGAATAGTGTCACTCGAGCCACGATACATGTCAAAGTAGAAGCCGTCCTATTAGACAGAGTGCATAAAAATGAACAACTATGGCAACCATGGGTTGACCATTTCCTACCCTCAAACTCTGATGAAACCTTACTCTCTTTGTAGTCCTGAGTCCATTAGTCCATTAGGTAACCCACTACTCAGTTGCTACTCTATACAGGCACACACCCTCCCCCCTGGGGACCTCCTCTCCTCCCCCCTTATCTGTACCCCTTTCTTCACTACTCTTGCTCTTATCTCTCCATTGCTCTCTTCCTTTTCACCTTTCCTCTCATTAGCTCTTTATCCCTTTATGGGGTTTTCCCAATTGGGGGAACCTACACTATCAGTTTGAATTTTCAGTGAGGCGGACAGGTCACCCACTCGTCTGCCACTGGTATCTGCATACAGGTTGAAGTACTAAATCTATACTCCCACTGTGAGAGTACCAGAAATGATACTATAGAGTATATAACATGTTTCAGTCTCTACATTCACTCCTCCCTTGATACTATAGCACTGTTATCTCTAGCTTAAGTTAAAGCACAGCTCCACCCAAAAGGGGAAGTCCTGCTTTAACTAGTTGATGACCGCAGGTAGCCAAATGACGGCTGCACTGCAGCCGGCCAGTTCTGGGAGGCCGTCATATGACGTCCTCCCAGAACGCGCTCTCCTGCATGCCCCCCGTGATCTCTGTGATTGCTGTGTCCTATGACACTGGTCACTGGGAAATGTAATTGCCGGGTCTTGACTGAACTTTCCTCACCCTGTCAGAGCATGAGGAAAGTACTGCTGGCAGTTGTCAGAGGAGGGATTGGCACCATTCATCAGGGCACTGATGATCAGTGCCCGGAGGATTGGTGCCCAGCAGTGCCACCCACCTTTGCCCAGCAGTGTCGCCAGTCAGTGCCCAGCAGTGCTGCCAGTAAGAGCCCACCAATTACACCCAACAGTGCTTCCAGTCAGTGCCCAGCAGTGCTGCCAGTCAGTGCCAGTCAGTGCTGCCTATCGGTGCCTACTATCAGTGCCAGCTCATCAGTGTCACCTATCAGTGCCGTCTCATCAGTGCCGCCCATCAGTGCCGCCCATCATTGCAGCCTATCAGTGCAGCCTCATCAACGCACATCAGTGAAGGAGAAAAATTACCTGTTTGCAAAATTTTATAATAGAAACAAAGAAACTTTATTTCAAGTTTTTTTACTTTTTTTTTGTTTATAGCGCAAAAAATAAAACACTCAGCGGGGAGTAAATACCACCAAAAGAAAGCTCTATTTGTGTCAAAAAAATTATAAAAATTTCATATGAGTGCAATGTTGCATGACTGCGCAATTGTCATTTAAACTGCGACAATGCTGAAAGCTGAAAATTGGCCTGGTAAGGAAGGGGGTATAAGTGCCTGGTAGGCAAGTGATTAAGGACCCCACTGGCACCTTTTGGGGGGATAACCGAAATTGACAGGTACCCGCTCCCACTTCTGCTGCAATCACCTAGGTGATCAGAAGCGGACATTGTCCTCCCCCCTCCCTCCCTCCCTGTAGTCTTCTGGGACACATGAACGGTCCTAGAAGACCACGGGACCATTCACAAAGCACAGAGATACTCGCACATGCTCAGTGGGCACCCGGATGTGAAGCCGCAAACTGTCACAGCTTGGTACCCACATTGAAGATGCCGGCACTGGAAACACGGGGCGGCTGGTGAAACGAGCTGCGGGAAGGACACCACGAGATCGAGGGACAGGTAAGTGCCCGTCTTTTAAAAGTCAGCAGCTACAGTTTTTGTAGCAGCTGACTTATTTTTTATTTTCACTGGAACTCCACTTCAATGTATGAAGATATTATTTGTACTGTACAAATTACAACCTGTACGTTACCTCTAAGGGTTGTACCCCTTCTGACTTACTGTTGGTGAGTCCTGCAATCACATTGTTATGAGCTCCTTGTAAAACTATTATCTCTTTCCAATAACATCTATGAACAAGAGAAGATATGGACCCCACAATTCCTCTATATACTCCACAATTCTCCCATGTGGACACCTCATAAGTGGTTCTCCAGTATAGACTCCCAGTTTGGGGAACTCATTTAGAAGAAGCCATCAGCTAGAATCAAACTCCCTACTCTACAGTATGGTGAAGACCAAGGAGGCCTAGCAATACCAAATGTTAGACTTTATATTATAGCTGCCCAACTTCAACATCTTACCAGGTGGGACTTAGTAGACACATTAGATCCCATCCATCGGTTGCTACTTCCATCAGATACAGATTTCACATCACTCTTACACTTGTTAATGAGCTTCAGATGGCACCAGTGGGAAAGGCATGATCTCTCATATATTTATTCCAGTCTTTTGACTCTTACTGAAGACTTATAGAAAGAAATGGGAAACAGAGAAAATAAGAGAGAGTGGTGGGAGGTGATTGTGACCTCCATACCACTCATCTCTCTGTCCTCTTCACAGAAACTCAGTCATTTCTTTTGCATAGAGCTTTCAGGACTCCAGCTCAATTGTTCAGCTAGGACAGGAGGGATTTCCCCTTATGACCCCAATTGTAGTGGTGATGTTGGGGATTTGATACACGTTTTGGAGATGTCTAAACATATTCAAAATTATAACGATAGGACCAGCATTATAACATTGGCATTCAATATTCCTCGGGTGTGCCTCTTGCTCTCAATAGAGGAGGAATTATTTACACCTCCTCCTATTACAAGTCATATAGCAATAGTGAGGCTGCTGTTTATTGACCATAAAAAATATCCCGATCTTGGCTATCATCTCAAACTCCCAGCAGACAACAGTGGATTGAGCAGGTGAACTCCACACTAAAATATGAAAAATGAACTCTCCAACATTGTAATTCCCCCAGGAGATGTATGTCTCTCTGGCAGAACTGGCTGGATACTCCTCACTCCTAGTTAGTTCTTCATAGGCTTTTAAAATCTTAGCTCTTATAGCCCCAAAGAAGGAGAACGGCCAGCTATTTGTTTATAAAAGGTAAAAGTGACACCATAGACAAAGCAAGTTATTGTTCTGTATGATCTGTAACAGTGCCACAACTGCCTATATGTGAGAATGTATGACTCCATTGTCTGGGCTGAACGTTGGAAATACTGTGCGCACTTAGAAACTTTCTTGATACAATCTTTTTGATTAAAAAATACTGTAGATAATGCTGTACATATTCTTTCTATTCATAAGATATATTTAGTAATAAACATTAAAAATAGAAAGCAACTTTATGTAGCCCTTTATATAGAATTCTAACTTTTTTTTTTTTTCAACAGGTGGATTGATGAACCAAGTTTTCGGTCATGTTGGTCTTCATGAATACAGCTCACATGGAAAATAAAACACATGGATGTCTTAATTGACTGAAAGTCTTTACTGCAGCTCACTGGAGGATTCACACGGGATACAAGTCATATCTGTGTTCTAAAAGTCATGGTTTGGATCCTCTTCCACATTGATCCAGCAGGAGAAAAGTAATTTCAGTGTTCTGGAAGTGACAATGGCTTTACAATAAAGTCCAACTCAAGTATACATAAGAGGAGTCATTTCAAACTACTTGTTTGGAGATTTTACAATGGAGAGAAAATATATCATACACCAGAAGGTTCACAATGGAGGGAAGTCATGTCATTGTTCTGAATGTGACAAAATGTTTACAGGCAAGGGAGACCTTATAGTACACCAAAGAGTTCACACTGGAGAGAAGTTATATCAGTGTTCTGAATGTGATAAAGCTTTTGCTCAGAAATCATATCTTATCACACACCAGAGGATTCACACTGGAGAGAAGCCATATCAGTGTTCTAAATGTGATAAAACTTTTACACAGGAGTCAAATCTTCTCAAACACCAGAGGATTCACACTGGAAAGAAGTCATATCAGTGTTCTGAATGTGATAAAGCTTTTTCTCAGAAATCAAATCTTATCTCACACCAGAGGATTCACACTGGAGAGAAGCCATATCAGTGTTCTGAATGTGATAAAGCTTTTACTCAGAAGTCACATCTTATCAGACACCAGAGGTTTGACACTGGAGAGAAGTCATTTTAATGCTCTCAATGTGACAAAACTTTTACAGTTAATGCCGGTCTAATCTATCACCGGAGGATTCACAAATTTCAGCATATTTTAAATTCTGGAAGAAAAGGAATATTAAAGAAGTTTCAGGTGTTACAATTTATTTTCACATCCCCAATGTCATCCCACAAGCTAGAGAAGAAGGGAAAAGATAAAATGCTACTTTAAAAGAAACAAACTAAAATCTGAGCAAACTGGAATGTAATGATTGGATGAACTGAGTTTAGTGCTTATGTCCATCAAGTCCACACAACTTTGAATATTTTAACTTTTGACAATTGTTTTTAAGATAAACATCAATAACTGAACAGCTTCCCTCATGATTCTCATCTTTATCTTTTTTTATGGAGCTTTGACTGAACATGCAATGCATTTTCATGATTCACCAACTGAGTTGTGTTTCCAAGCATTTTCTTCATTTCTGGATCCTGAGGTAATACATGACCAACACTGCCTCAGTACCAGAGACTAGAATGGGGTCTATTGTCATCTCAACAAGTCTCTGAAGCCTCAGTGGGAGAGTCCATTCCAGGTTCTTCTGACTATTGATACATGATCAGCCAGGTTTGAGGTCTCCAGCTAAGCCCACCTTGTCTAATCCTCCCATTACGTTCCATCTCCTCTCCCATTATCAATGCCTTCTTTCCACATTTCATCTCTCATGGGCGACAACTTTTCAGGCAGGTCTGCGGCTGTGAAACCAGCTAGAAAGAAGTCTATTAAGTGAGAAAACAACATCCAAAGCTGATGCAGGCCTTCCAATACTGAGTTACTGCTGATTTAGGGGATGTATTCAGCAGTAAAACGTAAGCCCAGCTGGCCACTTGTTTTCCATGTGGTTCTGCCAAATGGGATTCCATCAGGTGAAGATCATAAATCCTTGTTACATGTTTTCTCTTTCCAGCTATTACTCCTCTCCATAGACTAATCACACAATACAACTGCCAGAGATCTGAACTTACAAAGTGCTGAGTGTGCGGTCAATCACTCTGAGTGTATGAAAGGGATTTGTGCCTCTAATGACCACTAGTAGGTTCTGGCCCCCCACGTTGGGCCCAAGAGACTGCTCTCTGCAAGAATGAAATTCACATGCACACCAAGCATTCAAAGAGCAATCTAATATTTATTCATAATACTCCTCCTTATATTGTAACAGTGGAACATAGAATGGAATTTTACTGGATACTATTCAAGGCTGTGTACGTGAACAATTTAGGTTTCTCAGACCTTGAATCAGTTACAAGAAACCAACAGTTATTTTCCTATGGAGCAGAAGTGGTTAACTTAACTGTATCATAGTAGAAACAAATGCTGTTAGTACAAAGAAATAACTGGATACTTTTCATGCCTTGAGCAAAGCTAAATAAAAAAAAAAAGTGAGTTCAGTTCTATAGCACGTAACTGACACACACACACAACTATACATTTAATTATCTAGACAAAATAAAAGAATAACAAAATGGAGGGCGAGAAACACACATTTCCCTTCAATCCCCTCTTAAATCATTATTTACATACATGATTTTTATTCCCCCTTATACAACATAGTTCTTTTGCTGCTTCTTTCTGTATTTGGCTAGATAACTGTGGTACTCCTTAGGTTTCGGGTTCAGTGGGGCAGTTTGTTCTTGGATCTCTTCCTCATACATAGTCATATCTATACCTTTGTTCATAATCCTCTTTATACAGGGAATCACACAGCACACTATCAGGGCTATGAGTATCAGGGTGACTACAATAATCACCCCTATTTGTGCTAGCACCTGCTTCCATCCCTTGAGCCACCAAAATATTGATCCCATGGGTCAGTGATCCCTGAGTTCCTTTTTAATTCTTCGGATAGGTCGGATAGTTTCTGGATAGCCATTGTGACCTTACCATTTGGCGCAGTATTGTCAGGGATGTATGTGCAACAGGTCCCTGTTTTTATCATTGCACACACACCACCGTTCTCTGCAAGAATCATGTCTAAGGCCATATGATTTTGGAAGGTCATGGTGGAGTCAGCCTGCAACTGTTCCGCTATCCCCTTCAATGTGTCCCTGGTGTAGTTGACAAACCTCTGCTGATTGTAATATATATAATTTATCCAATCAACATTTTTGTTAATAGTGATGGTGGGGATGATGGATTCAAATCCTGCTTTTACTGATCTCTGGTATTAAACTCATCTGGAACCCCTCTTGGAACCCCTATGGCATCTATATAAACATGTGGGTCAAAACTACCCATCGGGGCCTCCCTCTTGCGCCTATGGGTGCCTCCTGCTATATCCCCATGATGTTCAGAGGGAACTTCACTAAAAATGTGTAAGGGCATTATAGCTTTAGCCGAAGCACATTCCCCGGACCATTCCTTTTCTAATCTGGATCTAATCTTTCCATCTCCACAAATCCAATAAATATCACCCAAAAATAGTGTCTGATTCTGCAGAAGTCCAGGTGAAACACTGCTATATGTGTGGCAAAATCCCCTGGTGAAATTCCCCACATTTCTTTTTCCTGCCACTCCTCAATAGCAGGTATAATTCCCTTGGTAAATTTGCAAGCCTTCGCCTGGTTTGGGGGTTTTGGTGACTATGGGATACTTTGCTTTCCAGGTTTCACAGGAAGCATTTTTGTTATGTGTTCCTGTAAAAAGACGTAGGAAACATTCTTCAACATCTTCAGGAAGGTTTAGTGGCACTGTTCCCACATGAGGTCTGGCTGCTCCACAGACATAACAATTAGACTTGTTGTACTGCAGGGCACTGTACCTCATCCATTCTAACCAAAGATTTACATCTAAAAATCCCATCTCCGCTGCCATGGTATCTTCAAAAGAAGGATCAGCGATGGCAATCATATCCCTAATAGTACTGATACGTGGCTTCAGGGGATTGTAATCATTGTTATTATGCATGTCTTGTATCTTAAATTACCCCCTTGTGCCCGACATACCGCCTCCCCAGTATAACCCAAATACATACATTCCCGAATAACTAGGGCTGGGGTTTTCTATGGTAAGCGTATATTTGGCATTGGGCTTGGTAAGAGTCATTCTGTTTGAGGGATTTTCCGTTCTTGTCCTTTTTATTTATGGCTGTCACGGAGCTGGTCCTTTCTTCCCCATCCTCCAGTTTGCTGGCTGCCATCCCGCACCCCTCAGCAGCCCCTCACTCTTCTGTCCTGTCCATGCTGGGACTTCTAGTCCTCCGTGTCTCTGACACAGGGGTGAACTCTCTGCTGCCTGGAACCCATTCCCTGCTTGGACTTACCTCTTGTTCCCTGTGAGCCTGCGGGCTGGATATCTTCCCTGCCTGGGCTTACCTCTTGTTCCCTGTGAGCCTGCGGGCTGGAAATCTTCCCTGCCTGGACTTACCTTTTGTTCCCTGTGAGCCTGCGGGCTGGATATCTTCCCTGCCTGGACTTACCTCTTGTTCCCTGTGAGCCTGCGGGCTGGATATCTTCCCTGCCTGGACTTACCTTTTGTTCCCTGTGAGCCTGTGGGCTGGATATCTTCCCTGCCTGGACTTACCTTTTGCTCCCTGTGAGCCTGCAGGCTGGATATCTTCCCTGCCTGGACTTACCTTTTGCTCCCTGTGAGCCTGCAGGCTGGACATTTTCCCTGTCTGGATTGAACTCTTTGTTGCCCGTGAGCCAAACGGACTTAACCCTTCCCTGCCTGGAGCTGCCTGTGTGGACTGTAACCCTCTGTGTCTGGCTCCCCGCATCCAGTAAGTGGACTAACCCCGTGCTGCCCAAAGGACTGAACCCTGTGGATTACAATACCCCCTGTTGTTCCATATTGCCTTCCAGAGAACTGTACTGTGTTGCTGTGTCTAGTGTGGACCTATGGACTAAAGGAACGGTTGTCTGTGCCCCAAAAACCTCCCAAATAAAAGCACGTTGGGTTCCTTGCAATCTGTCTCTGTGTGCTCTCTGGTTCTCTTGACAATGACCGTGTCAGGTTTGTATCCCCATTCAGTTCCTATGTTCCATCCCACTGCTCCCCAATAATCACAGTTACTCCCCCAATAATCATCAGTTACACAGATGTAACCTATTCCCTCCCTCTTGTGCGCCCTTTTCCTGCTACTCTCTTCATTTCCTTTTTCTGTGAGGTTTCCATAGGTGAAGGAAAATTTAGCAACATGGGTGTTAGAAGAGTCGAACCACAATGTAGTAATCTTCCCCTCTCTGGTAATAGCAACCTGTGGTTTCTGTGCTGGTATATTGGTTTCTCTTTTGGTCCTAGTGTGTATGGGGTGTGTGTTTTCTGAGGTATTATTATTGTTGTTATGACCACATATGACCTGAACAGCACCCAGATCCTCTGGGGAGTATATACAGTTAGTCACTATCCATATTGGGGTAAACACTAAAAATGAAATCACTCCAAGCAGAATCCATAGTTTGCCAGAGTCCTTGGCTTATAGAATGCTCATCTTGATTATTTTCAGAGACTTTGTTACCGGCTTCTCTCCTTGAGGATTTATCACCTGCTTCACCTCCTTGCCGTGAGCTTCCTGACCAGCTCCTCTGACCCTTTTCACTCGGCTGGCATGGATCCAGGCTTGCTGACCTTCTATTGCACAGCGGTCCTAGTCACCGCGATCACTGTGGTCCGAATGGGCAACCGGATCTTCTGTTCTGGGCTAGTTGTTTAACCACCACGTGATCCCCGACCTGAAATGGGTGCGTTGGTACCTTTGAATCAAAAGAGGTGCGAGCAACATTTCTTTTAGCATTGTCCCAAGTTTCAATCAATTTACGGACATACTCTTCCCTAATCTGATCTAGATCTCCTGATTCTAGCAATAGTGGTGTTCTAGCCCACGGGGTGGGGAACGGTCTTCCCATCAGTACTTCAAACGGAGAATATCCCGTCACTTTATTTGGTGTCATCCTGATTTCTGCTAATACAACTGGAAGCAGCTTTGTCCAGCCGGCAAAAGTACCTCCAGTTGCTTTACTCAGTTTATCTTTTACAGTCCTGTTCATTCTTTCCACAATCCCTGAACTCTGTGGGTGATAGGGAATGTGGAATTTCCACTCAATTTTTAGGGCTCTCACTAGTTCCTGACAAACTTTTGAGGTAAAAGCAGGACCATTGTCTGAATTAATCTGTAGGGGGCACCCCCATCTAGGAATAATTTCCTGTGTGAGGATACGGACAACTGTCTGAGCAACTTCCTTTGTAGTCTTAAAAGATTCTACCCACCTAGAGAACACATCTAAAATCACCAAAAGATATTCTTGCTTCTTTCCTATCTTTGGCATGTGTGTGAAATCAATTTGAAGGTGTGTGAAAGGAGTGGTAGGGTATTGTAGATACTCATGCTTGGGTCTATTCGGTATATTTGGATTATTACGGATACAAACAATGCATCTGGATACAAAAGCCTTCACTAGTTTGGGGAGACCTGCAATGTAGAAGTCTTGTAATAAAACTTCACAGGTGTTTTGCCAGCCCCGTGTCCTACTCCGTGGTATTGTTCTATGAATAGGGGAACACTAGCTGCAGAGATGCAAGGCTTCCCCTCTTTGAGAAAGAGACCTTTCTCATCTTTTACTAAATCCTCCCCCGCCCAATCATTAAGATCTTGTTCTGATGCATATGTTTGGAGACTCAACCAAGTACTGTCCAGAAGTGTGATCCCCGGGGTCAACATAGGCATTTGTATCTCAGCTGTTTGTGTGCCGGCTGCTTGTTTTGCCGCTAGATCTGAAAGTGCATTTCCTTTTACAATGTCAGTTTGTTCTCCCGTGTGTGCTTTGCAATGAATGATTGATAATCTATTTGGCAGTTGGATAGCATGGAGGAGGTCCTTCACTAGCGTGGAATGTGAAATGCTCTTCCCATCAGCGGCTACAAATCCTCTCCAGGACCAAATTACTCCAAAGTCATGTGCTACGCCAAACCCATATTTGGAGTCAGTGTAAATGTTTACATTCTTTCCTGCAGAGAGCTGACAAGCTCTTGTAAGTGCTATGAGTTCTGCAGCTTGGGCAGACTGATAGGGAATTGCTTTGGCCTCTATGATTTCACCAGGCAGTTTCACTACTGCGTAACCTGCATGATAGGTGGTGTCATTGGATCTGGAGTAGGACTCATCTACAAAAATGTCCTGGGCATCTGATAGCGCAAGTGAGGACATGTGCGGGTGGGGGGAGGTGTCCTGATGAATTAGGTCAATACAGTCATGTCTGGGAACTGGTTCATCTTCCTCCCCCTTTAAGCCTAACAGAGCATTAAGAATGGGAGCCGGGCCTGAGGTGGCTGACGAATATTTGATAGTGAAGTTAGGATTAGACAAGAGAATGACCTCATAGCCGCTCAGTCTCTGGGAGGACATGTGTTGAGTGTGTATATTTTTCAGCAAAATAGCTACATTATGTGTAGTGTGCAATGTCGTAGGGTGTCCTAAGGTGAATGACGTAGCCATTTCAACTGCCATCGCACAAGATGCTAATGCTCTGAGACACACAGGCATGCCTTGGACCTGAACTGGCACCACTTTTGAGAAAAAAGCTACAGGGCGAAGTCTGCCTCCGTGCTCTTGGGCGAGTACACCAGCCATGGTCTTACAATTGTCCCTTGCATACACATGAAACATTTTTACATAGTCAGGGAGGCCGAGGCCTGGGGCGGTTACCATTGCATTTTTCAAATACACATATGCATCAACCATGCCGTCTGACCACTTAACAATTTCTGACATTTCCTGGGTTGTAGCTTGTCTCAAAGGATTGTCATAATAGGAACAGTCAGGTATCCACTGGCGGCAGTAACCAATGGCTCCAAGAAAGGAGAGCATGTCTTTCTTGGTTTGTGGGTGGGCAAGACCCAGAAGAGCTCTCTTTGGACTGACTTTCCTTTCCCCCTTTGTGAGCACAAAGCCCAGGTATTCGACACTTGCTTTACACCACTGCAATTTTTTCTTTGACACCTTGGGGTTTATTTACTAAACCTGGTTGACTCAGAATCTTGTCCACTTCTGCATAAAAACCAATCAGCTTCCAGGTTTTATTGCTGAAGCTTAACTGAACATGCTGAGGTTAGAAGCTGATTGGCTACCATGCACAGGTGCCCAAGATTCTGAGTCAACCAGGTTTAGTAAATAAACCCCCTTGTGTCCACTTTCAAAAAGACATTTCAACAAACTCTCCCCATCCCTCAGGCGGGTCTCCTTCATAGAACTGCAGAGGAAGATGTCATCCACGTACTGCAGCAGGACTGACCCATGGGCCGGTGTCCACCCCCTCAGAGTAGCCTGGAGAACAATTGCGTAGACTACCGGGGAATCTACAAAACCCTGAGGCATTCTACACCAGGTCATCTGGCGGTTCCGGAAACAAAAAAAAATGCCATATAGTGGTACCCTCTCCCCGCGGGATTTGTGATGGGAAGGGTTAGTGTTTTATAAGTCTTGGTGGGGATCCCATTGATTCCCATAGAAGGTTCAGCGTTCACAATTTCCCCTCTCCAATATTCCTTGATGATAGTACAGCAAGTCGCGCCACTATCAACCAAAAAAGGGATGTATCTGTCATTCACACAGAGTGAGAACATAGGTTGATCCATATAATGGAGAGAGATCATGGGAAACGCCGGGTCCCCACCTTCCGGGCAGCTTCATTGGCATTCATTGGAGTTCCAATCAATGGGGAACTTAACTTTGGGTCTGGTGGAAGGAGTGGGGGGAATGGGGTCAGGTCTTTGTGATTGTCTCTCATCTTGCATTCTGTCCTCATAAGGGCAATCCCTTTTCCAGTGATTTGGATCCCCACAATTAAAACAGCTTACCCTGGGATTTGTCCTATCAGAATATCTTTGTCCTCTTCCCGTTATTATATCCTCTTTCCCTGCCTCTACCCCTATTCCCCTGGTATCTCTCCTGGTAATGGAAGGAGACAGGTTTCTCCTTTTCCCTGGGGATTTCAAAACATCCTGCAGCATCTTTCTCAGTGATTTTTGTTTGAAAATCATCCATGGACAAAGTGGCCCATTCTGATATTTGTTGTTTGATCATTAACATATACTGGGGTTTCAAATTGTTTATATATGTTTGAATCAATAGACTGCATGTCTCTAGTAATGCTTAGACCCGCCTCGTGACTCCAAACATTTTTAAATCTCACCCAGAACTGAAGTACCGTTTCACTACTCTTCTGTTTACATGCTACTGCAATGGGTAGGGAGGATTTAGCTTTAAAAACTCTTGTTATTTCTGTTTGTATTTCAGTCCACATTCTATTAACTCCGTCCTGTGTATTTAAGACATAATTAGTAGCGGTGGTGGTGCCTAGAACTATGGGTCTATTGATACTGGGGACATTTTCCCAATTCCACTGAGAGGTAGTACCAACCAATGAATCAATAATCAATCAATTTTTGTATATGTTGACCAGCTCTCACCTTTAGCTGCACCCGTTTTACGATCGGTGTCTGTTTCCTGAGAGAATCATCCCCCACTCCTCATGTGATCTTTATCAGCTTCTAATTGGGGTGGAGTTGAATGCTCATTTGAGCATCTCCCTATAAATTTAGATCAGCTCATGGGGGAGATCTCTGATGGGGGGCACAGTCTCTGATGGGGTGCTGCTTCAGATTGAGTGCGGCTTCGAACGAGTGCATAGAAGAAGCAGTTAAACGCAGCAGTTGAACTAAAGCAGGAGAACCCAAGCAGCAGGAAGACACAACAACAGTAAGAAGCTCTACTGCATGCTGGAAGACTGCAAGCAAACACCCTGGGAAACCTCTTACATGCCTGAGACCCACTCTGTGTGCCTTTATATAATACACCCCTCTTCTCATCATATTACTACCCTCCGTTCCCAAATCTCATTTCTCTACCCCTCTGCTCCACCCCACAACCTGTACATCTCCCCCTCACTGCTATCATCTCCCTACTACTGCTCTCTTCACCTCCCCAAAATGTCTCTTCCACTCCTCCTTCTCATTTTCCTCTCCTCTGTTCCCAAATTCCATTCACTATATCCCTCTGCCCCTCCCAAACATTTGTATATCGTGTCCTCACTGCTTCCCTCACCCCTCTATGGCACCCACCACCTCCTCCTATTACTCCGCTCTCCCACTGACCCCAACACCTCCACTAGTAGTTTCTCACACTCCTGCACATCCCGCTCCCATGCCACCTTTCTCACCCTTCTCCTCCTCCTAGCCGCGGGGGACATCTCCCCGAATCCTGGCCCTCCACCTCCCTCACCCGCTCAACACCCTCCCACTTCCACGTCCTACTGCAACCCCCGCAACTTAGTATCTGTCTCCCTGCTCCCTAAAATCTCCCCCCCGTTTTCATGTGCACTCCTGAACGCCCGTTCGGTGTGCAACAAGCTTACCGCCATCCACGACCTCTTTGTTTCCCGCTCCCTCAACCTCCTGGCGATCACGGAAACCTGGATCCAGCCCACTGACTCTACCTCCCCTGCTGCACTCTCCTATGGAGGTCTCACCTGGACCCACTCACCCAGGCCTAACGGTCGTAAAGGTGGTGGGGTTGGTCTGCTCCTGTCACCACAGAGCACCTTCCGAGTCCTCCCAAACCCCCCCTCCCTATCCTTCTCCTCCTTCGAGGCCCACTGCGTCCGACTATTCTCCCCAACCCCCCTAAAGATTGCTGTGATATACCGGCCTCCTGGATCCATACCCCGCTTCCTGGATGACTTCTCCTCCTGGCTACCCTTCTTCCTCTCCTCTGAGCTACCCACCATAATTCTTGGGGATTTTAACATCCCTGTCAACCTCGACAACCCGGACACAGCCCGTCTCCTCCACCTAACCTCCTCCTTTGCACTTGCACAGTGCATACAATCCACCACCCACTCCGATGGAAATATCCTTGATCTTGTCTTCTCCAACCGATGCGCTCCCCACAACCTCACTAACACCCCCTTCCCTCTCTCTGACCACAACCTGATCACCTTCTCTATCTCCTCGTCCTCCAACGCCTACCCCTCCAAATGTCACACTACTACCAGCCGTAACCTCCGCAACCTTAACCCTGCCTCCCTCCACTCTGCAGCTGATCAACTCCATGACCGCATCCTCCCCCTGTCCTGCCCCGACTTGGCTTTGACCGCCTACAACAATGCGCTCTCAACAGCCCTTGACTCACTAGCGCCTTTAACCACACGCAACACCAGACCCCGACCGCTCCAGCCCTGGCAGACTGATCACACCAAAACCCTCAAACGACAAAGTCGTGCCCTAGAGCGACTATGGCGCAAAACCAAATCCAAACAAGCCTTCACCCGCTACAAATCTGCCTTCCGCACCTACACCTCCTCCCTCCATGCTGCCAAACAGGCCTACTTCTTGACCCTCATCAAGGCCCTCTCCTCCAATCCTCGCCGACTCTTCTCTGCCTTCAACTCTCTACTCTCTCCACCCCCACCTCCACCCAGCACCTCACTCACTGCCCTTGAGATTGCCAATCACTTCAAAAACAAAATTGACACAATTCGCAAGGACATTGCCGCAACTCACACGCCCTCTCAACCTGTCGCAACTCACACGCCCTCTCAACCTGTCCCCTCTCACACAGCTACCCCCTTATCCCCCCTCCCCCTCGACATAACCCGCAGGGACTTCGTCGCTGCTCAAACTCTCTCCAACCCCCTTCACCCTCACTCAGCTACCCCCTCATCACCCCTCTCCCACGGCCCCACCACTGCTCTGACCTCCTCTTCCACCCCACCCTACATTCCTCATACTGAAGCTCCCCCAACACTCCACACCTTTGACCTTACTACCATCGAGGAAGTCTCCAAGACCCTCTCTGATGCCCGCCTCACCACCTGCCCCCTCGACCCTATCCCCTCACAACTCCTACGACCTTCCTCCTCCTCCATCCTACGCTCCCTCACCCACATCTTCAATCTCTCCCTCTCCTCAGGCACTTTCCCCTCCCCTCTGAAACATGCACACATCACCCCCATACTTAAAAAGCCCTCCCTGGACCCCAATGACCCGAACAACCTCAGACCCATCTCCCTGCTCCCATTTACATCTAAACTCCTCGAGCGCCTAGTCTACACCCGCCTATGCTCTCACCTCAACGACAACAACCTCCTCGATCCCCTACAGTCCGGCTTCCGTCCCCTACACTCCACCGAAACTGCCTTACTCAAACTCTCCAACGACCTGCTAACCGCCAAAGCTAATGGCCACTATTCAGTGCTCCTACTCCTTGACCTCTCTGCGGCCTTCGACACAGTCGACCACCCCCTCCTCCTCAAAAAACTACACTCCCTCGGCCTCAGAGATTCTGCTCTCTCCTGGATCTCATCCTACCTGTCACAACGCTCTTTCAGCGTTACCTATAATGCTACCACCTCCCCCTCACTCCCCCTCTCTGTTGGGGTCCCTCAAGGCTCTGTCCTCGGGCCCCTTCTCTTCTCCATCTATACCTCCTCCCTTGGCCAACTCATACACTCTCACGGCTTCAACTACCACCTCTATGCCGACGACACACAAATCTATCTCTCAACCCCCCACCTCACCCCCTTGGTCTCAGCCCGAATCACACACCTACTGAGCGACATATCAGACTGGATATTCTGAAGGACCCTCTGCACACTGATATATACCCTTTCAAGCAAACTATGCAACAAATAGGGATATTTGGTTCACACATATTGCAATACATGTTTAAGCTGGCCAACTGCGTCAAAGTAATCCCTCTATGGCCAGTCCTACTCTGCCCTGCCTACGCAAGTGCTACTGTGGACACAATGCTAGCATAGGGGAAAAGACACAATGGGGAGAGCTACAAGGTTCAATTTCTAGAGTTAATGTGGTTACACCCCTTTAGCACCTGATGGATAAATGCATGCACTAGCTGTATGGATTTGAGCACAGGGATCTCTTGTTTGTTATATCAGACTGGATGTCGCTCCACTTCCTTAAATTGAACCTCTCCAAAACCGAGTTTCTTGTCTTCCCCCCAGCCCGGACACCACCCCCCATTGATTTCTCCGTCACATCCAACAACGCCAATATCAAACCCGCCCTGCAGGCCAGAGTACTGGGTGTCATTCTGGACTCCAACCTATCCTTCCAGCCCCAAGTCCAATCTTTAACAAACTCGTGCAGACTCCACCTCCGCAACATGCAGACTCCACCTCCGCAACATGCAGACTCCGCAACATGCAGACTCCGCCTCCGCAACATGCAGACTCCGCCTCCGCAACATGCAGACTCCACCTCCGCAACATCGCCAAAATCCGCACGTTCCTAACCCCAGAAACCACTAAACAGCTCATCCACTCCCTCATCATATCACGACTCGACTACTGCAACTCCCTCCTCACTGGCCTGCCTCGCCGCTGGCTATCCCCGCTTCAGTCCATCCTGAATACGGCTGCCAGACTCATTCACCTTTCCAACCGCTCCATCTCCGCCACCCCCCTCTGCCAATCCCTCCACTGGCTTCCGATTGCGCAACGGATCAAATTCAAAATCCTAACACTGACGTACAAAGCCGTCCACCATACTGCCCCGAACTACATCACTGACCTAATATCCAAGTACCGCCCAGCACGCACACTCCGCTCCTCACAAGACCTCCTTCTCTCTAGTTCCCTGGTCTCCTCCTCCCATGCCCGCCTCCAGGACTTCTCCAGGGTGTCACCTATCCTCTGGAACTCCCTGCCCCAACCCATCAGATTATCACCTACTCTCCTCTCCTTTAGGCGCACCCTGAAAACCCATCTCTTCAGGGAAGCCTACCCCACCCCCTGCTAACTTGCCTCCCTCCTCCACTCTTCCTACCACTCCATCCCCCACAGCTATCTCCTCCTGTGCCACCACCCCCTCCCTCCTAGATTGTAAGCTCGAAAGAGCAGGGCCCTCAATCCCCTCATGTTTTGCATTGTATTGGTATTGTTCTGTCACATGTTCTGTCTCCCTTTGTAATGTACAGCGCTGAGCGAACTATTGGCGCTTTATAAATACTGTATAATAATAATAATAATAATAATAATCTAATATGTTCCTGTGTGAAATTTCTCCCCTTACATGCCTTCTTCCAAAAATTCCAGTTTACCAAACAAATTGGGTCATATATTTTGTATTAAAATGATCTTAGTGGGTTTTTTTACAGAAAATATGCATTTGACAAACAGCTGAGCTAATATCCTGTAACATAGAAAATGGCAACCACCACCATTATATTCTCCAGGGTCTCTGCTTCAGAAAATAAAACATGTTTGCGGGTTTAAAGTAATCTTCTGTTCTAAAATGTGAATGTAATTGTCAGGAATGAACTTGCCAATAGTGGTGGGACTCACCTGCCTTGTGGGCTGCAGTACCAGGGCTGGCCAGCAGGTGCTCTCAACAATCAGAGGTTCACTTCGGCAATTAGCCATCACCTGGGGCTGATTGCAGGTGGTGTATTTAAGGAATGGCCAGACCTGCAGTCTGTGCCTTGGTGTGTGTTTTTCCATGGGCCCCTGTATCTTGTAACCTGCATTCCTGTTCCTGTTTCTGCCTGACTTGTTGCCGACCCTGCCTGATCCTGACCTCTGCTGACTTCTCCTGTTTGATCCCTGGCTTGTGACCCTGACCATTCTCTGCCTGACCCCCTGTACCTACCTGTCCGTTAGTTGCTGTACCCGGCTCATGACCTGACTACTCTCCACCTGCTCCTCCTGTCTCCTGCTACCTACCTGCCCGATAGTTATCAACCCGGCCTGCCTGACCACGTTGTGCTCTATATGTGTATGTACCTGTGTATCTATATCAGTTTAGGTTTGGGTTTGTTTCACCTTGTTGTATGTATTTGTATTAGCTTGGGGTTTGGTGCACTGTGTTTATATTTGTATTGTTAGTCTTAATAAATTGTCTTCTTTATACCATATCTGAGGCCTGCGTTCCCTGTGTCAGTACACACATCTCTGGTCACACCCGCATCCCTGACAGTAATCATGTGCATAAAAAAAGCAAAATCAACTCAGCAAGAGACACAACAGCAACAATGTATACAATTATCATCAAATCTATAGTAGCAACTAATGGCCTAAGAAGCAAAGCCACCATATTACTCAACCAAGTTCCAGCTAAACCCATCCAAGAAAATGGATCCCACTTCCCCCCACCCAGGTGACTGTTGGAACTCCTTTACCTTGTGTAGATATCCCCTTCTGAGATCCTCATGATCTAATATAAATGTACAACAGTCTCTGACACCAGTGTGTAGACTCCACCTTGATCTTCTGAGAGATAGTCAGCCGCCATGCAGCTCTGTGACACCACCTTAGGTGATGGAGCCACTTCTGCTGTCAGCTCTGCTATACCATCAATGGTGTCATTAGTTATCTGATCCATGACTCCAGTACACCGGTTCATCTTACTTATCTTAGATTACTTAGATTCCCCATCCCGTCTATGAAGGGCTCACTGCATAAAACATCTCCACTCCAGAGAAAATGTTTCTTCTCACTGGAAGGCCAGGGGATTATTGGGAGAAATTGAGGCTTTCCCTTACAGATATGGGGGAGGGGGAACATTACCTAAAGTACAGCTATGGGTGGAATTGAAGGGAAGACATTTTAGGGCGCTCCTTCCACACAAGAAGCAATATATCTGGAAGGACTAGGAATCCATTGGACCAATGGGGATTAAACATTCTGCAATACATTGAGACACCATGAAATGTTACTGGCCTGTGATTGGCTCTCCTATTGTTAGTGAAGTGAGACTCCCCTTGTCGGTGTCATTAATGGAAAGAAACCATGTGAAATGTTTCCCCCAAATCCAAAAAGGTGACCCCCTTGGGTAGGTAGCCATCCTACTATTCCTAAAAACTAGTAGTTGGAAGTCAATATAGAGCACTTTATACTGTTTTTAATTGATTATATATATATATGTACGTATTTTTTATTTTTTCTATTTTTTGTATATGCATTTTGTAATAAATTTTGGATTAAACCTTATTGTTAAAAGTAAATGTGACCGACTTCCCTGTTGCCAATTACATGCACAGTCTATATAGCCGACGTATACAGGGTTGTTAAACAGTGGATATAACAGTTACATGTTTTCACACAAACAACATCACAATTAGCAACATTGTCTCAATTTGATCAATACAGCTGTCCATAATGATAGCTATAAAGGTTTGGCCCCAAAAAGGTGGCCGCAACCATACATACTTCAAGAAAATGGCGCCAAACTATTATAAAAGAAGTCCAGGCACGGTGATTGTCCTATCACATCCCCCGGAAGAAGCCACGTGACCCTGTGGCGCACCGCGTTGGGGAGGGGCTTTGACATCACCACTAGAGATGAGCGAATCGAAGTAGGCGAAGTGGAATTTGTTTTGAATATTGGAAAATTTTCGATTCGCGCCGAATCCGAAAAATAGCATACTTCGGATGCGCGAATCGAAATTTTTCCTAAAATGGCGGCGACATGTGCGGCGACGGAGCGGGGATGTCTGGGAAGGCGCGCAGACAAGGCGCGCTGACCCATAATGCATTCATTAATGACATGTGATCGCATTAGCCAATCAGCAGCCAGCCAGCACTATGTAATGGTCGAGCTATAAATGGCGGCCATTTTAGAATTCTCCATTTGCCTCCAGTCATTCAAGAGAGGCAGACCGCTCTGTATTAGGGACAGAGTTAGGGCCACAGAAACGTTACTTGGGGACAGAGAAACATTACTCAGGGACACAGAATTGTTACTGAGGGCCACAGAATCGTTACTTAGGGCCACAGAAACGCTAGTTAGGGCCACAGAATTGTTACTCAGGGACAGACACAGAATTGTTACTGAGGGCCAGAGAATTGTTACTGAGGGCCACAGAAACGTTACTCAGGGACACAGAATTGTTACTGAGGGCCACAGAACTGTTACTTAGGGCCACAGAAACGTTAGTTAGGGCCACAGAATTGTTACTCAGGGACAGACACAGAATTGTTACTGAGGGCCACAGAACCGTTACTTAGGGCCACAGAAACGTTACTCAGGGACACAGAATTGTTACTGAGGGCCACAGAACTGTTACTTAGGGCCACAGAAACGTTAGTTAGGGCCACAGAATTGTTACTCAGGGACAGACACAGAATTGTTACTGAGGGCCACAGAACCGTTACTTAGGGCCACAGAATTGTTACTCAGGGACAGACACAGAATTGTTACTGAGGGACAAAGAATTGTTACTGAGGGCCACAGAACCGTTACTTAGGGCCACAGAAACGTTACTCAGGGACACAGAATTGTTACTGAGGGCCACAGAACTGTTAGTTAGGGCCACAGAATTGTTACTCAGGGACAGACACAGAATTGTTACTCAGGGCCACAGAATTGTTACTCGGACAGACACAGAAACGTTACTCAGGGACACAGAATTGTTACTGAGGGCCACAGAGCCGTTACTTAGGGCCACAGAATTGTTACTCAGGGACAGACACAGAATTGTTACTCAGGGACACAGAATTGTTACTGAGGGCCACAGAACCGTTACTTAGGGCCACAGAATTGTTACTCAGGGACAGACACAGAATTGTTACTCAGGGACACAGAATTGTTACTGAGGGCCACAGAACCGTTACTTAGGGCCACAGAATTGTTACTCAGGGACAGACACAGAATTGTTACTCAGGGACACAGAATTGTTACTTAGGGCCACAGAAACGTTACTCAGGGACACAGAATTGTTACTGAGGGCCACAGAACCGTTACTTAGGGCCACAGAAACGTTAGTTAGGGCCACAGAATTGTTACTCAGGGACAGACACAGAATTGTTACTGAGGGCCACAGAATTGTTACTGAGGGCCACAGAACCGTTACTTAGGGCCACAGAAACGTTACTCAGGGACACAGAATTGTTACTGAGGGCCACAGAACCGTTACTTAGGGCCACAGAATTGTTACTCAGGGACAGACACAGAATTGTTACTCAGGGACACAGAATTGTTACTGAGGGCCACAGAACCGTTACTTAGGGCCACAGAAACGTTACTCAGGGCCACAGAATTGTTACTGAGGGCCACAGAACCGTTACTTAGGGCCACAGAATTGTTACTCAGGGACAGACACAGAATTTTTACTGAGGGCCACAGAACCGTTACTTAGGGCCACAGAAACGTTACTCAGGGACACAGAATTGTTACTGAGGGCCACAGAACTGTTACTTAGGGCCACAGAAATGTTAGTTAGGGCCACAGAATTGTTACTCAGGGACAGACACAGAATTGTTACTGAGGGCCACAGAATTGTTACTGAGGGCCACAGAACCGTTACTTAGGGCCACAGAATTGTTACTCAGGGACAGACACAGAATTGTTACTCAGGGACACAGAATTGTTACTGAGGGCCACAGAACCGTTACTTAGGGCCACAGAAACGTTACTCAGGGACACAGAATTGTTACTGAGGGCCACAGAACTGTTACTTAGGGCCACAGAAACGTTAGTTAGGGCCACAGAATTGTTACTCAGGGACAGACACAGAATTGTTACTCAGGGACACAGAATTGTTACTGAGGGCCACAGAACCGTTACTTAGGGCCACAGAATTGTTACTCAGGGACAGACACATAATTGTTACTCAGGGACACAGAATTGTTACTGAGGGCCACAGAACCGTTACTTAGGGCCACAGAAACGTTACTCAGGGACACAGAATTGTTACTGAGGGCCACAGAACTGTTACTTAGGGCCACAGAAACGTTAGTTAGGGCCACAGAATTGTTACTCAGGGACAGACACAGAATTGTTACTGAGGGACACAGAATTGTTACTGAGGGCCACAGAACCGTTACTTAGGGCCACAGAATTGTTACTCAGGGACAGACACAGAATTGTTACTGAGGGCCACAGAACCGTTACTTAGGGCCACAGAAACGTTACTCAGGGACACAGAATTGTTACTGAGGGCCACAGAACTGTTACTTAGGGCCACAGAAACGTTAGTTAGGGCCACAGAATTGTTACTCAGGGACAGACACAGAATTGTTACTGAGGGCCACAGAATTGTTACTTAGGGCCACAGAATTGTTACTCAGGGACACAGAATTTTTACTGAGGGCCACAGAACCGTTACTTAGGGCCACAGAATTGTTACTCAGGGACAGACACAGAATTGTTACTCAGGGACACAGAATTGTTACTGAGGGCCACAGAACCGTTACTTAGGGCCACAGAAACGTTACTCAGGGAAACAGAATTGTTACTGAGGGCCACAGAACCGTTACTTAGGGCCACAGAATTGTTACTCAGGGACAGACACAGAATTGTTACTGAGGGACACAGAATTGTTACTGAGGGCCACAGAACCGTTACTTAGGGCCACAGAAACGTTACTCAGGGACACAGAATTGTTACTGAGGGCCACAGAACTGTTACTTAGGGCCACAGAATTGTTACTCAGGGACAGACACAGAATTGTTACTGAGGGACACAGAATTGTTACTGAGGGCCACAGAACCGTTACTTAGGGCCACAGAATTGTTACTCAGGGACAGACACAGAATTGTTACTGAGGGCCACAGAACCGTTACTTAGGGCCACAGAAACGTTACTCAGGGACACAGAATTGTTACTGAGGGCCACAGAACTGTTACTTAGGGCCACAGAAACGTTAGTTAGGGCCACAGAATTGTTACTCAGGGACAGACACAGAATTGTTACTGAGGGCCACAGAATTGTTACTGAGGGCCATAGAACCGTTACTTAGGGCCACAGAATTGTTACTCAGGGACAGACACAGAATTGTTACTCAGGGACACAGAATTGTTACTGAGGGCCACAGAACCGTTACTTAGGGCCACAGAAACGTTACTCAGGGAAACAGAATTGTTACTGAGGGCCACAGAATCGTTAATTAGGGCCACAGAATTGTTACTCAGGGACAGACACATAATTGTTACTGAGGGACACAGAATTGTTACTGAGGGCCACAGAACCGTTACTTAGGGCCACAGAAACGTTACTCAGGGACACAGAATTGTTACTGAGGGCCACAGAACCGTTACTTAGGGCCACAGAATTGTTACTCAGGGACAGACACAGAATTGTTACTCAGGGACACAGAATTGTTACTGAGGGCCACAGAACCGTTACTTAGGGCCACAGAATTGTTACTCAGGGACACAGAATTGTTACTGAGGGCCACAGAACCGTTACTTAGGGCCACAGAATTGTTACTCAGGGACAGACACAGAATTGTTACTGAGGGACACAGAATTGTTACTGAGGGCCACAGAACCGTTACTTAGGGCCACAGAAACGTTACTCAGGGACACAGAATTGTTACTGAGGGCCACAGAACTGTTACTTAGGGCCACAGAAACGTTAGTTAGGGCCACAGAATTGTTACTCAGGGACAGACACAGAATTGTTACTGAGGGACACAGAATTGTTACTGAGGGCCACAGAACCGTTACTTAGGGCCACAGAATTGTTACTCAGGGACAGACACAGAATTGTTACTGAGGGCCACAGAACCGTTACTTAGGGCCACAGAAACGTTACTCAGGGACACAGAATTGTTACTGAGGGCCACAGAACTGTTACTTAGGGCCACAGAAACGTTAGTTAGGGCCACAGAATTGTTACTCAGGGACAGACACAGAATTGTTACTGAGGGCCACAGAATTGTTACTTAGGGCCACAGAATTGTTACTCAGGGACACAGAATTTTTACTGAGGGCCACAGAACCGTTACTTAGGGCCACAGAATTGTTACTCAGGGACAGACACAGAATTGTTACTCAGGGACACAGAATTGTTACTGAGGGCCACAGAACCGTTACTTAGGGCCACAGAAACGTTACTCAGGGAAACAGAATTGTTACTGAGGGCCACAGAACCGTTACTTAGGGCCACAGAATTGTTACTCAGGGACAGACACAGAATTGTTACTGAGGGACACAGAATTGTTACTGAGGGCCACAGAACCGTTACTTAGGGCCACAGAAACGTTACTCAGGGACACAGAATTGTTACTGAGGGCCACAGAACTGTTACTTAGGGCCACAGAATTGTTACTCAGGGACAGACACAGAATTGTTACTGAGGGACACAGAATTGTTACTGAGGGCCACAGAACCGTTACTTAGGGCCACAGAATTGTTACTCAGGGACAGACACAGAATTGTTACTGAGGGCCACAGAACCATTACTTAGGGCCACAGAAACGTTACTCAGGGACACAGAATTGTTACTGAGGGCCACAGAACTGTTACTTAGGGCCACAGAAACGTTAGTTAGGGCCACAGAATTGTTACTCAGGGACAGACACAGAATTGTTACTGAGGGCCACAGAATTGTTACTGAGGGCCATAGAACCGTTACTTAGGGCCACAGAATTGTTACTCAGGGACAGACACAGAATTGTTACTCAGGGACACAGAATTGTTACTGAGGGCCACAGAACCGTTACTTAGGGCCACAGAAACGTTACTCAGGGAAACAGAATTGTTACTGAGGGCCACAGAATCGTTAATTAGGGCCACAGAATTGTTACTCAGGGACAGACACATAATTGTTACTGAGGGACACAGAATTGTTACTGAGGGCCACAGAACCGTTACTTAGGGCCACAAAAACGTTACTCAGGGACACAGAATTGTTACTGAGGGCCACAGAACCGTTACTTAGGGCCACAGAATTGTTACTCAGGGACAGACACAGAATTGTTACTCAGGGACACAGAATTGTTACTTAGGGCCACAGAACCGTTACTTAGGGCCACAGAAACGTTACTCAGGGACACAGAATTGTTACTGAGGGCCACAGAACCGTTACTTAGGGCCACAGAATTGTTACTCAGGGACAGACACAGAATTGTTACTGAGGGCCACAGAATTGTTACTGAGGGCCACAGAACCGTTACTTAGGGCCACAGAAACGTTACTCAGGGACACAGAATTGTTACTGAGGGCCACAGAACCGTTACTTAGGGCCACAGAATTGTTACTCAGGGACAGACACAGAATTGTTACTGAGGGACACAGAATTGTTACTGAGGGCCACAGAACCGTTACTTAGGGCCACAGAATTGTTACTCAGGGACAGACACAGAATTGTTACTCAGGGACACAGAATTGTTACTGAGGGCCACAGAACCGTTACTTAGGGCCACAGAATTGTTACTCAGGGACAGACACAGAATTGTTACTGAGGGACAGACACAGAATTGTTACTGAGGGCCACAGAACCGTTACTTAGGGCCACAGAAACGTTACTCAGGGACACAGAATTGTTACTGAGGGCCACAGAACTGTTACTTAGGGCCACAGAAACGTTAGTTAGGGCCACAGAATTGTTACTCAGGGACAGACACAGAATTGTTACTGAGGGACACAGAATTGTTACTGAGGGCCACAGAACCGTTACTTAGGGCCACAGAATTCTTACTCAGGGACAGACACAGAAATGTTACTCAGGGACAGACACAGAATTGTTACTGAGGGCCACAGAAACGCTACTCAGGGACACAGAATTGTTACTGAGGGCCACAGAACCATTACTTAGTGCCACAGAAACGCTACTCAGGGACACAGAATTGTTACTGAGGGCCACAGAACCGTTACTTAGGGCCACAGAATTGTTACTCAGGGACAGACACAGAATTGTTACTGAGGGACACAGAATTGTTACTGAGGGCCACAGAACCGTTACTTAGGGCCACAGAAACGCTACTCAGGGACACAGAATTGTTACTGAGGGCCACAGAACCGTTACTTAGGGCCACAGAATTGTTACTCAGGGACAGACACAGAATTGTTACTGAGGGACACTGTCAGGGATCCCGGCTCCGTCTGCCGCAATCGCGGCTCTGTCCCCCGCGCATGCGCATTGGCGGCAGATCACGCCGGGACACAGGAACTAGGTCCCGGCGAGCCGCGGCTGACAGGACGCCGCGCATGCGCAGTAGAAACCGCCGGCGCGCCTCAGGCGTCCAATGACAGCCGGGGGCGCGTCCTAGCCAGCCAATGACAGTGCAGGGCGCACTATTTAAAGATGCCCTGCACTGTCACAAATTGCCGCAAGGTCTATGTGTGATCCTGAATACCTGCTCCTGCTGTGACCCTGTTTTTGACCCTGACTACGCTGCCTGCCCCTGAGATTGACCCGGCTTTGTTCTGACTATTCTACCCGCTCCTGTGATTGACCCGGCTTTGTTCTGACTATTCTGCCTGCTCCTGCGTTTTGACTCGGCTTATCCCGACTGTTCCTACGGATTGATTTACCCGGCTGACCCTGCGTGTGACCCGACTACTCCTAGCCCGCCGATTCGGTACCCCGCTTACCCCACGGGGCCACTATCCGTACCACCCTGCTGGGGCCGCCATCCTCTTCACAGCTGGCTCTCCTGGTACCCACATACATCCCCGGAGGCCTCCTCGGCCGCTGGTGGCCCGCTCAGAGGTCGTGACCTGGCCCGGGACTGTTTCAAGTCCATCCCCACCATCAGGGGCCCTGGTGAAAGCACAGCCCGGGCTTAGACCCCACGCTCTGGGTAGGTCTACCAGCTGGCAGACGGAGGGCTCCGCCTGGCGGATCCTAACAGTACCTTGCGGCCATGACAGAGCCAGGAAGTGGACCGGCGTCCCTAGAGGATATTTGCCAGCACCTGGCAACTTTGACCCAGGCTTTCCAGAACTTCCACAGTCGCTGCGCCCGACTGGAAGACCGCATGGAGACATTAGCCCCCCAGACTCCCCCTGCTCAGAGTTCCTCGTCTGTGGAACCTCCCGCTACCCCAGTATCCGGAGCGGTTGCCACACCCTTAGCTCCTGAACCCCGCGTTCCCCTGCCGGAGCGATTCCGTGGGGACCGGAGCCGTTTCCGAGCCTTTCGGAACGCTTGCACACTATATTTTAACTTGCAGCCTCGCACATTCTCCTCCGAGACTGTCAAGGTGGGGTTTATAGTCTCTCTCCTTCAGGATGAGCCCCAGGATTGGGCCCACCGTCTGATGGAGAGGCGCGACCCCCATCTTGACTCCGTGACCGAGTTCTTTCAGGCCATGGCCGTTTTGTATGACGACCCTCAGCGGGCTGCTTCCGCAGAGGCTACCCTATACTCTCTGCGACAGGGCCGCCGGGCAGCGGAAGAATACGCGTCCGATTTTAGGCGTAGCATGGGAGACACCAGATGGAACGATGCGGCTTTATGTCACCAGTTCCGCATTGGACTGTCTGAGCCTCTCAAGGACGAACTCGCACGAGTAGGCCTACCTGACTCCCTGGAAAGATTGATTGAATTGGCCATTCAAATTGACCGTAGACTAAGGGAACGTCGACAGGAAAGGAGCGGCCAGGGTCAAAGGGTGGCATGGATTCCATCAAGAGATACAACTCCAGCCCCAGGGAACCATCCGCGAAACACGGAGATGGGAGACAACTCGGAACCCATGCAACTGGGACTGGCCCGTTCCCACTTATCGGTCGAGGAACGCCAGAGGAGGCGCTCACTGAACCTGTGTCTGTACTGCGGGGAAGCTGGTCACCAGGTGCGCTCCTGTCCTGCAAAAACGAGTAAGTCCACGCCCGTTTCTTGTTCCTTACCTGCAGGCAGGGATGATCAGTCTAGTTACCTGGCCATTCCTGTGTCTTTACAGCTCCCCGGAGGAATATTGTCGGTGACCGCGATCGTTGACTCAGGAGCCTGTAGCTGTTTTATTGATCTGACTTTTGCCCACCGGCAAAAAATCCCTCTCCAGACCAAAGAAAGGGGGTTCAACATTTTCTTGGCAGATGGGTCCAGTATAAAATCTGGGGTGGTGGACCAGGAGACGCCACCCATTTTCACCACTATGGCAGACCATCACCAGGAGTTCCTCCGTTTGGACGCCATCGCCTCCCCCCTTTTTCCAGTCATTCTGGGGCTCCCTTGGCTGAGGGCCCATAACCCCCAGATTGACTGGGAAAAGGGAACGATTCATTTTTGGTCACCCTATTGTTTGAGTCACTGCCACGTCACAGGACCCATGGTTCCCCGGTTCCTCCTGTGCTTGGACGGAGACACCAATCTATCCCAGGTGATTCCCCCGGCCTATCATGACTTCTTGGACGTCTTTAGTAAGCGGGGAGCTGACGTTCTACCTCCACACCGTCCCTACGACTGCCCCATTGACCTCCTACCCGGGTCGGAAATCTCTTTCGGCCGTATCTTCCCCTTGTCCGAAATGGAATCGGGGGTGCTGAGGGAATATATCGACGAAAACCTTCGGAAGGGCTTTATTCGTCCTTCCACATCCCCAGCCGGGGCCGGGTTGTTCTTTGTAGAGAAGAAGGACAAATCGTTACGGCCCTGCATAGACTATCGTGACCTAAATAAAATTACGGTAAAGAATCGTTATCCCTTACCCCTAGTCCCCGAGCTCCTCCAGAGACTGAGATCAGCAACGATTTTCACTAAATTAGACCTGCGGGGGGCCTATAACCTTGTTCGTATCAGGGAGGGGGATGAGTGGAAAACGGCGTTCCGTACAAGATTCGGTCACTACGAATATTTGGTGATGCCGTTCGGGCTCTGTAATGCCCCGGCGACTTTTCAGCATTTTATCAATGATGTTTTTCGCGATTTTCTTGATATTTTCGTGGTAGTTTACTTGGATGACATCCTAATTTTTTCCCCCTCACTGGAGGTTCATCGGGGTCACGTGTCACGGGTCTTAGAACGGTTGCGCCAACACGGGCTATACGCTAAGGCTGAAAAGTGCTGTTTTGAACAGCACGAAATCACATTCTTGGGACTGGTTCTCTCTTCCGCGGGGGTCGCGATGGATCCCCAGAAGGTCACGGCGATCTTAGATTGGCCAATACCCGCCGACAAAAAGGGGGTACAGCGCTTCATCGGCTTTGCTAACTTTTACAGAAAATTCGTTAGGAACTTCTCCGGTCTGGTCTCCCCGATCACGCAACTGACGAAACAAGGGGTCCGCTTTAAGTGGACCTCCGAAGCTCAGTCGGCCTTCGATAAGCTCAAGAGACTGTTCACCTCTGCTCCCATTCTCTGCCATCCGGATTCTTCGCTCCCATATGTGTTGGAAGTTGACGCCTCCGAAAACGCGGTAGGAGCGGTTCTGTCCCAAAGGAATGGTACCAAGGAACTACTGCACCCTGTGGCGTTCTTCTCCAGGAAGCTGACACCAGCGGAGCGCAACTATGACATTGGAGATCGGGAGCTCCTGGCCATTAAAACCGCTCTGGAAGAATGGAGGTATTTACTGGAAGGGGCCACTCACCCCATCCTAATATTTACAGATCACAAAAACCTAGAATATTTAAGGACGGCAAAACGACTGAGACCACGCCAAGCGAGATGGGCTCTTTTCTTTTCTCGATTCTCATTCCATATAACGTACCGACCCGGTACTAAGAATACCAAACCAGACGCCCTGTCCCGCATGTTTGAGGACCCCGACGACGCTGCGGTACCAGACACCATCCTGCCTTCTGGAAGCTTCCTCGCGCTACAAACGGAACTGCGCTCCCGGCTTCTTGATGCTTCGGTAAGGCTACCCGTTCCGTCTGGTTCACCCCTCCAGAGCCACGGTGGCCTGTTTTGGAAGGAAGACCGAATCATGGTCCCAGAAGAGGTGCGAACCTTGGTCCTAGGGCATTGCCACGACCATCCAATGGCAGGTCACTTCGGGGTGACGAAGACTCTAGAACTGCTACGGCGCTCGTTCTGGTGGCCGGATATGATCAAGGATTGTGAGCGTTACGTCCGGACGTGTCCCACCTGTCAAAGGAACAAACCCTCCAGGAGTAGGGCATGGGGATTGTTACGTCCATTACCTAGACAAGAAAAATTGGTGTGGCGCTAAGGCAAATAACACTAATCCCACATATCATATAAAATATAATATATATACATAAACAGATGATTATATATAGTCATGCATAAAACCTCTAACATAACCCCCAACTGGGGCACGTGAATAGATGCTAGTGATGGTGACACAAAACACCATGCAAAGGAATGTAAAATTCCTACAAGTGACAGAGGTGCATAAATTACAGTCCACTACACACAAAGACTGTGATCCTTGAACAAGCATGAAAGTGCCACTGGTGTCACTGGTGTCACAATCCAGAAATGGTAAGAGTGCCTCCTCACCTCCCCGCACTGACCACAAGGGCCAATACGCCTTTGCACCTTATAGGTGTAATCCTCGAGTGCCAGCCGGTAAGGTCCACACTGGATGCTACCTCAGACGCTGTAATCCCAAATGCCAACTCCAGCTGCTATATAGTGGTGGTATGAAAAGAGTAAGCCACAGAGCCACGACACGGCACCCTGATCATCTGTGGTCCTAACTCTAAAATTTAATATTGATAAATTTTAGAGTTAGGACCACAGATGATCAGGGTGCCGTGTCGTGGCTCTGTGGCTTACTCTTTTCATACCACCACTATATAGCAGCTGGAGTTGGCATTTGGGATTACAGCGTCTGAGGTAGCATCCAGTGTGGACCTTACCGGCTGGCACTCGAGGATTACACCTATAAGGTGCAAAGGCGTATTGGCCCTTGTGGTCAGTGCGGGGAGGTGAGGAGGCACTCTTACCATTTCTGGATTGTGACACCAGTGACACCAGTGGCACTTTCACGCTTGTTCAAGGATCACAGTCTTTGTGTGTAGTGGACTGTAATTTATGCACCTCTGTCACTTGTAGGAATTTTACATTCCTTTGCATGGTGTTTTGTGTCACCATCACTAGCATCTATTCACGTGCCCCAGTTGGGGGTTATGTTAGAGGTTTTATGCATGACTATATATAATCATCTGTTTATGTATATATATTATATTTTATATGATATGTGGGATTAGTGTTATTTGCCTTAGCGCCACACCAATTTTTCTTGTCTATATACGTACTTTTTGGTTTAAAGGAGGGTGTTGGCAGCTTAGTGTAGGTTTTTCTTCATCTGAAGCGCAGGAGGTATTAATATTTTTACGTCCATTACCTATACCCAAGCGGGCCTGGCAAATGATAGCCATGGATTTTGTGGTCGAACTCCCACCATCCCAAGGCCACACGGCGATAATGGTGATCGTCGACCGCTTCTCGAAGATGGCGCATTTCGTGCCCCTGGAGAAGACCCCATCGGCACCGGAAACGGCACGGATCTTCATTCGGGAAGTGGTAAGGCTTCATGGAGTCCCCGAAGACATTGTGTCGGATCGGGGGGTGCAATTCACCTCCAGGTTCTGGAACGCCCTATGTAAAGCGCTGGGAATCAAGCTGTCGCTCTCATCCGCCTACCACCCGCAGACCAACGGTCAAACCGAGAGGACCAACCAAACGCTGGAACAGTATTTACGATGCTACACCTCCTATCTCCAGGATGACTGGCTGACGTTGTTGCCTTCTGCGGAGTTCTCATACAACAACTCAAGTCACTCAGCTACGGGTCAATCGCCATTCTTTTCTAATTACGGGTATCACCCCACATTCCCCCCTGATCTAATGCCTGAAAATCTGGTACCGGCGTCGCAGGACATCTTGAACTTCTTTTCCGTCAACAACAAGACTATTCAGGAAGCCATCGCTAAGGCCCAGGAGGACAGTAAGAAGGCTTTCGACAGAAAGAGAAGAGGAGATTTACTGCTTCAACCAGGAGATCTGGTTTGGCTGGCAACAGCCAACTTGAAGATGCTGTGCCCCTCAAAGAAGCTGGGACCCAAGTACATTGGCCCATTTCCTGTTAAACGAATGGTCAACAAGGTGGCCTACGAACTCGAGCTTCCGCAGACTTTCAAAATACATCCTGTGTTTCATGTATCTCTCCTGAAGCCGTCCAGACCGGATCCCTTCCCAGACCGAGAATCCAGACCTCCCGAGGCAATCGCCATAGGTGACCAGGAGGAATTTGAGGTGGAAGCTATCCTCAGTTGCCGAAGGAGGGGGGGCCAGACTCAGTTCCTGATAAAATGGAAGGGTTATGGTCCTGAGGAGAACTCCTGGGAACCCGCCCAGGACGTTCACGCGCCTAGGCTCATCCGGGAGTTTTTTCGTGCTCACCCGCGGTGGAGAGATCAGTGGGGCTCCCGGAGGGTGCCCGTTGGGGGGGGGCAATGTCAGGGATCCCGGCTCCGTCTGCCGCAATCGCGGCTCTGTCCCCCGCGCATGCGCATTGGCGGCAGATCACGCCGGGACACAGGAACTAGGTCCCGGCGAGCCGCGGCTGACAGGACGCCGCGCATGCGCAGTAGAAACCGCGGGCGCGCTTAAGGCGTCCAATGACAGCCGGGGGCGCATCCTAGCCAGCCAATGACAGTGCAGGGCGCACTATTTAAAGATGCCCTGCACTGTCACAAATTGCCGCAAGGTCTATGTGTGATCCTGAATACCTGCTCCTGCTGTGACCCTGTTTTTGACCCTGACTACGCTGCCTGCCCCTGAGATTGTCCCGGCTTTGTTCTGACTATTCTACCCGCTCCTGTGATTGACCCGGCTTTGTTCTGACTATTCTGCCTGCTCCTGCGTTTTGACTCGGCTTATCCCGACTGTTCCTACGGATTGATTTACCCGGCTGACCCTGCGTGTGACCCGACTACTCCTAGCCCGCTGATTCGGTACCCCGCTTACCCCACGGGGCCACTATCCGTACCACCCTGCTGGGGCCGCCATCCTCTTCACAGCTGGCTCTCCTGGTACCTACATACATCCCCGGAGGCCTCCTCGGCCGCTGGTGGCCCACTCAGAGGTCGTGACCTGGCCCGGGACTGTTTCAAGTCCATCCCCACCATCAGGGGCCCTGGTGAAAGCACAGCCCGGGCTTAGACCCCACGCTCTGGGTAGGTCTACCAGCTGGCAGACGGAGGGCTTTGCCTGGCGGATCCTAACAGACACAGAATTGTTACTGAGGGCCACAGAACCGTTACTTAGGGCCACAGAATTGTTACTCAGGGACAGACACAGAATTGTTACTGAGGGCCACAGAACCGTTACTTAGGGCCACAGAAACGCTACTCAGGGACACAGAATTGTTACTGAGGGCCACAGAACCGTTACTTATGGCCACAGAATTGTTACTCAGGGACACAGAATTGTTACTGAGGGCCACAGAACCGTTCCTTAGGGCCACATAATTGTTACTCAGGGACAGACACAGAACTGTTACTGAGGGACACAGAATTGTTACTTAGGGCCACAGAATTGTTACTCAGGGACACAGAATTGTTACTGAGGGCCACAGAACCGTTACTTAGGGCCACAGAATTGTTACTCAGGGACAGACACAGAATTGTTACTGAGGGACACAGAATTGTTACTGAGGGCCACAGAACCGTTACTTAGGGCCACAGAAACGTTAGTTAGGGCCACAGAATTGTTGCTCAGGGACAGACACAGAATTGTTACTGAGGGCCACAGAATTGTTACTGAGTGCCACAGAACCGTTACTTAGGGCCACAGAAACGTTACTCAGGGACACAGAATTGTTACTGAGGGACACAGAATTGTTACTCAGGGCCACAGAATTGTTACTCAGGGACAGACACAGAATTGTTACTCAGGGACACAGAATTGTTACTCAGGGACACAGAATCGTTGAATTAAAGAGTATGTCAGACAACATGCAGAGGAGTGGCAGAGGAGGCAATGTTTTAGGAGCGAGCAGACGTGGCAGCAGAGGAAGGGGTCGAGGCAGCACTAGTCGCAGCCAGAGGCCAGTGCTCCCGGTGTCATCCAGCGGTCGTGTCTCAACCGACAACCCTGCCGTCATCGATTGGTTGGCTCGGTCGTCTTCCTCTTCCCAGGTCACCTCTGACACCTACAGCCAACGGTCGGTGGGTACGTCAGACACAACCGTTAGTTGGCATGGCCCGGGAGCAAGCCCACTGAAATCACGTGTCCTCTACCTGCCCCTGTCCTTTGCTGTTCCCTCACCAAGCGAAGTATCGCATGCTGTGGGCTCAGCCCCACTGTACAGTGAGGAAGAGCTAACAGAGGGCGGTCAGGAATGGGGGGAGACATCCGCCTTTTCAGCAGCCAGGCGAAGAAGTACTGGCGAGGAGAGTGGCTCGGTAGCCGGTCTAGAGACAGGTCTGTCTCCTGACCCAGACGCAGCCGAGGGGGCTAGTAGTGAGGCGGAGACCCTACTTGATGATGAGGAGGTTGATCGCACTTGGCAGCCTCGTCGTCATCAGGTAATTTCTTCCGCATCATCAGGAGAAGAGGGTGCCAGCTTGGCAGCGAGCGAAACAGTCGGTGGGTTGCCCAGGAGGCAGCAGGGTCGCAGCAGTGTCAGTGGAGCCAAACGGCCACGGAGTAGAGCACCAGCTCCACTGCAGCCTACCACCACGGCCAGTAGTGGTGCCGGTGCGCACGGAGGAAGTAGCAGTCAGCCAGTGAGGAGTAGCGGGGGCAAAGTTTCCTACTCGGAGGTGTGGCAATTTTTCGTCAAGCCGCCCGAGGAAGTAAACGTAGCCGTATGTCGACTATGTGGCCAGAAAGTCAAGCGTGGCCAGGGGGCCCATGTTGGGACTACAGCGTTGCGTCAGCATATGCAGCGTCGCCATTCGGTGGCCTGGGAAAACCGTGATAAAGATACGGCGGTTCTGCCTGCCCCAGCCCCTGCTCCATCACCCGCTCCATTACTTGCTCCGTCACCCGACGTCAATCGCCCTCTATCAGCCAGTCAAGGCTCCAACACCTCTGCTGAGGGGAGTTGTCGCTCGTTGGCATCTTCCGCTCGTTCAGATGCTCCTTCTCCTGCTACTCCTCTTCTCGGATTCCGTCAGCAGTCTTTCTTGGAATCCGTTTCCAAGAGACAACAGTTTGCGAGCACGCACCCGACGGTGCAAAAGCTGAACGTCCTCCTGTCCAAGTTGCTGGTGCTGCAGTCCCTCCCTTTCCAACTGGTGGACTCAGCACCTTTCCGAGAAATGATGGCTTGTGCCGCGCCGCGGTGGAGAGTGCCAAGCCGTCATTTCTTCGCCAAAAAGGCAGTGCCAGCCCTGCATTCACATGTAGAAGAGATGGTGGGCCAGTCTTTGAGCATGTCGGTCTCTGCCAAAGTGCACGGCAGCGCCGACGTGTGGAGCTGTAACTACGGTCAGGGACAGTACATGTCATTTACGGCCCACTGGGTGAACGTGGTGCCGGCACAGCCGCACCAGCAACTTGGACAGGTCACGACGCTTTTGCCTCCACGTTTGCACGTCCTTGGTCCAGCAAACATGTCCGCCTCTACCATCTCTTCTTCCGCCGTGTCCTCAGCCGCCACCCCCGTGCCAAGTCCCATTACCCGACCGGCATATCACATGTGCAGGGCGCAACGGTGTCACGCTGTGCTGCACCTGGTATGCCTTGGCAAACATAGTCACACAGGGGAGGAACTTCTGAGTGTAATGAACAGAGAAATCGACAGATGGCTGTCTCCGCGCAAACTGAAAATCGGAACCATGTTGACCGACAACGGAAAGAACATGGTGTCTGCTCTGCGTCAAGGAAGGTTGTGCCATGCGCCATGCATGGCTCACGTGTTCAATCTGGTTGTCAAGCGGTTCCTAAAATCCACCATCCCACTGCAAGACATCCTTAAAATGTCACGTAAACTTTGCATGCATTTCAGCCATTCCTACACCGCAAAGCACACCCTCCTTGAGCTGCAGCGGCAGAACGGAATTCCACAGCATCGCCTGATCTGCGACGTTGCAACAAGGTGGAATTCAACCCTACACATGTTAGACCGCCTTTACGAGCAGTGAAAGGCCATCACCGATTTCCTGATGTTACAAGCGGATAAAGGTACTCCCCTGTGTAACTTAGATGTCAGCCATTGGCAGCTCATGCGTGACACCTGCCGCTTGCTCAGGCCCTTTGAGGAGGCCACGCTATTCGTGAGTCGGCAGGACTATGGGATGAACGACGTCATTCCTCTGTTGCACGTCCTGGAACAAATGCTGTTAACAATGGCTGGTCAGGGTGCGGTAGACGTGGCGCACAGATCTCAACGCCACATGACCCCTGTGGGGGCAGGACAGGAAGAAGAGGAGGAGGTAGAGGAGGACATTGGTGCTCAGGAATTATTGAGTGAAATGGGTGGTTTTTCCACTCAGCGGACAGGAGTGGAGGAGCAGGAGCATCTGGTAGAGGAGGAGGAGGAGACAGAGGACCCAGACGCACCGTGGCAGTATGCTGTGGAGATGGAGGCAGGGAGTCCCTCGCATTCCTTGGCACAAATGGCCCATAGCATGCTCGGTTGCTTGCGTAGCGACAGCCGAATAATAACCATCAGACAGAGGGATGACTTTTGGCTGTCCACCTTGTTGGACCCTTGCTACCGTTCCAAAATGGTGGCCTTTTTCACACCTGCTGAGAGGGAGGCCAAAATTACGTACTATAAAAACCACCTATGTAGTCAGTTGGTCTCTGCCTTTGTGCGCCAACGTCCATCCTCAGACACTGTGGGCCCTGTGCGCTCGCGTTCCGCTGCCATGGCAGCAGGGGAGGGGTGGGGTGGTAGGAGCAGTGGCAGCTCCACCAGCAGCGGCTGCCTCAGTCTGCAGTCGATGATGAGTAGCTTTCTTCACCAGCGCAGTGAGGAAACTACTAACCAGCCGCAGCAGCAGCAGCAGCAGCATCAGGTGGACCTGGAGCAGGAGCTCAAACAACAGGCTTGGGCCTACTTGGACAGCACCCTGCCAACCGAGGTAGACAATCCCCTTGACTACTGGGCAACGAAACTTGACCTTTGGCCCCAACTAGCTGAATTTGCCCTTGAAAGGCTGTCATGCCCGGCCAGTAGCGTGGCATCGGAGCGCGTGTTTAGTGCGGCAGGAGGTATTGTAACTCCGCGGAGGACACGACTGTCCACCCAAAGTGTGGAGAGACTCACGTTTGTGAAAATGAATCAGGCGTGGATTAGTCTGGATTTCAAACCACCAGTTCCTGACACAACTGACTAAATCCGCCGTGAATCATGCCCCAAACATGTGCCACTTTCAGGTCTCCGCACACTGCTGCTGGTGTGTTTCATTTTGTCATAGGGTGCTGGCAGATTACAGGCCTCCCATAGCTGCTGCCAGGCCCCTAATCTGCCATGGGCCCCTGTACCGCCTCCTCACGCTGCTGCAAGGTCCACAGTGTGTCATGCCATGTGCCACTTTCAGGTCTCCTCACACTGCTGGTGTGTTTCATTTTGTCATAGGGTGCTGGCAGATTACGGGCCTCACATTGCTGCGGCCTGGCCCCTAATCTGCCATGGGCCCCTGTACCGCCTCCTCACGCTGCAAGGTCCACAGTGTGTCATGCCATGTGCCACTTTCAGGTCTCCTCACACTGCTGGTGTGTTTCATTTTGTCATAGGGTGCTGGCAGATTACGGGCCTCACATTGCTGCGGCCAGGCCCCTAATCTGCCATGGGCCCCTGTACCGCCTCCTCACGCTGCTGCCAGGTCCACAGTGTGTCATGGGTCCCTGTACCGCCTCCCATTGCTGCTATCTCCAACGCCACACTCTGCCATGTGCCACTATCAGGTCTCCTCACACTGCTGCTGGGTTCCATTTTGTCATAGGATGCTGGCAGATTACGGGCCTCACATTGCTGCTGCCAGGCCGCAAATCTGCCATGGGCCCCCGTACCGCCTGGTCACGCTGCTGCTGGGTCCACAGTGTGTCATGGGTCCCTGTACCGCCTCCCATTGCTCCCACTCTGCCATGTGCCACTTTGAGGTCTCCTCACACTCCTGCGGTTTTCCATTTTGTCATAGGTTGCTGGCAGATTACAGGCCTCCCATAGGTGCTGCCAGGCCCCAAATCTGCCATGGGCCCCCGTACCGCCTGGTCACGCTGCTGCTGGGCCCACAGTGTGACCTGGGTCCCTGTACCGCCTCCCATTGCTCCCACTCTGCCATGTGCCACTTTGAGGTCTCCTCACACTCCTGCGGTTTTCCATTTTGTCATAGGTTGCTGGCAGATTACAGGCCTCCCATAGGTGCTGCCAGGCCCCAAATCTGCCATGGGCCCCCGTACCGCCTGGTCACGCTGCTGCTGGGCCCACAGTGTGACCTGGGTCCCTGTACCGCCTCCCATTGCTCCCACTCTGCCATGTGCCACTTTGAGGTCTCCTCACACTCCTGCGGTTTTCCATTTTGTCATAGGTTGCTGGCAGATTACAGGCCTCCCATAGGTGCCGCCAGGCCCCAAATCTGCCATGGGCCCCCGTACCGCCTGGTCACGCTGCTGCTGGGTCCACAGTGTGACCTGGGTCCCTGTACCGCCTCCCATTGCTCCCACTCTGCCATGTGCCACTTTGAGGTCTCCTCACACTCCTGCGGTTTTCCATTTTGTCATAGGTTGCTGGCAGATTACAGGCCTCCCATAGGTGCTGCCAGGCCCCAAATCTGCCATGGGCCCCCGTACCGCCTGGTCACGCTGCTGCTGGGCCCACAGTGTGACCTGGGTCCCTGTACCGCCTCCCATTGCTCCCACTCTGCCATGTGCCACTTTGAGGTCTCCTCACACTCCTGCGGTTTTCCATTTTGTCATAGGTTGCTGGCAGATTACAGGTCTCCCATAGGTGCCGCCAGGCCCCAAATCTGCTATGGGCCCCCGTACCGCCTGGTCACGCTGCTGCTGGGCCCACAGTGTGACCTGGGTCCCTGTACTGCCTCCCATTGCTCCCACTCTGCCATGTGCCACTTTGAGGTCTCCTCACACTCCTGCGGTTTTCCATTTTGTCATAGGTTGCTGGCAGATTACAGGCCTCCCATAGGTGCTGCCAGGCCCCAAATCGGCCATGGTCCCCCGTACCGCCTGGTCATGCTGCTGCTGGGTCCACAGTGTGACATGGGTCCCTGTACCGCCTCCCATTGCTTCCACTCTGCCATGTGCCACTTTCAGGTCTCCTCACACTCCTGCTGGTTTCCATTTTGTCATAGGTTGCTGTATGGCCTCCCATTGCTGCTGCCTCCACCGCCACACTGTGGCTCCAAACACTGGTTTTGGCCCCGTGACTGGCCAAATGAGTGAAGTGTGCGGTGATTCTAAGATCGACGGCACTCATCTGCATGTCATACTGACTGACAGTATTATTTCTCTTCCCCAGCAGACTCCAAGGGCATTTAAATTAAAGGTACAGTGTTCTGCACTAATATTAAGTCTCTTTGAAGCCTAGAAACACCCTTTTTTAAGTTAAATTCACAGCGAATATATTCCACTCGAATCGAATATTTTCCACGAATTCGCCGAATCAGTCGAATCAAATTTTTGAATACTTCGCTCATCTCTAATCACCACGGCAACCCAACTTCAGTAACGGCGAGTATAGACAGTGTGTGTAGACACACGGAGGAAGCCTGTCACATCCGCATTTAGCGGTTTTATCTATTACAAAGCGCATTGAAATTATTGACATGTGAGGTCATATAGAGGGCATTAAATAAATCTTTTTATTAAAACGATAAGGCACCAAATATCTCTTCTTTCTTCCACTATACTAACGAGGAGAAAAATAGGGAGATGGAGCCACATCCAGCATCAGAAGGAAGCAGAGATCATCATGTCCATACAAGCACATTAGAAGTGACCAATCCAGGAAAACCCAGGGGAGGTCCAAAGGATCTCATCAATACAAACCTCTTAAAAGCTGTGTCAGCCCAGCAATAGGCGAACAAGAAGGTGAGCCCATAAAAGGGTCAATATTCAAGCAAGGATTTATTTCTACAGTTCCTTATATACAGCAATTACTATTGTGGACACGAATAGAATACTCCGCTATTATTCATAGACTTTGGACACCATTTCATTTTTACATTCTTTTTCATCTTTTCATTTTCAAAATTTTGTGATTATATTTCATTTATATTTTTTATTTTTATTTATTTTTTTGTTATTATTTTTTATATATTTTTCTATTATGCATAATTATTATTTATTTCTTATTTAAAAAAAAAAAAAAAATTCACACTTAAATATCCAGAAAATCTTTTTGCTGTACTTTATAAGGATTTCTCTTATATTTTCATATGTGAATTATTCATGATAAAATCAGGCCAGTGTTTATTAATAACAATCTAATATATAATTTATATAGATATACCTTATTGTAGGGGCGGGGCCCTATCTATTAACTTACATTTTATCATCCTACTATTCCTGATATGAGTTTGTAGTCCCTGCTACTACAGGAAACATGCGGGCGATCATTTACACCTTTTACAGCAGGACAGTAAATATCAGAACACAATTCAAACATCAGACCAACAGCAGGAAGTCTGCTAACTGAATGTGTAATGCAATCTGTCATTAGCATTCCCAGAGTTCCCTCTGCAACATAGTTGTATCAGCTGTTGGTCCTGTCTGTACATCTGTTATTTTCCCACCTTCTGTAACAGGGAGAAGAAGTTTTCTTTACAAACTTTCCACCAAAAAGAGATGTGTGCACTCAGAGTGATTATTGTGAACCCCAATCAGAGGAATGTCAGTCCCCCGGAAGAAGTGGTAGGAATATGACCGCACACTCAGCACTTTGTAAGTTCAGATCTCTGGCAGTTGTATTGTGTGATTAGTCTATGGAGAGGAGTAATAGCTGGAAAGAGAAAACATGTAACAAGGATTTCTGATCTTCACCTGATGGAATCCCATTTGGCAGAACCACATGGAACACAAGTGGCCAGCTGGGCTTACGTTTTACTGCTGAATACATCCCCTAAATCAGCAGTAACTCAGTATTGGAAGGCCTGCATCAGCTTGGGATGTTGTTTTCTCACTGAACAGAGACTTCTTTCTAGCTGGTGTCACAGCCGCAGACCTGCCTGAAAGGTTGTCACCCATGAGAGGATATCCTACAACCTCACAAACACCCCCTTTCCTCTCTATGATCACAGTCTCATCACCTTCAGTCTCCTCATCTTCAAACACTTATCCCTCCAAGCAGCAATCACCTGCAGAAACCTTCACAACTTGAACCCTTCTCCCTTCCACTCTGCAACTGGCCAACTCTATGACAGAATCTCTCCCCTGTCCTGGCCACTGCTGTCTACAACAGTTCACTTTCATCCACATTAGACTCACTTTCTCCTCTGACCACACGAAGCATCAGGCCCCGACCATTACAACCTTGGCAGACTGACAACACCAGAGATCTTAAACGACATAGTCGTGTGCTGGAGCGAATGTGGCGTAAAACCAAATCTCACCAAGCATTCACCCGATATAAATCTGCTTTCTTAACATACAATTCCTCCCTCCATGCTGCCAAACAAGCCTACTTTGTCACTCTCATCAATAGCTTGTCATCCAGTCCTCGTCGTCTCTTCTCTACTTCTAACTCTCAACTTTCTCCACCTCCACCCAGTACCTCACTCACTGCTCACGAGATTGCAAATCATTTCAAAAACAAGATTGATGCAATTCATAGGGACATCTTCACTGCACAGACATCCATCCCACTTAGCATACCTCATACTAAACCTCCCTCAACACTTTCCTCTTTTGACCTTCCTACTACCGAAGAGGTCACTAAGGTTTCTTAGAAGCCCGTCTCACTACCTGCCTCCTGGATCCTGTCCCCTCACAACTACTACGGTCACCCTCCCCCTCCATCCTATGCTCCGTCACTCACATCTTCAATCTCTCCCTCTTTACTGGTGCCTTCCCCTCCCCTCTAAAGCATGCGCACATCACTCCCATACTTAACAAGCCCTCCCTGGACCCCACCAACCTGAACAACTTAAGACCTATCTCCCTGCTCTCATTTACATCTAAACTCTTAGGACACTTAGTCTACAATCGCCTGAGCTCCTCCCATCTCACTGACAACAACCTTCTTGACCCTTTACAGTCTGGCTTTCGGTCACTACACTCCACTGAAACTGCCCTACTAAAACTCACTAATGATCTACTAACTGCTAAACCAATGGCTACTGCTCCGTACTCATCCCAACCAATGGCCACTACTCCGTACTCATCCCAACCAATGGCCACTACTCCGTACTCATCCCAACCAATGGCCACTCACTGCTCCTTACTCTTACCACTTGACCTCTCTGCAGCTTTTGATACGGTTGACCATCCCTTCCTCCTCAAAAAACTCCACTCTCTTGGTCTCCAAGACTCCGCTCTCTCCTGGTTCTTTTCCTACCTATCACAGAGCTCATTCAGCATTACCTTTAACTCCTCTTCACTCCCTCTTTCTGTAGGGGTCCCTCAAGGTTCTGTCCTTGGACCCCTACTCTTCTCCATCTACACCTCCTCCCTTGGTCACTTGATAAACTCCCATGGCTTTAAGTACCATCTCTATCCTGATGACATACAAATCTATCTTTCTACCCCTCACCTCACCCCTTCAGTCTCCTCCTCACCTCACCCCTTCAGTCTCCTTTCGCATTACTACCCTACTAAGTGACATATCGGCATAGATGTCACTCCACTTCCTCAAACTCAATCTTTCCAAAACTGAGCTCTTTGTATTCCCCCCAGCCTGTGCCCCCTTCCCTGACTTCTCCATCAAGATCAATAACACAACCATCAGTCCCTCCCCTCATGCCAGGGCGCTAGGTGTAATCCTAGACTCCCATCTGTCATTTCAGCCCCAAATCCAATCACTGTCCAAATCTTGTAGACTTCACCTCCTCAACAGCTCCAAGATATGTCCGTTCTTAACCTCGGAAACCACTAAGCAACTTATTCACTCCCTTGTTATATCACGCCTCGACTATTGTAACTCCCTCCTCATTGGTCGACCTCATTGCAGGCTATCCCTTCTTCAGTCTATCATGAATGTTGCTGATATCCACCTTACAAACCATTTTGTATCAGCCATCCCTATCTGCCAATCCCTCCACTGGCCTCCATTCAGTGTCCTCCACCAATCCCTCCACTGGCCTCCATTCAGTGTCCTCCATCCCCCTCTGCCAATCCCTCCACTGGCCTCCATTCAGTGTCCTCCACCTCTCTTTGCCAATCCCTTCACTGTCCAAATCTTGTAGACTTCACCTCGGCAACATCTCCAACCTCCGCAACATCTCCAAGATATGGCCGTTCTTAACCTCGGAAACCACTAAGCAACTTATTCACTCCCTTGTTATATCTCGCCTTGACTATTGTAATTCCCTCCTCATTGGCCGACCTCATTGCAGGCTATCCCCTCTTCAGTCTATCATGAATGCTGCTGTCATCATCCACCTTACTAATCATTCTGTATCAGCCATCCCTATCTGCCAATCCCTCCACAGCTCTCTGCCAATCCCTCCACTGGCCTCCATTCAGTGTCCTCCACCAATCCCTCCACTGGCCTCCATTCAGTGTCCTCCATCCCCCTCTGCCAATCACTCCACTGGCCTCCATTCAGTATTCTCCACCCCTCTCTTCCAATCCCTCCACTGGCCTCCACCCTCTCTGCCAATCCCTCCGCTGGCCTCCACTCAGTGTCCTCCACCCCACTATGCAAATCCCGTCACTGGCTTCTCATTGCCCAATGGATACAATTCAAAATACTAACAATAACATATAAAGCCATTTATAGCTCTGCCTGTAGTGACTTTTGGGGGATTATTTGTTAAGAAATGATTTTATTCCAAAAATTTGGAATCCCAGCTGACTGTCAGGGGTTAACATTCTTGGTTGAAATTCAAATGACCTTCTAGGAAGTTACAAAAACCAGTGAGTGGAAGAAACTTGTTTGAAAGACAATGAGACACACACTACTATTGAAATTCCTACAGGTGATCAAACAAAGTCCCAGAAAAGACAATGGGGGATCTTGATTTGGTTAGTCTAAGACCTGGCAGATATATGTTTCCTAAACAAGTGTCATGGTCTATGGAAAGCTAGGACATTTCATCTGCAGAAAACTTAATTATAAAGTCAAACACCACTATTTGGACTTCTACAGGTGAGCCAACACATCTAACCAAAAAGGACAATGATGAGATGGAAACCTGATTGTCTGAGAGCTCACACAAAACCTTGGAAAGTGTGATGAATAAACAAACTTCTTGAACTGTCACAATAGCTATTGGATACTGAGGTCAAAATATAACTGGCTGTTTACCCTAATTCCCACACAATAAACAGGTAAACAGAGAGTTTTTCCTACTCATAGGAACTTAATTCCTTAAACAAAAAGGTGAAACTTAGGTCATCTAAAGCTAAAAACGTGATATATCTACCCACAGAGACATTATCAAAAGGCATATTACTAACAATTTTTATCTAGAGAAAATATCTTTGAGAAGGTTAGGTATTGCATATTACTCAATTAAGTGTGAAATGATGAAGAATAAGATGATTCATGAATTGGTGTCAATTATTCATTTCCAAAAGAAATCAAATGCTTCAAAACAGTTTAAATGTCAGGGAAATGAGAAACCAAATGTATGTGTATCTTTCTATGGTCCTCATCCAAGAGTAGTAGTACAATCGACTATACTGGAATAGGATACATATATATTTGATACCTGAAGACATGTTATTTCAATCAAAGTATGAGTCATCATTACTACACAAATTGTTTTGTGATCCCTAGCTGCTCCCAGTGGACAGGTGAGATATATCTTTATGTACACACATTTCTCGACCGGCCAATCAACAAGCCTGTTGGGAGGGTCTCTTGAAACAAAGGATTGTATGGTATAAAAAGACCATACACCTCACACTTAGAAAGATTTTGAAAAAGGGGATCTGGAAAAAATCTAAAGAAAGCTAAGAATCTGAAGAAGCTGAAAAGATCTAAGGCAATCTACAATCTGAAACTTCTGCTAAACTTCTGAACCTCTGAACTTCTACACTTCTTCTATAACACTGCAATCCAGGCTGCTATAACTTCCAACATATATCATCTATCCTATTGCTAACAACTACTGCACTCTCACTTGCTACCTGCGGCCATTTTTCTGAAGGAGTCCAGCTGCCATTTTGTCTTGAGGACCATTTGAAGGCCCAACTGCATCCCACTGGGGAGGCCTAAAAATCAAGGTTCTAGGAGTGGTGAGACTGCTAGGATATTGTATTTTATTTGATATTTCCAATTTTCCAAAGACTTATAGCATTTGTATTGTGTGTTTAGGAATATTAAGATTACATACATAATTATCACTAAAAATTGTTTGATATTGAAATTATATATTGCATATTTAACTGATCAGTAGTTTGTTGTAGTGCAATTTATCAGAGATATCTTTCTTTTGTCTCTATGGCCACGAGAAATTTGAAATAATTTCTGAAGCACTATAAGGTTACAACTTATATCTAAACCCGATTTTTCCTCTATTTACTATAATCTATAATCATATATTGTTGGATCATATAGAAATTAGCCTGTCATATTTTTGAGTGTATGTACAAGTATACATTTATCACCAGTCTTTTGCATTTGTATTATTATATATATATAAATTTTGTACATAAATAAATAAATTTATTTATTTATTTATCAAAAAGGCAATTTTTGTGTATATGGTACGAAATCATACTGGCTAAAAGAACTCGAGGTATATTATTAAGTGGTGATCAAATTATTAAGGTGTCCAAATTATTGATTCATTAAACATTTGCCATATTTTAACGGCTGGAGGCACTGCAATATTTTGTTTAAGGGAGAGGACACCGCCCTACGTACTTAGAATAAATTATTACATAAACCACCACACACCCCAAATTACATCACCAATCTTGTCTCCAAATATCACCCAAACCATATATCCGCTCCTCGCACGACCTCCTGCTCTCTAGCTCCCTGGTCTCCTCCTCCCATGCTCATCTCCAGAGCTTCCCCCATCCTGTGGAACTCTCTACCCCAATTTATCAGACTACTGCCTACTCTGGTCACTGTTAGGCAATTTCTGAAAAACTCTCTCTTCAGGGAAGCCTATCCTGCCCTCAGCTAATAATGGAATCTTTTACTCCTCCTACCAGTCCATCCCCCACAGTTACTACCTTTTGTACCACTAGCCCCTCCCTCCTAGATTGTAAGCTCCGAGGAGCAGGGCCCTCCTATCCCTCTTGTATTAAACTGTATTGTTGCTGTATTGTCTCCCATTATATTGTAAAGCGCTGAGCTGTTGGCACCATAAATCCTGTATAATAATAATAATATTAATGAGAGATGAAATGTGGAAAGAAGGCATTGATAATGGGAGAGGAGATGGAACATGTAATGGGAGGAGTGGACAAGGTGGGCTTAGCTGGAGACCTCAAGCCTGGCTGATCATGTATCAATAGTCAGAAGAACCTGAAATGGACTCTCCCACTGAGGCTTCAGAGACTTGGTAAGATGACAATAGACCCCATCCTAGTCTCTGGTACTGAGGCAGTGTTGGTCATGTATTACCTCAGGATCCAGAAATGAAGAAAATGCTTGGAAACACAACTCAGTTGGTGAATCATGAAAATGCATTGCATGTTCATTCAAAGCTCCATGATAAAGATAAAGATGAGAATCATGAGGAAAGCTGTTCAGTTATTGATGCTTATCTTAAAAAAATTATCAAAATATAAAATATTCAAATGCCTTTTAGTTGTGTATTGATGGACATAAGCACTAAACTCAGTTCATCCGATCATTACATTCCAGTTTGCTCAGATTTTAGTTTGTTTCTTTTAAAGTAACATTTTATCTTCTCTCTTCTTCTCTAGCTTGTGGGATGACATTGGGGATGTGAAACTAACTTGTGACACCTGAAACTTCTTTAATATCCCTTTTATTCCAGAATTTAATCAATGCAGAAATTTGTGAATCCTCCGGTGATAGATTAGACCGGCATTAACTGAAAAAGTTTTGTCACATTGAGAGCATTAAAATGGCTTCTCTCCAGTGTGAATCCTCTGGTGTCTGATAAGATGTGACTTCTGTGTAAAAGCTTTATCACATTCAGAACACTGATATGACTTCTCTCCAGTGTGAACCCTCTGGTGTGCGATAAGATTTGACTTCTCAGTAAAAGCTTTATCACATTCAGAACACTGATATGGCTGCTCTCCAGTGTGAATCCTCTGGTGTCTGATAAGCTTTGACTTCTCAGTAAAAGGTTTATCACATTCAGAACACTGGTATGACTTCTCTCCAGTGTGAATCCTCTGGTGTGTGATAAGACTTGACTTCTGAGTAAAAGCTTTATCACATTCAGAACACTGATATGGCTTCTCTCCAGTGTGGACAATCTGGTGTGTGATAAGATGTGACTTTTGTGTAAAAGCATTATCACATTCAGAACACTGATACGACTTCTCTCCAGTGTGAATCCTCTGGTGTGTGATAAGATCTGACTTCTGAGTAAAAGCTTTATCACATCCAGAACACTGATATGGCTTCTCTCCAGTGTGAATCCTCTGGTGTGTGATAAGATGTGACTTCCGAGTAAAAGCTTTATCACATTTAGAACACTGATATGACTTCTCTCCAGTGTGAAATCTTTGGTGTATTATAAGGTATCTCTTGCTTATAAAAGTTTTTCCACATTCAGAACAATGATATGGCTTCTCTCCCTTGCAAGCCTTCTGGTGTGTGATATATTTTCTCTCCATTGTAAAATCTCCAAACAAGTAGTATGAAATGACTCCTCTTATGTATACTTGGGTTGGACGTTATTGTAAAGCCATTGTCACTTCCAGAACACTGAAATTACTTTTCTCCTGCTGGATCAATGTGGAAGAGGATCCAAACCATGACTTTTAGAACACAGATATGACTTGTATCCCGTGTGAATCCTCCAGTGAGCTGCAGTAAAGACTTTCAGTCAATTAAGACAACCATGTGTTTTATTTTCCATGTGACTCAGCTGTATTCATGAAGACCAAAATGTCCTAAAACCTGGTTCATCAATCTACCTGTAGAGAAAGAAAAAAGAATTCTATATAAAGGCCTACATAAAGTTGCTTTCTATTTTTAATATTCATTACTAAATATATCTTATGAATAGAAAGAATATGTACAGCATTATCTACAGTATTTTTTTAATCAAATAGATTTTATTAAGAAAGTTTATAAGTGCGCACAGTATTCCCAACATTCAGCCCAGACAATGGAGTCATACATTCTCACGTATAGGCAGTTGTGGCACTGTTACAGATCATACAGAACAATAACTTGCTTTGTTTATGGTGTCACTTTTACCTTTTATAAACAAATGAACAGAGAAAAGAAGAAACAGCCTAGAACAATTCAGCTGTACACGGCAAGTAACTCCCCCCAGTACATACATAGATAGCTGACACTGATCAATGAGGCCCGTGTCTCCAGGATCATACCCCAAGTATGGGTCTCCAATGTAGTTGGTCTCAGAGACTCCGCTCTCTCCTGGCTCTCCTATCTATCACAGCGCTCCTTCAGTGTTACCTATAACACTACCACCTCCCCTTCACTCCCTCTCTCTGTCGGGGTTCCTCAAGGTTCTGTCGTCGGACCCCTCCTCTTCTCCATCTACACCTCCTCCCTTGGCCAATTGATAAACTCCCACGGCTTCAACTACCATCTCTATGCCGATGACACACAAATCTATCTCTCTACCCCCCACCTCACCCCCTCAGTCTCCAATCGCATCACCAGCCTACTAAGTGACATATCGGACTGGATGTCACTCAACTTCCTCAAACTCAACCTTTCCAAAACTGAGCTTCTAGTATTCCCCCCAACCCGTGCCCCCCCTCCCGACTTCTCCATCAAGATCAACAACACTTTTATTATTATTATACAGTATTTATATAGCGCCAACAGTTTGCTCAGCGCTGTACATTATAATGGGAGACAGTACACGGTGGATGAGCCTGGCTGCAGAATTCAGGATAGACTGAAGCGGGGATAGCCTGTGTTGGGGTAGGCCGGTGAGGAGGGAGTTACAGTAGTCAAGTCGTGATATAATAAGGGAGTGAATGAGTTGCTTTGTAGTTTCTGGAGTTAGGAACGTGCGTATTTTGGAGATGTTGCAGGGGTGGAGTCTGTATGAATTTGTCAGCGATTGGACCTGGGGCTGGAAAGACAGATTGGAGTCTAGAATGACACCTAATACTCTGGCTTGCGGGGTGGGACTGATGGTGATGTTGTTGGTCGTGATGAAGAGGTCAGGGGGGGCACGGGCTGGGGGGAAAACTAGGAGCTAGTTTTTGGCAAGGTTTAATTTGAGGAATTGGAGTCTGATATGTCCGGTCTGATATGTCGTTCAGAAGGCTAGTGATTCGGGCGGAGACTGGAGGGGTGAGACGGGGAGTAGAGAGGTAGATTTGAGTGTCATTGTCATAGAGATGGTAGTTGAAGCCGTGAGAGTGTATCAGTTGACCAAGGGAGGAGGTGTAGATGGAGAAGAGAAGGGGCCCGAGGACAGAACCTTGAGGGACCCCAACAGAGAGGGGGAGGTGGCAGCATTATAGGTAACACTGAAGAAGCGTTGTGATAGATAGGAAGAGAGCCAGGAGAGAGCGGAGTCTCTGAGGCCAAAAGAGTATAGTTTTTTGAGGAGGAGGGGGTGGTTGACCGTGTCGAAAGCTGCAGAGAGGTTGAGGAGTAGTAGCACTGAGTAGTGGCCATTGGCTTTGGAGGCTAGCAGGTCATTGGTGAGTTTGAGTAGGGCGGTTTTGGTGGAGTGTAGGGGACGGAAGCCAGACTGTAGGGGATCAAGGAGTTGTTGTCGGTGAGGTGGGAACTCAGGTGATTATAGACTAAGCGTTCAAGGAGTTGGGATGTAAATGGCAGCAGGAAGATGGGTCTTAAGTTGTTTAGGTCGGTGGGATCCAGGGAGGGTTTTTAAAGTATGGGAGTGATGTGCTCATGGGGGGAGGACCGGTGATAGATAAGAGGAAAGGCTACGCTCCAATCGGAATGTACATCCTGTGTATAGGCATTCCCCATGCATTGTTCTGTGGGAGGGGATTGACCTTATTCATGAGGGGGGCGTGTGTCTGCTTGTAAATAAAAATCGGAGGCTGGGGTTGGATCTGCCTCTATGTGAATTCCAACAGCAACCTGAGAGTGTCGCCTGATCATTCCTGGGTAACCGAAACTCTATTTCCCCACATCTCAAGATAGCTAACCCAGTTGGAGGGGCAGGAATCATGGAGTTTAGCTGCAGTCATGGTAAGCGAGATTCGCACAGCTTTATGGGGGATTTCTACGCATCCAACTGCGAGTACTCACGGTAAGGAGAAATTCATTCAAAGCAAATTTCCAAGACAATAGAAATCCAACAGACCCAACAGTCATGACATGCATGCTGCTGATTCTGTGTCATTGAATCACTCATTGAAAGGGGCGTGTTCAATATAATAGCAGTGTGGAGTTCTATTAGTGAGGTCATTCATTCTTTGATAAACAGGTGGCAATTATTGCCCTTATTTAAGGAAGGAAGGCAGCAAATGTTGGACATGCTGGTTACAGTGCATTTCTCTCTGAAATTCTGAGGAAAATGGGTCGTTCCAGACATTGTTCAGAAGAACAGCGTACCTTGATTAAAAAGTTGATTGGAGAGGGGAAAACATAAAGAAGTGCAGAAAATGATCGGCTGCTCAGCTAAAATGATCACAAATGCTTTAAAATGGCAACCAAAACCTGAAAGACGCGGAAGAAAATGAAAAACTACCATTGGAATGGATAGAAGAATAGGCAAAATGGCACGGACTCAGCCAACAATCAGCTCCAGGAAGATGAAAGAAGGTGTGACGTTCCCTGTGAGGACTGTTACAATTAGAAGACGCCTATGTGAAGCCAAGCTATCTGCAAGAAGTCCCCGCAAAGTCCCACTGTTGGGAAAAAAACGTGATGAAGAGGTTACAATCTGCCAAAGAGCACATTGACCGGCCTAAAGAGAAATGGGGCAACATTTTGTGGACTGATGAAAGTAAGATTGTTCTTTTTGGGTCTAGTGGCCGGAGACAGTTTGTCAGACGACCCCCAAACACTGAATTCAAGCCACAGTACACTGTGAAGACCGTGAAGCATGGTGGTGCAAGCATCATGATATGGGGATGTTTCTCATACTACGGTGTTGGGCCTATTCATCGCATACCAGGGATCATGGATCAGTTTGATGACATCAGAATACTTGAAGAGGTCATGCTGCCTTATGCTGAAGAGGAAATGCCCTTGAAATGGGTGTTCCAACAAGACAATGACCCCAAACACACCAGTAAACGTGCAACATTTTGGTTCCAGACCAACAAGATGGACGTTATGGAGTGGCCAGCCCAATCCCCGGATCTTCATCCAATAGAAAACTTGTGGGGTGACATCAAAAATGCAGTTTCTGAGGCAAAACCAAGAAATAGAGAAGAACTGTGGAATGTGGTCCAATCATCCTGGGCTGGAATACCTGATCACAGGGGCCAGAAGTTGGGTGACTCCATGCAACACAGATGTACAGCAGTTCTCAGAAACAGTGCGACTACAACCAAATATTCATGAAGTCATTCAAAGGAAAGCAAAATCTTCAAACATTTCTCAGTTTATGTATTTTTATATAGGAACAACACAAATTTGATGTATTTTTCTTCATGTTGTGATTTGGAATAGAATGTGTCGTGTTCCCAATGCATTTGTGTGGATGGAAATAAAAGCTATTAGAAGGATTTTCAGCTTTAGTCACTTTTTCCAACACACTGCTATTATTTTGAACACAACTGTATATGGTATGAAGTGTAAGGTGGTGGAGCTGGTAGCTGTGTATATAAAGGTGGAAATCAAACCTCTGACATGGGGGTCACATTTACATATGTTATGTGACAGTAGGCAGGTGAAATCACCTGGTTGCGTCCTGGATGGAAGATACATTTGTCCAAGGTTTAAACTATATGGCAGGGGTGGCTAACCTGTGGCTCTCCAGCTGTTGTGGAACTACATTTCCCATGAGGCATTGCAAAGATGGGAAGTTACTGACTTGCAGAGGCATGATGGAACTTGTAGTCCTGCAGCAGCTGGAGAGCCGCAGGTTGGCCACCCCTGCTATATGGGGATTTGTTCCATTAGGGGGGGAAGTGCTGAGTCCTTCAGCACTGAGGTAATGAGCCCAGCTGAAGATAGTGGGCTCATTAAGGCCTTTATAAAACTTCCCAGCCTGCTTAGTGAGTTGCTCCATCCTGGAACCAGATCTGTGCCTGAACTGACTGGGGACAACATCCTATCTGTGTGCAGTGAGACAAAAGCCTGTGCGGCTAAGCCTCCAACTAACAGGGGCTAGGTATAGCATCAGGCTATACCTGCTGGATAGCTAGGGAAGCTATGTTGAACAGTAAGTATCCAAGTTGGCCAGGATTTGATGTTATTTTTTTTTACGTTTATCTGTAAATATTGTAAATAAACTGCACCTTTTTGTTTTTTTCACCTCCACTGTTGTGCTGTGCCTGTGTTTTGTGTTGTGCACCCATCCAGGGGGTCACACACACCTGCTGCCGAGCGAACCCCGTTACAGTGTTCAAACCTTGTCATGTCTAGGAGGGAGGGGGTTGGTGTGTAAGTGGGAGGAACAAAAGTGATTGACCTGAAGATATCTAAAAAGTTCAGGTCTAGATATTGTGTGAGTCACATAGGGTTTGGAAGGGTATAAAGGAGTCTGGTGCTGTGAAATTGTAAGTTTGAACTAGACTAGCTCTAGGACAAGCATGAAAAGAAGATGGAGGCATCCATGCCGGATAAAAGCCTGGAATGAGGAGGTATGCCATGAGTGGGTTATGGGGTGACTGTAAGGTGTATCAGAACTTTAGGTTGTCCCAGATAGATAGATAGTGTGACGGAGCGTAGGCAGGACAGAACACACAGAGTAGATGTTATGAACCACCTAGCAGGGCCTCTAGCAGTCCACAGGACAGGATTCCCCAGGGCGCGGAGTCTAAGCCCCAGTCTGCTTGTTCACCAGAGCCCCTGATGGTGGGGATGGGCTTGGAGCAGACAAGGACCAGGTCGCGACCCCTGAGTACCCCCGTCCATGGCAGAGGGACCCGCCAGAGGTATATGCAGGTAGAGAGCCTGATGTGAAGAGGTGGAAGACTGGATCCGAGCGGATGGATAGCAGAGTAGTAAGCGTGGTCAACGAGCCGGGTCAGTAACAGTGGGATCAGCGTAGTACAAGGCGGCAGGCAGAAGAATAGTCAGGTCACTTGCAGGGGTCGGCAGCAGGAGTTCAGATCAGGTATGGAATATGCAGAAGAGAGGTCAGACTAGCCAGGGGATCAGAGCAGGAGAAGTCAGCGGAGGTCAGGTTCAGGCAGGGTCAGCAACAAATCTTAGGAACACAGGAACATGGAGAAAAGACCATACGGCAATGGGTGTCAGTGCAGGGCAGGTTTAAATAGTGCGCCCTGCCCTGCTATTGGTGCCGGCGAGCAGCCGCAATCGCGAGTGCGCATGCGCGGCCGCCGCCGTACAGGTCTCAGAGTCCGTCATATTGAATGGATCGGTGCTCCGCGCATGCGCGGCGTCACTTGCCGCCGCGATCCCTGACATTGCCCCCCCCTACGGGCATCCTCCGGATGCCCAACCGATCTCTCCTCCGTGGGTGTTTACGATAGAACTCCCGAACCAGTCTAGGGGCATGGACATTTTGGGCCGGTTCCCACAAATTCTCTTCAGGGCCATAGCCCTTCCACTTAATTAGGAACTGTGTCTGACCGCCTCTTTTCCTGCAATCGATGATTGCCTCAACCTCAAATTCTTCCTGTTCGTTAATGGTTATAGGCTCTGGAGGCCTGGACCTTCGGTCCGGGAAGGGATCTGGCGTTGCTGGCTTCAGTAACGACACATGAAACACTGGGTGAATCTTGAAGTTTCCTGGGAGTGCCAGCTCGTATGCCACCTCATTGATCCTCCGTTTCACCCGGAATGGGCCCATAAATTTTGGTCCCAACTTTTTTGAGGGGCAAGACATCCTCAAATTGGTAGTAGCTAGCCAGACCTGGTCTCCTGGTTGCAAGCTTAATTGTCAGGAATGGACTCAGCACTGGTGGTGGGACTCATCTGCCGTGTGGGCTGCAGTACCAGAGCTGACCAGCGGGTGCTCTCAGCAGCCAGAAGTTCACACGTGCAATCAGCCAAACCTGGGGCTGATTGCAGAAAGGTGCATTTAAGGCATGACCAGGCCTGTGATCTGGGCCTTGGTGTATGTTTTCCCATGAGCCCCTGTATCCTGTTCCTAGTTCCTGTGAGAAGATACCTTGTTGCCGACCCTGCCTGATCCTGATTCCTGTTGACCGTCTCCTGTTCTGACTACTGGCTCATCCCTGACCATCCTTCTGCCTGATCCTCTGTACTGCGCTGCCCGTGAGTTACTGAACCCGGCTTGTGACCTTGACCATTCTCTGCCTGCTCCTTTGGTACCTTGCTGCCCGCACGTTGCTGACTTGGCCCATCTGACCACGCTAACTACTCTGCCATCCATCCATCCTGCACGGATCCAGCCGTACCTGCACATACCTCTGGCGGATCCCTCTACCACTAGCAGGTGTACTCAGGGGCCGCGACCTGGTTCCTGTCTGCTCCAAGTCCATCCCCACCATCAGGGGCCCTGGTGAATAAGCAGACTGGGACTTAGACTCCGCGCCCTGGGGAATCCTGTCCTGGGGACCACTAGAGGTACCACCAAACGGTTATTACAGAACCCTACGGCCGGCCTGACCGTTCCACCTCTCCAGCCCTGTCTACACCTGTGTTCCTGCACCTACTAAGATTAGTGGAAGGTTGGTTTGTTCACTGTGCGTTTATATATATATATATATATATATATATATATATATATATATATATATATCTGGGTGGCTAATAGTAAACTGTATTATTATACTATACCTGAAACCTGCATTTCCCTGTGTCAGTCCACACCTTTCTGGTCATTCCTAGATTCCTGACATCACACCAAGGCCTATCCTGACCAGAAGTGGCTGCACAGGGAAGCCATCTTGACTTGTTGTGAAGGATGCATCCTGATGAGGTTGTGTATTTGTCTATGCTAGTCTTTGATGACAGAGAATATGCCTATCAGACTCTGCGGGAGTATACCAGGGATCAGCTGCTAGAGTGCATACGGGTCGCTCATTCCCTAGTAGATCAGGTCCTAAAGCTCTCTGAGGTGCAACCATTGATTCAGGCTTGTGTTGAGTTGGCTTCATCTAGTACCCCTGAAAGCAGGGATGAATTCCTTCCTCCATTCAGGGTGAGTCAAATAATATCACTGGTATGGTTGTTGGAGGATGATCCGGATTGCTTCTTGGAGCATTATTCAGCATGTTCACCACATGTGCTAAAGAAGTGTATAAACGCAGTGCAATCTTCGACCAGACAGGCCTTGTGTAAGCTGAGCGTTGTCCAACCCTTACTGCAGACATGGTCAGACTTGTTACAGCTAGCCTCAGTCTGCTTGCAACAAACCAGTCCTGCTTCTCATCATTCCTCTGTTCAAAGCTCTCTCCCTGCATTCCTGACAGCGCCCCCGGTGACAGCCCAGTATGCCCTGCTGTCTGCCACATGTCAGTCCCCTGCTCCCACTCGCTGTACCATCCTGCCAGTATCGAAACCGGTCAGCCTGTCGTCTGAGAACCCGCCTTCCGTGGTTCAGCCAGTTGACTCGGTGCCCACTGTCGTGCCAGTTGACTCGGTGCCCGCTGTTGAGCCGGATGACTTGATGCCTGATGATTCGGTGCCCGCTGTCATGCCAGTTGACTCGGTGCCCGCTGTTGAGCTTGGTGACCCGGTACCCACGGTTCTGTTAGATGGCTCGGTGCCCAGTGACTTGGTGCCCGCTGTCGTGCCAGTTGACTCGGTGCCAGTTGACTCGGTGCCCGCTGTCGAGCCAGATGACTTGATGCCTGATGATTCGGTGCCCGCTGTCGTGCCAGTTGACTCGGTGCCCACTGTCGAGCCAGATGACTTGATGCCTGATGATTCGGTGCCTGTCGTGCCCGTTGACTTGGTGCCCGCTGTTGACCTGGATGACTTGATGCCCGTGACTCGGTGCCAGTTGACTCGGTGCACGCTGTCGTGCCAGATGACTTGATGCCTGATGATTCAGTGCCCGCTGTCGTGCCAGTTGACTTGGTGCCCACTGTCGTACCAGTTGACTCGGTGCCAGTTGACTCGGTGCCCACTGTCGTGCCAGTTGACTCGATGCCCGCTGTCGTGCCAGTTGACTCGGTGCCAGTTGACTCAGTGCCCACTGTCGTGCCAGTTGACTCGGTGCCAGTTGACTCGGTGCCCACTGTCGTGCCAGTTGACTCGGTGCCCGCTGTTGAGCCGGATGACTTGATGCCTGATGATTCGGTGCCCGCTGTCATGCCAGTTGACTCGGTGCCCGCTGTTGAGCTTGGTGACCCGGTACCCACGGTTCTGTTAGATGGCTCGGTGCCCAGTGACTTGGTGCCCGCTGTCGTGCCAGTTGACTCGGTGCCAGTTGACTCGGTGCCCGCTGTCGAGCCAGATGACTTGATGCCTGATGATTCGGTGCCCGCTGTCATGCCAGTTGACTCGGTGCCCGCTGTTGAGCTTGGTGACCCGGTACCCACGGTTCTGTTAGATGGCTCGGTGCCCAGTGACTCGGTGCCCGCTGTCGTGCCAGTTGACTCGGTGCCAGTTGACTCGGTGCCAGTTGACTCGGTGCCCGCTGTTGAGCCAGATGACTTGATGCCTGATGATTCGGTGCCCGCTGTCGTGCCAGTTGACTCGGTGCCCGCTGTCGAGCCAGATGACCTGATGCCTGAGGACCCAATGCCCGCTGTTGAGCCACATGACCCGATGCCTGATGACTCGGTGCCTGCTGTCATGCAAGTTGACTTGGTGCCCGCTGTCGAGCTTGGTGACCCGGTACCCGCGGTTCTGCTAGATGGTTCGGTGCCCACTGACATGCCCGGTGACTCGGTGCCCGCTGACTTGCCAGGTGACTCTGTGCCCGCGGTTCTGCTAGATGGCTCGGTGCCTGCTGACATGCCCGGTGACTCGGTGCCCGCTGACTTGCCAGGTGACTCTGTGCCCGCGGTTCTGCATTTGTCAGCTTTCGCATACAGCCCATGTTGGCGTAAACGTTCCAACACTTTTCTGACATGACCCCTATGGTCTTCCAGAGAAGGGGAAAAGATCAAGATGTCATCCAAGTATACTACCACAAAAACATCCAGATAATCTCGGAATATGTCATTGATGAAATGCTGAAATGTGGCTGGGGCATTGCACAATCCGAAGGGCATGACAAGATATTCGAAGTGCCCGAATCTTGTGCGGAATGCAGTCTTCCACTCGTCCCCCTCTCTTATGCGCACCAAGTTATATGCGCCCCTCAAATCTAGCTTGGTAAATATGGCTGCCGTCTTTAACCTTTGGAACAGCTCTGTGACCAAAGGGAGGCGGTAACGATTCTTAACCGTAATCCTGTTCAAGTCACGGTAGTCAATACAGGGTCTGAGGGACTTATCTTTTTTTTCGACAAAGAAGATTCCCGCCCTGGCCGGTGACGTGGAGGCACGGATAAACCCCTTCTCGAGGTTCTCATCAATGTACTCTTTGAGTACCTCCAACTCTCGCTCTGATAGGGGGAAAATCCGTCCAAACGGAATCTCGGATCTGGGTCAGTCATAGGCCCGATGTGGAGGGAGAGTGTCAGCACCTCGCTTACTAAAAACGTCTAAGTAGTCGTGGTAGGCCGGGGGAATGATCTGGATAAGCTCGGTGTCCCCGTTGATACAGAAAAGCGACTGGGGAACCACAGAGGGGAACTGGACAGACCCCGTCTTCCAACCAATTTGGGGATTGTGTGTCTGCAACCACGGGAGTCCCAGGATAACTGGAAACAGAGGGGATGAAATAGCATCCAAACGAAGGAGCTCCCGGTGATGGTTACCCACTGTGGTACGGATAAGTGGGGTCTCCCGGTCCACCAGCCCTGACTTAATACGTGACCTATCTGCTAAAAAGATATTAAGCCCATGTTCCCTGGTCTGGAGAGGAATATTCTGTTGGGTGGCAAAATCTAATTTAATAAAGCAACTACAAGCCCCGGAATCGATAATTGATGTTGCTGACACAGTTCTCCCTGGGAGTTGAAAAGACACGGGTATGGCTAAATAATTGGTGTGATTACTACATTTAGAGGAAACAGTAGAGAAAATGGAAGTGCACTTACCCCATTTCGCTGGGCAAGAACGCACTACATGACCAGTTTCCCCACAGTATAGACAGAGGTTGTTCTCCCATCGTCTCTGGTGTTCCTCCAATGATAGTGATGGCCGTGCCCGTCCGAGTTGCCTAGGCATTGGTGTTCCCCCAGGATCCAAGTTCGAGCCTCTTCCTGGCAGGGTTTGGACTGGAGTGCGGGCTAGTACCCATGGGGGTCCTGGTTCTGGGCTTGACCTCTCTAACCTGCGTTCCCGCAGTCTGCGGTCGATCTGTATGGCCAGGGTGATGAGATCTTCCAGAGAGTCAGGCGGGCCCACCCTGGCTAACTCATCTTTAAGTGCTTCAGACAGACCCATGCGGAACTGGTGGCGTAATGCGGCATCATTCCACCGGGTGTCCCCCATCCAGCGTCTGAATTCAGCTGCATATTCCTCTACTGCCCGGTGGCCCTGCCAGAGAGAATACAGAGCTGATTCCGCGGATGATGCCCACTGCGGATCGTCATAGAGGACTGCCATTGTGTTGAAAAAGTCAGTCACGGACCCTAGGTGGGGGTCGTGGGTCTCCATCAGCCGGTGGGCCCAGCCCTGGGGCTGATCCAGGAGTAAGGAAATGATGAAACCCACCTTCACTGCTTCAGAAGAAAATGTCCGGGGCTGCAAGCTAAAGTACAACTGGCAGGCGTTCTGGAAGGCCCTGAATTATGTTTGATCCCCGCTGAAGCGTTCCGGCACGTGAGGCTCCGGTCGAGGCAACGTGACTACTGCTCGGCTGGGAGGTTCTGAGGGTTCTCCTGCTGCAGTGGCAGAACCCAAGAATTGGGGTGGAGCCTCTGGTGCGGCCAATGTCTGAATCCGGCCATCGAGGTGTGTGTAACCCTCCTGCAGCGATTGAACGGCTTGGGTTAGTGTCGCCAAATGCTGGCATATGTCTTCCAGTGGGGATGGTCCTCTTCCAGGCTCCGTCATGGCCGTATGGTTCTGTTATGAACCACCTAGCGGGGCCTCTAGCAGTCCACAGGACAGGATTCCCCAGGGCGCGGAGTCTAAGCCCCAGTCTGCTTGTTCACCAGAGCCCCTGATGGTGGGGATGGGCTTGGAGCAGACAAGGACCAGGTCACGACCCCTGAGTACCCCCGTCCGTGGCAGAGGGACCCGCCAGAGGTATATGCAGGTAGAGAGCCTGATGTGAAGAGGTGGAAGACTGGATCCGAGCGGATGGATGGATGGCAGAGTAGTAAGCGTGGTCAATGAGCCGGGTCAGTATCAGTGGGATCAGCGTAGTACAAGGCAGCAGGCAGAAGAATAGTCAGGTCACTTGCAGGGGTCGGCAGCAGGAGTTCAGATCAGGTATGGAATATGCAGAAGAGAGGTCAGACTAGCCAGGGGATCAGAGCAGGAGAAGTCAGCGGAGGTTAGGTTCAGGCAGGGTCAGCAACAAATCTTAGGATCACAGAACACAAGAACATGGAGAAAAGACCATACGGCAATGGGTATCAGTGCAGGGCAGATTTAAATAGTGTGCCCTGCCCTGCTATTGGTGCCGGGCAAACGGCCGCAATCGCGAGTGCGCATGCGCGGCCGCCGCCGTACAGGTCTCAGAGTCCGTCAGATCGAATGGATCGGTGCTCCGCGCATGCGCGGAGTCACTTGCCGCCGCGATCCCTGACAGTAGATGGCAAACGCACAAAGCTTTATTGAGACAAACACCGAATAGGGGAGTTCACAGGGAGGGTGAATACGCCAGTCCAGGATGACACGGAAGGACCAACACACTTAAAGTCCAGCACCGAGAGCCAAAGGAGAGTCTCTGTAGCAAGTAAAGTCTTCCCCAGCTCTGGGAGAAGGGGGGTCCTAGGCAGCCTTGGGTCTCTGCCAAGCCTGGCCACAAAAGGTCCTGGCCACAGCTCTCGGGCTCCTTCCATCAGCTACCCAGCGGTGAATACCTTGGGAGCTCTGCATTAGCTTCTTAAAACTGGTCGGACCCCCCTAGTCACCTAGGCAACCGGGGGGGGGGGGGCCCAGAGCTAGGGTGGCTCAAGCTTGCCTTAGGAATTTGTTTCATATTTGCAGGAAGGGGGGGAGGGGCATGGATGAGAGACGGCAGAGAGCAGGGACAGAGAAGGGGCTGAGAAGTAGGGGGGGAGGGCAGCTGTGACAGGTAGTGTTGAGTAATTAGGTCTTGCAGTGAGCGATGGTCTTTGGAGTGTAGCCATAGTAAATTGGCAACTGATAAGGGGTCAAAATCTACTGACTCTATAGCGACCCATGGGGGGGGGGGTCACTTTTACTGTGTGATATTTAGGGAGTTGAGCAAGATGTGCAGCTTGGAAATATTTTGCAAAGTTCAGAAGCCCCAGACCACTCTAACTTTCGGTGAGGTACGGATGGACCTGGGCAGATGCAGTTTAATAGTGCCCCATACATAAGTGGTGGCGCGACACTAATATGCAGAGGAAACAAAAAAGGTATATATATGGGTAGGACCCAATAAAGGTATAATATTTTGGGCAGAATTGTCATTTTTTACAATCATGATACAACCCATCCATGAGAGGGGTAGTCTGGACCAGGATGTCATAAGATTGGTAAGGTGTGTTAACATAGGAGGGTAGTTAGCAGAATATAGAATATTGAGGTCTGCCATCAGCTTGGGTCCTAAATCAGGAATATATTGACTGGACCAAGAGAAGGGTGGAGGGCGTTGTAGTTGTGACACAGTTAAGGAGGGTAGAGAGATATTAAGAGCTGTAGACTTTTTGGGATTCACAACCAGGTCCGAAATCACTGCAAATTGGTCCAGGCATTGGAGAAGGTTGGGTGCTGAGATCAAAGGAGAAGACATGAAGAGAAGATTGTCATCAGCGAAAAAGCATAACTTATGATGATGACCACCAAGTTCTAATCCTTTAATATTTGTGTTAGTTCTTATCAGCTGTGCTAAAGGTTCATTCGCTAGAAAAGGATGGGGGGGGGGGGGGCAGCCTTGCCTCATTCCCCTTTGTATGGAAAAAAAGTCTGACTTGTAACCCACATATCTCAAGTAAGCCCTTGGGGAGGTGTAAAGGGGTGATATCCATTGGAGTCAAAGGCTTTTTTATGTCTAAGGAAAGGAAACAGCCGGGTGTGCGGCGTATGCAAGCTGCATGTTCTAGAAAAATCACTCTGTGGTCTCGGCTTGGCAGAGGGGGGTTAAAACCCATCTGATCCTTGTGTATCAAGGTGCCTATGATGGAGTTCAGCCATGCAGATAGGATTTTTCTAGGATTTTAACATCCAAGTTAAGAAGGGAGATTGGTGTGTAATTAACCACTTGCCTACCGGGCACTTATACCCCCTTATTTACCAGGCCAATTTTCAGCTTTCAGCGCTGTCACACTTTGATTGACAATTGCGCGGTCATGCAACATTGTACCCATATGAAATTTTGATAATTTTTTTCTCACAAATAGAGCTTTCTTTTGGTGGTATTTAATCGCCACTGGGCGCTTTACTTTTTGCACTATAAATAAAAAATTGCAAAAAATTTGAAAAAAAAAAAAAAGTTTCTTTGTTTCTATTATAAAATTTTTCAAACAGGTATTTTTTCTCCTTCACTGATGTGCGTTGATGAGGCATCACTGATGGGCACTGATAGGCGCACTAAAGGGCACTGATAGGCAGTACTAATGAGGTGGCACGGATAGGCGGCACTGATAGGCAGCACTAATGAGGTGTCACAGATAGGCGGCACTAATATGCAGCACTGATAGGCGGCATTGATAGGTGACACTGATGATGGGTACTGATAGACGGCACTGACTGGCATCATTGCTGGGCACTGACTGGCGGCACTGACTGGCACAACCCCTGGGCACTGACTGGTGGCACTGACTGGCAGCACTGCTGGGCTGCACTGGTGGGCCGCACTGGTGGGTGGGCACAGGTGGGTGGCACTGGTGGGCACAGGTGGGTGGCACTGGTGGGCGCAGGTGGGTGGCACTGGTGGATGGGCACAGGTGGGTGGCACTGCTGGGCACAGGTAGGTGGCACTTCTGGGCACAGGTGACACTGCAGAGTGGCACAGGTGGGTGCACTGCTGGGCACAGGTGGGTGATCTGCTGGGCACAGGTGGGCGGAGCTAGTGGGCGCACTGCTGGGCACAGGTGGGCGGAACTTGCGGGTGGCACTGCTGGGCACCGGTCACCAGGGCACTGATCATCAGTGCCCTGATGATCGGTGCCGATCCCCGCTTTGACAACTGCCGGTTCTCGGCAGTACTTTCCTCACGATCTGACAGCGTGAGGAAAGTGCAGCCGAGAACCGGCACTTGCATTTCCCTCTGATCAGCGTGTCATTGGACACCGCTGATCACGTGGTAAAAGGCCGCTGTGAGTGGCCTTTTACCACATCACGTGATCAGCTGTGTCCGTAGGACACAGCGACCACGGAGATCGCCGGGTGCGCGCCCCCTGGGGCGCGCAGGAGAGCGCGTTCTGGGCGGACGTCATATGACGTCCACCCAGAACTGGCCGGCCGCAGTGTAGCCGTCATTCGGCTATCTGCGGTCGGCTACTAGTTAAGCCATGTGGTGTGATCTGATTGGGGTTCAGGTAGCATAGAAATGACTGCTGTTAGGGAATCTGAGCAGAAAGAATAACCTTTGAGTAAGGCATTAAATGCATTAACCAATAAAGGTGGAAGGAGGTTAGTAAATATTTGGAATATAGGACTGTAAGCTGTCTGGGCCAGGCCGATTATTAGACTTTAGGGACTTGATGGAGTTCGGGACCTCAAGTTCTGTAATAGGTGTTTCCAGGGAAGAACACTGAGAAGCTGAGAGTGTTGGTAGAGATAGGCTTGAGAAAAGTCCAGTGGCCTGCGATTCATCATAGGAGCCGGTCTCAGAGTATAATTCTGCTAGATGTTTGTGGAAGACCTGTAATATTTTATTAGGATGGCTGGTGTGTGAAGTTTTTGTAATCTTTAAATGGACAAGTCTGTGTGTGTGGTCTGAGGTTCGCAGTCCCAGGGCTAGAAAAGTGTCAGGTTTGTTTGCGTTCATATAATGTTCATGCCTGGATTGGCGTAGAACTTTTTCATCTGATTCTGTCAAGAAAAAATCTATTTCTAGCCTGGTCTTGTCCAGGACAATCTATGAGAAGGGGAGGGGTCTGATAGGAAGGCTTTGTTGGCCTGATGAAATGAGGTTTCTAAGCGGTGATGGATTGCTCGCTGTCCTTTCTTGAGATGTGAGGCTTGGCTGATACAGGCTCCTCTAATTACAGACTTATGGGCTTCCCAAAAGGTCAGGAGAGAGATGTCATCAGTTGTGTTATGTGTCAGGTATTCTTTGATGGCTAGTTCAATGTCCAGTCTGTGGGATGGGTGGGCCATTTAGACTCCATGTAGTGCTAGTTTGTTGGGGTACTAAGGAGGAGAGGGTCAAGAGGACAGCTTTGTGACCAGTTCAGGGGTAAGGTATGACGGTTCAGGATAGGAGGGCTGGGGACATACCTCTAGTCAGAAATATATGGTCAATGTGGGAGAAAGTTTTATGTGGATATGAGTGGTATGTATAGTGTCTTCTAGCTGGGTTAGCTTCTTGCCATGTGTCTATGAGAGAGCGTTGTTGGAGTTGTTGCAGGAAGGAGGATGTGGATGGATAAGAGGTTATGGGGGATTTGTCTAGAAAGGGATAAACTAGCTGGCTTAAATTGCCACATAGGGAATCTATTACTTGTAGCAAATGGGAGTTAGGACTGCAATTGGGGCATAGTATGAAGTATAGTGAGCTCTGAGTCAAGGTGACCCATTAGAAAATATAATGGCTCTCTGGGTCCCAGATCCCTGCCTTGGGTGTAAAGGGAGTAGAGCAGTGGAAAGCTTTGAGTACACCTGTGTGTTTAGTTGCGGCAGAAGCCATATAAACCTGTGGGTAGGAAGAGCTGAGATATTTCGGCATTTGGCTAGCAGTGAAATGAGTCTCCTGCAGGCACACCACATGTGCTTTGGCATGGGCAAAGGATTTGAAGGCCTTAATTTTTTTATTCCCCGAACATTCAGGGTAAGTATATTTATTGGAGCCATGATAAAGGACAGATGCATAGCTGATTGTAGGTGTCGCATCATGGCGCCATCATCACTCCTGGGACAGGAATAAGAGAAAGAAAGGAGGAGAGAAGTGGGGGAAGCAAGGTTAGTAAAGAGAGAGAAATGTCTGACAAAACAGGTCAGGAGGCCAAAAGGCCATGATGTGAAAACAGGTAGGTTGTCCATCTGTCTATGTCACTGGGATATAAATGGATGGAAAACAAAAGTCCTGGGCAGGCCCAACTCGGGCTACCAAGGAAAATGTGGGGGGAGCAGTGAACATCTTCAGAAGCCACAGAGGCCAAAAACAAGATATTAAACATCTGTTTGGTAGAGGAGTCAGGCCAAGGATAGACTATTGGGATGAAGATGTCAGCCTGCAGATATAAGCAGTTGGTAAGTGTATGCATTGTTCAAAGAGGCTATGCTTGGCTGGGTATCATGGGCATTAAACAGCATTAGACCACAGCTGGATGAAAGGGTGATCCGTTTGTTATTTTGTTGTCCAGCTATTGGTAGAAGGTTTAGCTAACAGCATTGTGCTGTTAGTTGCAAAAATTGTAGAATTATACTAAATATATATTTTTTTGTTTACAAACGTTTTTATTTTTTAAGAAATAGACTTCAAAATGGCATTACAGCTTCAAATAGAACATACAACAGAAACAAGGAACAACTGCAGTATTCATTTCAAAGTTGAAATTATGTAGAATAAAGGGAAAAAGAGAAAAGAAAAAAAAAGAGAAAAGAAATTTAGTACATGAGCAATATAGGTAGAGAGGTAGGCAGAGTTATAAAACGACCAACAAAGTAACTCAAATAAATGCATCTTATCCAATAGAGTATAATGAATTCTCTCCATGAGCATCACCGCATCAACTCTGCAGAACTGTGGTCAATGGTACTGTGAGGGATTTCCAATGTAGGGCAATAGCCCATAGGGTGGATATACAAATGCTATGGATTAGCCTCATAACCTCAGTCTGAACTCCCGAGATAGGGGCTCCCAGTAGGCAGGACGGCATAGACAGATGCACCGGAGCACCTGCCACTGCAGAGGCAACTTCAGAAATTTTGTGCCACACCAATGAGAGGCTTGGGCAGGCCCAAAATATATGCATTAGAGTACCAGCAAAGCCACAGCCCCGGAAACAAAGGTGGGACGTCCCTGGATACATGGCGTGTAGTCTAGATGGGGTATGATACCATCTGGTTATTACTTTGAGGGCCGTCTCAGGGACAGAAAGATCTAGAGCTCTTACACACATTATCCACCATGGAATACCAATCCTCATCAGAAAAAGTGACATCACTATCAGCCTCCCATTTCTGTCTATAAAGAGGGGGTGAGGGAAAGAAAGTAACCAAAAATTGGCGATACAAATCTGAAATAAGAGCCCAGCCCCAAGGAGAGTCACGGCTAATACATTCAAAAATGAAATCGGAGATGAAGGCGTAAGACCAAAATGTGAATTAAAAAATGTCTAATCTGTCGATAATGATAATATTCACGAAGCGGAATATCAAAAAGTATGCGTAGCATCTCAAAAGTGATAGAAGATCCTCCTCTCTGAAAGTCAGATAACCTAATAAAGGACCTATCATACCACCAACAGAATATCTGTGAAGATGAGAATGCTGTAATAAAATTTGGGTCACCAAAAAATGATGAACCTGGTGAGACAGAGGAGACAAGATTCAATTTAAGTTTATAACGGGACCAAAACATCAATGATTGGGCAACAATGGAATTATAGAGCAATAACGAGGGGGGAGGAAATTTTGGACCATAATACACCTGGTAAATAGAAGGGATGTATAGACTGAGATTCAAATCTGATCCATGGGACCTGGGAAGTTATAGTCACCCATTGTGATAGCTGTGCGAAAAGGGCTGGCAGGTAGTAAAGCCAGAAATTGGGGAGACCTAGGCCTCCCACCCATTGTGACCGGTAGAGGACCGATGAAGTAAAACGAGGGCGTTTGTTACGCCAAATAAAATGATTAATAATCCGTTGAAAGTGATTTAAGAACGTTTATGAGACAGGGATTGGGAGTGATCTAAATAAAGTAATTTAGGGAAGACATTCATTGTTACTGCCGTGACTCTGCCCAAGAATGAGATAGGGGATCCATGCCCGATCTTCAATAGAGGTGAGAGGCGTGACACACATGGTGGCCAATTAGCAGCAAATAATTTTGAGTATCTGGGGGTGAGGTTTATACCTAGGTATGAAATCTGATCTGTGGCCCAACGAAATGGAAAAGAATTGCGGAGAGATGCACCCAGGGAATCAGGAACATTAATAGGCAGAACTACTGATTTAGTAAAATTTACAGTAAGACCTGATACTGTTACAAAGTCATTCAATAATGAGCAGAAGTCAGGCAATGACACCAACAGTTTAGTAAGGAAAAGCATAACATCATCTGCATACATACAAATTGTGAAATGTGAACCAATAATGGGGAACCAGAAATGTCTGAGTGTGATTATTGCAATTGCCAAGGGTTCCAAAACAAGCGCCAATAATAAGGGTGAAAGAGGACAACCCTGACGGGTACCTCCGCCTAGTGTACAAAATACAGAATTGCAGCCTGGAAGTCTTATTCTTGTTTTGGGGGGAGTCATACAAAGCATGTACACCAGACAGAAATTCATCACTAAAGCCCATCTTCTGCAGTAATGAAAACAAGTATGGCCAGAGGACACTATCAAAGGCCTTGTTAATGTCCCGGCTCAGCAACAAAACTTCTTTAGAATGCAAATTGGTGTCATGAATAATATCTAATGTGAGATGAATATTGTCCATGATAAGTCTGCCTGGGATAAATCCCGATTGGTCCGGTGAGACCAAAGAGGAGATAATGAGGCCAACCTATCTGCCAGAATGCGGCTAAATATTTTCAGATCATTGTTCATCACTGAGATTGGTCTATAGTTTTGAGGTAAATGATGGTCTTTCAGGGGTTTAGGTAATAGAGACAGGTTAGCCAAGAGTATCTCCTCAGGAAACCTACCGCCCTGCAAAACATCATTGAATAATGACATCAAAGAGGGAGCCAATGTAGGGGCAAAATGTTTATAATAACTGGCCGTGAACCCATCAGGGCCGGTGCTGTGGAAGTTCTGAGTGCGCTAATCACACAGGATATTTCCTTCAAAGTGCATGGGGCATTGAGAGAGGATATCTGAGAGGGTGAGAGAACAGGGAGGGGTATAGAATCAAGCCACGAGCCATTTTGAGGAAGCAGAAGTTGGTTACGGGGGAGCTAATAGGGTGGAATAAAATTTTTCAAAAATACCCAGGACTTCACGAGGAAGAGAGGAGATACTGCCGGATTTAGTACGTAACTTGTAGATATGTGGGGGTCGTATTGAAAGGTTTAATTTCTGTGCCAACATAGTAGACCCTGAATTACTATGTAATAAAAAGGAGGCCTTCGACCAGCGTAGAGCTTTTTCAGTTTTCTGGGATAGTAAAGTATTCAGTTCTAGACGCTTTTGCGATATCATGGTTTGTTTCGGAGAGATGGATTGCCATCATGAGCCCTATAATGTGATTCTAATTCTCGGGTAAGTTTCTGAATTTGTTTCCATCGCTCTCTATTTCTAGAAGAAACCATAGAAATAAGGTGGAAATAAAAACCCTACTAGAGTAAAACCTTTTCTTACTCTCTGGGAATGTCCTCTTTTTATGGGCTGTACATTCCAGAGCCTCCTCGAGACCTGGACCAAAAAGATTATCGCCAATAAAGGGTAAGGCACAAAGGTGCAGTTTGAATGCTGAGTTCCCTGCCCAGGTTTTTAACCAAAATGCCCTTTTAGCTGAATTCACTAGGGCAGAGTTTCGAGCCGCTAACTTAACTGATTTGGCCGAGGCATCCACAAGGAAACCAACTGCTTTAAACAGCAAAGGAAATTATTTATTTATTTCAGGTACTTATATAGCGCTGTCAGTTTACGCAGCGCTTTACATATATATTGTACATTCACATCAGTCCCTAACCCTCAAGGGGCGTACAATCTAATATCCCTAACTCACATTCATACATACACATACTAGGGACAATTTTGACATCAGCCAATTAACCTACCAGCATGTCTTTGGAGTGTGGGAGGAAACCGAAGTACCCAGAGGAAACCCATGCAGGCACAGGGAGAACATGCAAACTCCAAGCTGGTGGTGCCGTGGCTGGGATTCGAATCCAACAACCCGAGTACTGCCAGGTGGAAGTGCTAACCATTTAGCCACTGTGCTGCCCTATATTTCAGGATTTGCTGCCTGAAGGTTCCTGCCAAAAGATGCGACTAACTGGGTAAGCCAGCATTCCATATTTCTGGTGACACCGGTAGACGATAAAGCTGGCCTAAAGCTGATGGAAGTGGAATCCCAGGCCCTGCGGAGTAAGACTTCATCCCTCTTATACATAGGGTCCTTCATGGCCCCCATATCTTCAAATGCTAAGTCTGTCGTTTTAGAGACTTTAGATAAGGGGGTGTCTAATTTCTGAACCTTGTTCCATTGCTGGGACCTGTTATCCTAAAAAGGAAACCTCCTTTCAAGGTTACTTGAGAAAAAGGGTTTCCTCTCGGGGCTTTCCCATTCCTGCTTAATGGTATCAACCAGGGAACTATGGACTAGAAAGACACTAGTCTTTCTAGCATGCAAACCTTGATACATGAGGTCATGCTTAGATAGGCAAACATCCTCCTCCTCGATCTCTAAGGTTTTGTAGATAACTTTAAGGAGGTCGTCCACATCTTCCAGGGGCAATTTGTTCCTGGAACCTCTGGAGGAGCAAACTTCACCGTCCTCCTCTTATGAGCCTGAATCTAACCGTGAGGAAGCAAGAGACCTAGGATCCTCCGGGTCCTCCTCCCCTCTTAATGCATCTGCTAACGACAAACCCACCGATTGGGTCCAAGGACACAGTGGCAACTGCATTTTTCCAATATGGATCTAAAGGATACACTACCACCTCCCCCCCTCTTCTCCATCTACACTTCCTCCCTTGGCCAACTGATACACTCACACGGCTTCAACTACCACCTCTATGCCGACGACACGCAAATCTATCTCTCGAACCCTCGCCTCACCCCTTCAGTCTCCGCCCGAATCACCAGCCTACTGAACAACTTATCAGATTGGATGTCACTCCACTTCCTTAAACTGAACCTCTCCAAAACTGAGCTCCTAGTCTTCCCCCCTGCCCGCACACACCCCCCCACTGACTTCTCCATCACATCCAACAATGCCACTATCAGGCCCGAGTACTTGGTGTCATACTAGACTCCAATCTATCCTTCCAGCCCCAAGTCCAATTGCTAACAAACTCATGCAGGTTCCACCTCCGCAACATCACCAAAATCCGCACGTTCCTAACCCCAGAAACCACTAAACAGCTCATCCACTCCCTCAGCATATCACGACTGGACTACTGCAACTCCCTCCTCACTGGCCTGCCTCTTAACAGGCTATCCCCACTTCAGTCGATCCTGAATACGGCAGCCAGACTCATCCACCTTTCCAACCGATCCATCTCCGCCACCCCCCTCTGCCAATCCCTCCACTGGCTTCCGATTGCCCAACGGATCAAATTCAAAATGCTAACACTGACATACAAACCTGTCAATAGCTCTGCCCAAAACTACATCACCAACCTAATATCCATCTACCACCCAAAAGATATGTTTCGCTCCTCACAAGACCTCCTTCTCTCTAGTTCCCTGATCTCCTCCTCCCATGCTCGCCTCCAGGACTTCTCCAGGGCATCACCCATCCTCTGGAACTCCCTACCCCAATCCATCAGACTATCACCCACTCTCCTCTCCTTTAGGCGCACCCTAAAAACCCACCTCTTCAGGGAAGCCTACCCCACCCTCCAAGGAGCAGGGCCCTCGAACCCCTCATGTATCACATTGTATTGTTATTGTACTGTCTCATGTACTGTCTCCCATTGTAATGTACAGCGCTGAGCGAACTGTTGGAGCTTTATAAATACTGTATAATAATAATAATAATAATAAAAGGACTGGAATGTAGACAACATGTCATCCTTAATGGAGGTGAGCACTTTATGGCAGGCTGTAAATGACTTATCCTTAATTAGGCTAGCCACACAATTGCAGCATAAGGGTTTTTCCCAGCTGAACCCAATTTAGCTGCACAAACTGCACACTTCTTCTTGGGGGTCTGACTCTGCACCTTGTCCTGGACTTTAACCTACAATGAGCAAGAAAAAACACAATACAGAAAATAATCAGCCCAGGGCCCCTCATACAAAACCACTGTGCTGGGGGAGCAAGAAAAGGTAGTGTGCCCACCAGGGTCATCAAGAGGGATCAGAGTCCCCAAGCTTAACTTAGAGGAGCCAGTGCTTGAAGGACCAGGATATGCCTGAGAAGTGCCAGCACCTTCCATCCATCCCTCTTGGTGTGGAGCCAAAGGCTCTGCTGGGTCTGTACTCCAGACTGGCTGCAGTGCTAATATGGAGACTGGAACCACGAGTCTCCGGCGCCTGTCAATGACGTCACCGCAGCCGTAACTTCCGGTTCCTGAACAGCACCCAGAAGTTGCGGGTACTTGCACGCCTGCTTGGCAGTCACTCTGCCCCATTTTGCATCGGATGCTGGAGCCCCCCCCCCCCCCCTCGGGAAGGACAACGACAGGCATCAAAGGTCCTGGACCCCTCAGGACACCCCCGATGATGGTTATCATCCACTGAGGCATGGAAGGACATCAGGAGAGCAGCCCCACTTCCCCTGAAGGGATCGCGTCGGGCAGGAGGAAGTAAGCTAGACCAGGAGCCACCAGCAACCTCTAGGGCCCAGGACTTCCAGACAATCAGTTCCTTGATGACTGCACCCATCCTTGCAGAAGAAACACTAAAAACTCAGGAGGGAGGCCTGGTGGTCCGCCTTTTATAGTACTGTGCATACGTGTTTCCTGTCCCAGAGGGAGGAGCTCTGTCTCAGGAAGGCTGTCCTGGAGGACGTTTGGAGAAATGAACATTAGAATGTCTGAGAGACAAAAGCCAGAAATAGATCAGTGGCTGCATGCACACCTCATTGTTAGGCTGCAGGTAGAGAGGCAGAGATGAGGCAGGATTTATCATGAAATACAAATTAAAGTGTATTATTATCAAAACAGCCAAGAATATTCCAGAAGGTCTGAAAAGTATGTAAGTCATCGAGTTATTCCCCAATTTAAGAAGAAGAGCATAACTGCAGGTAGTAAATGTAAGAGAGGAGTTGCAGATGATACGATGGTGGGTAATATGTACAGGAGAGGAGTACGGAGGTATGACAGTGATGGGTATGTACAGGAGAGGAGTGCGGGGGGTATGACAGTGATCGGTATGTACAGGAGAGGAGTGCGGGGGGTATGACAGTGATCGGTATGTACAGGAGAGGAGTACGGAGGTATGACAGTGATGGGTATGTACAGGAGAGGAGTGTGGGAGGTATGACAGTGATGGGTACGTACACGAGAGGAGTACGGAGGTAAGACAGTGATGGGTATGTACAGGAGAGGAGTGTGTAGGTATGACAGTGATGGGTACGTACAGGAGAGGAGTACGGAGTTATGACAGTGATGGGTACGTACAGGAGAGGAGTACGGAGGTATGACAGTGATGGGTACGTACAGGAGAGGAGTACGGAGGTATGACAGTGATGGGTACGTACAGGAGAGGAGTACGGAGGTATGACAGTGATGGGTATGTACAGGAGAGGAGTACGAAGGTATGACAGTGATGGGTATGTACAGGAGAGGAGTACGGAGGTATGACAGTGATGGGTATGTACAGGAGAGGAGTGATGACAGTGATGGGTGTGTACAGGAGAGGAGTACGGAGGTATGACAGTGATGGGTATGTACAGGAGAGGAGTACGGAGGTATGACAGTGATGGGTATGTACAGGAGAGGAGTGTGGAGGTATGACAGTGATGGGTATGTACAGGAGAGGAGTACGGAGGTATGACAGTGATGGGTACGTACAGGAGAGGAGTACGGAGGTATGACAGTGATGGGTACGTACAGGAGAGGAGTGTGGAGGTATGACAGTGATCGGTATGTACAGGAGAGGAGTACGGAGGTATGACAGTGATGGGTATGTACAGGAGAGGAGTACGGAGGTATGACAGTGATGGGTATGTACAGGAGAGGAGTACAGAGGTATGACAGTGATGGGTATGTACAGGAGAGGAGTACGGAGGTATGACAGTGATGGGTATGTACAAGAGAGGAGTACGGAGGTATGACAGTGATGGGTATGTACAGGAGAGGAGTACGGAGGTATGACAGTGATGGGTATGTACAGGAGAGGAGTACGGAGGTGTGACAGTGATCGGTATGTACAGGAGAGGAGTACGGAGGTATGACCGTTCCCAGGGAGGAGTATCTCAGGAAGGGTCTATACTCCACCATAACTCTGGTTCTCGGAGTGTCAGGTCCCAGCGGGTTCTCCTGGTGTCTCTCCTGTTATTCTGTCTCGGACACATCAGAGGAACATGGTGGGAGATCGGCCTGAATGTCCTTCCTAGGAGGGAATACCGGAGCCATTCTGAGGCCCATTTAATGGCCGACAATGAGGAGGAAACCAACACTGAGAAGTAGATGCTGAGATATATACAGCACGGGGCAGCACAGTGGCTGAGTGGTTAGCACTTCCTCCTGGCAGTACTTGGGTTGTTGGTTCAAATTCCAACCATGGCACCACCTGCCTGGAGTTTGCATGTTCTCCGTGTGGCTGTGTTGATTTCCTCCGGGTACTCCGGTTTCCTCCTACACTACAAAAGACATGCTGGGAGGTGAATTGTCTTCGGTCTAAGTTGTCCCTTGTATGTGTATGTATGAATGTGAGTTAGGGCCCTTAGATTGTACGCTCCTCGGGGGCGGGGACTGATGGGAATGTACAATATAGATGAAAACTGACGGCGCTATACAAGTACCTGGAATAAATAATAATAATACACCCAGATCATCGATGACGAGGAGGAAGGTTCGGTCACAGATGATTGGTCCGTCTATAGCAGGGACAGGAGCCGGGACCAGGAATAGGAGATCCACCTGACTTACCCGTGTGCTCTGACATGGAGAAGATCCCATGCTGGCCCTACGGTGGCCGTGTGTTCAGGATGGAGACCGATTCTGTTGGACCTTCTCGAAGCAGATCTAAAATGGCTGAGAGGAAGAAAGTGTTCCAGGGACAGGAAGTGACTCCAGACAGGAAGTGACACAAACAGGAAAAGACTCCAGACAGGAAGTGACTCCAGACTGATTTATACAGAGGGTGCAGTATGGAGAGCAGACACTAGATGGTGAAAAAGCAGAATAGTATAAAACAACAGGGAAAAAACCTGAAAAACAAAAGATGATGGAGGCTTGTAAACATCTTATTTATCACCTTGACGTCATTGTCCCACTCTACAGGTTACATCACATCACGTGACTTCCTCAGGAGTTGGCCATCGGACGTACAGCTGCCTATATATACCATTATAATCCTTAATAGACTAATCGGGCGCCATTATGTTGTAGCCTGTCTGTCCCTTATTTGGCAGCCATTTTCCCTTGGTCTAATATAGTGTTTTTACATTACAGTGGATTAGATCTCCCTCCTCCATTATGTTGTAGCCTGTCTGTCCCTTCTCCGGCGGACATTTTGCCTTAGTCTGATATGAATGCTGGCACATTTTGTCCCCTGATATTAGACATTAGCCGGGTGATTGTATACACACAGCGGGCAGATCTCAATCAATGTCACCCACTAGTCTATACTGTCACGGGGTTGGCCAGCCAATCATGTGGCTCCTATTCTGTCCTTCCAATGACCATTCCTAGTACATAGGACTCATCTTCCATACTACATTCATGATACAACAAGATGGAAACTGTTATAGAGTCATTGTACAAATCCTGTGACCCGACTTGTATCCGGGAATATTGCATGGCCTTCTACTTCCTGCTTCCTGTTCTATGCTGACCTGGATGCAGTTCTGTTGTACAACATGATTCCTCACACCAGCAGCTTGTGTTGTCTTCATTCCTGTACATGAAACATGGTGTCAGAAGTGACTGGAATCAGGACTGAGCCTCTTGTTTGGAGCGCAGCAGCTTTGGGAAACCCAGGTTTGTGAACTACAGCCTGAGACTGAGGATTGTCTGAGATTTGATAGCTCAGAGGCTTCCTGACAATATGGCTGCCATGAATGGCATACCTCCCCCAGAGGGGATGACAATGAGTGGGGATTGGAGCAGCAATTGGGAATCTTTCAGAGCTGAATGTGAAGATTATTGTCTGGCTACAGGCTGGAATGAGAAATGTGCAGGAGTGCCGGCAGCAACTCTGAGAAGAGTCATGGGCAGTGAATGCAGGCATGTGTATAAACACCATGTGACCCTCACAGCAGATCAGCAACACAATGTTACAGCCATTGTAAATGTACTGGAAGATGATCTCATACCTGCTACAAATGTCATTTATGAAAGGGATGTGTTTGGATGCTGCAAACAAGAAGAGGGACAATCTTTGGATCACTTTGTTACACACTGGAGAGAAAAGGCAGCAACTTGTGAATATGGCACTCAGAGACCAATTGATAAGGGACACAATTGTTGTTGGTATAGCTAGCGAGAGAGCACACGCAGGCGCCTCCTAAGAGAACATGACTTCACTCTACATACAGCCATTGAGACGTGCCGTACAGCAGAGCTCACTGACAGACGTCTGAAAGTTATGGAACAGGACAGACAGCAGACCGACAGCATAAACATTGCAATGCAGCATGGCAACAGGAACAAACTGCAGCAACGCCCCCTGATGAGCACAAATACTGCCAACCCTACAGCTTGCAGATACTGTGGGACTGTGCATGAAAGAATTAAAGAGCCGTGTCCAGCTTATGGGGAGTCTTGGAAGTCTTGTGGAAGAACAAACCATTTTACTAACGTTTGTTTGTCAAGTAAACGACGGCCATCAATAGGCAAATGACACAACGTGGAGAACACATCCGCATATGAGGAAGAGACACACACCACTGAAGTTATAGACAGCAGTGATGGGCCTACCTCCCCCACACAGATCACCTACCTCCCCCCACACAGATCACCTACCTCCCCCCCACACAGATCACCTACCTCCCCCCACACAGATCACCTACCTCCCCCCCACACAGATCACCTACCTCCCCACACACAGATCACCTACCTCCCCCCACACAGATCACCTACCTCCCCCCACACAGATCACCTACCTCTCCACACAGATCACCTACCTCCACAGATCACCTACCTCCCCCCACACAGATCACCTACCTCCCCCCACACAGATCACCTACCTCCCCCCACAGATCACCTACCTCCCCCCACACAGATCACCTACCTCCCCCCACACAGATCACCTACCTCCCCCACACAGATCACCTACCTCCCCCCACACAGATCACCTACCTCCCCCCACACAGATCACTTACCTCCCCCACACAGATCACCTACCTCCCCCCACACAGATCACCTACCTCCCCCACACAGATCACCTACCTCCCCCTACACAGATCACCTACCTCCCCCACACAGATCACCTACCTCCCCCCACACAGATCACCTACCTCCCCCCACACACACACCACTGAAGTTATAGACAGCAGTGAATTGATCGGCCTACCTCTCCCCACACAGATCACCTACCTCCCCCACACAGATCACCTACCTCCCCCCACACAGATCACCTACCTCCACCACACAGATCACCAACCTCCCCACACAGATCACCAACCTCCCCACACACAGATCACCTACCTCCCCCACACAGATCACCTACCTCCCCCCACACAGATCACCTACCTCCCCCACACAGATCACCTACCTCCCCCACACAGATCACCTACCTCCCCCCACACACAGATCACCTACCTCCCCCCACACAGATCACCTACCTCCCCCCACACAGATCACCTACCTCCCCCCACACACAGATCACCTACCTCCCCCCACACACAGATCACCTACCTCCCCCCACACAGATCACCTACCTCCCCCACACAGATCACCTACCTCCCCCCACACACACACCACTGAAGTTATAGACAGCAGTGAATTGATGGGCGCTGTGCAATCCAGAGGAAAGAAATGGTTTGTCACTTTACATGTAAATAATAAGCCCCAATCCTGTCTCCTCCATTCAGGAACAACGTGGGATGTAATGTGCTTCAGAGACAAAATGGTGTCAGCACCAGAAGCACGTCTACTGCCAAGTGACACCAGATTAAAGTTACACTCCGGTGCGATGATGAAATCTCTAGGGCTCTTCAAGACAGAATGTGCCATATGTGGACTAACACACAAGCTGGAGTGTGAAATTGTGGAAGCAGCCAAAAGCCACTGTTGTCTGGCTCATCCTGTGAGCGTCTAGGGCTGAGACGTTTCTCCGTCCCTGCAGAGCGCAATGTGATGGGCAATCTATCCAAGGGGCCCTTGACAAAACAACTGCTGATAAAGGAATTTAGTGATGTGTTTACTGGGCCAGTAGAATCTGTACCAGGGGAAGTTCATTTCCACCTCGATGTGAGTGTCCCTCCAGTCCAATGTGCACCACGCAATGTGCCGGTGGCATTAAAACAGGCAGTTAAGGCACAGCTTGACCAGTATGAGGCCAATGGACACTTGGCACCAGTGACTGACCCAACTGGCTGGATAAGTAACATGGTGATTGTAAGGAAGCCAAATAACCTACGAATATGCATAGATCCCAAATTCTTAAATATGGCACTGAGACAATCTCACTACATCATGCCAACTCTCGAGGATGTTTTGTACAAGCTGCCTAAGGCACGTCTGTTCACGCTTGTTGATGCTCGGGATGCATTTTTACAGTGTAAGTTGGATGATGCAAGTAGTTACATGACAACCTTCTGGACTCCGTGGGGCAGGAAAAGATGGCGCAAACTGCCTTTTGGAGTATCAGTTGCACCAGAGGTATATCAACGTAAACAACATGAACTATTGGCTGGACTCGGTGGTATTGAACCAATAGCTGATGACATCCTTGTGGTTGGCTGTGGGGACACAGATGAGGAAGCAGAGCAAGATCATGATGGCAAACTGCTGGAACTGATAAATCATTGTAGGCAGGTAAAATTGAGACTTGGCATGAAAAAGCTGCAATTCAAGGTCAAAGAAGTCCGCTTTCATGGACACATTCTAACCTGGGAGGGTTTGAAGGCTGACTGTCAGGAGCAGGCGCAGTGTGCCAACTTGCACTGGTGTGCGGGCACTAGGTCTTGGCCGGCCACGGCAATGACGGAACTCACGCATGTGCATTCGGGACCAATGACAGTGCAGGGCGCAGTATTTAAATCCATTCTGCACTGACACCGGTTGCCGTATGGTCTATCCTGTGTTCCTGTTCCTGAAGTCTCTGTATTTTGATCGTTGCTGACCCAGATTGTCCCTGACTGTGTTGAATTCTCCTGCTCTGACCCTCTGGCTTGCCTGACCTCTCTCTCGGATGCCCCCTTTGGATTTGATCTTCTGTTACTGACCCAGCGAGTGACCCGACTATTCTTTGCCTGCAGCCGTGTACCTCGCTGTCCCCACAGTTACCGACCCGGCCTGTCTGACCTCGCTTCTTCTCAGTCATCCATCCATCCCACTCGGATCCATCCACCTCTTCATATCAGGCTCTCATCCTGTGGATACCTCTGGCAGATTCCTCTACCACGGGTGGGTGTACTCAGGGGCCGCGACCTGGTCTCTGTCTGCTGCAAGTCCATCCCCACCATCAGGGGCCCTGGTGAACAAGCAGACTGGGACTTAGACTCTGCGCTCTGGGGAATCCTATTCCATGGGTTACTAGAGGCCCCGCCAGGTGGTTCCTTACACTGACCCAGAAAAAATCAGAGCCATACTGGATATGCCGCAGCCAGCAAATGTGAAATCCCTGCAGCGCTTTATTGGATTTGTTACCTACCTAGCAAAATTCCTACCACACCTCTCAGAGGTCTGTGAGCCATTGAGAAGGCTTCTGGACAAGGACGCTGTTTGGCATTGGCTTCCTAAGCATGATAATGCAGTGCAGGACATCAAACGCTTGGTCACGGACACACCTGTCCTGAAGTACTATGACCTTACAAAACCTGTAACTATTCAAAGTGATGCAAGCAAAACTGGACTTGGGTGTTGTCTATTGCAAGCTGGCCAGCCTATCGCTTTTGCTTCAAGGACACTGACTCTACCGAACAAAACTACGCACAAATAGAAGAGGAATGTCTGAGTATAGTGTTTGCCTGCCAGCGCTTTCACCACTACCTCTATGGGCGCGACGAGATCACGGCAGAAACTGACCATAAACCTCTGATTTCTATTTTCCAGAAACCACTTTTGTGTGCACCCAAACGTCTACAGAGCATGTTGTCACGTTACAAAACTATTGCCTAAATGTTGTCTATAAACCTGTTCCTGAAAGGTACATTAGTGACACTCTTAGCAGAGCTACAGCAGCAGGTGGTACACCTGAGTATGCACAACACACAGTTTGCAATGTTCAGCGGGACCTGGAGGTCCTGTCACAGATTAATCATTCAGACTATTTATACGTCACGGACCAACGATTGCTTCAGATAAAACAGCACACTGAAACCGATGAGAGTTTGCAGGCTCTTAAATATGTTGTTCTGAACGGTTGGCCTGATTCCAAGTTGGAAGCCCCATTACTTGTGAGAGAATATTGGACTTTCAGAGATGAAATCGCCATCCAAGATGGAATACAGTACAAGGGGCCAAGGGTCATCATTCCTAAATCTTTAAGATGGGAGATGCTGACTCGTATTCATACCAGTCACATTGGTGGAGAAGCATGCTATAGGCAAGCACATGATACCCTATACTGGCCCAACATGCAGAACGAGATTAGAGACTTTGTTAGCTGTTGCTCGGCATGCAATGAATATGCGCAGGCACAACAGAAAGGACCTATGATGTTGCATGTGCTGCCCACCCGGCCTTGGCAAATTGTAAGCATGGACTTACTGAATTATGCTGGGCAGGATTTTCTACTAATTGTTGATCACTATTCCGACTTTTGGGAGATTGAGCTACTTCCTGACCTGTCTGCTGATACTACCATCAAGCGTTGTAAAGCACAGTTTGCACGTTATGGCCAGCCGGATAGAGTCATCTCAGATAATGGACCTCAATTTGCATGTGAGCAATTCAGACGGTTCTGTAAAAATTGGGGATTTGAGCATGTTACCTCATCCCCGAGGCACCCGCAAGCCAATGGCAAAGCGGAATCGGCTGTCAAGATAGTGAATAATCTTTGTAAGAAGGCCAAGTTTGATGGTACTGATCCGTGGAAGGCCATTCTACATTGGAGGAACACCCCATCTGAAGGCATGGACAGTAGTCCTGCACAGCGCTTGATGTCTAGGAGACTGAAGACTTCATTGCCTGTGGCCAACAAATTACTTGATCCTTGTGTGGTTACAGGTGTCCCGGCGAAACTGCAGCGGAGGAAACAGATTGCCAAACTGTCATACGATGTGTCTGCTAAAGACTTACCTGAACTAAGCATTGGTGAGCCAATCTGTATGAAGCCGCTTCCAGGTGACAGGACCGGTCTCTGGAGACTGGGTTCCTGTGTTCAGAGGGTTGCTCCTCGATCATATCTTGTGGATGTAGAAGGCAGTCTTTACCACCGCAATCGAGTTAACCTGCGAAGGGCAGAACGATTCACCGCACAAGCCTATGAGCATCCTGCACGTGATCCTCCTGAGGTGCTCAATGCCCCGAGTCCTACTGGACCATATACTCAAAGCAGAGAGAACTCCGCTGTCATATCGGGATACAATGAGGATGACATAATGCAGCCACATATCCCGACAAGTTCTTCTCTGCCAAACACACCAGCCAGGAAAGAGGGTCGCTCCTTATCAACACCTTCTGGAATTGAACGTATTTCCCCAGGAAAATCCCTGTGGCCTTGCGTAGTGGTCGAGTTTCCAGACCACCAGATGGACTCAATCTGTAGTGTATCTACCAGTAACACAGCATGCCATGTTCAAGACTGTTCAGGATCTGTTTTAGTTTCATTGTTTACAAGGTTTGAATGGAATGTAAAAAAGGGAGACGTTATAGAGTCATTGTACAAATCCTGTGACCCGACTTGTATCCGGGAATATTGCATGGCCTTCTACTTCCTGCTTCCTGTTCTATGCTGACCTGGATGCAGTTCTGTTGTACAACATGATTCCTCACACCAGCAGCTTGTGTTGTCTTCATTCCTGTACATGAAACAGGTACTGTCCGTGTATTAGGGGGACCAATGACACCTTGGCTAGTATTGTAGATGAATCTGGGGGCGTCGGGGGCAATCTTCTTATGTTTATGGCCCTTTAGGGCAGATGTGATTTCTATGTATTTTATGGGAGATTTTCTCTGTATATTGGGAGTTTCCATCTTGTTGTATCATGAATGTAGTATGGAAGATGAGTCCTATGTACTAGGAATGGTCATTGGAAGGACAGAATAGGAGCCACATGATTGGCTGGCCAACCCCGTGACAGTATAGACTAGTGGGTGACATTGATTGAGATCTGCCCGCTGTGTGTATACAATCACCCGGCTAATGTCTAATATCAGGGGACAAAATGTGCCAGCATTCATATCAGACTAAGGGAAAATGGCCACCGGAGGAGGGACAGGCGGGCTACAAAAAAATGGAGGAGGAAGATATAATCCACTGCAATGTGATAAATGTACAAACATAGATAATAGACCAAAGGAAAATGGCCTCCAGAGGAGAAAAGTGCGGGCTACAATAAAATGGAGGACGAATATCTACTCCACTGCACTGTATTGTGATAACTGTGTTTCCTTCATCGTAGAAGTTTACGAGCCGCCATCATCTTTTGTTTTTCAGGTTTTTTCCCCTGTTTTATGCTATTCAGCTTTTTTTGGACCAACACCATCTAGTGTCTGCTCTCCATACTGCAGCCTCTGTATAAATCTGTCTGGAGTCACTTCCTGTCTGTCTCACTTCCTGTCCCGGGAACACTTTCTTCCTCTCAGCCATTTTAGTTCGGCTTCCAGAGGGTCCTGTGATTGTCTGTCTCCATCCTGAACACACGGCCACCATAGGGCCAGCATGGGATCTTCTCCATGTCAGAGCACACGGGTAAGTCAGGTTGATCTCCTATTCCTGGTCCCGGCTCCTGTCCCTGCTATAGACGGACCAATCATCTGTGACCGAACCTTCCTCCTCGTCATCGATGATCTGGGTGTATTATTATTATTTATTCCAGGTACTTATATAGCGCCGTCAGTTTACATCTATATTGTACATTCCCATCAGTCCCCGCCCCCGAGGAGCGTACAATCTAAGGGCCCTAACTCACATTCATACATACACATACTAGGGACAACTTAGGAGCCAATTCACCTCCCAGCATGTCTTTGTAGTGTGGGAGGAAACAGGAGTACCCGGAGGAAACCTGTGCAGGCACAGGGAGAACATGCAAACTCCAGGCAGGTGGTGCCGTTGTTGGGATTTGAACCAAAAATACGAGTACTGCCAGGAGGAAGTGCTAACCACTCAGCCACTGTGCTGCCCCGTGCTGTTTATATCTCAGCATCTACTTCTCAGTGTTGGTTTCCTCCTCATTGCCGGCCATTAAATGGGCCTCAGAATGGCTCCGGTATTCCCTCCTAGGAAGGACATTCAGGCCGATCTCCCACCATGTTCCTCTGATGTGTCCGAGACAGAATAACAGGAGAGACACCAGGAGAACCCGCTGGGACCTGACACTCCGAGAACCAGAGTTATGGTGGAGTATAGACCCTTCCTGAGATACTCCTCCCTGGGAACGGTCAAAGCTCCGTACTCCTCTCCTGTACATACCCATCACTGTCATACCTCCGTACTCCTCTCCTGTACATACCCATCACTGTCATACCTCTGTACTCCTCTCCTGTACATACCCATCACTGTCATACCTCCGTACTCCTCTCCTGTACATACCCATCACTGTCATACCTCCGTACTCCTCTCCTGTACATACGCATCACTGTCATACCTCCGTACTCCTCCCCTGTACATACCCATCACTGTCATACCTCCGTACTCCTCTGCTGTGCATACCCATCACTGTCATACCTCCGTACTCCTCTCCTGTACATACCAATCACTGTCATACCTCCGTACTCCTCTCCTGTACATACCCATCACTGTCATACCTCCGTACTCCTCTCCTGTACATACCCATCACTGTCATACCTCCGTACTCCTCTCCTGTACATACCCATCACTGTCATACCTCCACACTCCTCTCCTGTACATACCCATTACTGTCATACCTCCGAACTCCTCTCCTGTACATACCCATCACTGTCATACCTCCGTACCCCTCTCCTGTACATACCCATCACTGTCATACCTCCGTACTCCTCTCCTGTACATACCGATCACTGTCATACCTCCGTACTCCTCTCCTGTACATACCCATCACTGTCATACCTCCGTACTCCTCTCCTGTACATACCAATCACTGTCATACCTCCGTACTCCTCTCCTGTACATACCCATCACTGTCATACCTCCGTACTCCTCTCCTGTACATACCCATCACTGTCATACCTCCACACTCCTCTCCTGTACATACCCATCACTGTCATACCTCCGTACTCCTCTCCTGTACATACCGATCACTGTCATACCTCCACACTCCTCTCCTGTACATACCCATCACTGTCATACCTCCGTACTCTCCTGTACATACCCATCACTGTCATACCTCCGTACTCCTCTCCTGTACATACCCATCACTGTCATACCTCCTTACTCCTCTCCTGTACATACCCATCACTGTCATACCTCCGTACTCCTCTCCTGTACATACCCATCACTGTCATACCTCCGTACTCCTCTCCTGTACATACCCATCACTGTCATACCTCCGTACTCCTCTCCTGTACATACCCATCACTGTCATACCTCCGTACTCCTCTCCTGTACATACCGATCACTGTCATACCTCCACACTCCTCTCCTGTACATACCCATCACTGTCATACCTCCGTACTTTCCTGTACATACCCATCACTGTCATACCTCCGTACTCCTCTCCTGTACATACCCCTCACTGTCATACCTCCGTACTCCTCTCCTGTACATACCCATCACTGTCATACCTCCGTACTCCTCTCCTGTACATACCCATCACTGTCATACTTCCGTACTCCTCTCCTGTACATACAGATCACTGTCATACCTCCCACACTCCTCTCCTGTACATACCGATCACTGTCATACCTCCGTACTCCTCTCCTGTACATACCCATCATTGTCATACCTACGTACTCCTCTCCTGTACATACCGATCACTGTCACACCTCCACACTCCTCTCCTGTACATACCGATCACTGTCATACCCCCCACACTCCTCTCCTGTACATACCGATCACTGTCACACCTCCACACTCCTCTCCTGTACATACCCATCACTGTCATACCTCCGTACTCCTCTCCTGTACATACCCATCACTGTCATACCTCCATACTCCTCTCCTGTACATACTCATCACTGTCATACCTCCCACACTCCTCTCCTGTACATACCCATCACTGTCATACCTCCGTACTCCTCTCCTGTACATACCCATCACTGTCATACCTCCACACTCCTCTCCTGTACATACCCATCACTGTCATACCTCCGTACTCCTCTCCTGTACATACCCATCATTGTCATACCTACGTACTCCTCTCCTGTACATACCGATCACTGTCACACCTCCACACTCCTCTCCTGTACATACCGATCACTGTCATACCCCCCACACTCCTCTCCTGTACATACCGATCACTGTCACACCTCCACACTCCTCTCCTGTACATACCCATCACTGTCATACCTCCGTACTCCTCTCCTGTACATACCCATCACTGTCATACCTCCATACTCCTCTCCTGTACATACCCATCACTGTCATACCTCCCACACTCCTCTCCTGTACATACCCATCACTGTCATACCTCCGTACTCCTCTCCTGTACATACCCATCACTGTCATACCTCCACACTCCTCTCCTGTACATACCCATCACTGTCATACCTCCGTACTCCTCTCCTGTACATACCGATCACTGTCACACCTCCGTACTAACAAATCTTGGCCTAACAGGGATACTGGGCAATGTGGGAGCACATGAAATCTATGATACCAGACCTGTCCATCCTTTGCCTGTACGGGGAGGGTAGATGTACTGCTAGTGGGTGTTTCTTTTCCCTCTATTCCTATTGATTTGGTGTTACTCGAGGAAATCTCCAGGGGGGTCCCATACTTCTTATGCCAAGCACCATACAGCTGTCTAATCGCTAAACTAACATGGGGCAGGGCTCCATTCATCCATGATTGGATAGAAATAGATTCACTTTCCCCATCACTTAAATCCATCCCTCCTTCCAGCAATACCTTTTTAAACCTTCTAATACAATCTGTGGCAGTTTCAGTAATTTTTTGTCTACATGCTACAATTGGAGCAAATGATTTCCTCTGCTTGTAAAGCCTTACCAATTCCGGTTTAACTTCCTCCCACGCTGCATCCCTCTGCTCCCTAGATCACAGGGGATATTTATCCACACCCTGCTTTGTGGACCACGCCCTATGTGCCAACTCAGTATTATCCTCATTGTTAAATATTGGACAATTATCCCATTCAAATTCATCTGTAATATCTCCCAATATCTTTTCTACAATCACCTTGCAATCTTCCATCGTATTTCTTCCTGCACACATTCTTTTTAACCAGGATACTGCTCCCCCCTGGAGACTTCCTGGGATTGGGGCATCCTTGTACTATAGCATTTAATTCCTTTGCGTCTAATGCCTTTAAAATCAGCTCACCCCCCACGGTCATAAATGGGTAAGCTGATCTCACTTTCTCTTCCTCTTCTACCGGCCCCAATCCTCTTCCCTTCCCTTCCTTTGGCTCATCACTGGACCTCATAACCCTATCACTTACCTCCACTACTTTCTTTTCCTTTCTTTCAACTTTCTTTTTCTTTTCCTCCTCTTCCTCTCTTTTACCTTCATCATCTGAACTTTCTGCCTCTCTCTCATTTGCTCTGCGCTGTCTTCTAACTCGGACTGCTGACATGATGATGTCTTCATCATCCTCTGTTTTATCAGTGTGGGGAAGTGCCGGATATAACGGGGCTATCTGTGGGGAAGTGCTGGATATAACGGGGCTATCCGTGGGGAAGTGCTGGATATAACGGGGCTATCTGTGGGGAAGTGCTGGATATAACGGGGCTATCTGTGGGGCAGTGCTGGATATAACGGGGCTATCTGTGGGGCAGTGCTGGATATAACGGGGCTATCTGTGGGGCAGTGCTGGATATAACGGGGTTATCTGTGGGGCAGTGCTGGATATAACGGGGTTATCTGTGGGGAAGTGCTGGATATAACGGGGCTATCTGTGGGGAAGTGCTGGATATAACGGGGCTATCTGTGGGGAAGTGCTGGATATAACGGGGCTATCTGTGGGGAAGTGCTGGATATAACGGGGCTATCTGTGGGGCAGTGCTGGATATAACGGGGCTATCTGTGGGGAAGTGCTGGATATAACGGGGCTATCTGTGGGGAAGTGCTGGATATAACGGGGCTATCTGTGGGGAAGTGCTGGATATAACGGGGCTATCTGTGGGGAAGTGCTGGATATAACGGGGCTATATGTGGGGAAGTGTTGGATATAACGGGGCTATCTGTGGGGAAGTGCTGGATATAACGGGGCTATCTGTGGGGAAGTGCTGGATATAACGGGGCTATCTGTGGGGAAGTGCTGGATATAACGGGGCTATCTGTGGGGAAGCGCTGGATATAACGGGGCTATCTGTGGGGAAGCGCTGGATATAACGGGGCTATCTGTGGGGAAGTGCTGGATATAACGGGGCTATCTGTGGGGAAGTTGGTGGAACTGAATTAACCTCTTTATCTTTGTAGGGTGGTGGTGGCACGGGAATATTTGCTGCAATTAAGGTTCTATATCCTGGTACATATGTCAACCAATTCTTACCTCCCTCAAACATATAATCCTTGTCCCAAGCTGGGTCTCCCTTTCCCCAAACATCCACCTCTGGTTGCTCATGCAGGCACATACCATTCATCATATCCATACACATTGTGTCATTCCCTCCTTCCCGGGGAAAACTCGCTCCTCCCAATCCTTCTAACCAGCTTACTAAATTATCCACCCGTGGATTAACATAATAGTAACCAAAAGAAGAAACTCTAGTAACAAATTCTTTTCAAGTCTCATTTATGGGAACAACTGCATTTTCCCTTTCTGCTTTTTGTCTCTATTTTTCTTTATCAATTTAATCAACTTTAATGCTTTTAGCGGCGGCACATGGTGAGGTATTTCCTCCTTACCTAAGGAATTCCCCATAACAACAGCAGCGGCAGCAGCAGATTAGTAATACAATACAGCAATACAACAAAGAACAATAAGTGCTATGTCAGGTGTATACAGGTATTCTATGTCCCGAGCCGAGAGTCCCTTTCTCTCGCTGCTAATCTCCACCCACCAATCTCCCTCTTAAGTTCATAAATAATGACCTCAGCAAGAAAAGCATCTCTTTTTCTTAAAAAAATAGAAAAAAAAGATTCTCACTCACCTTGGTGATTATCCCATTCTTCTGACACCAGTACAAAGGGTTGGTGTTGAGTTTTTCCTCTCAATGGGGGCCCCCACCGGTTACACCTGAGCGATAACTTACGATATATCGGGAAATGAATTGCACACCACGCCACAGCTCGTTGCAAGACACTTCAAGTTTATTGCGGAAACATCAGCATATATATAAATCTGTAGTCTCTAGGCAGATTATTAATGACCAACCTTTAATATCAACCAATCAAATTCATGCATTTATCTTTAATATTTGCACCTTAATTGTCATTAAACTTTGCAGAACTAGTTTCTGGCCAGATGGTTGTGGTCAGACTAACTCATGATGTTAGCACAACGCCCAGACTACGGCCACGGTCTAACCGACAGTTACTTCCTCAAAAAACTTGTAAACACAGTTAGTTTCCTGTAAAGAATACATACAGTACAAACTTTTCTCTTAATGTACAAAAGTCATATATTTTTTAAGCAAACATCTTGTATAATAAAATGGAGCTGATTATGTTATATTATCCTTTCAGGTACTGTTTATGGAGAGATCTGGGGTCTAATAGCCTCCAAATCTCTCCTCTGCCCTTAACATCTGATCGCACCAAGATCAGTGTAATCGGATACTTTAGGCCCCTTTCACACGGACGTTCCGATTGGGTCCGGACCCGATCAGAACCTCTATTTTCTGTGGAGTGGCAGATGTAAACGGATATGTGTCCCTTTACACTCGCTGACATCTGATCCGATCTGCCAAAAAGAGACAGATGGGGATCCATTCCCCTTCGGTCCGTTGGATCAGATCACATGGCAGTCTGACCGCCCATAGAGGACAGCGGGCCGTGTCCAGGTCCGCTCTATATAAGCGAAGCAGACGCAGACTTGTCATCCATTTGCCCAACAGCGATCAGCAGAGAGATCCCCCGCTGAGCAAGAGGATCCGCTGACGGGCCCACCCGGTGTGAAAGAGGCCTTACCATGTTATATTCCAGAAAACCAGAAGGGATGAATGCTCATCACTTCCATCTTCCTGTATCATGGAGGCCATCAGGGCCGATCTGGCCTCTGTTTGCTTCTATGGGACAGGAGAGGCAGAGAGTGCCACAGAAGGTGATGGGAGAGCACTGTAAAAGCAACAAAAACAAAACTCTTTTGCATCGTATTTACATTAGGAGTGTAGTGACATCACAAGTCTTACCTAGAAAAACAAATAAAATATACGTATCCACATTTTCTACCACATTAAAGCCCTCTGACATGAAAAACTGATGTATAATACATTTGGGTAGATTACAAATCCTAAAGGTGTAATGTGCTGAACTGGGACATCACCATAAGTGGTTAAGGACAGATTGCACCCTTTATGTAAATATTAATTCTAACCATAGTTACACTTTATTGTCAACATCAGAATGTTTCTAGGGTCCAAAAAAGATTCTTCGCAAACAATACCTACCCAAAAACAATACCTACCCAAAAAAAGAGAATTGACTATTCAGAGTCATTGAAGAGAACCCGAGTCAGAGGAATTTCAGTCCCCCAGAAGATGCAGTCGTAGTATGTGATCGGTCTATGGAGAGGAGCAATAGCTGAACAGAGAGACAATATAATAAGGAAGTCCAATCTTCTCCTGATGGAATCCCTTAGACTTGTGGCAGGACAAGATGGAACACAAGCAGCCAGCTGGGTGTAAGTGGTACTGTTGAACACATCCCAAACAAAGAGCAGTGAATTGGTGTTGGAAGGCCTACACCAGCTTAGGAATTTGATTTCTCACTGGACAGAGAATTCTCCATGGCTGTTGTCCCTGTTGCAGTCCTACCTGTAAAGCTGTCATCCATAAGAGGAGGAGGAACCTGGAAATAAGGCATTGATCATTGGAGGGGAGGTGGAATATGTGAAGGGAGGCATGGACAAGGTGAGCGTAGCTGGAGCCCTCAAGCTAGACGGATATTGGAATAGTCAGCAGAATCTAGAGAAGTCTCTCCCACTGAGGCTTTGGAGGCTTGGTAAGATGCCACTTGACCACTACCTAGTCTTGGTGCTGAGGCAGTGTTGGTAATGCATTAGCCCAGGATCTGACAATGAAGAAAACATTTGGGAACACAGCTCAGTTAATGAATGATGAAAATATATTACATGTTCAGTCAAAGCTCCATAAAAAGGATAGAGATTAAAATCATTAGGAAACACAGTTCACTGTCAATACTTGTCTGATAAAAATAGTCAAAAGGTAAAATAGTCTTGGGCTTCTACCCCTTTAAACCCCCCCTTCTCCCCATTACCTCCTGCAGCTGAAGCCTGCGAATCCTCTGGTGTATGATCACATGTGACTTATGTAAAAAAAATCTGTGTTACACTCACAACACGGCTACAGATTTTCTCTGGTGTGGACCCTCTTGTGTGTGTTAAGTTGTTCTCTATGTTTAAAAGATTTGTCACATTGAGAACAGTGATATGGCTTCTCTCCAGTGTGACTCCTCTGGTGTATAATAAGGCTTTCCTTATATACAAAAGCTTTGCCACATTCAGAACACTGATATGGCCTTTCTCCAGTGTGAGTATTCTGGTGTATGATAAGTTTGCTGTTGGTTGTAAACATTTTATCACATTCAGAACACTCAAAGCTGCTTTCCAGTGTGAACTGTCCTGTGTATGATAAGCTCTGACTTAGTTTTAAAAGCTTTATCACATTCAGAACATTGATGTGGCTTCTCTCCAATGTGAATCATCTGGTGTCTGATGAAGGATGACGCTTGTCTAAAAGTGGTATTGCATTCAGAACACTGATATGGCTTCTCTCCAGTGTGAATCCTCTGGTGTCTGATAAGATTTGACTTCATTGTGAATGCTTTGTTACATTCAGAACACTGATATGGCGTCTCTCCAGTGTGAATCCTCTGGTGTCTGATAAGATTTGACTTCATTGTGAATACTTTGTTACATTCAGAACACTGATATGGCTTCTCTCCAGTGTGAATCCTCTGGTGTATGATAAGATCTGACTTCATTGTAAAATCTTTGTTACATTCAGAACACTGATATGGCTTCTCTCCAGTGTGAATCCTCTTGTGTTTGATAAGATACTCTTTCGTTGTAAAAGCTTTATCACATTCAGAACACTGATATGACTTCTCTCCAGTGTGAATCCTCTGGTGTATGATAAGATTACCTTTCACTGTAAAAGCTTTATTACATTCAGAACACTGATATGGCGTCTCTCCTGTGTGAATCCTCTTGTGTTTCATAAGATAATCTTTTGTTGTAAAAGCTTTATCACATTCAGAACATTTATATGGCTTCTCTCCAGTGTGGACTCTCTGGTGCATGATAAGATTTGACTTCTGTGTAAAAGCTTTATCACATTCAGAACACTGATATGACTTCTCTCCAGTGTGAATCCTCTGGTGTGTGATAAGATGTGACTTCACTGTAAAAGCTTTATCACATTCAGAACACTGATATGACTTCTCTCCAGTGTGAATCCTCTGGTGTGTGATAAGATTTGACTTTGATGTAAAAGCTTTATCACATTCAGAACACTGATATGGCTTCTCTCCACTGTGAATCCTCTGGTGTGTCATAAGATTACATTTAATTGTAAAAGCTTTATCACATTCAGAACACTGATATGGCTTCTCTCTGGTGTGAACCCTCTGGTGTTTGGTAAGATTACCCTTTGTTGTAAAAGCTGTGTTGCACTCAAAGCACTGAAAAGGTTTCTCTTCAGTGTGACCCTTCTGGTGTGTGATATGTTTTGCCTTCATTGTAAAACCTTTATCACAATCCAAACAAGAAATAGCTTCTGAAATAATTCTTATGGGTGCAAGGGTTGAACTACATTGTAAAGCCATTGTCACTTCCACAACACTGAAATGTCTTCTCTTCTGTTGTCCTCTGAGGGGGGATCAATGTTGAAGAGGATCCAAACCATTTACAACATTGAGAACACTGATATGTCTCATGTCCTGTGTGAATCCTCCAGTGAACTACGATAAAGACGTTCCGTCACCTAAGACATCCGTATGGCTCGTTTCCCATGTGACTGAGTTGTACTTATGAAGACCAGCTTGACCAAAAACTTGGTTCTTCAATCCACCTGTACAGAAAAACAAAAAAGTCAGAATTCTATATAAAGGGCTAAATAAAGATGTTTTCTATATTTTTTTAATTAAAAAGAAAATTTATGAAAACATCCAAAACATTCCAGAGTTGACATCTGAGTACAATCAGTATCACGACATGCATTGTCAGATAATGAAACACATCCAAAGTCAGAAACATGTAACATAGCGCACAACAGCCTTATGTTATTGGGTTTTCACAGCCATCATGGTCCACTTGGGATAGAAAAATAATATGTTAAAATTCAAAAGTATAGGAGTACACCTTGCATCACATTACCATCTTACAGTGAGGAACAGAAGTATTTGAACCCCCTGCGATTTTGCAAGTTCTCCCACTTAGAAATCATGGAGGGTCTGACATTCACATTGTAGGTGCATTCCCACTCTGAGCGACAGAATTTAAAAAACAAAATTCAGGAGATCACATTGTATGATTTGTAAAGAATGTATTTGTCTCGCACGGGTGAACAGAAGTATTTGAACCCCTAAGAAACAGCAAGAATTCTGGCTCTCAAAGACCTGTTACTGCACCTTTAAAAAGTCCACCTCTACTCCACTCATTAATCTAACTTAGTAGCACTTGTCTGAGCTCTTTAAAGACACCTGTCCACCCCACAGTCAGTCAGACGCCGACTACTACCATGGGCAAGACCAGGAGCTGTTAAAAGACACCAGAGACAAAATGGTGGACCTGCACAAGGCTGGAAATGGCTACGGGGCAATTGCCAAGCAGCTTGGTGAAAATAGATCAACTGTTGGAGCAATTGTTAGAAAATGGAAGAGGCTAAAGACGACTGTCAGTCTCCCTCGGACTGGGGCTCCATGCAAGATCTCACCTCGTGGGGTATCACTGATGATAAGAAAGGTGAGGAATCAGCCCAGAACTACAAGGGAGGAGCTGGTCAATGACATGAAGAGAGCTGGGACCACAGTGTCAAAAGTCAGTGTCAGTAGAACACTACGCCGTCATGGTTTCCAATCATGCATTGCACGGAAGGTTCCCCTGCTCAAGTCATCACATGTCCAGGCCCGTCTGAAGTCTGCCAATGACCATCTGGATGTTCCAGAGGAGGCATGGGAGAAAGTCATGTGGTCGGATGAGACCAAAGTAGAACATTTTGGTCTAAACTTCCCTCGTCGTGTTTGGAGGAAAAAGAAGGATGAGCTGCATCCCAAGAACACCATCCCTACTGTGAAGCATGGGGGTGGTGACATCATGCTTTGGAGGTGCTTTTCTGCGAAGGGGACAGGATGACTGCACTGTATTAAGGAGAGGATGAATGGGGCCATTTATTGTGAGATTTTCAGCAACAACCTCCTTCCCTCAGTCAGAACATTGAAGACGGGTCGTGGCTGGGTCTTCCAACATGACAACGACATGAAGCACACAGCCAGGAGAACCAAGGAGTGGCTCAGTAAGAAGCATATCAAGGTTCTGGAGTGGCCTAGCCAGTCTCCAGACCTAAATCCAATAGAACATCTTTGGAGGGAGCTGAAACTCCGTGTTGCTCAGCGACAGCCCCGAAACCTGACAGATCTAGAGGAGATCGGTGTGGAGGAGTCGGCCAAAATCCCTGTTGCAGTGCAAACCTGGCCAAGGACTACAGGAAACGTCTGACCTCTGTAATTGCAAACAAAGGCTTCTGTACAAAATATTAACCCGGATCTTCTCAGGGGTTCAAATACTTCTGTTCAGCCGTGCGAGACAAATACATTCTTTACAAATCATACAATGTGATCTCCTGAATTCTGTCCTCAGAGTGGGAATCCCCTCCAATGTGAATGTCAGACCCTCCATGATGGAGAAGTGGGAGAACTTGCAGAATCACAGGGGGTTCAAATACTTCTGTTCCTCACTGTATTTGCATATCTGTCTTTGTGGTGGGAGCACGCCGTATGGCCAGCTCCCAGCACAGAGGCGGGGGTCTCACTGAGACCTCTGGGTCCCATACTAATGATCAAAACTCAGAACTCCCAACTCTGGGTCACCTGATCACTGTGAGCCTCTGATTGGCTATCACAATGAGGAGTCACTGTGAAGCTCGCCCCACGTGTTTTCTTACATTGTCTCTCCTCTCAGAGAAAAAAAAAAACAAAAGTGTGTAAAAAAATCAATCAATAATAATATTAATAATAATAATAACAGTAATTTAAAATAAAAAAAATAAAAAATACGTAGATGAAGGTTTGATCTAGGACAGTGCCAGGGTTAGTGTTTGGGTCAAGGTCAGGGTCAAAGGTTAAGGTCAGAGTCAGTATTTTGGGGGGGTATTTATTTATGTAAATTAGTATCAGTGTCAGTTAGTGTCGGTGTGTTTTAGAAGGTAAAAAAAAATGTAAAGAAAAATGCGCAGTACTGTTCCTGGGCTGTACTCCGGGTACAAACAGCAACTAACATACACATACGAGGTATTGCTGCCATCGTCGGGGGCAGGAGAATTGTTGGGGGTTGTCCTTTGGTGGTGGGTTATGGCAGCAGCAAGAAATATACAGCTAACTTTAGAAAAAATGATTTTCACTATTTTGGGCCTGTTTTCCTTTGATCATATAAAAATAAAATCAGGAGACGTCCATTACCATTTACCAACTGGATGCACAAAGTAGTTGTGATGACGGTTTCACTAACGCATGTCAAAGCTGCAAAATTGTGCTTAGGCATGAACATTTGTTGTACCTTCAGGCGTGAAGGGGTTTGGGTTCAGTTTGATGTCATTGAAAAAAGCTTGATTAATGGTGCCGACAATCGTGTCCCAATATCTATGAAGATTATGTGTTTAGAGTGGTTCTGAGGGCCAGTTGACACCAGAATGTGATGTGGGAAATCTGAGGTCCATGTTTGTGTCCCCCACCTGGTGTCAGTGCAATGCTAACGACACCCCAAACGCAGGCCACAATCACAGGGCATTTTCCTGCACTGGATGGCATGGCACAGAAGTACTGACGTTCCATGCGGTCCGGTTGCTGTGTGTTTTGTGAAGTAGTCCAAGCACAACTTTAGCTGTGGTCTGGTGCCATTTCAGCCAATTCAAATGAATGGTGTGAAATCATACTGCACCCAGATAGCATGTGAATCGCACTGGAACGCACAGAGCATTGCATGCGCAGCACGTTCCTGTGCAATGTATCCACTTGAAGATCAGGCCTTTTCTGACCATTTTTATTTACATTTCAAAATCATTTTTTTTGCTAGAAAATCAGTTAGAGCCCCAAACGTTACAGACTTTTTATAGCGGAGGTCCTAGAGAATAAAATGAAGGGTGTTGCAATTTTTTACACGCAGTATTTGTGCAGCTGTTCTTGTAGTGCAAATATTGGGGGAAAATACATTTTTAAAAATTTTGATGTAAAAAAATACAATGTAACACCAAATTGTTTGGTAACATTTTTAAAAATGTATGTTACGGCGAGTGAATAAATACCAAACGTGTCATTCTTTAAAAGTGCGCACGCCTGCAACAGCCACAAATGACGTAAATGTCATTATCCACAGGAGATGCTATAAAAGCCTTTACAGGGCCCCACTTTAGATTTACACAGGAGGTCTAGTACTAGAATTACTGCCCTCGATCTGATGTTCACGGTGTTACCTCACATGTGTGGGACCATCGCTGTTTGAATGTGTGCGGCATGTCTCGTGCATTCACCTTTTGCGCACAAACACGGGGGGAGGGGGGCTGCATATTTCTTTCCATTTATTTTGTTGACATTGTCGCTTTACATTTCTTTTTGGATGACTTTTATTGGTATCACAGAAAATTTAAATATCCCCTGTGATAGCAATAGGCAGTGACAGGTACTCTTTATGGAGAGATCTGGGGTCTATTAGCCTCCAAATCTCTCCTCTGCCCTTAACATCTGATCGCACCAAGATCAGTGTAATCAGATACTTTAGGCCCCTTTCACACGGACGTTCCGATTGGGTCCGGACCCGATCAGAACCTCTATTCTCCTCTATGGAGCGGCAGGTGTAAACGGATATGTGTCCCTTTACACTCACCGACATCCGATCCACCAAAAAGAGACAGATGGGGATCCATTCCCCTCCTGTCCGTTGGATCGGATCACATGGCAGTCTGACCGCCCATAGAGGACAGCGGGCCGTGTCCATGTCCGCTCTGTATAAGCGAAGCAGACGCAGGCTTGTCATCCATTTGCCCAACAGCGATCAGCAGACAGATCCCCCGCTGAGCAAGAGGATCCGCTGACGGGCCCACCCGGTGTGAAAGGGGCCTTACCATTTTATATTCCAGAAAACCAGAAGGGATGAATGCTCATCACTTCCATCTTCCTGCATCATGGAGGCCATCAGGGACGATCTGGTCTCTGTTTGCTTCTATGGGACAGGAGCGGCTGAGAGGGCCACAGAAGGTGGTGGGACGTCCCTTCCCGCTGCTTGTAAAAGCAATCCAGTGGCTAATTATCTGGTTGGATTGCTTTTATAAGAAAGCAGACCCTCGACTCTAATAAACAACACCGGGATGACTTCTTCAGCTGCAGCCATCATCCCAGTATCACCAGCGAAGGTCCGGCAACGTATGGGCACCTCACTGGTCTGCAGGTGGTTATGGTGGGAACTGGCCCTGAACATAAAATCTTTTCTTCCCTTAAAGCATTCCCCACATTAAGGTAAACAATGTTCTGCCACTTTCTGTGTCCCAACCAAACACTTACCTGAGTCCTGCATTGATCCAGCACTGAGCCCGACTGCGGTTCTTCTCCCATCTTTCTCTTCTCACAGGAGGATCGGGCAGCAGTGGGAACCATTGGCTCCTTCTACTGTCAGGTAGATCCTGAGAGCAGGGGGTGGGGCCGAGCCACTCTGTGTATATCTATAGACACACGCAGACCGGCCCTGGAGAGCTAGTCCACATGCCAGTCCCCAGAGCAAGCGGCTTGCTACAGGGAAGAAACTGAAGAAAAGGAGCTTAAAATATCCAGCAGGGGACCCCAGAAGAGGAGGTTTGGGGCTGCTCTGTGCAGTACCATTGCAGGGAGCAGGTAAGGGTACCACGTGTGTTATTTTAATTGAAAACAAATCCTTTAGTAATGCTTCAGACCTGCCTGTCAAATGGCATACCTGTAGAATGTAGAAAAACAAAATCAGAGAGAAACAATACAAAGTGGCTGGAATTCCTCTCACCATTCATACCCGACCCTTATTCTTGACTCCCCAAAATCCATAGCTAATCCATATCTATGCAGGAAGCCTGGCTGGCCAGGAAATGGGGTCAGCAAGTGGTAGCCCTCTACCTAACCCATACCAGACCAAATGCCCTCAATATGAGAAGGGGACCACAGGCTGCCTAGCCATGTTGATGGGGACAAGGCCTCTTCCCCCCAATTCTAGCTGAGTGGTTGTGAGGGTCTGCAGGGAAGATTTGTAAGAGGGGCCCCCAGACATCTGCCCCCCTACATAAATGTGTAAGAGGTACATAGTATGTCTGGTTACTCATTTACAAGAAAAAGGTCAACTAGAAAATAAACACCATGATAAAGTCTAACCAACAACAAAGACCCCATCATAGATAATAATCATGGCATCCGGTGTTTTATGTTCCTCCAACTTGCCAAAGAAAACACACGGACCACCAAGACTATCCCAACATATTCTGTCCACAAATGACATTTCCCATGCTGACAGCTGAAAGTGAAATAAAGGGCTTCCAGGTGAGGTCATTGACTAAATTGTCTAAATGTCACTACTTCATCGCTAAATCCCATACCCTGGCCACCTGTGTCCTAGCAACCAGTGGGACTGTGCGGCACCACTTTATTGGTTGCTAAGATGCAGGCACTTGCACTACATCATGGGTTGTTATGGTGAAACCTACGTAACAGCCAATGATGCTTTGTGGCAATCATTGGTTGCTAAGGTCTGAACAGCTTCCTCGGTTGCTAGGATGGCGGTGGCTTCCAGTATCCTAGCCACCAAATCAAAAACTCTCATTTAGTGACAGTAGGGATTCCACCACTAAATAAATGAGTTCTGGCTGCAGCAGAGGTTTTGCAGGTTGGTGAACAAAATGGATGAAGTGGCCGATACATGGACCTTGTAAAACTTAGAGGACATATACATTGAAGAGCAGGACTTACAGATCTGAGACACAGGAACCTGATGATGAGAAGCCCAAGAAGTGCTCACTACTGGAGTGGGCTTCAATAATGGAAAGGAGGCACTTTGTCACGTAATTCATAGGCCTGAAAAACAATCTGTTCAATCCACTTAGAACCTTTCAAATTCAATCAGAAATAATGGACCCGGAAGAGTGAGAACCTCTTTGTAACCCTTCATGCCTGAGGGTAAAACAAATCTAAATGCCGAGGCAGAATTATGCAACGTTGACGTGATAGTAAAACCGTCCGTATCATCACAACTACTTTGTACATTCAGGTGGATTATGCCGCGTTTTTTTCAGGACAAATCGCACTTTCATTTGGTGGTAAATGGTAATGGATAGCTCCTGATTTTTTTTTTATTATCAAAAGAAAACTGGCCCAAAATAGTAAAAAAAAATATATTTTTTATTTAGCTGTGTGTTTCTTGTTACTACCATAACCTACCACCAAAGAACAACCCAAAATAAATTCTCCAGCCCTTGACGATCACGGCGACACCATATATGTGTATGTTATTTGTTGTTTGTACCCGGAGTACCGCCCAGAGACAATGGTGCGCATTTTGCTTCTGTGTTTTTTTTTTTTTTACCTAAAACACACCGACACTAACTGACACTAACTGACACTAACTGACACGGATACCAATTGTTTTTTTTAATCCTGAGCTTTGACCCTGACCTTTTGACCTTGACCCAAACAATAACCCTGGCACTGAACTAGATCAAACCTTGAAGGTATTTTTTCCTTCTTTTTTCTTTCTTTCTCCCATCATATTACAGACGCCAATAGATGGATTTCAATGTAAACTCCTTTTTCATTTGAATATGTTAATCAGGGAATCCTACAGTGTAAAGGACTTCCATTCCTAACTTATACATACTTAAACCTTTATGTACTAAATGCATGTGAGACCTTATCCTCATACAACCTAGGGGGAGGGGTGCAAGCCAACGTACGACTAATTGACACCACATGTCCCTAGAATATACAGACTAAGCCATGTCTATGTAAATACACACATACTGTATATATATATATACACACAGAGGCATACCTCCGTTTAGGAATTTAATTCGTTCTGCGGGACTTTTTGTATAGCAAACAATTCATAAACCGAAACGCGGTTTCCCATAGGAATGCATTGAAAACCAATTTATCCGTTCCGGAGGTCAGAAAAAGTAAATGCCACTAAAATACTGCAGGAGGTATTTGATGGAGTCATGCGGTATTTTAGTAGTGACAACCATGCGGCAATGTTTCAGCTGTCTGCAGGGTTCCCCACTGACAGCTGAATGTAAAAGAATTGCCGGCAATTAAAAAATAATCAAAAAACAGCATCGGGTCCCCCCTCCCATCCATACCAAGCCCTTCAGGTCTGGTATGGATTTTGATTTTATAAAAAATGGCTTGGGGGTCCCCCCCAAATCCATACCAGACCCTTATTTGAGCATGCAGCCCGGCAGGTCAGGAAAGGGGGGGGAGCAAGCGCCCCCCTCCTGAACCATACCAGGACACATGCCCTCAACATGGGGGGGTGCTTTGGGGCGGGGGGCTCCTCCCCAAAGCACCTTGTCCCCATGTTGATGGGCACAAGGGCCTCTTCTCCCCAACCCTTGCCAGTGGTTTTGGGGTCTGCGGGCAGGGGGCTTATCAGAATCTGGAAGGCCCCTTTAACAAGGGAGACCCGAGATCCCGCCCCCCCATGTGAAGGAGTATGGGGTACATGGTACCGCTACACATTCACAAAAAACAAAAAGTGTAGTGTGAAAAAAGACAGGACAGGGTCTGTGACAAGTCCCCTATTAAAGGAAAAACTAAAAGAATGTCCCCCGCAGTAGATCCAACACCAATCACGATGTCCGCCATCACCGCCACTGCCGCTGCAGCACCGGTAAAATTATTTTTAAAAAAAGGCTCTGTTTCAGATGATGGGAGCCCCCTTGCCCCAAAGCACCCCCCCATGTTGAGGGCATGTGGCCTGATATGGTACGGGGGGGGGCACTCGCTCGTCCCCCTCCCCTTTCCTCACCTGCTGGGCTGAATGCTAGGATAAGGGTCTGGTATGGATTCTGTGGGGCCCCCACACCATTTTTTTTAATCTTGGCATGGGAGTTCTGACACTGGGGGAAACTGACTTGGTGTCACTGACATCCCCAGTGACACCAATACAGTGATCAGTGCTAAAAAAAAGCACTGACACTGTGCTACTGACACTGGGCAGGAAGGGGTTAACATGAGGGGCGATCAAAGGCTTAGCTGTTTGCTGGGACTGTTTTACTAGGGAGTGGGGGGGGGTCAAAGGATGCATTGAGGTGCTGGGACAGTAAAGGGAACTCTTGGACAGATTGTCGGTGACAACTGCCTGCTGAGGTCTAATTAACACAAAACTAAAAGAAGGTCGTAGCTCTGTTGAGGGGGTTAGAAGGAAGTTGGTGGGGGGCAGAGAGGAACATTATGGAGATCTGCACTGACCTTGGGACCATTGAGGGACCAGTAATGGTAGCTGTACTGTAGATCTGCTTCATTGCCGGGTTCAGCTCCATTACCACCACCAAGTGATCTTCCATGTACCAGCAAAGACAAGGGTGAAGCTCAAAATCTCATTCAGTCATCTTCCATGAGAACATGCCCCCCCTCTGCCTTGTCCCACACCATCCCCCATCCTGTGTCAGCGTGCAGGGGGGCGCAGGAGGATATTCTAGTCTGCTGGTCTATATTAAGTAGGGTGGGAGAGGAGGGGGAGGGGTATTAGGATCCATGTCATGTATGTCAGCTGTCTGCATCATTATTGGCCCCAGACCTGCATTCCGGACAGTTCAGTGTACAGACAGAGGGGGGATTACTAAATACAACTAGGCTGTTCACTTTACACTTTTCACAGAACTTTCCCCCGGAGCTTAGTGAATGCGGTGAAATCTGACTTTACAAAGAATATCCAATCACATGCAAAGAAAATGTAAAAAAATGCAATTTTGCTTCCACATGATTGGCTGATGGAAGTCAGGAGAGCTTCACCTCATTACCCGACCCCTCGTCTACTAAGGTACATTTCTTATCCTTCTGGTATTCAAGGGGTTAAACACAAATGAGGTTTGTATTATTATTTCAGCCAGCGGTCATGTAAAATTGATCCGGGCAGCTATAGAAGCAGCCAATCACTTTACAGTACAGAGAATGTGCCGCCCCTCCCCCCTGCTGGTGCCTGCCGTGTTTCCTCCAGGATGTCCAGGACGGAGGAACATCGGTAAACCACTTCATCTTACTAAGCAGGAGGAGCTTGGAGAGGATCTGATCCCCCGATCTCATCTGTGATGAATGAACCCCGAAATGACAAACATTCTGTGACTTCCAGGTTCAGAGCCGCCATTCCCGGGAGCCGGAGTCACAAGTTTTTTTCCTTTTTCCACGTAGCGATGGCGGCGGGCATTGTGAGTGACGTTGGATCTATTCGGGGGACATTTTTTACATTTTTATTTTTAATAAAGGACTTGTCACAGAAGGTCTCCTGTCATTATTTACACATTTTTTCTTGTGAATGAGTAACTGTAACATGTACTCCATACTCATTCACATGGGGGGGCTTTCAGATTCTGATAAGACCCCAGCATACAGAAAATTGGAAGGACAGGGGGCATTGTGGGGGACAGTAGGAAGGACAGGGGGCATTGTGGGGGACAGTAGGGAGGACAGGGGGCATTGTGGGGAACAGTAGGAAGTACAGGGGGCATTGTGGGGGACAGTAAGGAGGACAGGGGGCAGTGTGGGGGACAGTAGGGAGGACAGGGGGCATTTTGGGGACAGTAGGGAGGACAGGGGGCATTGTGGGGACAGTAGGGAGCACAGGGGGCAGTGTGGGGGACAGTAGGGAGGACAGGGGGCAGTGTGGGGGACAGTAGGGAGGACAGGGGGCATTGTGGGGGACAGAAGGGAGGACAGGAGGCAGTGTGGGGGACAGTAGGGAGGACAGGGGGCATTGTGGGGGACAGTAGGGAGGACAGGGGGCAGTGTGGGGGACAGTAGGGAGGACAGGGGGCATTGTGGGGGACAGTAGGGAGGACAGGGGGCATTGTGGGGACAGTAAGAAGGACAGGGGGCAGTGTGGGGGACAGTAGGGAGGACAGGGAGAATTGTGGGGGACAGTAGGGAGAAAAGGGAGCACTGAAGGGAACGGGGAGGACAGGGCACAGTGCGGGGACAATAGTGAGGATAGGGAGCAGCGTGGGGACAGAAGAGAGGACAGGGGGCAGTGTGGGGGACAGTAGGGAGGAAAGGGGGCAGTGTGGGGACAGTAGGGAGGACAGGGGGCAGTAAGGGGGACAGTAGGGAGGACAGGGGGCATTGTGGGGGACAGTAGGGAGGACAGGAGGCAGTGTGGGGGACAGTAGGGAGGACAGGGGACATTGTGGGGGACAGTAGGGAGGACAGGGAGCAGTGTGGGGGACAGTAGGGAGGACAGGGGGTATTGTGGGGGACAGTAGGGAGGACAGGGGGCAGTGTAGGGAGATTTGGGAGGACAGGGGGCATTGTGGGGGACGGGACATTATGGGGGACAGTAGGGAGGACAGGGAACATTTTGGGGGACAGTAGGGAGGACAGGGGGCAGTGTGGGGGACAGTAGGGAGGACAGGGGACATTGTGGGGGACAGTAGGGAGGACAGGGGACATTGTGGGGGACAGTGGCAGTGGAGAGGGCAGGGGACATTGTGGGGGACAGGGAGGGCAGGGAACATTGTGGGGGACAGTAGGGAGGACAGGGGAAATTGTCAGGGACAGAAGGGAGGACAGGGGGAATTGTGGGGGACAGTAGGGAGGACAGGGGGCACTGAGGGGAAAGGGAGGACAGGGCGCAGTGTGAGGACAATATTGAGGACAGGGGGCAGTGTGGGGGACAGTAGGGAGGGCAGGGGGCATTGTGGGGAAGTGTAGGGAGGACAGGGGGCATTGTGGGGATAGAAGGTAGGACAGGGGGCATTGCATGGGCAGTAGGGAGGACAGGGGGACAGTGCAGTAACAGTAGGGAGGAGAGGGGGTAGTGTGAGAGACAGTAGGGAGGACAGGGGGCATTGTGGGGACAGTAGAGAGGACAGGGGGCACTGAGGGGACAGTAGGGAGGACAGGGGGCAGTGTGGGAACAGTAGTGGGGATAGGTAGCAGTGTGAGGGACAGTAGAAAGGACAGGGGGCACTGTGGGGGACAGTAGGAAAGACAAGGAGCAGTGCGGAGACAGGGGGGAGTGAGGTTAAAGTAGGGAGGAAAGGAGGCAATGTTGGGACAGTAGGGGGGGCAGTGTAGGGACATTTGGGAGGACAGGGGGCATTGTGGGGACAGTAGGGAGGACAGGGGACAGTGTGGGGGACAGTAAGGAGGACAGGGGGCATTGTGGGGGAAAGTAGGGAGAATAGGGGACATTGTGGGGGACAGTAGGGAGGACAGGGGGCAGTATGGGGGACAGTAGGGAGGACAGAAGGCAGTGTAGGGACATTTGGGAGGACAGGGGGCATTGTGGGGACAGTAGGGAGGACAGGGCACAGTGTGGGGGAAAGTAGGGAGAATAGGGGACATTGTGGGGGACAGTAGGGAGGACAGGAGGCAGTATGGGGGACAGTAGGGAGGACAGGAGGCAGTATGGGGGACAGTAGGGAGGACAGGGGGCAGTATGGGGGACAGTAGGGAGGACAGAGGGCAGTATGGGGGACAGTAGGGAGGACAGGGGGCAGTATGGGGGACAGTAGGGAGGACAGGGGGCATTGTGGGGACAGTAGCGAGGACAGGAGGCAGTATATGGGTCAGTAGGGAATACAGGGGGTAGTGTGGTGGATAGTAGGGATGACAGAGGGCATTGTGGGTTACAGTAGGGATGACAGGGGGCATTGTGGAGACAGTAGGGAGGACAGGGGGCAGTGTGGGGGACATTTGGGAGGACAGGGGGCAGTGTGGGGGACATTAGGGAGGACAGGGGGCAGTGTGGGAGACAGTATGGAGGACAGGGGGCATTGTGGGGACAGTAGGGATGACAAGGGGTTGTGGGGTTGACAGGGGAACAATGAGGGGGTCTGCTGGTTCTTGTAGTTCCCCTGCATTCTGTCACTCCACACTTTTTTATATGAGTGATCTCCATGAAAGAGCCCCCCAAAAATGCAAAAAAGCAATATGAGTCTGGTGTGGATATTAGGGGGGTTAATCACACAAATATATAAAACATAGTGTGAGGTCCCTGAAGAAAATCCATAAAGGACCCCCAATCCGAGCATGGAGCCAAGCTGGCCAGGGAAGGGAGTGCCAAGCATGCGGCCAAGCTAGCCAGGGAAGGGAGTGCCAGGCATGCAGCCAAGCTGGCCAGGGAAGGGAGTGCCAGGCATGCAGCCAAGCTGGCCAGGGAAGGGAGTGCCAGGCATGCAGCCAAGCTGGCCAGGGAAGGGAGTGCCAGGCATGCGGCCCCCTCCTGAACCATATGAGGGGTACTCTGTATAGACCCTCACCAGTCCTCCTCCTGGATTCCTCTAGTCCTCCTTCTCTCCAGGAATGGCTGGGATGAGTCCTTTGGCTTTGAGTGACGGGAAGTGGAGACGTTCTCTTCCTTCTCATGTCCTCTTTACTCTTTCAGAGGGAAACGTTTCCCCACCAATGGAGAGAGATGGAGGGGAGTCTGAAGGTCTTCTCTGGAAGATCCCATTACATTCCACACCCAGACATGGAGATTCCTCCACATGGGAGGTCATGTGACAGCCAAGAAGATTCCCCATTAGAGAGGCCCCCCTCCCCCCACCACCAGATGGATAGAGACTAAGAATAGACAAGACGGGACACTACAGGCTCTACAGACACACTGTGTATATACTGTATATAATACCCGGGACACGAGGAAAGGGGGACGGCACACTGGGGACACCCACAGAGGAGTAGTATGTCCATTACATTGGTGTCAGTGGAGTAGTATGTCCCTTACATTGGTGTCAGTGGTGTAGTATGTCCCTTACATTGGTGTCAGTGGAGTAGTATGTCCATTACATTGGTGTCAGTGGAGTAGTATGTCCCGTACATTGGTGTCAGTGGAGTAGTATATCTCTCTTACATTGGTGTCAGTGGAGTAGTATGTCCCTTACATTGGTGTCAGTGGAGTAGTATATCTCTCTTACATTGGTGTCAGTGGAGTAGTATGTCTCTTACATTGGTGTCAGTGGAGTAGTATGTCCCTTACATTGGTGTCAGTTGAGTAGTATGTCCCTTACATTGGTGTCAGTTGAGTAGTATGTCCCTTACATTGGTGTCAGTGGAGTAGAATGTCCCTTACATTGGTGTCAGTGGAGTAGTATGTCCCTTACATTGGTGTCAGTGGAGTAGTATGTCCCTTACATTGGTGTCAGTTGAGTAGTATGTCCCTTACATTGGTGTCAGTGGAGTAGAATGTCCCTTACATTGGTGTCAGTGGAGTAGTATGTCCCTTACATTGGTGTCAGTGGAGTAGAATGTCCCTTACATTGGTGTCAGTGGAGTAGTATGTCCCTTACATTGGTGTCAGTGGAGTAGAATGCCATTACATGACATGAGTGGTGTCAGTAATCAGTGCTGCGATTATATGACTTCCCTCTGCCAGTCCCGGAATCTGATCTCTCCCAGTCCCAGCCTGGAGAACGGGGTCTCTGTGTTTTCTTGGACTGGGATGAAATGTGGTGTCAGGAGGAGGGGGAGGGGGGTGGTAAATGTAGGAGGAGGGGGGTAGCAGCTGTCCATGGCAGAGAGGAAGACAGACAGAACAACAGCTGCACAAAGTTCCCGGATCCAGAGCCGTGCAGAACATTCACCAGCTGATAGGAGGGGAGATCACTGACACCGAGGAGCACACCAAACACATTGCCTTGTTACATCCATTATTATTATTATTATACAGGATTTATAAAGCCCCGATAGTTGGCTCAGCGCTGTACATTACAGAGGGGACAGAACATGTGACAGAACAATACCAATACAATGTGATACATGAGGGGATCGAGGGCCCTGATCCTGGGAGCTTACAATCTAGGAGGGGAGGATGGTGGTACAGGAGGAGTTAGCTGTGGGGGATGGGGTGGTAGGAGGAGTGGAGGAGGTCGGCAGTTAGCAGGGGGTGGGGTAGGCTTCCCTGAAGAGATGGGTTTTCAGGGGGCGCCTAAAGGAGAGGAGAGTAGGTGATAATCTGATGGGTTGGGGTAGGGAGTTCCAGAGGATGGGTGAACAAATAATCAAAGGTCGTCCTGCGCTATAAATGGAAGTAGAACCTCGCCTTAAGCTGCCGACACTCACCAACTGACACCTAAAACAGTGTAAATGACACCAATAAATAGTGTAACTCATAATAAATACTAAATACAAATATGTGACAATTCATAGAATACAACCTGAAACAATCACAATTCATACAATAAACGTCTTCATAGCAACAGTGTAACAATATATAAGTCGTGTCATACTGCTACTAAATATCCGTGTTCCATGATGGACACACTGTAAATACATAGAACACGTGTGTAAACATGAACTCCCGTGCTCACACACCTACTGTATAAATAATGGACACGCGTGTTCACACTGTAAATACATAGAACACGTGTGTAAACATGAACTCCCGTGCTCACACACCTACTGTATAAATAATGGACACGCGTGTTCACACTGTAAATACATAGAACACGTGTGTAAACATGAACTCCCGTGCTCACACACCTACTGTATAAATAATGGACACGCGTGTTCACACTGTAAATACATAGAACACGTGTGTAAACATGAACTCCCGTGCTCACACACCTACTGTATAAATAATGGACACGCGTGTTCACACTGTAAATACATAGAACACGTGTGTAAACATGCCATCCCGTGCTCACACACCTACTGTATACATAATAACGAGGTATTTATAAACCTTTCTATACATAAAGTGCTATAGAGCCAAAACAGTGCAAACAACTGTCCACTCTGTGCAACAATGATTGGGCCAAAATCTTCTCCTATTGGGGCTAGATTGCCCCCTCCCCCCAGTGACCCCTAGGGGCCAACACCCTGGATCCTTACCTCTTATGGGCCGCTTCCTTCCTTCAGTAGATCTCCTTGTGGGGCTCCTATTTGCGGTGATCAGCCAAGGTGTCTGTGAAGGACAATGGTCACCAATGTGACGGACTCTTTCCTTGCAGGAACATGCAGAGGTCCCATCTCCATAGTCCCCTTTAAATGTCGGCTTTCACAGATCTTTCTGCTCCTTCACTTCACAGCAGCAATATTTGTGTTCCAACACAGCGCAGCTTTGGGGTAGAACAATGCCAGCTTTACGTGGAAATGGTGTCCAACACAGACAGCGTGGAAGGTGTACATGGTCACAGCACTTACTGCCATCGAAATACAGCCACGCCCTAGATTTCTATATCCAGAGGATGGGAGACACCCTGGGGAAGTCCTGGAGGAGGGCGTGGGAGGAGGAGACCAGGGAACTAGAGAGAAGGAGGAGACCAGGGAACTAGAGGGGAGGAGGAGACCAGGGAACTAGAGAGAAGCAGGAGACCAGGGAACTAGAGGGGAGGAGGAGACCAGGGAACTAGAGAGAAGGAGGAGACCAGGGAACTAGAGGGGAGGAGGAGACCAGGGAACTAGAGAGAAGGAGGAGACCAGGGAACTAGAGGGGAGGAGGAGACCAGGGAACTAGAGAGAAGGAGGAGACCAGGGAACTAGAGAGAAGGAGGAGACCAGGGAACTAGAGAGAAGGAGGAGACCAGGGAACTAGAGAGAAGGAGGAGACCAGGGAACTAGAGAGAAGGAGGAGACCAGGGAACTAGAGAGAAGGAGGAGACCAGGGAACTAGAGGGGAGGAGGAGACCAGGGAACTAGAGGGGAGGAGGAGACCAGGGAACTAGAGGGGAGGAGACCAGGGAACTAGAGAGAAGGAGGAGACCAGGGAACTAGAGAGAAGGAGGAGACCAGGGAACTAGAGGGGAGGAGGAGACCAGGGAACTAGAGAGAAGGAGGTCTTGTGAGGAGCGGAGTGTGTGTTGGGTGGTACTTGGATATTAGGTCGGTGATGTAGTTCGGGGCAGTATGGTGGACGGCTTTGTACGTCAGTGTTAGGATTTTGAATTTGATCCGTTGTGCAATCGGAAGCCAGTGGAGGGATTGGCAGAGGGGGTGGAGGACACTGAGTGGAGGCCAGTGGAGGGATTGGCAGAGGGGGGTGGAGGACACTGAGTGGAGGCCAGTGGAGGGATTGGCAGAGGGGGGTGGAGGACACTGAATGGAGGCCAGTGGAGGGATTGGCAGAGGGGGGTGGAGGACACTGAGTGGAGGCCAGTGGAGGGATTGACAGAGGGGGGTGGAGGACACTGAGTGGAGGCCAGTGGAGGGATTGGCAGAGAGGGGTGGAGGACACTGAGTGGAGGCCAGTGGAGGGATTGGCAGAGGGGGGTGGCGGAAACTGAGCGGAGGCCAGTGGAGGGATTGGCAGAGAGGGGTGGAGGACACTGAGTGGAGGCCAGTGGAGGGATTGGCAGAGGGGGGTGGAGGACACTGAGTGGAGGCCATTGGAGGGATTGGCAGAGGGGGGTGGCGGAGATGGAGCGGTTGGAAAGGTGAATGAGTCTGGCAGCCGTATTCAGGATGGACTGAAGCGGGGATAGCCTGTGGTGAGGCAGGCCAGTGAGGAGGGAGTTGCAGTAGTTGAGTCGTGATATGATGAGGGAGGGGATGATCTGTTTAGTGGTTTCTGGGGTTAGGAACGTGCAGATTTTGGCTTAGGTGGGTGTAGACGAGGCGCTCGAGGAGTTTGGATGTAAATGGGAGCAGGGAGATGGGTCTGAAGTTGTTCGGGTCATTGGGGTCCAGGGAGGGCTTTTTAAGTATGGGGGTGATGTGTGCATGTTTCATTGGTGTCAGTGGAGTAGTATGTCTCTTACATTGGTGTCAGTGGAGTAGTATATCTCTCTTACATTGGTGTCAGTGGAGTAGTATGTCCTTACATTGGTGTCAGTGGAGTAGTATGTCTCTTACATTGGTGTCAGTGGAGTAGTATGTCCTTACATTGGTGTCAGTGGAGTAGTATGTCTCTTACATTGGTGTCAGTGGAGTAGTATGTCTCTTACATTGGTGTCAGTGGAGTAGTATGTCCTTACATTGGTGTCAGTGGAGTAGTATGTCTCTTACATTGGTGTCAGTGGAGTAGTATGTCTCTTACATTGGTGTCAGTGGAGTAGTATGTCCTTACATTGGTGTCAGTGGAGTAGTATGTCTCTTACATTGGTGTCAGTGGAGTAGTATGTCCCTTACATTGGTGTCAGTGGAGTAGTATGTCCCTTACATTGGTGTCAGTGGAGTAGTATGTCCCTTACATTGGTGTCAGTGGAGTAGTATGTCCCTTACATTGGTGTCAGTGGAGTAGTATGTCCCTTACATTGGTGTCGGTGGAGTAGTATGTTCTTACATTGGTGTCTGTGGAGTAATATATCCTTTACATTGGTGTCAGTGGAGTAGTACATTTCTTACATTGGTGTCAGTGGAGTAATATATCCTTTACATTGGTGTCAGTGGAGTAGTATCTATCTTACATTGGTGTCAGTGGAGTAGTATATCTCTCTTACATTGGTGTCAGTGGAGTAGTATGTCCTTACATTGGTGTCAGTGGAGTAGTATGTCCCTTACATTGGTGTCAGTGGAGTAGTATGTCTCTTACATTGGTGTCAGTGGAATAGTATGTCTCTTACATTGGTGTCAGTGGAGTAGTATGTCCTTACATTGGTGTCAGTGGAGTAGTATGTCCCTTACATTGGTGTCAGTGGAGTAGTATGTCCCTTACATTGGTGTCAGTGGAGTAGTATGTCCCTTACATTGGTGTCGGTGGAGTAGTATGTTCTTACATTGGTGTCTGTGGAGTAATATATCCTTTACATTGGTGTCAGTGGAGTAGTACATTTCTTACATTGGTGTCAGTGGAGTAATATATCCTTTACATTGGTGTCAGTGGAGTAGTATCTATCTTACATTGGTGTCAGTGGAGTAGTATATCTCTCTTACATTGGTGTCAGTGGAGTAGTATGTCCTTACATTGGTGTCAGTGGAGTAGTATGTCCCTTACATTGGTGTCAGTGGAGTAGTATGTCTCTTACATTGGTGTCAGTGGAATAGTATGTCTCTTACATTGGTGTCAGTGGAGTAGTATGTCCCTTACATTGGTGTCAGTGGAATAGTATGTCCCTTACATTGGTGTCAGTGGAATAGTATGTCCCTTACATTGGTGTCAGTGGGGTAGTATGTCCCTTACATTGGTGTCATGGAGTAGTATGTCCTTTACATTGGTGTCACTGGAATAGTATGTCCCTTACATTGGTGTCAGTTGAGTAGTATGTCCCTTACATTGGTGTCAGTGGAGTATTATGTCCCTTACATTGGTGTCAGTGGAGTAGAATGCCATTACATGACATGAGTGGTGTCAGTAATCAGTGCTGCGATTATATGACTTCCCTCTGCCAGTCCCGGAATCTGATCTCTCCCAGTCCCAGCCTGCAGAACGGGGTCTCTGTGTTTTCTCGGGCTGGGATGAAATGTGGTGTCAGGTGGAGGGGGAGGGGGGTGGTAAATGCAGGAGGGGGCAGCAGCTGTCCATGGCAGAGAGGAAGACAGACAGAACAACAGCTGCACAAAGTTCCCGGATCCAGAGCCGTGCAGAACATTCACCAGCTGATAGGAGGGGAGTTCACTGACACCGAGGAGCACACCAAACATTTTGCCTTTTTACATACATTGGTGTCAGTGGAGTAATATGTCTCTTACATTGGTGTCAGTGGAGTAGTATGTCCTTACATTGGTGTCAGTGGAGTAGTATGTCCCTTACATTGGTGTCAGTGAAGTAGTATGTCCTTACATTGGTGTCAGTGGAGTAGTATGTCCCTTACATTGGTGTCAGTGGAGTAGTATGTCCTTACATTGGTGTCAGTGGTGTAGTATGTCCCTTACATTGGTGTCAGTGGAGTAGTACCTCCCATACATTGGTGTCAGTGGAGTATCTCTCTTACATTGGTGTCAGTGGAGTAGTACCTCACTTACATTGGTGTCAATGGAGTAGTATGTCCTTACATTGGTGTCAGTGGAATAGTATCTATCTTACATTGGTGTCAGTGGAGTAGTATCTCTCTTACATTGGTGTCAATGGAGTAGTATGTCCTTACATTGGTGTCAGTGGTGTAGTATATCTCTTACATTGGTGTCAGTGGAGTAGTATGTCCTTACATTGGTGTCAGTGGAGTAGTATGTCCCTTACATTGGTGTCAGTGGTGTAGTATGTCCCTTACATTGGTGTCAGTGGAGTAGTACCTCCCATACATTGGTGTCAGTGGAGTATCTCTCTTACATTGGTGTCAGTGGAGTAGTACCTCACTTACATTGGTGTCAATGGAGTAGTATGTCCTTACATTGGTGTCAGTGGTGTAGTATATCTCTTACATTGGTGTCAGTGGAGTAGTATGTCCTTACATTGGTGTCAGTGGAGTAGTATGTCCCTTACATTGGTGTCAGTGCAGTAGTATGTCCCTTACATTTGTGTCAATGGAGTAGTATGTCCTTACATTGGTGTCAGTGGAGTAGTATGTCCCTTACATTGGTGTCAGTGAAGTAGTATATCTCTTACATTGGTGTCAGTGGAGTAGTATGTCCCATACATTGGTGTCAGTGGAGTAGTATGTCCCATACATTGGTGTCTGTGGAGAAGTATGTCCCATACATTGGTGTCAGTGGAGTAGTATGTCCTTGACAACCACCGAGCCAGGGTTGTATGAAAGAGGCCATTGTCTCCATTGGTTTGGTGACACCATCCTCATGTTGAGGTCACTTGGCCTGGTAAGCCACTGTGGGGCCCCTCCTAACCTTCCTATCAGATCTATGGGTATGGTATGGATTTGGGGGGAGGGGGTATGGATTGGGGGGGAGGGGTCCTGCTGCAGCCAGCTCCATACATTGTACAGATGGGGGACTTTTTAGGCAGTTTAGGGGACTCCCCTCCCCCCCAGGAATGAGGTTTAAAGGAATATTTCATTTTTTTAACTTTTAGTGATGAAGACTGACTGCCCCTTTAAGAACGGTACTTTGTGACAACATTTCCCTGATCCCTGTCCTCGAGGGCTACCCGGGGCCCCATACCTCTTTTATGGCCAATACCTGACATAGAAGCCTTCACCATGGGCACAGGTCAGGTGCGATGCTTTGGCCAATCACAATCGGGTCAGGGAGCAGTGCATTGTGGGGCATGGTTGGCCCTCACCGATCACAAGGAACATCCAGCCGGACACTATAGTAGACCCACCAAACCCGGGTGTGTAGACAGCAATGTCTCCTCCGTAGTGATGGGCTGACCTCCCCCATAGTGATGGGCTGACCTCCCCCGTAGTGATGGGCTGACCTCCCCCGTAGTGATGGGCTGACCTCCCCCGTGTTCACTTCTCCATGGAACGTTCCACCCTAATGAACGATCCACCACCAATCTCCAACTCAATGCAAGTCTATGGGACCCCAACTTGTCCATTCACAAGGGCCCATTGTGAAGGTGAATATGCCTGTTATTGGCCATGAAAGGGGTGCGGGGGCCCCCACATCAGGGAAATTGGCTTCCAAAAAGTAACATTTTGATAGGAGCAGTACATTAAAAAAAAGATAAATCCCTTTTAATATCATGCCGGGGGAGGGGCTAAACTACCCGTGACTATGTATCATCTGTACAAAGTATGGATTTTATTTAAAAAAAAGGTTAGGAGGGCCCCCCAATCCATTGCAGACCGAATAGGTGTGGTAGGAAGGTTAGGAAGACCCCCCCAATCCATAGCAGACCCATTATGTGTGGTGGGAATTCTAGGAGTGCCCCTCAATCCATAGCAAACCCATTAGGTGTGGTAGGAAGGTTAGGAGGACCCCCAATCCATAGCAAACCCATTGGGTGTGGTCGGAAGGTTACGAGGGCCCCCCAATCCAATAGCAGACCCATTAGGTGTGGAAGGAAGGTTAGGAGGACCCCACCAATCCATAGCAGACCCATTGGGTGTGGTCGGAAAGTTAGGAGGGCCCCCCAATCCATAGCAGACCCGTTAGGTGCGGTAGGAAGGTTAGGAGGGCCCCCCAATCCATAGCAGACCCATTAGGTGTGGTGAAAAGGTTAGGAGGGCCCCCCAATCCATAGCAGACCCGTTAGGTGTGGTAGGAAGGTTAGGAGGGACCCCAATCCACAGCAGACCCATTAGGTGTGGTAGGAAGGTTAGGGGGACCCCCAATCCATAGCAGACCAATTAGGTGTGGTAGGAAGGCTAGGAGTGACCCCCAATCCATAGCAGACCCATTAGGTGTGGTAGGAAGGTTAGGGGGGACCCCCAATCCATAGCAGACCCATTAGGTGCGGTAGGAAGGTTAGGAGGGACCCCCCAATCCATAGCAGACCCATTAGGTGTGGAAGGAAGGTTAGGGGGACTCCCAATCCATAGCAGACCCATTAGGTGTGGTAGGAAGATTAGGGGGGACCCCCAATCCATAGCAGACCCATTAGGTGCGGTAGGAAGGTTAGGAGGAACCCCCCAATCCATAGCAGACCATTGGGTGTGGTCGGAAGGTTAGGAGGGCCCCCCAATCCATAGCAGATCCATTAGGTGTGGTAGGAAGGTTAGAAGGGACCCCCCAATGCATAGCAGACCCATTAGGTGTGGTAGGAAGGTTAGGGGGACCCCCAATCCATAGGAGACCAATTAGGTGTGGTAGGAAGGTTAGGAGGGACCCACAAATCCATATCAGACCCATTAGGTGTGGTAGGAAGGTTAGGAGGGCCCCCCAATCCATAGCAGACCCATTAGGTGCAGTAGGAAGGTTAGGAGGGCCCCTCAATCCATAGCAGACCCATTAGGTGTGGTAGGAAGGTTAGGAGGGCCCCCCCCCAATCCATAACAGACCTATTAGGTGTGGTAGGAAGGTTAGGAGGGCCTCCCAACCCATAGCAGATCCATTAGATGTGGTTAAAAGGTTAGGAGGGCCCCCCAATCCATAGCAGACCCGTTAGGTGTGGTAGGAAGGTTAGGAGGGACCCCCAAATCCATATCAGACCCATTAGGTGAGGTAGGAAGGTTAGGAGGGACCCCCCAATCCATAGCAGACCCATTATGTGTGGTAGGAAGGTTAGGGGAACCCCCAATCCATAGCAGACCCGTTAGGTGTGGTAGGAAGGTTACGAGGGCCCCCCAATCCATAGCAGACCCATTAGGTGCAGTAGGAAGGTTAGGAGGGCCCCTCAATCCATAGCAGACCCATTAGGTGCGGTAGGAAGGTTTGGAGGAACCCCCCAATCCATAGCAGACCTATTGGGTGTGGTTGAAAGGTTAGGAGGCCCCCCAATCCATAGCAAACCTATTGGGTGTGGTTAAAAGGTTAGGAGGCCCCCCCAATCCATAGCAGACTCTTTAGGTGTTCTAGGAAGGTTAGGAGGGCCCCCCAATCCATAGTAGATCCATTAGGTGTGCTAGGAAGGTTAGAAGGGCCCCCCAATCCATAGCAGACCCATTAGGTGCAGTAGGAAGGTTAGGAGGGCCCCTCAATCCATAGCAGACCCATTAGGTGTGGTAGGAAGGTTAGGAGGGCCCCCCCCCAATCCATAACAGACCCATTAGGTGTGGTAGGAAGGTTAGGAGGGCCCCCCCCAATCCATAACAGACCTATTAGGTGTGGCAGGAAGGTTAGGAGGTCCCCCCAATCCATAGCAGACCAATTAGGTGTGGTAGGAAGGTCAGGAGGGCCCCCCAATCCATAGCAGACCCATTAGGTGTGGTAGGAAGGTTAGGAGGGCCCCCCCCCCAATCCATAACAGACCCATTAGGTGTGGTAGGAAGGTTAGGAGGCCCCCCCCAATCCATAGCAGACCCATTAGGTGTGGTAGGAAGGTTAGGAGGGCCTCCCAATCCATAGCAGACTTTTTAAGAAGCCAGGACCCTTTAGGCCTGATGGGACTTTTAATGGGAACCCCACCCCTAAATAATGGGGGGAGCGAGGGGTCCCCCCAAATTCTTACCAGACCCTTGATCTGAACACAGACCTGACAGACCAGGAAAGGGGAGAGGGGAGGACTGAGCACCCACCCTCCCTGTGGCAACGTACCCTCAGCATTGGGATGGTGTCCCCAAACCGATGAGGGCAAGGACCTCTTCCCCACAACCCTGGCCTGGTGGTTGTGGGGGTATGCTGTGGGGGGGCTCATTAGTATCAGGGTACCCCTTTAAATAAGGGGGCACCCTGATGCTGCCCCCCCTTGTGAATGAGTAAGGGGTGAAAAATAAAGACGCCAGACTTTGAACAATTCCTTTATTGAACAAAAATCACAACAACAGTTTATGACGAATCCTTTATTAATAATAAAAAAGACAAACAATGTTTCCATCGTTGTAATCCATCGTCAGACGACGCCCACTGACCCGCCCAGCACTCGCTGCAATGTGACAACAGGTCTGACATTTGTTGGTCAGATGTCAAGAAGTAGGCGTGGCTAGCGGTGACGTGGGCTTTGTCCGCTGCGGTGGAAGGAGAAGTATGATCCGGGGTGACAGAGGAGGAGGTGGATGAGGATGGCTGACTTCTCCCCTCCCCCACCTCTTCTGCATGTTGGGGCTCAATAACACGGCCAGCAGAGGAAACAAAGGCCAGGCGTGCCCTGCCTGCACCATGTCCACCACCACCACTTGTCACAGTGGGTACACAGGCTGCCCGCCCTCTCTGAGGTGCCTGGGAGACCCCGCCTCTCCTTTCCGACTTGATGGTGACTTTTTGGGGGATTTTTATGACTTTTTATCTCAGAGTGTGGGATGGGAATTTGGTGCTCGGGTGCAATACGTCTGCGCTTGGTGCACTATAAACCCTTTTATTATTGTTCGGGGGAACAGCAATTATGGGGAATTTATTTTATTGCTGCTGTAAAACAATGAAGAAAACCCCAAAAACCCGACTGGTGACACCGAAGGAGGAGCCGCAATTCTGGGGAAATGTTTGTAGAAAAGATAATAGAGCGAGCGCTAAATGCCGTATATGAAATTAAAATGATATATATTCAAATGAATGAAAAGCAGCCGGCACTCGGGGTATAGGTCACAGTCCCAGAATCACAATTGCTAAAATATTAGTGCAGTGATAAAAAATGCATGTCATAAATTCCATAAACGCATGTGTGAGTAAAGTGCTGAAAGTGCAATATTAATAGAACTAGTTCAAGATGACATAAAATGCCATAAAATACGTTCATCAATGGGTACACCCCTGAGGAGGTGTTATTACACGAAACGCGTTGGGTGGAGCCCTATTGCTGACCTCTAGCTGCCACTACTGGTGAGCGGCAGCCATTTTGGTACTTTATTCATTTATGTATTTATTTTAGTACTCCACATGGATACGTTTTTATGTTACTTCCTATTATTACCTTACATCAAATACTACACTATAAGCACCTTTGTGGCTCCTGTGGCTGAGCTCATTCCCCCCAGGACCACCAGGCACCCACCCTGACGGATGGACGGATGACCCCGTAGCTGTCAGCATACCGCTGCACCCCCAGATGTGCCATGTATTCTAATCAATGCACATTATAATTGATGGTCTGGTGAGTGTACGTCCGTCCCGAGGGGGGATTTCCTTTTACAAGCTTTTACACCGTTACTCTTCCCGGATAACGTCACGGCCAATCATAGGCATCTCTTCAGCTGATATCTTTGCACAAGAGACGTTTTACATTCACAAATGCTCTGATGAACTTCTTTTATTGCATTTTATGTCATCTTGAACTAGTTCTATTAATATTGCACTTTCAGCACTTTACTCACATATGCGTTTAAGTCACATGCGTTTATGGCATTTATGACGTGCATTTTTTAGCTCTGCACTCATATTTTAGAAACTGGGGAAATGTTTGTATCTATCAGCTGGTGAATGTTCTGCACGGCTCTGGATCCGGGAACTTTGTGCAGCTGTTGTTCTGTCTGTCCTCCTCTCTGCCATGGACAGCTGCTACCCCCCCCCTCCTGAATTTACCACTCCCCACCTGACACCACATTTCATTCCAGCCTGAGAAATCACTGAGACCCCATTCTCCTAGTCCGATCCCACCGTACACACCATGAGAATATCGGAGGAATGAGCGTTCGGTTTCTGCATGCTGGTCTCATATGGGAAATAAAGAGATCACTCAGCCAATGGAAATTCCCGGAAGACAGAACCCAACTTGGGAAGTGATGTCATGTGTTGTATTTCCGGATGGAAACTCGGCTGATTAACCCAGAGTCAGAAGTCAGAAGAGAGGAGGTACCCAACCAGAGAGGAGGAACCCGACCAGAGAGGAGGAACCCAACCAGAAGAGAGGAGGAACCCGACCAGAAGAGAGGAACCCAACCAGAGAGGAGGAATCCAACCAGAGGAGAGGAACCCGACCAGAGAGGAGGAACCCAACCAGAGAGGAGGAACCCGACCAGAAGAGAGGAACCCGACCAGAGGAGAGGAACCCAACCAGAGAGGAGGAACCCAACCAGAGGAGAGTTATCAGCGGAGCTCCACTTCCACCTCCAGAACAGAACACCATCAGCCAGGTATTAATTTCCCAATTCACCCCACTAACCCCCATTCACCCCTCTGTCCCCCCACTGCCTCCCATCAACCCCCCTGTCCCTCCACTGCCTCCCATCAACCCCTCTGTCTCCCCACAGCCCCATCCACCCCTTTGTAACCCCATCCTGCCCTCTGTTCCCCCACTATCCCCCTGTGCACCCATTTGTCCTCCACTGCCCCCCTGTACACCCCATTGTCCACCTCTCTGCTCCCTGTCCTCATATCTGTCCTCCCTGTCCTCCCATTATTATTATTATTATTATTATACAGTATTTATAAAGCGCCAATAGTTCGCTCAGCGCTGTACATTACAGAGGGGGACAGAACAATACCAATACAATACAAAACATGAGGGGATCGAGGGCCCTGCTCTTTCGAGCTTACAATCTAGGAGGGAGGAGATGGTGGCACAGGGGGAGATAGCTGTGGGGGATGGAGTGGTAGGAAGAGTGGAGGAGGTTGGCAAGTTAGCAGGGGGTGGGGTAGGCTTCCCTGAAGAGATGGGTTTTCAGGGTGCGCCTAAAGAAGAGGAGAGTAGGTGATAATCTGATGGGTTGGGGCAGGGAGTTCCAGAGGATGGGTGACACCCTGGAGAAGTCCTGGAGGCGGGCATGGGAGGAGGAGACCAGGGAACTAGAGAGAAGGAGGTCTTGTGAGGAGCGGAGTGTGCGTGTTGGGTGGTACTTGGATATTAGGTCAGTGATGTAGTTCGGGGCAGTATGGTGGACAGCTTTGTACGTCAGCGTTAGGATTTTGAATTTGATCCGTTGTGCAATCGGAAGCCAGTGGAGGGATTGGCAGAGGGGGGTGGAGGACACTGAATGGAGGCCAGTGGAGGGATTGGCAGAGGGGGGTGGCGGAAACGGAGCGGTTGGAAAGGTGAATGAGTCTGACAGCCGTATTCAGGATGGACTGAAGCGGGGATAGCCAGCGGCGAGGCAGGCCAGTGAAGAGGGAGTTGCAGTAGTCGAGTCGTGATATGATGAGGGAGTGGATGAGCTGTTTAGTGGTTTCTGGGGTTAGGAACGTGCGGATTTTGGCGATGTTGCAGAGGTGGAGTCTGCATGTTGTGGAGGTGGAGTCTGCATGAGTTTGTTAAAGATTGGACTTGGGGCTGGAAGGATAGGTTGGAGTCCAAAATGACACCAAGTACTCTGGCCTGCAGGGCGGGTTTGATGGTAGCATTGTTCGATGTGATAGAGAAGTCAATGGGAGTGGTGTCCGGGCTGGGGGGAAGACAAGAAACTCGGTTTTGGAGAGATTCAGTTTAAGGAAGTGGAGCGACATCCAGTCTGATATGTCGCTCAACAGGTGTGTGATTCGGGCGGAGACCGAGGGGGTGAGGTGGGGGGTTGGGAGATAGATTTGTGTGTCGTCGGCATAGAGGTGGTAGTTGAAGCCGTGAGAGTGTATGAGTTGGCCAAGGGAGGAGGTGTAGATGGAGAAGAGAAGGGGCCCGAGGACAGAGCCTTGAGGGACCCCAACAGAGAGGGGGAGTGAGAGGGAGGTGGTAGCATTATAGGTAACGCTGAAGGAGCGTTGTGACAGGTAGGATGAGAGCCAGGAGAGAGCAGAATCTCTGAGGCCGAGGGAGTGTAGTTTTTTGAGGAGGAGGGGGTGGTCGACTGTGTCGAAGGCCGCAGAGAGGTCAAGGAGTAGGAGCACTGAATAGTGGCCATTAGCTTTGGCGGTTAGCAGGTCGTTGGAGAGTTTGAGTAAGGCAGTTTCCCATCTGTTCCCCCACTGCTCCATGTCCACCCCTCTGTCCCCTCACTGTCCCCCTGTCCACCCCTCTGTCCCCTCACTGTCCCCACAGCCCTCCATGCACCCCTCTGTCCCCCTAATGCCCCCATCCACTCCACTGTCCCCCCATTGCCCCCATCTACCCACCCATTGCCCCCCTGTACCCTCACTACCCCCTGTCCACCCCTCTGTTCCTCCACTGCCTCCCTGTTCTCTCCTCTGTCCTCCCCTGTCCACCCCTCTATCCACCTACTGCCCCCCATCCCCACCTCTGCCCTCCCACTACCCCCTGTCCACCTGTCTTTCCCCCACTGCTCCTCATCCACCCCTCTATTACTCTACTATCCCCCTGTCCACCCCTCTGTTCTCCCACCTCCCCCCCTCTGTCCCCAACTGTCCCCCTGTCCACCACTCTGTCCCCCCACACCCCCCCTGTCCTCCAACTGCCCATGTCCATCTATCTGTCCCCCACTGCCCCCCTGTCCACCCCTCTATCCCTCCACTATCCTCCTGTCCACCCATCTGTCCCTCACTGTCCCCCTGCCCCTCCCTCTGTCCTCAAGTCCACCACTCTGTCCCCCATCTGCCCCATTCATCTATCTGTCCCCCCACTGTCCCCCTGTCCACTGCTTTGTCCCCCCACTGTCCCCCCATCCACCCCTTTGTTCCCAAACTGCCCCTGTCCACCTCTCTGACCCCCCACTGCCCCACTGTCCACCCAACTGTCCCCTCACTGCCTCTACTGCCCTCCATACACCCTTCTGTCCCCCAACTGCCCTCTGTTTTCCCCTCACTGCCCCCCATCCACCCCTCTGTCCCCTTACTGCCTTCCTGTCCACCTCTCTGTCTCCCCACTTCCTCTCCACCCCTCTGGCTCCCCATTGCTCCCCTGTCCCACCACTACCCCCGTCCACTCCTCTATCACTCCAATGTCCCCCAGTCCCCCCCTCTGTCCCCCACTATCCCTCTGTCTCCCCCCACTGCCCCCCTGTCCCCCTCTTCCACCACTTTGTCACCCCACTGCCCCTCATCCACCACTCTGTCCCCCCACTGCTCCCCTGTCCCCCATCTATCCCCAACTGTCCCCCTGTCCACCGCTCTGTCCCTCCACTGTCCCCCCATCCACTCCTCTGTCCCCCACTGCCCCCGTCCACCCCTCTGTCCCCCCACTGCCCCCCTGTCCACCTCTCTGTCCCTCCTCTGTCCACTCATGGCCCCCACTGCCCCCATCCACCCCTCTGTCCTCCTACTGCCCCCGTCCACCTCTCCGTCCCCCCATTGCCCCCTGTCCACCTCTCTCTCCCCCCCTCTGTCTGCTCATGGCCCCCACTGCCCCCCATCCACCCCTCTGTCCTCCTACTTCCCCCCTGTCCATCCCTCTGTCTCCCCACTGCTTCTGTCCACCCCTCTGTCCAACCACTGCCCCCCTGTCCACCCTTCTGTCTCCCCACTACCCCCTGTCCACCCCTCTATCTCCCCACTGCCTCCCTGTCCTCCCCTCTGTCCCCCCTCTGCCCCCTCTGCCCACCTCTCAATCCACCTGCTGCCCCATTTCCAGCTTTGCTCTGTGTATTCAGAATTCCCCGCCATGTCATGCCTCTTTCTATGCTTTCAGATATAGGTGACCCAGTTGGTGAGAACTTTTATGGGACTCTCAGGGTATGCCCACCCCCCTGTCAGGGGCCCCCACATTGGTTCCTGGACTCACCCATTCCTCTCTTACAGTGGGAGCTGGAGGTGATCGGGGAACATCCTCTCCCTGATCCCTCTGCGGGTAATGAACCCCAAAGTCACTTGTATCACTTCAGGGTCACAGCTGTAATTTCCTGGCTGCTGCAGCTGCGGATGCAGCTAATCAAGCACAATTTGTGGTTGATCAGCTGCATTGGAGGGCAAGGGAGACATTGGGGGTCCAATAGACATCCAATGTCTCCATAAAGAGGACCTGTCACCTGCTCATGCTACCACATAGCTGACTTGCTAAATCCTGAGTAAACAAAAAATAAAATAAATGTTAAAAAATGTTGAGTCTCCGGCATTCACCCGTGTCCATATCATGATACAAACCCCCAGCGTGTATGGAGACATAAATGGTGTCACACATGTGAGGTGTCAGCGCACACGTCACAGGGACATGAAGAATTGTAGAACCATCATACATGACGATGACCTGTAAAGGCTTTTAAAGGGTGATTTGTGGTGAATGTTTGGAGGCCATAGATTTGTGTGATTTCCCAGGCGGATGCAGTTCTAAGGATGGACATGTTTGGTATCTATTTACTCCATGCAGCCCCATCTTTTATATTTCACCAACAAATTGGGGATTTTATTGTGTTTGCACTAAAATCATTTCAGTGTATTTTTTTCCTGAAAACTTGGGTTTGATGAAATAGCCGAGCAAATATTGTGCACCATAAAAAGTGTGACTGCTGCCTCTTCATTCTTCAGGGTCTCTGCTTTCCGAGAATAGAGAGCTGATTGGTGGGTTTCCAGTCATTCATAGTAAACAATGGCGGCTGATGCAATCTTTCACGCTGCACAATATTTGCTCGGCTGTTCATCAAATGCATATTTCCAGGAACAAATACAATGAATCTTAGTGACACCAACACAATATTTCTCCTCATTGTTAGGAAGATAGAAAAGATGATGTGATGAGAAAATAGATACCAAACATGTCAAAGCTGAAAATTGTGCGTACCCAGGAGAGAGAGAGAAACTGCAGTACCTAAAATCTTCCATAGGTGGCACTTTCAAAGCTTTTCCAGGTCATCAGTTTAGAGTTCCCCTTGAATAACACCTCGAAAATTATTGGTGTCAGTCAGATGTTGTCGGTGATACCTCACATGTGCCACACAATTGCTGTTTCTGTACACATGTGTGTCCTATGCGCATGCTTGTATTCATGTGTGTGATGCGCACAAAGGACAGGTTTGCTTTACACTTTTTTAATTTTTTTTATTGATTTTATTACAATTGGATTTTTCATAAAAAATTTTCATTTAACTTTATTACTATTACAAGGGGGATAACAAGAACATTTATAAATGGACCTCGGCAGACGAGGGGTTAATGAATGAGGTGAAGTCCTGCTGACCTTCATCATCCAATCATTGGCAAGCAATCTGCAGAGTCATAGTTCCTCACAATCACTATGATGGGGAAAGCTTCTCTGAAAGGTGCAACTTCCCTTGAAAAGTGAACAGCCTGTCTGCCTTTTGTAACCCCCCTCCCCCCCCCCTCTGTCTGTACACTGAACTGTCCATAATGCAGCTCTGGGGCCCGCTAATGATCCAGCACAGCTGACATACATGACATTCCTAATACCCCTCCCCCTCCTCTCCCACCATGCTTACTACAGACCAGCACTCTACACTATCCCTCTGCACCCCTCCCCCCCCCCCTGCACACTGACACAGGAGGGGGGATGGTGAGGAACAAGGCAGGGGGGAACATGTTCTCATATAAGATGACTGGATGAGAATTTGAGCTTCACACGGCCAGGATTGGACTTAGGAAATAAGATGTTTAGGTTTCATTATTTCACAGATAACAGACAGAAATACTGAGCAGACGCAATGCACACCATGGAAGATGATTTTAATAAAAAGTAAAAATGTTTATTGAATGTTGCAGAAGGAACAATGTGCAAGAGGTATGGAGGGAACTGGTGGGGAAAAGTCTCCTATGACAGACTGTATCTAGAATATAAATGGGGTTCAGATCACCCATGAAACTGGGGGTACTAAGCGTCAACTGTAACAAATATGTAAATGTGCAAATGGTCAAACTGCCATCCAACAAGAGAGGCCTCATAGTGGAGACTAAACAGAAGGCAGCTTCTTCAGGAGAGGTGAAGAGTCAGCCTTCTTAGATCCTGAGATTCGCAGGGAAGAGCATGCTGTATTTCAGGCCCTTAGGCTCCATTCACATCTGAGCATAGCATTTTTTCACATATTTTACAATTGTAGCATGTTTTTATACAGCGTTTTTAGCCATTTTTGAGCTTTGGCTTTTCTGTGTTTTAGTTTTCCCATCAAATTTTAGTGTTATTTTTTTATAATGTATTATTATTTCGTTTTCTGTTAGGGTGAGGGGTTAGATTAGGGTTAGGATTAGGGGTTAGCGTTTGTGTTGGGGTCAGTATTTTATTTCTTATTTCTTCTTATTAATTTATTTATATTATTTCATTTATTGTTTTCTTTTTTTTCTTTCTATTTATTTTTTTGTAAAGGTGGTAATAATAATAATAATAATAATAATAATAAATGTAAAATAAATACACAAATACATTAACCACTTGCCCTCCAAAGGATTTACCCCCCATAATGACCACTCCTATTTTTGCTACTCAGCGCTGCACTAATTCAACTGACAATTGCGCGGTTGTGCAACGCTGCACCCAAACTAAATATCCGTCCTTTCTTCACACAAATAGAGCTTTCTGTCGGTGGGATGTCATCACCTGCGCGCTTTTTATTTTTCAAGCTATAAACAAAAAAAGACCAAAAGTTTTGAAGAAAAACAATATTTTTTACTTTTGGCTATAAAATATATAAAGTAACCTCAAAGTTAGTTATAAATTTCACCAAAATGTCTCCAGCTCCATGTTTATGGGAAAAGGACCCCAATAAGTGGATATTGATTGCTGTGTGTGACCGTTATATCGTCTGCAGACTATGGGGAGATCATGGGGTGTACACAGCTTGTACTTCTCACTGCACAGCACATTTCTGGGGGCTAAGATACCAGGACACCCCCAATACCAGGACACCCCCAAATACCAGGACAGGACAAACACCACAAATACCAGGACAGCACAAACACCCCAAATCCCAGGACAGGACACCCCCAAATACCAGGACAGGACAAATACCCCCAAATACCAGGACTGGACAAACACCCCCAAATACCAGGACAGGACACCCCCAAATACCAGGACAGGACAAACACCTCCAAATGTCAGAACAGTACAAACACCCCCAAATACCAGAATAGTACAAACACCCCCAAATGTAAGGACAGTACAAACACCCCCAAATACCAGGACAGTACAAACACCCCCAAATACCAGTACAGTACAAAAACTCCCAAATACCAGGACAGTACAAATACCCCCAAATACCAGGACAGGACAAACACCCCAAATACCAGGACAGGACACCCCAAATACCAGGACAGGACAAACACCCCCAAATACCAGGACAGTGCAAACACCCCAAATACCAGGACAGTACAAACACCCCCAAATACCAGGACAGCACAAACACCCCAAATACCAGGACAGGACACCCCCAAATACCAGGACAGGACAAACACCTCCAAATGTCAGAACAGTACAAACACCCCCAAATACCAGGACAGGACAAACACCCCCAAATACCAGTACAGTACAAAAACCCCCAAATACCAGGACAGTACAAATCCCCCCAAATATCAGAAAAGTACAAACACCCCCAAATACCAGGAAAGTACAAACACCCCCAAATACCAGGAAAGTACAAACACCCCCAAATGTCAGGATAGTACAAACACCCCCAAATACTAGGACAGTACAAACACCCCCAAATGCCAGGATAGTACAAACACCCCCAAATACTAGGACAGTACAAACACCCCCAAATACTGGGACAGTACAAACACCCCCAAATACCAGGACAGTACAAACCCCCCAAATACCAGAATAGACCTCACACTATGTTTTATATTTTTGTGTGATTAACCCCCTAATATCTATACCAGACTCAAAGTGTCTTTCATGCATTTTTGGGGGGCTCTTTCATGGAGCAGATGCCATGGAAGGAGTGTCACCCCAGAAACAGCGTTGTAGACATGACCCGTCATTACTGGGGTCACTCATATACAAAGTGTGGAGTGACAGAATTTAGGGGAAATACAAGAATCAGCAAAAACCCCTCATTGTTTCCCTGTCAACCCCACAACCCCCTGTCCTCCCTACTGTCCCCCACACTTCACCCTGTCCTCCCTACGGTACCCCAAACTGCCCCCTGTCCTCCCTACTGTCCCCCACACTGCCCCCTGTCATCCCTACTGTCCCCACAATGCCCCCTGTCCTCCCTACTGTCCCTACAATGCCTCCTGTCCTCCCTACTGTCACCCACAATGCCCCCTGTCCTCCCTACTGTCCCCAGCACTTCCTCCTGTCCTCCCTACTGTCCCCCACACTGCCCCCTGTCCTCCCTACTGTCTCCACAATGCCTCCTGTCCTCCCTACTATACCCCACACTGCCACAAGTCCCCCCTACTGTCCCCCGCACTGCCCCCTGTCCTCCCTACTGTCCCCCGCACTGCCCCCTGTCCTCCCTACTGTCCCTACAATGCCCCCTGTCCTCCCTACGGTCCCCCACACTGCCCCCTGCTCTCCATACTGTTCCCCACACTGCCTCCTGTCCTCACTACTGTCCCCCACACTGCCACAAGTTCTCCCTACTGTCCCCCACACTGCCCCCTGTCCTCCCTACTGTCTCCCACATTGCCCCCTATCCTCCCTACTGTCCCCCACACTGCCCCCTGTCCTCCCTACTGTCTCCCACATTGCCCCCTATCCTCCCTACTGTCCCCCACACTGCCCCCTGTCCTCCCTTCTGTCCCCCACACTGCCCCCTGTCCTCCCTACTGTCCCCCACACTGCCACAAGTTCCCCCTACTATCTGCCACACTGCCCCCTGTCCTCCCTACTGTCCCTACAATGCCTCCTGTCCTCCCTACTGTCACCCACAATGCCCCCTGTCCTCCCTACTGTCCCCAGCACTGCCTCCTGTCCTCCCTACTGTCCCCCACACTGCCCCCTGTCCTCCCTACTGTCCCCCACATGGCCCCCTGTCCTCCCTACTGTCCCCCACACTGCCCCCTGTCCTCCCTACTGATCCCCACAATGCCCCCTTTCCTCCCTACTGTCCCCACAATGCCTCCTGTCCTCCCTACTATACCCCACACTGCCACAAGTCCCCCCTACTGTCTCCCGCACTGCCCCCTGTCCTCCCTACTGTCCCCCGCACTGCCCCCTGTCCTCCCTACTGTCCCTACAATGCCCCCTGTCCTCCCTACTGTCCCCCACACTGCCACAAGTTCCCCCTACTGTCTGCCACACTGCCCCCTGTCCTCCCTTCTGTCCCCCACACTGCCCACTGTCCTGCCCACTGTCCCCCACAATGCCCTCTGTCCTCCCTACTGTCCCCCACACTGCCCACTGTCCTTCCCACTGTCCCCCACAATGCCCCCTGTCCTCCCTACTGTCCCCCACACTGCCCCCTGTGCTCCCTACTGTCCCCCACACTTCCCCTTGTCCTTCCTACTGTCCCCCACACTGCCCACTGTCCTGCCCACTGTCCCCCACAATGCCCCCTGTCCTCCCTACTGTCCCCCACACTGCCCCCTGTCCTTCCTACTGTCCCCTACACTTCCCCCTGTCCTCCCTTCTATCCCCCACACTGCCCCGTTCTCCCTATTGTCCCCACAATGCCCCCAGTCCTCCCTACTGTCCCCCACAATGCCCTCTGTTCTCACTACTGTCCCCCACACTGCAACCTGTTCTCCCTACTTTCCCCACACGGCCCCCTGTCCTCTCTACTGTCCCCCACAATGCCCCCTGTCTTCCTTAATATCCCCCACACTGCCCCCTGTCATCCCTACTGTCCCCAAACTGTTCCCTGTTCTCCCTACTGTCCCCCACACTGTCCTCTGTCCTCCCTACTGTCCCCCACAATGCCCCCTGTCCTCCCTACTGTCCCCCATACTGCCCCCTGTCCTCCCTACTGTCCCCACACTGCCCCCTGTCCTCCCTACTGTCCCCCCCCACCACCCCCTGTCCTCTCTACTGTCCCCCACACTGCCCTCTATCCTCCCTACTGTCCCCCACACTGCCCCCTGTCCTCCCTACTGTCCCCCACACTGCCCCCTGTCCTCCCTACTGTCCCCCACACTGCCCCCTGTGCTCCCTACTGTCCCCCACACTGCCCCCTGTCCTCCCTACTATCCCCTACACTGCCCCCTGTGCTCCCTACTGTCCCCCACAATGCCTCCTGTCCTCCCTACTGTCCAACACACTGCCCCCTGTCCTCCCTACTATCCCCCACACTGCCCCCTGTCCTCCCTACTATCCCCCACACTGCCCCCTGTCCTCCCTACTATCCTCCACACTGCCCCCTGTCCTCCCTACTATCCTCCACAATGCCCCCTGTCCTCCCTACTGTCCCCCCCCACCACCCCCTGTCCTCTCTACTGTCCCCCACACTGCCCTCTATCCTCCCTACTGTCCCCCACAATGCCCTCTATCCTCCCTACTGTCCCCCACACTGCCCCCTGTCCTCCCTACTGTCCCCCACACTGCCCCCTGTCCTCCCTACTGTCCCCCACACTGCCCCCTGTCCTCCCTACTGTCCCCACACTGCCCCCTGTCCTCCCTACTATCCCCCACACTGCCCCCTGTCCTCCCTACTGTCCCCCACAATGCCCCCTGTCCTCCCTACTGTCCCCCACACTGCCCCCTGTGCTCCCTACTGTCCCCCACACTGCCCCCTGTCCTCCCTACTATCCCCCACACTGCCCCCTGTCCTCCCTACTGTCCCCCACAATGCCTCCTGTCCTCCCTACTGTCCAACACACTGCCCCCTGTCCTCCCTACTATCCCCCACACTGCCCCCTTTCCTCCCTACTATCCCCCACACTGCCCCCTGTCCTCCCTACTATCCCCCACACTGCCCCCTGTCCTCCCTACTATCCTCCACACTGCCCCCTGTCCTCCCTACTATCCTCCACAATGCCCCCTGTCCTCTCTACTGTCCCCCACACTGCCGTCTATCCTCCCTTCTGTCCCCCACACTGCCCCCTTTCCTCCTTACTGTCCCCCACACTGCCCCTTCTCCTCCCTACCGCCCCCCCCCCTGCCCCATCCTCTCTACTGTCCTCTGCTATGCCCCCTGTCCTTCCTACTGTATGTGGGCGGGGGGCTTATCGGAATCTAAAAGCCCCCCCATGTGAATGAGTATGGGGTACATGGTACTGCTACCCATTCACAAAAAATAAGTGTAGTGTAAATAATGACAGGAGACGGTCTGTGACAATTTCTTTATTAAAAATAACAATTTAAAAAAATGTCCCCCGAATAGATCCAACGTCAATCACGATGCCCGCCTCCATCGTTACCTGGAAAAAGGAAAAACGTGTGACTCCGGCTCCCGCCGTCTGACAGCTGCCCCCTCCATGACGGTTCTTATATGCAGTCATGACATCACATCTCTCCGCCTACAAGGCCTTGCTGGACACACAGCAAAAAGACACAAAAGATGCCCCTGGAAACGGTTTGGGAATTTCTCGGCTTATCCGTGTGTCTATGGGGCAATTGTTAGTGTTCAGATCTGCATTTTATACCAGATATTTATTTCCCCCCCAAACAATGATATATTTTCTGAAAGCAGAGACCCCGGAGATTAAATGGTGGCAGTTTACATTTGTTATGTGGCAAACTATTTGTGCGGCTGTTTATCAAATGCATATTTTCAGGGAAAGAAATCCATTGAAATGAATGTTAGTGTGCGCAAACTCCGTATAATGCCCAGTCATTGGTGAGATAGAAATGATGACATTGCATCGAGTAAACAGATACCAAACATGTCCAGACTACAAACTGTGCGCACCTATGACATGGCAAAGAACTATGGGGGCTGAAATCTGCCATAGGGGGCGCTCTCCAATCCTTTACAGGTCATCAGGTTTATATAACGTGTAGTAACCTGTGAATGATGGCCCTCGACTTATTCCTCTCACTCAGACGTGATGTGCCATGCAATGGCTGCTTACATACGCTTGTGTGCTCATTTACATTTGTTTGTATGTGCGGGGGAGGGGGAGGGGGGGGGTAACTATATACCAAGAGAGCTAACAAGTACTCTATGCAATAGTATCAAGCAGGTGACCAGACCTCTTCATGAAGACCTCAGGGGTCTATTAGACCCCCAATGTCTCCCCTGCCCTCCACTGCTACTAATCCAAGACCTCCTCATGAAGACCTCAGGAGTCTATTAGACCCCCAGTGTCTCCCCTGCCCTCCACTGCTACTAAGCCAAGACCTCTTCATGAAGACCTCAGGAGTCTATTAGACCCCCAGTGTCTCCCCTGCCCTCCACTGCTACTAACCCAAGACCTCGTCATGAAGACCTCAGGGGTCTATTAGACCCCCAATGTCTCCCCTGCCCTCCACTGCTACTAATCCAAGACCTCCTCATGAAGACCTCAGGAGTCTATTAGACCCCCAGTGTCTCCCCTGCCCTCCACTGCTACTAAGCCAAGACCTCCTCATGAAGACCTCAGGGGTCTATTAGACCCCCAGTGTCTCCCCTGCCCTCCACTGCTACTAACCCAAGACCTCGTCATGAAGACCTCAGGAGTCTATTAGACCCCCAGTGCCTCCCCTGCCCTCCACTGCTACTAACCCAAGACCTCTTCATGAAGACCTCAGGAGTCTATTAGACCCCCAATGCCTCCCCTGCCCTCCTCTGCTACTAACCCAAGACCTCGCCATGAAGACCTCAGGAGTCTATTAGACCCCCAATGTCTCCCCTGCCCTCCACTGCTACTAACCCAAGACCTCTTCATGAAGACCTCAGGAGTCTATTAGACCCCCAATGCCTCCCCTGCCCTCCTCTGCTACTAACCCAAGACCTCTTCATGAAGACCTCAGGGATCTATTAGACCCCCAATGTCTCCCCTGCCCTCCACTGCTACTAACCCAACTACAGCAGTCGGGAATGGCGGCTCTGAACCTGGAAGTGACAGAATGTTTGTCATTTCGGGGTTCAGTCATCACAGATGAGATCGGGGGATCAGATCCTCTCCAAGCTCCTCCTGCTTAGTAAGCTGAAGTGGTTTACCGATGTTCCTCTGTCCTGGACATCCTGGAGGAAACACAGCAGGCACCAGCAGGGGGGAGGGGCGGCACATTCTCTGTACTGTAAAGTGATTGGCTGCTTCTACAACTGCCCGGATCAATTTTACATGACCGCTGGCTGAAATAATAATACAAACCTCCTTTGTGTTTAACCCCTTGAATACCAGAAGGATAAGAAATGTACCTTAGTAGACGAGGGGTCGGGTAATGAGGTGAAGCTCTCCTGACTTCCATCAGCCAATCATGTGGAAGCAAAATTGCATTTTTTACATTTTCTTTGCATGTGATTGGATATTCTTTGTAAAGTCAGATTTCACCGCATTCATTAAGCTCCGGGGGAAAGTTCTGTGAAAAGTGTAAAGTGAACAGCCTAGTTGTATTTAGTAAATCCCCCCTCTGTCTGTACACTGAACTGTCCGGAATGCAGGTCTGGGGCCAATAATGATGCAGACAGCTGACATACATGACATGGATCCTAATACCCCTCCCCCTCCTCTCCCACCCTACTTAATATAGACCAGCAGACTAGAATATCCTCCTGCGCCCCCCTGCACGCTGACACAGGATGGGGGATGGTGTGGGACAAGGCAGAGGGGGGGCATGTTCTCATGGAAGATGACTGAATGAGATTTTGAGCTTCACCCTTGTCTTTGCTGGTACATGGAAGATCACTTGGTGGTGGTAATGGAGCTGAACCCGGCAATGAAGCAGATCTACAGTACAGCTACCATTACTGGTCCCTCAATGGTCCCAAGGTCAGTGCAGATCTCCATAATGTTCCTCTGTGCCCCCCACCAACTTCCTTCTAACCCCCTCAACAGAGCTACGACCTTCTTTTAGTTTTGTGTTAATTAGACCTCAGCAGGCAGTTATCACCGACAATCTGTCCAAGAGTTCCCTTTATTGTCCCAGCACCTCAATGCATCCTTTGACCCCCCCCACCCTAGTAAAACAGTCCCAGCACACAGCTAACCCTTTGATCGTCCCTCATGTTAACCCCTTCCTGCCCAGTGTCATTAGCACAGTGTCAGTGCTTTTTTTTTTAGCACTGACACTGTATTGGTGTCACTGGGGATGTCAGTGACACCAAGTCAGTTTCCCCCAGTGTCAGAACTCCCATGCCAAAATGAAAAAAAATGGTGTGGGGGCCCCACAGAATCCATACCAGACCCTTATCCTAGCATGCAGCCCGGCAGGTCAGGAAAGGGGAGGGGGACGAGCGAGTGCCCCCCCCCTGTGCCATATCAGGCCACATGCCCTCAACATGGGGGGTGCTTTGGGGCAGGGGGGCTCCCATCATCTGAAACAGAGCCTTTTTTTAAATTTTACTGGTGCTGCAGCAGCAGTGGCGGTGATGGCGGACATCGTGATTGGTGTTGGATCTACTGCGGGGGACATTCTTTTAGTTTTTTCTTTAATAGAGGACTTGTCACAGACCCTGTCCTGTCTTTTTTCCCACTACACTTTTTGTTTTTTGTGAATGTGTAGCGGTACCATGTACCCCATACTCCTTCACATGGGGGGGCGGGATCTCGGGTCTCCCTTGTTAAAGGGGCCTTCCAGATTCTGATAAGCCCCCTGCCTGCAGACCCCCAAAACCACTGGCCAGGGTTGTAGAGAAGGGGCCCTTGTCCCCATCAACATGGGGACAAGGTGCTTTTGGGGGGAACCCCTCCTTCCCCAAAGGACCCCCCCATGTTGAGGGCATGTGGCCTGGTTTGGTTCAGGAGGGGGGCACTTGTTCCCCCCCTTTCCTGACCTTCTGGGCTGCATGCTCGAATAAGGGTCTGGTGTAGATTTGGGGGGACCCCCAAGCCATTTTTTATACAAATTTTGGCATGGGAGTTCCCCTCAAAATCCATACCAGACCTGAAGGGCTTGGTATGGATGGGAGGGGGGACCCCATGCTGTTTTTTAATTTTTTTAATTGCTGGCAATTCTTTTACATTCAGCTGTCAGTGGGGAACCCTGCAGACAGCTGAAACATTACCGCATGGTTGTCACTACTAAAATACCGCATGACTCCATCAAATACCTCCTGCAGTATTTTAGTGGAATTCACTTCTTCTGACCTCCGGAACAGATTAATTGGTTTTCAATGCATTCCTATGGGAAACCGCATTTCGGTTTATGAATTTTTTGCTATACAAAAAGTCCCGCAGAACGAATTAAATTCCTAAACCGAGGTATGCCTCTGTGTGTGTATATATATATATACAGTATGTGTGTATTTACATAGACATGGCTTAGTCTGTATATTCTAGGGACATGTGGTGTCAATTAGTCGTACGTTGGCTTGCACCCCTCCCCCGAGGTTGTATGAGGATAAGGTCTCACATGCATTTAGTACATAAAGGTTTAAGTATGTATAAGTTAGGAATGGAAGTCCTTTACACTGTAGTATTCCCTGATTAACATATTCAAATGAAAAAGGAGTTTACATTGAAATCCATCTATTGGCGTCTGTAATATGATGGGAGAAAGAAAGAAAAAAGAAGGAAAAAATACCTTCAAGGTTTGATCTAGTTCAGTGCCAGGTTATTGTTTGGGTCAAGGTCAGGGTCAAAGGTCAGTGTCAAAGGTCAGTGTCAAAGCTCAGGATTAAAAAAAACAATTGGTATCAGTGTCAGTTAGTGTCAGTTAGTGTCGGTGTGTTTTAGGTAAAAAAAAGACAAAAGCAAAATGCGCACCATTGTTTCTGGGCGGTACTGCGGGTACAGACAACAAATAACATACACATATATGGTGTCGCCGTAATCGTCAAGGGCTGGAGAATTTATTTTGGGTTGTTCTTTGGTGGTAGGTTATGGTAGTAACAAGAAACACACAGCTAACTAAAAAAAATATTTTTTTTTACTATTTTGGGCCAGTTTTCTTTTGATAATAAAAAAAAAATCAGGAGCTATCCATTACCATTTACCACCAAATGAAAGTGCGATTTGTCCTGAAAAAACCCGGTATATTCCACCCGGATGTACAAAGTAGTTGTGATGATACGGACGGTTTTACTATCACATGTCAACGTTGCATAATTCTGCCTCGGCATTTAGATTTGTTTTACCCTCAGGCATGAAGGGTTACAAAGAGGTTCTCACTCTTCCGGGTCCATTATTTCTGATTGAATTTGAAAGGTTCTAAGTGGATTGAACAGATTGTTTTTCAGGCCTATGAATTACGTGACAAAGTGCCTCCTTTCCATTATTGAAGCCCACTCCAGTAGTGAGCACTTCTTGGGCTTCTCATCATCAGGTTCCTGTGTCTCAGATCTGTAAGTCCTGCTCTTCAATGTATATGTCCTCTAAGTTTTACAAGGTCCATGTATCGGCCAGTTCATCCATTTTGTTCACCAACCTGCAAAACCTCTGCTGCAGCCAGAACTCATTTATTTAGTGGTGGAATCCCTACTGTCACTAAATGAGAGTTTTTGGTTTGGTGGCTAGGATACTGGAAGCCACCGCCATCCTAGCAACCGAGGAAGCTGTTCGGACCTTAGCAACCAATGATTGTCACAAAGCATCATTGGCTGTTACGTAGGTTTCACCATAACAACCCATGATGCAGTGCAAGTGCCTGCGTCTTAGCAACCAATAAGGTGGTGCCGCACAGTTCCACTGGTTGCTAGGACACAGGTGGCCAGGGTATGGGATTTAGCGATGAAGTAGTGACATTTAGACAATTTAGTCAATGACCTCACCTGGAAGCCCTTTATTTCACTTTCAGCTGTCAGCATGGGAAATGTCATTTGTGGACAGAATATGTTGGGATAGTCTTGGTGGTCCGTGTGTTTTCTTTGGCAAGTTGGAGGAACATAAAACACCGGATGCCATGATTATTATCTATGATGGGGTCTCTGTTGTTGGTTAGACTTTATCATGGTGTTTATTTTCTAGTTGACCTTTTTCTTGTAAATGAGTAACCAGACATACTATGTACCTCTTACTCATTTATGTAGGGGGGCAGATGTCTGGGGGCCCCTCTTACAAATCTTCCCTGCAGACCCTCACAACCACTCAGCTAGAATTGGGGGGAAGAGGCCTTGTCCCCATCAACATGGCTAGGTAGCCTGTGGTACCCTTCTCATGTTGAGGGCATTTGGTCTGGTATGGGTTAGGTAGAGGGCTACCACTTGCTGACCCCATTTCCTGGCCAGCCAGGCTTCCTGCCTAGATATGGATTAGCTATGGATTTTGGGGAGTCAAGAATAAGGGTCGGGTATGAATGGTGAGAGGAATTCCAGCCACTTTGTATTGTTTCTCTCTGATTTTGTTTTTCTACATTCTACAGGTATGCCATTTGACAGGCAGGTCTGAAGCATTACTAAAGGATTTGTTTTTAATTAAAATAACACACATGGTACCCTTACCTGCTCCCTGCAATGGTACTGCACAGAGCAGCCCCAAACCTCCTCTTCTGGGGTCCCCTGCTGGATATTTTAAGCTCCTTTTCTTCAGTTTCTTCCCTGTAGCAAGCCGCTTGCTCTGGGGACTGGCATGTGGACTAGCTCCCCAGGGCCGGTCTGCGTGTGTCTATAGATATACACAGAGTGGCTCGGCCCCACCCCCTGCTCTCAGGATTTACCTGACAGTAGAAGGAGCCAATGGTTCCCACTGCTGCCCGATCCTCCTGTGAGAAGAGAAAGAAGGGAGAAGAACGGCAGTCGGGCTCAGTGCTGGATCAATGCAGGACTCAGGTAAGTGTTTGGTTGGGACACAGAAAGTGGCAGAACATTGTTTACCTTAATGTGGGGAATGCTTTAGGGAAGAAAAGATTTTATGTTCAGGGCCAGTTCCCACCATAACCACCTGCAGACCAGTGAGGTGCCCATACGTTGCCGGACCTTCGCTGGTGATACTGGGATGATGGCTGCAGCTGAAGAAGTCATCCCGGTGTTGTTTATTAGAGCCGAGGGTCTGCTTTCTTATAAAAGCAATCCAACCAGATAATTAGCCGCTGGATTGCTTTTACAAGCAACGGGAGGGGACCTCCCCCCTCCCACCACCTTCTGTGGCCTCTCCCCACCACCTTCTGTGGCCTCTCAGCCTCTCCTGTCCCATAGAAGCAAACAGAGGCCAGATTGGCCATGATGGCCTCCATGATGCAGGAAGATAGAAGTGATGAGCATTCATCCCTTCTGGTTTTCTGGAATATAAAATGGTAAGGCCCCTTTCACACCGGGTGGGCCCGTCAGCGGATCCTCTTGCTCAGCGGGGGATCTGTCTGCTGATCGCTGCTGGACAAATGGATGACAAGCCTGCGTCTGCTTCACTTATACAGAGCGGACATGGACACGCCCCGCTGTCCTCTATGGGCGGTCAGACTGCCATGTGATCCGATCCAATGGACAGGAGGGGAATGGATCCTCATCTGTCTCTTTTTGGTGGATCGGATCGGATGTCGGCGAGTGTAAAGGGACAAATATCCGTTTACATCTGCCGCTCCATAGAGGAGAATAGAGGTTCTGATCGGGTCCGGACCCAATCGGAACGTCCGTGTGAAAGGGGCCTAAAGTATCTGATTACACTGATCTTGGTGCGATCAGATGTTAAGGGCAGAGGAGAGATTTGGAGGCTAATACACCCCAGATCTCTCCATAAAGAGTACCTGTCACTGCCTATTGCTATCACAGGGGATATTTATATTTTCTGTGATACCAATAAAAGTCATCCAAAAAGAAATGTAAAGCAACAATGTCAACAAAATAAATGGAAAGAAATATGCAGCCCCCCTCCCCCCCCCGTGTTTGTGAGCAAAAGGTGAATGCACGAGACATGCCGCACGCTTTCAAACAGCGATGGTCCCACACATGTGAGGTAACGCCGTGAACATCAGATCGAGGGCAGTAATTCTAGTACTAGACCTCCTGTGTAAATCTAAAGTGGGGCCCTGTAAAGGCTTTTATAGCATCTCCTGTGGATAATGACATTTACCTCATTTGTGGCTGTTGCAGGCGTGCGCACTTTTAAAGAATGATACGTTTGGTATTTATTCACTCGCCGTAACATACATTGTTAAATTTATACCACGTGTAAAAAATTATAACACCCTTCATTTTATTCTCTAGGACCTCCGCTATAAAAAGTCTATAACGTTTGGGGCTCTAACTGATTTTCTAGCAAAAAATCTGATTGTGAAATGTAAATAAAAATGGTCAGAAAAGGCCTGATCTTCAAGTGGATACATTGCACAGGAACGTGCTGCGCATGCAATGCTCTGTGCGTTCCAGTGCGATTCACATGCTATCTGGGTGCAGTATGATTTCACACCATTCATTTGAATTGGCTGAAATGGCACCAGACCACAGCTAAAGTTGTGCTTGGACTACTTCACAAAACACACAGCAACCGGACCGCATGGAACGTCAGTACTTCTGTGCCATGCCATCCAGTGCAGGAAAATGCCCTGTGATTGTGGCCTGCGTTTGGGGTGTCGTTAGCATTGCACTGACACCAGGTGGGGGACACAAACATGGACCTCAGATTTCCCACATCACATTCTGGTGTCAACTGGCCCTCAGAACCACTCTAAACACATAAGCTTCATAGATATTGGGACACGATTGTCGGCACCATTAATCAAGCTTTTTTCAATGACATCAAACTGAACCCAAACCCCTTCACGCCTGAAGGTACAACAAATGTTCATGCCTAAGCACAATTTTGCAGCTTTGACATGCGTTAGTGAAACCGTCATCACAACTACTTTGTGCATCCAGTTGGTAAACATCTCCTGATTTTATTTTTATGTGATCAAAGGAAAACAGGCCCAAAATAGTGAAAATCATTTTTTCTAAAGTTAGCTGTATATTTCTTGCTGCTGCCATAACCTACCACCAAAGGACAACCCCCAACAATTCTCCTGCCCCCGACGATGGCAGCAATACCTCGTATGTGTATGTTAGTTGCTGTTTGTACCCGTAGTACAGCCCAGAAACAGTACTGCGCATTTTTCTTTACATTTTATTTTACCTACTAAAACACACCGACACTAACTGACACTGATACTAATTTACATAAATAAATAATCCCCCAAAATACTGACTCTGACCTTAACCTTTGACCCTGACCTTGACCCAAACACTAACCCTGGCACTGTCCAATATCAAACCTTCATATACGTATTTTTTATTTTTTTTTATTTTAAATTGCTGTTTATTATTATTAATATTATTATTGATTGATTTTTTTACAAACTGTTGTTTTTTTTTTCTCTGAGAGGAGAGACAATGTAAGAAAACACGTGGGGCGAGCTTCACAGTGACTCCTCATTGTGATAGCCAATCAGAGGCTCACAGCCATCAGGTGACCCAGAGTTGGGAGTTCTGAGTTTTGATCATTAGTATGGGACCCAGAGGTCTCAGTGAGACCCCCGCCTCTGTGCTGGGAGCTGGCCATACGGCGCGCTCCCACCACAAAGACAGATATGCAAATGCAGTGAGGAACAGAAGTATTTGAACCCCCTGCGATTCTGCAAGTTCTCCCACTTCTCCATCATGGAGGGTCTGACATTCACATTGGAGGGGATTCCCACTCTGAGGATAGAATTCAGGAGATCACATTGTATGATTTGTAAAGAATGTCTCGCACGGCTGAACAGAAGTATTTGAACCCCTGAGAAGATCCGTGTTAATATTTGGTACAGAAGCCTTTGTCTGCAATTACAGAGGTCAGACGTTTCTTGTAGTCTTTGGCCAGGTTTGCACTGCAACAGGGATTTTGGCCGACTCCTCCACACAGATCTCCTCTAGATCTGTCAGGTTTCGGGGCTGTCGCTGAGCAACACGGAGTTTCAGCTCCCTCCAAAGATGTTCTATTGGATTTAGGTGTGGAGACTGGCTAGGCCACTCCAGAGCCTTGATATGCTTCTTACGGAGCCACTCCTTGGTTCTCCTGGCTGTGTGCTTCGGGTCGTTGTCATGTTGGAAGACCCAGCCACGACCCATCTTCAATGCTCTGACTGAGGGAAGGAGGTTGTTGCTGAAAATCTCACAATAAATGGCCCCATTCATCCTCTCCTTAATACAGTGCAGTCGCCCTGTCCCCTTCGCAGAAAAGCACCCCCAAAGCATGATGTTACCACCCCCATGCTTCACAGTAGGGATGGTATTCTTCGGATGCAACTCATCCTTCTTTTTCCTCCAAACACGACGAGGGAAGTTTAGACCAAAAAGTTCTACTTTGGTCTCATCTGACCACATGACTTTCTCCCATGCCTCCTCTGGAACATCCAGATGGTCATTGGCAAACTTCAGACGGGCCTGGACATGTGATGACTTGAGCAGGGAAACCTTCCATGCAATGCATGATTGGAAACCATGACGGCGTAGTGTTCTACCGACAGTGACCTTTGAAACTGTGGTCCCAGTTCTCTTCATGTCATTGACCAGCTCTTCCCTTGTAGTTCTGGGCTGATTCCTCACCTTTCTTATCATCAGTGATACCCCACGAGGTGACATCTTGCATGGAGCCCCAGTCCGAGGGAGACTGACAGTTGTCTTTAGCCTCTTCCATTTTCTAACAATTGCTCCAACAGTTGATCTATTTTCACCAAGCTGCTTGGCAATTGCCCCGTAGCCCTTTCCAGCCTTGTGCAAGTCCACAATTTTGTCTCTGGTGTCTTTTAACAGCTTCTGGTCTTGCCCATGGCAGTAGTCGGCGTCTGACTGACTGTGGGGTGGACAGGTGTATTTAAAGAGCTCAGACAGGTGCTACTAAGTTAGATTAATGAGTGGAATAGAGGAGGACTTTTTAAAGGTGCAGTAACAGGTCTTTGACAGCCAGAATTCTTGCTGTTTCTTAGGTGTTCAAATACTTCTGTTCAGCCGTGCGAGACAAATACATTCTTTACAAATCATACAATGTGATCTCCTGAATTTTGTTTTTTAAATTCTGTCTCTCAGAGTGGGAATGCACCTACAATGTGAATGTCAGACCGTCCATGATTTCTAAGTGGGAGAACTTGCAAAATCACAGGGTGTTCAAATACTTCTGTCCCTCACTGTAAGATGGTAATGTGATGCAAGGTGTACTCCTATACTTTTGAATTTGAACATATTATTTTTCTATCCCAAGTGGACCATGATGGCTGTGAAAACCCAATAGCATAAGGCTGTTGTGCGCTATGTTACATGTTTCTGACTTTGGATGTGTTTCATTATCTGACAATGCATGTCGTGATACTGATTGTACTCAGATGTCAACTCTGGAATGTTTTGGATGTTTTCATAAATTTTCATTTTAATTAAAAAAATATAGAAAACATCTTTATTTAGCCCTTTATATAGAATTCTGACTTTTTTGTTTTTCTGTACAGGTGGATTGAAGAACCAAGTTTTCGGTCAAGCTGGTCTTCATAAGTACAACTCAGTCACATGGGAAACGAGCCATATGGATGTCTTAGGTGATGGAACGTCTTTATTGTAGTTCACTGGAGGATTCACACAGGACATGAGACGTATCAGTGTTCTCAATGTTGTTAATGGTTTGGATCCTCTTCAACATTGATCCACCCTCAGAGGACAACAGGAGAGAAGTCATTTCAGTGTTCTGGAAGTGACAATGGCTTTACAATGTAGTTCAACCCTTGCATCCATAACAATTATTTCAGAAGCTATTTCTTGTTTGGATTGTGATAAAGGTTTTACAATGAAGGCAAAACATATCACACACCAGAAGGGTCACACTGAAGAGAAACCTTTTCAGTGTTTTGAGTGCAACACAGTTTTTTCAACAAAGGGTAATCTTAACAAACACCAGAGGGTTCACACCGGAGGGAAGCCATATCAGTGTTCTGAATGTGATAAAACCTTTACATCGAAGGATCAACTTATCAAACACCAGAGGATTCATACTGGAGAGAAGACATATCGGTGTTCTGAATGTGATAAAGCTTTTACACACAAGTGTTATCTTATCACACACCAGAGGGTCCACACTAGAGAGAAGCCATATCAGTGTTCGGAATGTGATAAAGCTTTTACAATGAAAGGTAATCTTATGACACACCAGAGGATTCACACTGGAGAGAAGCCATATCAGTGTTCTCAATGTGATAAAGCTTTTACAATTAAATGTAATCTTATGACACACCAGAGGATTCACACTGGAGAGAAGTCATATCAGTGTTCTGAATGTGACAAAGCTTTTACACTGAAGTGCTATCTTATCACACACCAGAGAGTCCACACTAGAGAGAAGCCATATCAATGTTCTGAATGTGATAAAGCTTTTACAACAAAAGATTATCTTATGAAACACAAGAGGATTCACACAGGAGAGACGCCATATCAGTGTTCTGAATGTGATAAAGCTTTTACAGTGAAAGGTAATCTTATCACACACCAGAGGATTCACACTGGAGATAAGTCATATCAGTGTTCTGAATGTGACAAAGCTTTTATGCAGAAGTGCTATCTTATCGCACACCAGAGGAGTCACACTAGAGAGAAGCCATATCAATGTTCTGAATGTGATAAGACTTTTACAACGAAAGAGTATCTTATCAAACACAAGAGGATTCACACCGGAGAGAAGCCATATCAGTGTTCTGAATGTGATAAAGCTTTTACAATGAAGTCAAATCTTATCACACACAAGAGGATTCACACCGGAGAGAAGCCATATCAGTGTTTTGAATGTGATACAGCTTTTACAATGAAGTCAAGTCTTATCACACACAAGAGGATTCACACTGGAGAGAAGCCATATCAATGTTCTGAATGTAACAAAGCTTTCACAATGAAAGGTAATCTTATCACACACCAGAGGATTCACACTGGAGAGAAGCCATATCAGTGTTCTGAATGCAATACCACTTTTAGACAAGCGTCATCCCTTATCAGACACCAGATGATTCACACTGGAGAGAAGCCACATCAATGTTCTGAATGTGATAAAGCTTTTAAAACTAAATCAGAGCTTATCATACACAGGACAGTTCACACTGGAAAGCAGCTTTGAGTGTTCTGAATGTGATAAAATGTTTACAACCAAATGCAAACTTATCATACACCAGAATACTCACACTGGAGAAAGGCCATATCAGTGTTCTGAATGTGGCAAAGCTTTTGTATATAAGGAAAGCCTTATTATACACCAGAGGAGTCACACTGGAGAGAAGCCATATCACTGTTCTCAATGTGACAAATCTTTTAAACATAGAGAACAACTAAACACAAACAAGAGGGTCCACACCAGAGAAAAGCCGTAGCCGTGTTGTGAGTGTAACAGATTTTTTTACATAAGTCACAGCTGATCACACACCAGAGGATTCACAGGCTTCAGCTGCACCTTGTCCACGCCTCCCTTCACATATTCCACCTCCCCTCCACCTCCTCTCCAATGATCAATGCCTTATTTCCAGGTTCCTCCTCCTCTCATGGATGACAGCTTTACAGGTAGGACTGCAACAGGGACAACAGCCATTGAGAAATCTCTGTTCAGTGAGAAATCAAATTCCTAAGCTGGTGTAGGCCTTCCAACACCAATTCACTGCTCTTTGTTTGGGATGTGTTCAACAGTACCACTTACACCCAGCTGGCTGCTTGTGTTCCATCTTGTCCTGCCACAAGTCCAAGGGATTCCATCAGGAGAAGATTGGACTTCCTTATTATATTGTCTCTCTGTTCAGCTATTGCTCCTCTCCATAGACCGATCACATACTACGACTGCATCTTCTGGGGGACTGAAATTCCTCTGACTCGGGTTCTCTTCAATGACTGAATAGTCAATTCTCTTTTTTTGAGTAGATATTGTTTGTGAAGAACCCTTTTTTGACCCTAGAAACATTATGATGTTGACCCTAAAGTGTAACTACGGTTAGAATTAATATTTACATAAAGGGTGCAATCTGTCCTGAACCACTTATGGTGATGTCCCAGTTCAGCACATTACACCTTTAGGATTTGTAATCTACCCAAATGTATTATACATCAGTTTTTCATGTCAGAGGGCTTTAATGTGGTAGAAAATGTGGATACATATATTTTATTTGTTTTTCTAGGTAACACTTGTGATGTCACTACACTCCTAATGTAAATACGATGCAAAAGAATTCTGTTTTTGTTGCTTTTACAGTGTTCTCCTATGCAGCAATCTGTTAAAACATTGAAAGCCCGGGGGGGGGGGGGGGATGATTCCGGCTTGTGTGCTTAGTGCTGAATGCCGGCTGTTACAGAGCCTCCAACACCTGGATCTGGTAAGACCGGTGCCGCTTTAATATGGCCCTGGGACCAATAGCCACTATCCCAGCTGACACACAAGTGGTTGTTTTTCTGAGTCCTTCTTGTAACATTTTATGACTTGTTGATCCTGCCAGTAGAGCCGTTATTTTTCTAAACCATCCTAAAAATGGCAGCTGGAGGGGTTGAGACAAATCAAATAACACTGCTGGGGTGCATACAACTGTCAGCTTTTATTCATATGGTCTAAACCTTTGTAGAAAGGAACAAAACTGTTGCTGGAACTGCTTTACAAGTGTCAGTTGAAGTTGATTTGAATTTTTTTTGTCTCTTACTGAACCATTTGGCATGTTTAACCTTCTTCCTCTCCAGGCCATTCTCCAGTTTTCAGCACCGTGACATTTTGACTGACAATTACTTGGTCATGTAACACTGCACTTAAATTCATTTTATATCCGTGTTGTGATAGATAGACATTTCTTTTGCTGATATTTAATCATTACTGTTTTTTTTATTCTCTCTATGAAAAGAGGAAAATACTCTAAAACTTTACAAATAAATAATCTTCCTTCTTAAATGTAGGCCAAACTATATTACTCTACTTTTTTTTTTGGTAAAAAATATTTTATATTATTTAGTGTGTGTGAAAGTTATGGAGTCTCCAAACTATGGCAAATACACTGTATTTCAAGGTTACCAACCCAGATGTTCTGAAGGCCGGTCACATTTCTTGAGGTCCTAAAATGCCAGGACAGTACAAACACCCTCCAAATGACCCTTTTTTGGAAAGTAGACAATCCGGTGTCTTTAGTAAGAATTGTGGAGCACATGACCGGTAGAGCAGAGTTCAGAGTTAGACAAAGGGTTAAGTCTACACACAGGATGGGGGTGCAGTGTGGGGGCACAACTCTGGCTGGCAAAAGAGTTAACTACTTGCTGACCTTGCGGCCGGCCAGTTCTGGGAGAGCGTCATATGACGTCCTCCCAGAACGCGCTCTCCTGCGCGCCCCTGGGGGGGGGGGAAACCGGGCGATCTCCGTGATCGCTGTGTCATACGGACACAGCTGATCACGTGATGTGGTAAAAGGCCAATCACAGCGGCCTTTTACCACGTGATCAGCCATTTCCAATGACGCACTGATGACCGGGAAATGCAATTGCCGGTTCTCAGCTGCACTTTCCTCACACTGTCAGATTGTGAGGAAAGTACTGCCGAGAACCGGCAGTTGTAAGAGCGAGGATCGGCACCGATCAACAGGGCACTGATGATTAGTGCCCTGATCATCGGTGCCTAGCAGTGCCACCCACAAGTTCCGCCCACCTGTGCCCAGCAGTGCGTCCACTAACTCCGCCCACCTGTGCCCAGCAGTGTGCCCACTAACTCCACCCACCTGTGCCCACCAGTGCCACCCACCTCTGCCCACCAGTGCAGCCCAACAGTGCTGCCAGTCAGTGGCACCAGTCAGTGCCCAGCGGCTGTGCCAGTCAGTGCCCAGCAGTGATGCCAGTCAGTGCCACCTATCAAAGCAGTCTATCAGTACCCATCATCAGTGTCACCTATCAGTACCGCCTATCTGTGACACCTCATTAGTGCCGCCTATCAGTGCCGACTATCCGTGCCACCTCATCAGTGCTGCCTATCAGTGCTGTCTATCAGTGCCCTTCAGTGCTGCCTATCAGTGCCCATCAGTGCAGCCTATCAGTGCCCATCATTGCTGCCTCATCAACGCACATCAGTGAAGGAGAACAATTACCTGTTTGAAAAATTTTATAATAGAAACAAAGAAACTTTTTTATTTTTTGCAATTTTTGTGTTTATAGCGCAAAAAGTAAAGCGCCCAGCGGAGATTAAATACCACCAAAAGAAAACTCTATTTGTGAGAAAAAAATTATAAACATTTCATATGGGTACAATCTTGCATGACCGCGCAATTGTCAATCAAAGTGCGACAGCGCTGAAAGCTGAAAATTGGCCTGGTAAAGAAAGGGGTATAAGTGCCCGGTAGGCAAGTAGTTAAATCCATAGCACAGGGTTGGCAGAATTCCAGCAGACAAAAGGTTAAGTCCCTAACACAGTCTGGGTACACAGCAGAGGGGCAGAACTGCAGCAGACAAAGGGTTAAATCCTCAACACAGGGTTGGCATACCACAGGAATGGCAGAACTCCAGCAAAGTGTTAAATCCTCAGCACAGGGTTGGCATACCACAGGAATGGCAGAACTCCAGCAGACAAAGGGTTAAATCCTCAGCACAGGGTTGGCACAAAGCAGGAATGGCAGAACTCCAGCAGACAAAGGGTTAAATCCTCAGCACAGGGTTGGCACAAAGCAGGGATGGCAGAACTCCGGCAGACAAAGGGTTAAATCCTAAGCACAGGGTTGGCACACAGCAGGGATGGAAGAACTCCAGCAGACAAAGGGTTAAATCCTCAGCACAGGATTAGCACATAGCAGGAATGGCAGAACTCCAGCAGACAAAGGGTTAATTCCAGCACAGGGTTGGCACACAGCAGGGATGGAAAAACTCCAGCAGACAAAGGGTTAAATCCTCAGCACAGGGTTGGCACACAGCAGGGATGGCAGAACTCCGGTAGACAAAGGGTTAATTCCAGCACAAAGGGCAAAAGGTTCAGGCAGAATAGGGATTGGTCCAGCATGCAGGACAAAGGGTCCAGGCAGAGCAGGGTTAATCCAACACAGAGAGTACAGCCAGAGGTATGGTCTCCAGGAAAGGGTTGTGGGGTCTGGCCACAGCTCAGAAGCAAAGAACAAAAGAAAGGAGCGCACAAACCTTGCGCATTACCTCAATAAACAATTCATGTATTTATTAATAAGTTATACTCACAAGAGTAGCAGTACAAAAGGCATATAACATCCAACACCAACGCAGGGTGAGACCACACGTGCGAGTTCCATCCAGAAGGGAGATAAACTCTTGCTCAACTCACGCATTTCGAGGGGAGATCCCTTCTTCATCAGAGCTTAAACGTCTGCAAACGGTTTGCAGGAATAATTCATTTTCAGTGGTCAAAAGATAACTGACAGCCTCTCAGTTGAGTGTTTTCTGAGTCTTCATTCATAGGAGGAATTTAGCCGCTGTGTGTCAGGATTTCAGTGTTTACATCAAAACAGAGGCAAAACTTTTAGGATTTAATTTCCTGAAAATGGACGGTGCCTAAAATATGTACAAAGTATAAAAAGTTACAGAAAATACAAGAAATACAAGAAGACACACAAATGACTATTCACTATAAAATAAAAGGAAATAAAACTTTTACCGAGAATTATCCTGTGACTGGAGCAAGTCAGAGAAAGTTCACAATCCGATAGTCGATAGAACCGGCTCCATACGAATCACCATGTCCACCTCAAGTCCTCAATTTATGGGAATATGGACGTGGGTGGGACATTAGTCCTTGGCCAATCAACCCTGGAGGGTGTTCCCGTACCAGCCCACAGGACGTTCTGGGTGCTGAAATGCCCAAAGTCGATTGGATCAGGAACGGTTTGATTCACCAAGTCGGGGATTGAATTTCCGACACCAGTGCATCAGTCCGATCGCAACAGTATCAATCACTGTTCAGCTGTCACAATCCGGCACCATATAACCATTTCCTGCATTTCTCTGGCATTCTACATAGTCCACAAATACAGTTTTACATGCAGATGTAGCCCACAGAGTGTCCAATCAGAAGGAAGTATTTTCATCTCTCTGCAACTAATATTTTAGCTTTTATGAGAGATGAAACATTCCCCTTTGATCTGTGTATATACGTCAGAGCTCCCCAGACAGATCGGAGCCCCCCTGGTCTCCTGCAGCCAAAATGTCTGGAGTTCTTCTTTTATACCTCAGGAAGGTGGCAAAGTCTGATTATATATAGGTGACAAATCTTATTGGCACTTAGGTGTCACTTCCAGCCTGAGGAAGCTGCTCTGTCTTTTCAGATACTAATGGGTGGGCACATGTCTCTGAGTACCTATGACTGAATATATGACTGAATACATCTTTAATGACAAGGAATGAAACTAAATGTACGATTACATATTGCTACAGATCACATCTCAGCTACTCACATCTGTACATTTATGTCCCACCCTTCCTTACACTCACAGAAGGTGGTCAGAAGGTGATAATCCATTCTTAACTTCCTCCCAGCTCTCACTCCTGGATGGATGGATGGACGGATGGATGGATGGATGGATGGACGGACGGATGGATGGATGGATGGGGGTACTTTATGACCAGCTTGTTACTCTCAAGCCTTCGCTCATGATTCCTCAGTTTGAGAAATGTTTACAAAGAGAAGACCGCGCCCCTCTGATTAATAAACTATTAACTATATGACTGTGTAACGTGAAATATAATTACAATCCAGATTAATTAAATATAATTTGCTGTGAAATAATCTAAATAAAACAATGAATAGCGCAATAGTAAATATATAACCATAAAAAATATATATAAAACTCAAACAAATTTTGGAAATAAAAATAAAAAATTATAAAAAAGTGAAATAAAATAAAAAATGAAAGTGAATAAAAAATGTCCAAATATGAAGTGTTCACGTCGCTGTTTAAATCTCGGCTTCAGTTCTGACCCCCTTATGTGCTCAGCGAATCCTAGCCGAATCCTAGCCGAATGTTAGCCGAATCCTAGCCAAATGTTAGCCAAATCCTAGCCGAATGTTAGCCGAATCCTAGCCGAATGTTAGCCGAATCCTAGCCGAATGTTAGCCGAATCCTAGGCAAGCCAAGCATATGATCCAATTACACGATGACTTCTATTCTGTGGTTGGATCCTTCAGAAGGACAAGGACTCTGGAAGTCCCTCTATATTCCTGGATACATCCCTGTAATAGTGCTGGTGTGAATAGAAGGATCTTCCCTCCGTATAGTGCAGGATTCCTCTCCTTCCCTCTACTTCTCTCCTCCGTATAGTGCAGGATTCCTCTCCTTCCCTCTACTTCTCTCCTCCGTATAGTGCAGGATTCCTCTCCTTCCCTCTACTTCTCTCCTCCGTATAGTGCAGGATTCCTCTCCTTCCCTCTACTTCTCTCCTCCGTATAGTGCAGGATTCCTCTCCTTCCCTCTACTTCTCTCCTCCGTATAGTGCAGGATTCCTCTCCTTCCCTCTACTTCTCTCCTCCGTATAGTGCAGGATTCCTCTCCTTCCCTCTACTTCTCTCCTCCGTATAGTGCAGGATTCCTCTCCTTCCCTCTACTTCTCTCCTCCGTATAGTGCAGGATTCCTCTCCTTCCCTCTACTTCTCTCCTCCGTATAGCAGTAAGAAGAGACAAGATATATATAGAGCCTCATCCTGTAATAGATGTATTATGTGCCCCTCCCCAGAGATGGACCCCATGATGGATCACATGATGGATCATATGTAACAATTACAAACCGCTGTGTGTAACCATCCTTCTCTGTGTGTCAGCCGCACACAGGCTTTACTCGCCTTTCTGAAGTCAGGTACGTGGTGACGTCAAAGCTCCTCCCCTACGCGTGTCGCCACAGGGTCACGTGGCTTCATCTGGGGGATATGATCCTCCTTAGTTTACCCCAAATTCACTCTCATGGATGGATGGATGGACGGACGGATGGATGGATGGATGGATGGATAGGGGTACTTTATGACCAGCTTGTTATTCTCAAGCCTTCATTCATGATTCCTCCTTAGTTTACCCCAAATTCACTTGGATGGATGGATAGATGGACGGATGGATGGATGGACGGATGGATGGATTGATGGAAGTATGTATGGATGGAAGGTTGGATGGATGGAAGATTGGACGGATGGATGGACAAATGAATGGACGGACGGATGAAAAATGCAAACTAAAAAATCCCCCAATAGCGTGATGCGGCTACAAAATGTTTCCTCCTCCAGCGACGCTCCCGATCCTCTCACATTATAACACGGAATAGAAAGCCTTCTTGTATAGAAATCACGACTCCACAAACCTGATTGGAACAATCAATTCTCAGCATTTGGAGAATGTGGATCCAAACGTTGTTGTCACAGAAGATGTGAGCACGCTGGAGGATGTATGATGTTTGAGTTACAGATCTATAATATTTTATTCACAATTTTTGGAACATTAGATTGTCCAATCAGATTGTGCCGTGTACGGTCCCCTTCCATCACCCAGAGTCTCTATGAAGCCTGAACACAGGCCCCTCCCATTCTGTCATCATTCCATTACCATCCCCTGCACCGAAATGGGGGGCGTCCAGCAGGCGGTACTGCTTACCACAGGACATGTCTTTTCTTCCAGTGACACCACCAACATAGGACATTTCTTTCCTTCCAGTGAAACCACCAACACAGGACATTTCTTTCCTTCCAGTGACACCACCAACACAGGACATTTCTTTCCTTCCAGTGACACCACCAACACAGGACATTTCTATCCTTCTAGTGACACCACCAACACAGGACATTTCTATCCTTCCAGTGACACCACCAACACAGGACATTTATTTCCTTCCAGTGACACCACCAACACAGGACATTTCTATCCTTCCAGTGACACCAACACAGGACATTCTTTCCTTCCAGTGACACCACCAAAACGGGACATTTCTTTCTGCTGGTTGTCTCTCTGTGGAAACCAATCATTCCCATCCAGGACTCTCTGGGTTTTCTCTATGGAAGAAACAAATACAGAGAGAGGTGGGCTGAGAGAGAACTCCGCTTCTTTCAGTGTTTAGTCCCCGGTCACATGGGGTGTCACTCGGCATGCCATTTCCATGCTATGCTTCTTGTAGATCACAAGTCGCCCCCTACTGCCCACAATGACGGGTCATATCGGGGGGTGTGACTTGGTGGGAGTCGCAGCGATTTCTAAAGTCGTCCCTGCACTACTATTGGTGGGATTGGCATAGACATCGGTGTCACTCCTGAAATCGGCATTTCCCCCGACTTGGAAATCGTACGACTTCACTGTAAGCTGGATGTGACCGGGGGGTTAGAGGACAAAACCGGGAACTCCACAAATGAGGCGTCCCACCATGATTAGTGACACCATCTTTCCTTCTTTCTCTTTCCCTCTCAATTCAATGAGCTTTATTGGCAGGAACAAATGACATTGTAGCATTGCCAAAGCAGTTTGTATGGGAAGAGGGGAAATATAAAGGGGGAGGGGTCCATGGGAAGGATTATGAAGTCCTCAGTGTTTCATGTCCCTCTCAGTCTGTGGCATGGTGTCACATGTGGTGCAGCTATTTCCCCCATTGGCTCCTCTTCTCCCAGTAGAATTTGGAGTTTCCTCCTTTCTTCTATAGAAGTGAAGTCTGGGATGAGAGCGGAGAGTCTCTGGAAGTGAGTGTCCCTCACTGATGAGTACTTGGGGCCCCGTACTGTCCTCCTCCCTCTCTCCCCCAGGTCCCAGAGGATGGCGGCCCATTCACAAAGTGCAGTGCGATTGGCCCATGAGCAGGAGGAAACCGGCTGTGGGAAGTCATGAGAAACGTGCAGTTCCTGGTGTGACCGGAGCCTGACTGGGAAAATGTTTATCTGGGGTGACGTTTGGGGACAATGTGATCAGTGACACCCACTTATGTCTGATCTCACTATTACTTTTCTATCCGAGTTTTCACTTCAATACGGGAAATAATGTTAAATCTGAGGGAAATCTGAGAGCCATATGAAGACTTTGGGCCGTTCTATTGTCTGTTCATATGTCTGTGTGTACATCACACCGAAAAGAGGGACATTTACAGGGCAAAGAGGGACAGAGAAATATGGTGTCACACAAGGGAGAGTGATGGGAGATATGATCAAATACAATCTCATTACCTCCTCTGCTCACACTTCCAGCAATGTCTCCTCTATAATTCCTCCCACATGGAGCTTCCTGTCTGTGCCTGATGTCACTTCCTGTCTGTGCCTGATGTCACTTCCTGTCTGTGCCTGACGTCACTTCCTGTCTGTGCCTGAGGTCACTTCCTGTCTGTGCCTGACATCACTTCCTGTCTGTGCCGGACATCTCTTCCTGTCTGTGCCCGAGATCACTTCATGTCTGTGCCGACATCTCTTCCTGTCTGTGCCCAACATCATTTCCTGGCTGTGCCTGACCTCACTTCCTGGATGTGTCTGATCTCTCTTCCTGTCTGTACCTGACATCACTTCCCATCTGTGCCCGACGTAAATTCCTGGCTGTGCCTGACATCACTTCCTGTGCCTGACATCACTTCCTGTCCGTACCTGACATCACTTCCCACCTCTGCCTGACATCACTCCCTGTCTGTGTTTGACATTACTTCCTGTCTGTGCTTACCTCACTTCCCGTCTGTGCCTGACATCACTTCCTGTCTGTACCTGACTTCACTTCCTGTCTCTGTATATGTGTGATCACCACCTTGAAGAACTGCAGCCTGAGAAATGTAAGAAAATGAAACCAAACTGCGTAGGATGACAGCAAGATTTATTACCTACTTCAGCTCCAGAACATTTTACCCCCTTCATGGCCGTGGTATTTTTTGCTGTTCAGCACTGCACTACTTTAACTGGCAATTGTGCGTCATGCAGCACTACACACAAATTATATTGACATAAGAGCTTTCTTTAGTGGTATTTGATCACCACTGGGGGGGGGGGTATTTTTTTAATTTTGAAAACAAATGATATCTTCTACTTTGTTATAAAACATATCCCATAAAATCAGATTTCTTCATACATGTAGTACAACGTGTATTCTGCTCCGTGTCTTTGGTAGAAGCATAGCTGAATCCGTGGATATTGATTGGTCTGTGTGAAGTTATGGCGTCTACAAACTATGGGATATAGAATGGAATTTATGCAGCTTTTACGTCGCTGTTACTTTCTGACTGCCGATCACATTTCTTGAGGCAGTAAAATGCCCGGACCTTACAAACATCCCCAAATGTCCCCTTTATGGGAAGGATACATCCCAAGGTATGTGCTGAGAGGCATGTTGTGTCCATGGAACATTTACAGTTTTTGCCATAAGTTATTGGAAAATGAAAAACAAAATCTCTTTACACCAAGTTGTCATTTAATGAGCTATTTCTGGCACACGCCATGGGGAGATGTGGGATTACACCCCAAAACACATTCTGCTACTTCTCCCCAGTATGAGGACACCACAAGTGAGAGACTTTCTGGCAGCCTTGCCACATACAGGTCCCAAAATCCAATGACCACCTTAAGGAGGCTTAGGCAACCATCTTAGGGTGCCAGGATAGGGGGGGTGGTAAAATATGAACCTGCAGCCACTTGCTGGGGATTTGGATTTTTAACAATGCTGTAGACGTGTTATTTCCCCCCACACTGCCCACCGCTATACAGCCGGGAGTGTGTGGACTTTAGTAAATCCGAATGTCGGCTGTCATGTGGAAGTGATACAAGTGGCTGTGAAGTCGCCTATCATTCCCACACCCACCACTGAGATGTGCCCCTCCCCCTGACACCATGTGGGACAGCAGAACCCGGTGCTGTCATGGTGGGTGTCACTGGGAAGGACAGAGGGAGCTCAGCGGACCTCCTATACACAGACCAGGACATGACATGTACATTGGGGTGCCTACATAGGAACACAGTGACCCCCACACATGTTACATATCAGCGCACATGCCGGAGGGAGAGCAATGATTGGAGCACCAGTGCTCCTGTGTAACTCTATACTGATGACCTGGAGGGGCTATTAAAGCGTTCCAAGTGCACACAGTGTTACGGCTTGACATGTTGGGAATCCCATTTCCTCGGCACAACCTCATCTTTTATATTTCACCAGAAAATAGGTCATGAATTGCATTTATGTGCTCAGAAATAAACGTTACTATATTGTTCCTGAAATGTTGCCTTTCATAAACTGTTGTGCTAATATCATGTAACATAGAAAATGACAACTCCCAACATTGGATTATATAGGGTGTCTGCTATCAAAGAATACATCAGATTTGGGGTTTAGTGATCTTCAGAAATAAAATGATTTTTAAAAGGTGTAAACAAAGAACAAAAAATGTCCCCAGGACTCCATGGACCCCTTCATTCCACGCCGTCTCCAGGAACCGGGAAACCACAGAGAAGCCAAGTGTCCCGACTTCCTCTCCAGGCTGGGATGTCACTCTGGTTGGACGCCACCTACAGGGGAAGAAGCAGACTGCACCGGCCTACATCTGCTCTATGCTTTGTCTGATCAGGATGGCGGCCATTTCTCCCTGAACACAGAATGCCCTAAACACGAGGTAAACGTGGTGCAGCATTGAGCCCCGTCCAGCTGTAGTGTAGACTTTGTGTTAAGGACCGACTGGCAGTAGCCTCTAGCGACCCACAGGCCGGAATCCCTCAGGGCGCGGAATCTAAGCCTCAGTCTGCTTTTTTACCAGAGCCCCTGATGGTGGGGATGGACTTGAAGCAGCCTGAGACCAGGCCGCGACCCCCGAGTTCAACCACCTGTGGTAGAGGTGGATTTGCCAGTGGTAGGTAATAAGTGAGAGCCAATTGTGAAGAGGTAGTGTGTAACGTAGTCAGACAGGCCAGGTCAGTAACAGCAGAGGCAGACGGTACAGATCAGCATGCAAAAGGATAAACGGGTCACAAGCCAGGTTCAGCAACAGGAGGTCAGGTAAACAGGTGAAAGCAGAAGAATGGTCAGACAAGCCAGGGATCAGGGCAGGAGAGAGTCACGATAATCCGGGTCAGGCAGGTACGGCAACAAAGGCAATCTCAGGTACTAGGAACAGAAACACAGGAATAAGACCGGCAATGTGAGCATTGCAAGAGCTGGTTTAAATAGCCTGCCCAGCACTGACAGGTGCGCCTGGGTCCTAGTGCCTGCCAGCACTGTCATTGGTGACGGGCGCGCCTGGGTCCTAGTGCCCGCCTGCCTCTATGTCTTGTTGGAATCCTACGCATGTGCAGATTCATGCGTGGTGGCGATCTTCTCGTTCCCTGACATTGCCCCCCCCCTTATGGGCAGCCTCTGGATGCCCAACTGACTCCTCTTTTGTGGATGGCTCCGAAAAAATTTTTGAATTAGCCTGGGAGCGTGGACATTTCGGGCTGGTTCCCACAAATTTTCTTCTGGCCCATAACCTTTCCATTTTATAAGGTACTGTGTCTGACCCCCTCTCTTCCTGCAGTTTAGAATCGCTTCTACTTCAAATTCCTCCTCTCCCTGAACGTCTAGGGCCACTGGTGGCTTTGATCTACGGTCCAGGAACAGATCTGGAGTGGCAGGTTTTAGCAGGGATACATGAAGCACTGGATGTATTTTGAAAGACTCGGGCAGGGCTAATTCAAAAGCCACTTCGTTAATTTGACGCTTCACCTGAAATGGGCCCACGACCTTGGGTGCCAATTTGCTGGATGGGCATGCCATCTTTAGGTTGGTAGTTGCTAACCAAACTTGATCCCCTGGGTGCACGACCAATTCCCCCCTTCTTCTTTTATCAAAGGCCCTTTTGCTATCTTCCTGAGCCTTTGCCATTGCCTCCTGTAACAGTTTGTTGTTGGACGCAAAGAAATTTAAGGACTCTTGAGCTGCAGGAACCGAGTTTTCTGGGATCAGGTCTGGCAAGAAGGTGGGGTGGAAACCATAATTGGCAAGAACGGGGACTGCCTGGTGGCAGAGTGATTTGCATTGTTGTAGGCAAACTCCGCCAGGGGCAAGAGTGGCAACCAGTCATCCTGTAGAAATGAGGTGTAGCATCTGAGATATTGTTCCAGCGTTTTATTGGTCCGCTCAGTCTGCCCATTCGTTTACAGGAGATAGGCTGAGGAAAAGGACAATTTCACTTCCAGACTTTCGCATAGCGCTTTCCAGAATTTGGAAGTGAATTGAACACCCCGATCTGAGAATATATTTTTGGGTACACTATGCAGTCTCACTATTTCCCTGATGAAAACTTGTGCTGTCTCGGAAGCAGACGGAAGGAAGTGGGCCATTTTTGAAAGGCGATCCACCACCACAAGAATTGCAGTATGATTCTGCGACGGTGGTAGTTCTACTATGAAGTCCATGGAGATCATGCTCCATGGTCTGTCTGGCACCGGTAAAGGACGTAACAGGCCCCAAGCCTTGTTCCTGGAGGGCTTATTCCTGTTGCAGACTGCACAAGTTCTTACATAGGCCTCGCAATCTTTGGCCATACTTGGCCACCAAAATGTGCGTTGCACCAACTCTAGGGTCTTGTGTACTCCGAAATGGCCCGCCAATGGATGGTCGTGGCAGTTGCCCAGGACCAAGGTCCGAGCTCCTTCCGGTACCATGATCTGTTTCCCTTTCCATAAGAGGCCCTCCCTACTCTGTATTGGAACTCCAGGTAAGTTGGGGGGCTCCAGGGACGCAGCCTGTAATTTAGACAGGAGCTCTGATTGTAGCAATAGGAAATTACCTGCTGGCAGGATGGTATCTGGTTTGGGCATTTCTTTGGGGTCCTCATACATATGCGAGAGCGCGTCAGGTTTTGTATTCTTGGACCCTGGTCGATACGTAATGTGGAAGCTGAACCTCGAAAAGAATAACGCCTACCTGGCTTGACGCGGTCTGAGGCGTTTACCGGTCCTCAGATATTCCAAAATTTTATGGTCTGTGTAGACCAGAATGGGATGCAAGGATCCCTCCAATAGGTATCTCCATTCTTCTAGTGCTGTTTTAATGGTTAACAATTCCCGATCTCCGATGTCATAATTCTTCTCTGACGCGGTAAGCTTCCTGGAGAAAAAGGCCTCCGGATGCATCAGTTCTTTTACACCCTTTCTTTGTGACAGGATGGCCCCCACTGCATTTTCTGACGCATCTACTTCCAATATATAAGGTAGGGACACATCAGGTTGACTTAAGATGGGAGCTGTCGTGAACAGCTTCTTTAGGGATTCAAAGGTGGCCTGTGCTTCTGGTGTCCACTGAAAGCGTACTCCCATCTTTGTGAGTTGGGTGATAGGAGATACCAGACCTGAGAAATTCTTAATGAACTTCCTATAAACATTGGCAAAGCCGATAAATCGCTGAACCCCTTTCTTATCTGTGGGTACCGGCCATTCCAGGATGGCCGAGATTTTTTGAGGGTCCATCGCAATTCCAGTGGTGGAAATAATTAACCCCAGAAACGGGATGCTGCGCTGCTCAAAACTACACTTTTCCGCTTTGGCATAGAGCCCGTGCTGGTGAAGTCGTTCCAACACGCACCTGACGTGACCTCGATGTGTCTCCAGAGATGATGAAAAAATCAGGATATCATCTAAATAAACTATTACAAAGATGTCCAGGAAATCTTTGAATATGTCATTCACAAAGTGTTGAAATGTGGCCGGTGCGTTACATAACCCGAAGGGCATGACTAAATATTCGAAGTGCCCGAACCGAGTGCGAAAAGCAGTCTTCCACTCATCCCCCTTGCGTATACGAACCAGGTTATATGCACCCCTGAGATTCAGCTTAGTGAAAATAGAGGCTGATTTCAACCTCTGAAATAACTCGGGGACTAAGGGCAGAGGATAACGGTTTTTAAATGTAATCTTATTCAGATCCCTATAGTCAATACAGGGCCTCAGGGATTTGTCCTTTTTCTCCACAAAGAAGATTCCGGCCCCTGCCGGTGACGTGGACGGATGGATAAATCCCTTTCGAAGGCTTTCATCAATATATTCCTTTAAGGCCCCCAACTCCTGTTCAGACAAGGGGAAGATTCGGCCGAAGGGAATTTCAGATCCCGGGAGAAGGTCAATTGGACAGTCATACGCCCTGTGCGGGAGAAGGATGTCTGCTTCCCGTGGACTAAAAACGTCAAGGTAGTGGTGGTATGCTGTAGGAACCGTTTGTGCTAGCTCAGTGTCTGTGTTTATACAAAGCAAAGTCTGGGTGTCTGGTGGTGACCTGGGGTAGCAATGTTCCTGGCAATAGGGTGAATTAAACTGAATTGACCCAGTTCTCCAGTTAATTTGGGGGTCATGTGCACGTAGCCAAGGCAGCCCAAAAATAACTGGGAATAGTGAGGACGCAATGGTGTCCAAGCGGAGGACTTCTTGCATATAGGAGGGGTCTCCCGATCTACCAACCCAGACTTAACTTGAGTCCCATCAGCCAAGAGGATGTTCAGGCCATGCTCCTTGGTCAGTAAGGGAATCTGCTGTTGCGCTGCAAAATTGAGGTCAACAAAACAACTACAGGCCCCTGAGTCAATAATGGCCGTCACCTGTACGGTTCTTCCGGGGAGTTGAAATGAGATTGGTATGGCTAAGAGAGAGGGTTTATCTACACAAGCACGAGTCATAGAAAAAGTAGGAGAAGAGCACTTACTTAACTTCTCCGGGCAGGAACGTACCACATGGCCTGCTGCTCCACAGTATAGGCAAAGGTTGATTACCCGGCATCTCTGGCGCTCTTCAGACATTAGGGAAGGCCGCATCAACCCAAGTTGCATTGGTTCGGCTCCCTCTGCTGGTTCCGGATTCCGAGTACTGGTAGGGGAGTTCGGAATGGTCAGAACCCGTGGTAGCATCCATGTGGGTTTTAACCCTTGACTGGATCTTTCAGACCTCTGTTCCTGAAGAACGCGGTCAATCTGAATTGCCAGAGTTATCAATCCTTCCAAGGAGTCAGGTACCCCTACTCTGGCTAGCTCATCTTTTAGAGGTTCAGATAGGCCTAGGCGGAATTGGTAACGCAAAGCTGCGTCATTCCACTGGGTGTCCCCGCTCCAGCGCCTAAATTCTGAGGCATAGTCCTCTGCTGCCCGGCGACCCTGCTGCAAGGTATGTAGCACTGCTCCGGCTGAAGCAGCTTGTTGCAGGTCATCGTATAATTCTGCCATTGCTCTGAAAAATTAGGAAACTGAGTCCAGATGTGAATGGCGACTCTCCAGCAGGCGATGGGCCCAGCCTTGGGGTTTCCCCTGCAGTAAGGATATAATGAATCCCACCTTTACAGATTCTGACCAAAAAGTCAGTGGCTGTAGGTCAAAGTACAGCAGACAGGAATTCTGGAAGGCTCTGAACTTCCCTCAATCCCCACTGAACCACTCGGGTGTTGGTACTCGAGGTTCTGGCGGAGGCATGGCGAACACTGCTCCAGCAGAAGGTTCTGCGCGGTCCCTGGCCAGAGTAGGATCAACTGGAGCTGATGGTGTGGTTGCTGGCATGGTTAGGGTCTGAATACATCCCTCCAGGTGGGTGTAGCTTTCTTGGAGTGTTTTGACAGCTTGGTTGAGTGCCGCCACGTGGCATATCTCATCCCAGAGTGAGGGACCTCTTCCCGGCTCAGTCATGGCCATATGGTTCTGTTAAGGACCGACTGGCAGTAGCCTCTAGCGACCCACAGGCCGGAATCCCTCAGGGCGTGGAATCTAAGCCTCAGTCTGCTGTTTCACCAGAGCCCCTGATGGTGGGGATGGACTTGAAGCAGCCTGAGACCAGGTTGCGACCCCCGAGTTCAACCAGCTGTGGTAGAGGTGGATTTGCCAGTGATAGGTAATAAGTGAGAACCAGATGTGAAGAGGTAGTGTGTAACGTAGTCAGACAGGCCAGGTCGGTAACAGCAGAGGCAGACGGTACAGATCAGCATGCAAAAGGATAAACGGGTCACAAGCCAGGTTCAGCAACAGAAGGTCAGGTAAACAGGAGAAAGCAGAAGAATGGTCAGACAAGCCAGGGATCAGGGCAGGAGAGAGTCACGATAATCCGAGTCAGGCAGGTTCGGCAACAAAGGCAATCTCAGGCACTAGGAACAGGAACACAGGAATAAGACCGGCAATGTGAGCATTGCAAGTGCTGGTTTAAATAGCCTGCCCGGTACTGACAGGTGCGACTGGGTCCTAGTGCCTGCCAGCACTGTCATTGGTGACGGGCGCACCTGGGTCCTAGTGCCCGTCTGCCTCTATGTCTTGTTGGAATCCTATGCATGTGCAGATTTATGCGTCGTGGTGATCTTCTCGTTCCCTGATACTTTGACAGGCTGCAGGCAGCGGAGCTGGATGCTTTGCCTACCAGGTGTATTTTAAGGCCAGCATTGCACCCACAGGGGCCGAACCCCCCATGTACAAGGGGCCTAAGAGATACCATCAGCTTGTGTCCCATTCCACCAGACTCCTAGAACTGGAAGAGGACATTTTTGGGGGGATGTGTTGTAGAAGAACCCAGACCACTGTATTGTGCGGTGAAAATATCATCCACCTTTATTCATCATATATATGCGACACTTTAACAACAGAAGAAAAGAGATAGATTGTTTACATTTCAAGGATCTATTTATATCATCTATGCTAAGAAACTGATTAACATATGACCAGCCCCACCCACTTATGTAACCCTCTAAACATCCAAATCCCTGTAACTTCCCAGAAGACACTTTCATCTTTTATCCATAACAAGCTGATTGGGTACAAGAGAACCCCGAGCCCCTCCTGCTCATTCCCACACAAGTCCATGTCACCATCTACAAGGTGAGAGGACCTGAAGGAGAACAAGACCATGACCACCAGGACCATCACCTGACTGAAGCCATGCTCACATTTCTTTCTAATGCTGCTTCTATGGTCTACTCAGATACAGATTTGGCAGACGTACATTCGTGTCTTCAAGGAGCTGATCAAACATGATCTGTGCTTGACCATCTTTTCTGGGGTCCAGAGGTGACATTAGGGGTCTGATAGACCTCTTGTGTTTCTTTAAAGAGGATCTGTGACCAGCAATATGTTATCACATGCGAGGCTATTAACCCCCTATATGGCAATAATAAAGTTCAGAGAAAAAAGTTTAAAGTAAAACACTGTAAATGAAAAAACAGATTTTAAAGCCCCCAGTTCCCGTATACATGAGCAATTGCAAGGGTTGGGTGCGGTTATGTAGGAAAACATCAATCACACTACACATTGTACATATCTCTGCACACACCAGAGGGAGAGGAATAACTCTAGGGCCATCATTCATGGTTCACTATATAAACTGATGACCTGTAAAGGCTTTTAAAGCGTCACCTATGGACAAATTCTGGTACTGAAGTTTGTCACCATTTCACAAATACACACAATTTTGGCATGTTTGGTACCTATATACTTGATGCCAACTCAATATTTTACATTTCACCAAACAAATTGAGTCATATATTGTGTTTTTTGTGTATTAAAATTATCTTTAGTGGGATTTTTTTACAGAAAATATGCATTTGACAAATAGCTGTGCTAATATCCTGTGACATAGAAAATGGGAACTACCACCATTATATTCTCCAGGGTCTCTGCTTCAGAAAACAAAACGTTTGTGGGTTTCAAGTAATCTTCTGTTCTAAAATGTGAATGTAATCATGTGCATAAAAAAGCAAAATCAACTCAGCAAAACACACAACAGCAACAATGTATACAATTATCATCAAATATATAGAGGCAACTAATGGCATAAGAAGCAAAGCCACCATATTACTCAACCAAGTTCCAGCTAAACCCATCTAAGAAAATGGATCCCACTTCCCCCCACCCAGGTGACTGTTGAAACTCCTTTACCTTGTATAGATATCTCCTTCTGAGATCCTCATGATCTAATATAAATGTACAACACTCTCTGACACCAGTTTGTAGACTCCGCTTGAGCTTCCGAGAGATAGTCAGCCGCCATGCAGTTCTGTGACACCACCTTAGGTGATGGAGCCACTTCTGCTGTCAGCTCTGCTATACCAACAATGGTGTCATTGGTTATCTGATCCATGACTCCAGTACACCGGTTTATCTTACTTATCTTAGATTACTTAGATTCCCCATCCCGTCTATGAAGGGCTCACTGCATAAAACATCTCCACTCCACAGAAAATGTTTCTTCTCACTGGAAGGCCAGGGGAGTATTGGGAGAAATTGAGGCTTTCCCTTACAGATATGGGGGAGGGGCAACATCACCTAAAGTACAGCTATGGGTGGAATTGAAGGGAAGCCATTTTAGGGCGCTCCTTCCACACAAGAAGCAATGTATCTGGAAGAACTAGGAATCCATTGGACCAATGGGGATTAAACATTCTGCAATACATTGAGACACCATGACATGTTACTGGCCTGTGATTGGCTCTCCTATTGTTAGTGAAGTGAGACTCCCCTTGTCGGTGTCATTAATGGAAAGAAACCATGTGAAATGTTTCCCCCCAAAACCAAAAAGGTGACCCCCTTGGGTAGGTAGCCATCCTACTATTCCTGATATGAGTTTGTAGTCCCTGCTACTACAGGAAACATGCGGGCGATCATTTACACCTTTTACAGCAGGACAGTAAATATCAGAACACAATTCAAACATCAGACCAACAGCAGGAAGTCTGCTAACTGAATGTGTAATGCAATCTGTCATTAGCATTCCCAGAGTTCCCTCTGCAACATAGTTGTATCAGCTGTTGGTCCTGTCTGTACATCTGTTATTTTCCCACCTTCTGTAACAGGGTGACAACCCTGATCATTCTGCAGGAACATTACACAGCAGCGTTGTCACCCTGTACAGGGAAGTCTTAGATAGATTATAAGTAAGACACACAACAAGTAAAGCCCAACTTCAGCTAACGCTTCTACAGCAGTTACAGCAACAGGTTCTCTATAAGGTCCAACCCCCCATATGAATGACAACTGACAGTTGTGAGCACCCCCAGCAGTGTTATAGGATTTGCCCCGACCCCTCCAACTGTTTTTTTTCCCAAAAGACTTGGCCTTCTACAGGAAGTAGAGAAAAAAATCTACTGGGAGGGACAACAAAAAAATAAAACAATAGGAGACTCGGAAAAACAAAGCCTGCTCTGCTAATGACAGATTTCATTATTAATGTCATTATTGATGTTGCCCATAGTTACACTTTGGTGCCAACGTTGTAATATTTCCAGGGAGAAGAAGTTTTCTTTACAAACTTTCCACCAAAAAGAGATGTGTGCACTCAGAGTGATTATTGTGAACCCCAATCAGAGGAATGTCAGTCCCCCGGAAGAAGTGGTAGGAATATGACCGCACACTCAGCACTTTGTAAGTTCAGATCTCTGGCAGTTGTATTGTGTGATTAGTCTATGGAGAGGAGTAATAGCTGGAAAGAGAAAACATGGAACAAGGATTTCTGATCTTCACCTGATGTGTTCCATGTGGTTCTGCCAAATGGGATTCCAAGTGGCCAGCTGGGCTTACGTTTTACTGCTGAATACATCCCCTAAATCAGCAGTAACTCAGTATTGGAAGGCCAGCATCAGCTTGGGATGTTGTTTTCTCACTGAACAGAGACTTCTTTCTAGCTGGTGTCACAGACCTGCCTGAAAGGTTGTCACCCATGAGATGATATCCTACAACCTCACAAACGCCCCCTTTCCTCTCTCTGATCACAATCTCATCACCTTCAGTCTCCTCATCTTCAAACACTTATCCCTCCAATCAGCAATCACCTGCAGAAACCTTCACAACTTGAACCCTTCTCCTTTCCACTCTGCAACTGACCAACTCTATGACAGAATCTCTCCCCTGTCCTGCCCTGACCTGGCCACTGCTGTCTACAACAGTTCACTTTCATCCGCATTAGACTCACTTGCTCCTCTAACAACATGAAGCATCAGGCCCCGCCCATTACAACCTTGGCAGACTGACAACACCAGAGATCTTAAATGACATAATTGTGTGCTGGAGCGAATGTGGCGTAAAACCAAATCTCACCAAGCATTCACCCGATATAAATCTGCTTTCTTCACATACAATTCCTCCCTCCATACTGCCAAACAAGGTTTCTCAGAAGCCCGTCTCACCACCTGCCCCCTGGATCCTGTCCCCTCACAACTACTACGGTCACCCTCTTCTTCCATCCTATGCTCCCTCACTCACATCTTCAATCTTTCCCTCTCTACTGGTGCCTTCCCCTCCCCTCTAAAGCATGCGCACATCACTCCCATACTTAACAAGCCCTCCCTGGACCCCACCAACCTAAACAACTTAAGACCCATCTCCCTGCTCTTGTTTACCTTTAAACCCTTAGAACGCTTAGTCTACAATCGCCTGAGCTCCTAACTCACCAACAACAACCTTCTTGACCCTTTACAGTCTGGCTTTCACTCACTACACTCCACTGAAACTACCCTGCTAAAACTCACTAATGACCTACTAACTGCTAAACCAATGGTCACTGCTCCTTACTCTTACTACATAACCTCTCCGCGGCTTTTGATATGGTTGACCATCCCCTCCTCCTCAAAAAACTCCACTCTCTTGGCCTCCAAGACTCCGCTCTCTGCTGGTTCTCCTCCTACCTATCGCAGTGCTCCTTCTGCATTACCTTTAACTCTGCCTCCTCCTCTCCACTCCCTCTATCTGTAGGGGTTCCTCAAGTTTCTGTCCTTGGACCCCTACTCTTCTCCATCTACACCTCCTCCCTTGGTCACTTGATAAACTCCCATGGCTTTAAGTACCATCTCTATCCTGATGACAAACAAATCTATCTTTTTCCTCCTCACCTCACCCCTTCAGTCTCCTCTCGCATTACTACCCTACTAAGCGACATATCGGCATGGATTTCTCTCCACTTCCTCAAACTCAATCTTTCCAAAACTGAGGTCTTAGTATTCCCTACAGCCTGTGCCCCTCCCCCGACTTCTCTATCAAGATCAATAACACAATCATCATTCCCTCCCCTCATGCCAGGGTACTAGGTGTAATCCTAGACTCCCATTTGTCCTTTCAGTCCCAAGTCCAAATCTTGTAGACTTCACCTCCGCAACATCTCCAAGATACGGCCGTTCTTAACCTCGGAAACCACTAAGCAACTTATTCACTACCTTGTTATATCTCACCTTGACTATTGTAACTCTCTCCTCATTGGCCAAACTCATTGCAGGCTATCCCCTCTTCAGTCTATCATGAATGCTGCTGCCATCATCCACCTTACTTACCGTTCTGTATCAGACACCCCTATCTGCCAATCCCTCCACTGGCTTCCATTCAGTGTCCTTCATCCCTCTCTGCCAATCCCTCCACTGGCCTCCATTTAGTGTCCTCCACCAATCCCTCCACTGGCCTCCATTCAGTGTTCTCCACCCCTCTCTGCCAATCCCTCCACTGGCCTACACCCCTCTCTGCCAATCCCTCCACTGGCCTACACTCAGTGTCCTCCACCCCTCTCTGCCAATCCCTTCACGTTGCCCAACGGATAAAATTCAAAACATTAACAATAACATATAAAGCCATTTATAACTCTGCCCCAAATTATATCACCAATCTTGTCTCCAAATATCACCCAAACCGTCCTCTGTGTTCCTCGCACGATCCCCTGCTCTCGTCTCCTCCTCCCATGCTCGTTTCCAGAGCTTCCCCCATCCTCTGGAACTCTCTACCCCAATTTATCAGACTATTGCCTACTCTGCTCACTTTTAGGTGATCTCTGAAAACCTCTCTCTTCAGGGAAGCCTATCCTGCCCTCAGCTAATAATGGAATCTTCTACTCTTCCTACCAGTCCATCCCCCACAGTTACTACCTTTTGTACCACTAGCCCCTCCCTCCTAGATTGTAAGCTCCGAGGAGCAGGGCCCTCCTATCCCTCTTGTATTAAACTGTATTGTTGCTGTCCCGTTATATTGTAAAGTGCTGAGAAAACTATTGGCACTATATAAATACTGTATAATAATAATAATATTAATGAGAGATGAAATGTGGAAAGAAGGCATTGATAATGGGAGAGGAGATGGAACATGGAATGGGAGGAGTGGACAAGGTGGGCTTATCTGGAGACCTCAAGCCTGGCTGATGATGTATCACTAGTCAGAAGAACCTGGAATGGACTCTCCCACTGAGGCTTCAGAGACTTGGTAAGATAATAGACCCCATCCTAGTCTCTGGTACTGAGGCAGTGTTGGTCATGTATTACCTCAGGATCCAGAAATGAAGAAAATGCTTGGAAACACAACTCAGTTGGTGAATCATGAAAATGCATTACATGTTCATTCAAAGCTCCATAAAAAAAGATAAAGAATGAGAATCATGAGGGAAGCTGTTCAGTTATTTATGCTTATCTTAAAAAGATTGTCAAAAGATAAAATATTCAAATGCTTTCTAGTTGTGAATTGATGGACATAAGCACTAAACTCAGTTCATCCAATCATTACATTCCAGTTTGCTCAGATTTTAGTTTGTGTCTTTTAAAGTAGCATTTTATCTTTTCCCTTCTTCTCTAGTTTGTGGGATGACATTGGGGATGTGAAATTAACTTGTGACACCTGAAACTTCTTTAATATCCCTTTCATTCCAGAATTTAATCAATGCAGAAATTTGTGAATCCTCCGGTGATAGATTAGACCGGCATTAGCTGTAAAAGTTTTGTCACATTCAGAACACTGATATGGCTTCTCTCCAGTGTGAATCCTCTGGTGTCTGATAAGATGTGACTTCTGTGTAAAAGCTTTATCACATTCAGAACACTGATATGATTTCTCTCCAGTGTGAATCCTCTGGTGTCTGATAAGACTTGACTTCTGTGTAAAAGCTTTATCACATTCAGAACACTGATATGACTTCTCTCCAGTGTGAATCCTCTGGTGTCTGATAAGACTTGATTTCTGAGTAAAAGCTTTATCACATTCAGAACACGGATATGACTTCTCTCCAGTGTGAATCCTCTGGTGTCTGATAAGATGTGACTTCCGTGTAAAAGCTTTATCACATTCAGAACACTGATATGACTTCTCTCCAGTGTGAATCCTCTGGTGTGTGATAAGCTTTGACTTCTCAGTAAAAGCTTTATGACATTCAGAACACTGATATGACTTCTCTCCAGTGTGACTCCTCAGGTGTGTGATAAGATGTGACTTCAGAGTAAAAGCTTTATCACATTCAGAACACTGATATGACTTCTCTCCAGTGTGAATCCTCTGGTGTGTGATAAGATCTGACTTCTGAGTAAAAGCTTTATCACATTCAGAACACTGATATGGCTTTTCTCCAGTGTGAATCCTCTGGTGTTCAAGAAGATTTGACTTCTGAGTAAAAGCTTTAACACATTCAGAACACTGATATGGCTTCTCTCCAGTGTGAATCCTCTGGTGTGTCATAAGATTACATTTCATTGTAAAAGCTTTATCGCATTCAGAACACTGATATGACTTCTCTCCAGTGTGAATCCTCTGGTGTGTGATAAGATGTGACTTCAGAGTAAAAGCTTTATCACATTCAGAACACTGATATGGCTTTTCTCCAGTGTGAATCCTCTGGTGTTCAAGAAGATTTGACTTCTGAGTAAAAGCTTTAACACATTCAGAACACTGATATGGCTTCTCTCCAGTGTGAATCCTCTGGTGTCTGATAAGATTTGACTTCAGAGTAAAAGCTTTAACACACTGAGAACACTGATATGGCTTCTCTCCAGTGTGAACTCTTTGGTGTACTATAAGGTCTCTCTCGCTTATAAAAGTTTTGTCACATTCAGAACAATGATATGGCTTCTCTCCCTTGCAAGCCTTCTGGTGTGTGATATATTTTCTCTCCATTGTAAAATATACAAACAAGTAGTTTGAAATGACTCCTCTTATGTATACTGGGGTTGGACTTTATTGTAAAGCCATTGTCACTTCCAGAACACTGAAATTACTTTTTTCCTGCTGGATCAAAGTGGAAGAGGATCCAAACCATGACTTTTAGAACACAGATATGACTTGTATCCCGTGTGAATCCTCCAGTGAACTGCAATAAAGACTTTCAGTCAATTAAGACACCCATGTGTTTTATTTTCCATGTGACTCAGCTGAAGACCAAAATGTCCTAAAACCTTGGTTCATCAATCTACCTGTAGAAAAAGAAAAAAGATAGAATTGTATATAAAGGGCTACATAAAGTTGCTTTCTATTTTTAATATTCATTACTAAATATATCTTATGAATAGAAAGAATATGTACAGCATTATCTACAGTATTGTTTAATCAAATAGATTTTATTTAGAAAGTTCATAAGTGCGCACAGTATTCCCAACATTCAGCCCAGACAATGGAGTCATACATTCTCACGTATAGGCGGTTCTGGCACTGTTACAGATCATACAGAACAATAACTTGCTTTGTCTATGGTGTCACTTTTACCTTTTATAAACAAATGAACAGAGAAAAGAAGAAACAACCTAGAACAATTCAGCTGTATATGGCAAGTAACTCCCCCCAGTACATACATAGATAGCTGACACCGATCAATGAGGCCCGTGTCTCCAGGATCATACCCCAAGTATGGGTCTCCAATGTAGTTGGTCTCAGAGACTCCGCTCTCTCCTGGCTCTCCTATCTATCACAGCGCTCCTTCAGTGTTACCTATAATGCTGCCACATCCCCTTCACTCCCCCTCTCTGTTGGGGTTCCCCAAGGCTCTGTCCTCGGACCCCTCCTCTTCTCCATCTACACCTCCTCCCTTGGCCAATTGATAAACTCCCACGGCTTCAACTACCATCTCTATGCCGATGACACACAAATCTATATCTCTACCCCCCACCTCACCCCCTCAGTCTCCAATCGCATCACCAGCCTACTAAGTGACATATCGGACTGGATGTCACTCAACTTCCTCAAACTCAACCTTTCCAAAACTGAGCTTCTAGTATTCCCCCCCTCCCGACTTCTCCATCAAGATCAACAACACTATTATTATTATTATACAGTATTTATATAGCGCCAACAGTTTGCTCAGCGCTGTACATTATAATGGGAGACAGTACACGGTGGATGAGTCTGGCTGTAGAATTCAAGATAGACTGAAGTGGGGATAGCCTGTGTTGGGGTAGGCCGGTGAGGAGGGAGTTACAGTAGTCAAGTCGTGATATAATAAGGGAGTGAATGAGTTGCTTTGTAGTTTCTGGAGTTAGGAACGTGCGTATTTTGGAGATGTTACAGAGGTGGAGTCTGTATGAATTTGTCAGCGATTGGACCTGGGGCTGGAAAGACAGATTGGAGTCTAGAATGACACCTAATACTCTGGCTTGCGGGGTGGGACTGATGGTGATGTTGTTGGTCGTGATGAAGAGGTCAGGGGGGGCACAGGCTGGAGGGAAAACTAGGAGCTAGTTTTTGGCAAGGTTTAATTTGAGGAATTGGAGTCTGATATGTCCGGTCTGATATGTCGTTCAGAAGGCTAGTGATTCGGGTGGAGACTGAAAGGGTGAGACGGGGAGTAGAGAGGTAGATTTGAGTGTCATTGTCATAGAGATGGTAGTTGAAGCCGTGAGAGTGTATCAGTTGACCAAGGGAGGAGGTGTAGATGGAGAAGAGAAGGGGCCCGAGGACAGAACCTTGAGGGACCCCAACAGAGAGGGGGAGGTGGCAGCATTATAGGTAACACTGAAGAAGCGTTGTGATAGATAGGAAGAGAGCCAGGAGAGAGCAGAGTCTCTGAGGCCAAAAGAGTATAGTTTTTTGAGGAGGAGGGGGTGGTTGACCGTGTCGAAAGCTGCAGAGAGGTTGAGGAGTAGTAGCACTAAGTAGTGGCCATTGGCTTTGGAGGCTATCAGGTTATTGGTGAGTTTGAGTAGGGCAGTTTAGGTGGAGTGTAGGGGACAGAAGCCAGATTGTAGGGGATCAAGGAGGTTGTTGTCGGTGAGGTGGGAACTCCGGTGATTATAGACTAAGCGTTCAAGGAGTTGGGATGTAAATGGCAGCAGGAAGATGGGTCTTAGGTTGTTTAGGTCAGAGGGATCCAGGGAGGGTTTTTAAAGTATGGGAGTGATATGCGCATTCTTCAGAGGGGAGGGCAATGTGCCAGTAGAGAGGGAAAGATTAAAGATGTGGGTGAGGGAGCGTAGGATGGAGGAGGAGGGTGATCGTAGGAGTTGTGTAGGGACAGGGTCAAGGGGGCAGGTGGTAAGGTGAGCTTCAGAGAAGAGCTTAGTGATTTTCAGTCCCACCCCTCATGCCAGGGTACTAGGTGTAATCCTAGACTCCAATCTGTCCTTTCAGCCCCAGGTCTAATCACTGACAAACTCATGTAGACTTCACCTCCACAACATCTCCAAGATATGCTCGTTCCTAACCTCGAAAACCACTAAGCAACTCATTCACTCCCTTATTATATCATGACTTGACTATTGTAACTCCCTCCTCACTGGCCGACCTCATCGCAGACTATCCCCACTCCAGTTCATCATGAATGCTGCTGCCAGACTCATTCACCTTACTAACCGTTCTGTATCAGCCACCTCTCTGCCAATCCCTCCACTGGCCTCCACTCAGTATCCTCCACCCCTCTCTGCCAATCCCTTCACTGGCTTACAACTGCCCAGCGGATAAAATTGAAAACACTAACACTGACGTATAAAGCCGTTCATAACACTGCCCTCAACTACATCACCGACCTTGTCTCTAAATACCACCCAAACCGTACTCTCCACTCCTCGCAAGACCTCCTACTCTCTAGCTCCCTTGTCTCCTCCTCCCATGCTCACCTCCAGGATTTCTCACGGGCTTCACCCATCCTCTGGAACTCCCTACCCCAAGCTATCAGGCTATCGCCTCCTCTGCTCACTTTTAGGCGCACTCTGAAAACTCATCTCTTCAGGGAAGCCTACCCCGACCCCAGCTAACTACTGGAATGCCCTACTCCCCCAACCACTCCATCCCCCACAGCTAATTACCTCTTGTACCACTATCCCCTCTCTCCTAGATTGTAAGCTCCAAGGAGCAGGGCCCTCTAATCCCTCTTGTACTGAACTGTATTGTTACTGTACTGTCTTCCTCCATAAAGTAAAGAGACCAAGAGGCACACCCGAGGAATATTGAACACCAACATTATAATACTGGTCATATCGTTCCACTTTTTGAATAATTTTGGACATCTCCAAAACATGTGTATCAAATCCCCGACATCAACACTACAATTGGGGTATTAAGGGGAAATCCCTCCTGTCCTAGCTGAACAATTGAGCTGGAGTCCTGAATGATCTATGCAAAAGAAATGACTGAGTTTCTGTGAAGAGGACAGAGAGATGAGAGGTATGGAGGTCACAATCACCTCCCACCACTCTCTCTTAGAGTCAAAAGACTGGAATAAATATATGAGAGATCATGCCTTTCCCACTGGTGCCATCTGAAGCCCATTAACAAGTGTGAGAGTGATGTGAAATCTGTATCTGATGGAAGTAGAAACCGATGGATGGGATCTAATGTGTCTACTAAGTCCCACCTGGTAAGATGTTGAAGTTGGGCAGCTATAATATAAAGTCTAACATTTGGTATTGCTAGGCCTCCTTGGTCTTCACCATACTGTAGAGTAGTGAGTTTGATTCTAGCTGACGGCTTCTTCTAAATGAGTTCTCCAAACTGGGAGTCTATACTCCACAATTCTCCCATGTGGACGCCTCGTAAGTGGTTCTCCAGTATAGAGTTGAAACTCGAAAAATTAGAATATGGTGCAAAATTTCATTTATTTCAGTGCAGCAACTGAAAAGGTGAAACTAATATATGAGATAGACTCATTACATGCAAAGCAAGATAGTTCAAGCCGTGATTTGTCATCATTGTGATGATTATGGCTTACAGCTCATGAAAACCCCAAATCCACAATCTCATATAATGAGAATTTTGTGAAAAGGTGGAATATTCTCGGTTCAAAGTGTCCCACTCTAATCAGATAATTAAGCCATAACACCTGCAAAGGGTTCCTGAGCCTTTAAATGGTCTCTCAGTCTGGTTCAGTAGGAATCACAATCATGGGAAAGACACCATCAATGACACTCTCCATAAGGAGGGAAAGCCTCAAAAAAGGGAATTGCAGAAGAAGTTGGATGTTCCCAAAGTGCTGTATCAAAGCACATTAACAAAAAGTTATGTGGAAGGGAAAAGTGTGGAAGAAAAAGGTGCACAAGCAGCAGGGATGACCACAGCCTGGAGAGGATTGGCAGGAAAAAGCTATTCAAAAGTGTTGGGGACTTTCACAAGGAGTGGACTGAGGCTAGAGTCAGTGCATCAAGAGCCACCACACACAGACGGATCCTGGACATGAACTTCAAATGTCGTATTCCTCTTGTCAAGCCACTCCTGAACAACAAACAGAAGTGTCTTACCTGGGCTAAAGAAAAACAGACCTGGTCTATTGATCAGTGGTCCAAAGTCCTCTTTTCTGATGAGAGCAACTTTTGCATCTCATTTTGAAACCAAGGACCCCGAGTATGGAGGAAGAATGGAGAGGCCCAAGGACCCCGAGTATGGAGGAAGAATGGAGAGGCACAAGGACCCCGAGTATGGACGAAGAATGGAGAGGCCAAAGGACCCAGAGTATGGAGGAAGAATGGAGAGGCCCAAGGACCCCGAGTATGGACGAAGAATGGAGAGGCACAAGGACCCCGAGTATGGAGGAAAAATGGAGAGGCACAAGGACCCCGAGTATGGAGGAAGAATGGAGAGGCCCAAGGACCCCGAGTATGGAGGAAGAATGGAGAGGCCCAAGGACCCCGAGTATGGAGGAAGAATGGAGAGGCCCAAGGACCCCGAGTATGGAGGAAGAATGGAGAGGCCCAAGGACCCCGAATATGGACGAAGAATGGAGAGGCCCAAGGACCCCGAGTATGGACGAAGAATGGAGAGGCCCAAGGACCCCGAGTATGGACGAAGAATGGAGAGGCACAAGGACCCCGAGTATGGAGGAAGAATGGAGAGGCCCAAGGACCCCGAGTATGGAGGAAGAATGGAGAGGCCCAAGGACCCCGAGTATGGAGGAAGAATGGAGAGGCACACACTGCAAGATGCTTGAAGTCCAGTGTGAAGTTTCCACAGTCTGTGTTGATTTGGGGAGCCATGTCATCTGCTGGTGTTGGCCCACTGTGCTTCATTAAGTCCAGGGTCACCACAGCCATCTACCAGGAGATTTTGGAGCACTTCATGCTTCCTTCCGCAGACGAGCTTTATGGGGATGCTGACTTCATTTTCCAGCAGGACTTGGCACCGCCCACACTGCCAAAATCACCAAAACCTGGTTCAATGACCGTGGGATTACTGTGCTTGATTGGCCAACAAACTCGCCTGACCTGAACCCCATAGAGAATCTATGGGGCATTTCCAAGAGAAAGATGAGAGACATGAGACCGAACAATGCAGAAGAGCTGAAGGCCGCTATTGAAGCATCCTGGTCTTCCATAACACCTCAGCAGTGCCGCAGGCTGATAGCTTCCATGCCACGCCGCATTGAGGCAGTAATTGCTGCAAAAGGGGCCCAAACCAAGTACTGAGTACATATGCATGCTTCTACTTTTCAGAGGTCCGATATTGTTCTATGTACAATCCGTGTTTTATTGATTGCATGGAATATTCTCATTTTCTGAGATTGTGGATTTGGGGTTTTCATGAGCTGTAAGCCATAATCATCACAATGATGACAAATCACGGCTTGAACTATCTTGCTTTGCATGGAATGAGTCTCATATATTAGTTTCACCTTTTAAGTTGCTGCACTGAATCAATGAATGAATGCACCATATTCTCATTTTTCGAGTTTCACCTGTATACCCTGATCCCACAGATCACCTACCTCCCCCCATATCCCAAAGATCACCTACCTTTCCCATATACACCCAGATCCCATGGATCACCTACCTCCCCTGCACTCACATATCCCACAGATCACCTTCCTGCCCATATACATGCAGATGCCACAGATCACCTACCTCCCCCATATACACAAAGATCCCACTGATCACTTACCTCCCCCATACACTCCCAGTTCCCATAGATCATCTACATCCCCCATGTGCACTCAGATCCCCTACCTCCCCCATACACAGACAGATCACACAGGTCACCTACCTCCCCATAATCACCCAGATCCCTCAGATCAGCTACCTCCCCCATATACATCCAGATCACCTACCTCCCCCATATACACCCAGATCCCACAGACCACCTACCTCCCCCATATACACCCAGATCCCACAGATCACCTACCTACCCCATATACAGACAGATCACACAGACAACCTACCTCCCCATATACACCCAGATCACCTACCTACCCCATATACAGACAGATCACACATATAACCTACCTCCCCATATACACCCAGATCCCACAGATCACCTATCTCCCCATATTCACCCAGATCACCTACCTCCCCCATACATACACAAATCCCATATATCACCTACCTCTCCTTATACATCCAAATCCCAGAGATCACCGACCTCCCCCATATACACCCAGATCACCTACCTCCCCCATATACACCCAGATCCCACAGATCGCCTACCTCCTCCATATACACCCAGATCCCACATATCACCTACCTCTCCCATACATACACCCAGATCATCTACCTACAACATATACCCAGATCACCTACCTACAACATATACCCAGATCCCACAGATCACCTACCTCTCCCATACATACACCCAGATCATCTACCTACAACATACACCCAGATCCCACATATCACCTACCTCTCCCATACATACACACAGATCACCTACCTACAACATACACCCAGATCACCTACCTCCCTAAAACATAACCAGATCCCACAGATAACCTACCTTCCCCATACGCACGTACCTCCTCCATATAAACCCAGACCCCACAGATCATCTACCTTCCCATATACACCCTCCACCCCTCTCTGCCAATCCCTCCACTGGCCTCCATTCAGTGTCCTCTACCGCTCTCTGCCAATCCCTTCACTGACCTCCACTCAGCATCCTCCGCTCCTCTGCCAATCCCTTCACTGACCTCCGCCCCTCTCTGCAAATCCCCTCCCTGACCTCAGCTCAGCATCCTCCGCCCCTCTCTGCCAATCCCTCCACTGGCCTCCACCCCTCTGTGCCAATCCCTCCACTGGCTTCCACTAACCCAACCTATAAAATTCTAAATACTAACTACAGCATACAAAGCCGTCCACAACCCCGCCCCTAGATACCACTCGAAGTAAAACCAGGAAATAGACTGCTTTATTTTAACACAGACACAAGATATAAACATTCAAGGGAACAACCCACCTCCCTGCATATGGACACAGGGCGGGGCAAACCACATCTAGAAACCAGAGACACATCAGCAGACACCCCCCACCCAGCCAATACACAAACACATACATCCCATAATAGTTTGCTCCCAAGCAAGACACACAATAGAACAATGGGATACACCACATGGCAGTAAACAATGAACAACCCCCCCACCCCACCTATACATGTCTACACAATATCAGGACATTCTACCCTGTACCCCTAACAGGCACAGGGTGACTTACACATAAGAGGGATATGGGGAGCTGAGACAGGGATCTCCCTACTCCTCCAACGTGAGCTGTGTTCCATGGGCCCCCATCCAAAGTCACTCCCATCACAGGAAGCACCTACAACAACAAATGGCAGAGTTGCCAGCTGACTGATTAAGCACTGAACCACCATTTACTAATGTTGGCATGGACATATGTGGCCCCTGGACTGTTGTTACACGCAGAACTCGTGGCGGAGTTGCTAACAATAAGCGATGGGCTGTGCTGTTCACTTGCTTGAGCATTGGTGCAGTGCACATTGATGTGAGAGAATCAATGGACTCTTCTTGTATCATTAATGCTTTCAGAAGATTTGTTTCTGTACGAGGACCTGTAAAGTCCCTGAGATCTGACTGTGGGACTCATTTTACAGCAGCAGAAAAGATAGAGATCTTCTTGAGTGGCAATAAGTGTAAATGGGAACTCAACCCACCTCATTCCTCACATGGGAGGCTCTTGGGAACGCATGATTGGAGTTGCAAGAAAGATCCTGGACTCTATGCTACTGGACCAGAAAACTTCTCAATTTACTCATGAAATCTTAGTCACTCTTCTTGCAGAAGTGTCCGCTATAATCAATGCAAGGCCATTGGTCCCTGTGTCCTCAGATCCCGAGTTCCCAGTGTTGCTCACTCCAGCCACTCTTCTTACCCAAAAAACTGGGGTAGCCACTATTCCCACAGAGGAACTTGATTACCCCAACATTTACAAGCATCAATGGTGACGGGTTCAACATCCTGCTAATGTGTTCTGGAATCGCTGGAAGATGGAGTACCTTTCTACCCTTCAAAGTCGTAATAAATGGCAAACTAGCAAACCCAATCTACAAGTGGGAGACGTAGTTGTTTTGAAGGAGACAGATTCCCATGGTAACCATTGGCCCATGGGTCTTATTACAAAGACTATGCCAAGTAACGATGGAAAGGTACGCAAGGTAGAAGTTAGAGTCATGAAAGAAGGTTCTGCACACCTTTACTTCAGGCCTATAAAGGGACCAAAGAGGAAGACAAGTCATCCACCTGAATTACAGGGAGGTAAGAAGGAAGGTGCATGTTGCTGCCTTCTCCTCTGAATATGGATTTCCATGTCTCAGCCTGGACTTTCCACACCAACATCTGCAAGTATTATGCTGAATGTTTGCATTGTTTTCCTTTGTTCTTCCCTTCCCTCTTGTTTTGCAGATGTTCCCGGAAAGAATCTTCATTATTTATATTGGACTTGAACTAAAGTTTATTTGGTTTAATGTTGTATAGATAGCCCCTCCCCCTTTCCCAGAAATGCATTGCAGTTCTAGCCTCATGGCAAGAAGCAGAAACATTATGATCTTTTGACCGATCAAATGTTCATTGTTGTAAGATTCTCTCAGTTTATGGAAGAAACTTCACAAGATCTACAAGATGTCTTATCGATGGAGTCACTGACTGTGGTATCCAACTGAGGATGAAGTTATCACCATCTCATCACAACTGTAAGTTACAGAGATCACACTATCAATGCTTAGATTGGAAAGACAGAACACCCACACATACCTGTCTCCGGCTTCTCACCCCTCCCCTATACATACCCGTCCCCGGCTTCTCACCCCTCCCCCATACGTACCCATCCACGGCTTCACACCCCTCCCCCATACGTACCCATCCACGGCTTCACACCCCTCCCCCATACATACCCATCTCCGGCTTCTCACCCCTCCCCCATACATACCCGCCCACGGCTTCACACCCCTACCCAGCTTCTCACCCCTCCCCCATACATACCCGTCCCCGGCTTCTCACCCCTCCCCCATACATACCCGCCCACGGCTTCACACCCCTCCCCCATACATACCCGCCCACGGCTTCACACCCCTCCCCGGCTTCTCACCCCTCCCCCATACATACCCGTCCCCGGCTTCTCACCCCTCCCCCATACATACCCGTCCCCGGCTTCTCACCCCTCCCGCACACATACCCGTCCCCGGCTTCTCACCCCTCCCGCACACATACCCGTCCACGGCTTCACACCCCTCCCCCATACATACCCGTCCACGGCTTCACACCCCTCCCTCATACATACCCGTCCACGGCTTCACACCCCTCCCCCATACGTACCCGTCCCCGACTTCTCACCCCTCCCCCATACATACCCGTCCCCGACTTCACACCCCTTCCCCATACATAGCTGTCCCCGGCTTCACACCCCTCCCCCATATGTACCCATCCCCGACTTCTCACCCCTCCCCCATACATACCCGTCCACGGCTTCTTACCCCTCCCCCATACACACCCGTCCCCGGCTTCACACCCATCCCCCATACATACCCATCCCCGGCTTCACACCCCCTCCCCCATACATACCCGTCCCCAACTTCTCACCCCTCCCCCATACATACCCGTCCCCGACTTCTCACCCCTCCCCCATACGTACCCGTCCCTGGCTTCTAACCCCTCCACCACATATATCTGTCCCTGGCTTCTAACTCCTCCGCCACACATATCCGTCCCTGGCTTCTAACTCCTCCCCCACACATACCCGTCCCCGACTTGTCATCCCTCCACCACACATACCCCTCCCCCATACACATCCCTCCTCAACTTCTCACCCCTCCCCCATACACATCCCTCCCAAGCCTCTCACCCCTCCCCCATATATATCCCCTCCCAGCTTCTCACTCCTCCCCCATATACATCCCTCCCAAGCTTCTCACTTCTCCCCTATACACATCCCTCCCCAGCTTCTCACCCCTCCCCCATATATATCCCCTCCCAGCTTCTCAAACCTCCCTCATACATATCCTCTCCCAACTTTTCACCACTTCCCCATATATATCCCTTCCCAGCTTCTCACCCCCTCCCCCATACACATCCCTTCTGAGCTTCACACCCCTCCCCCATACACATCTCTCCCCAGCTTCTCACCCATCCTCCATACATATCTTCCTTAGCTTCTTGCCCCTTTCCCATACACAGCTGTAACGGAACCGACCCCAGACTGTGCTTGATTACTTCCATTGGAATACTGCTTCCCCCTCCGAACACCGACCACAGACACCACAGCAGACCATACAAGACTACACAACACCAGTCCTGAAGTAAACCAGGAGGTAGACTACTTTATTTGAACACAGATACAAGATATATACACTCAGGGGACAATCCCCCCTCCCTGCATAATGACCCTGGGCGGGGCAATCTACATTTAGTCACAAGAGACACACAGGTATTCAAACTTCACACCAGCAGACAGTCCCATCAGGAGGGAGGGCTGCTGGAGACACCCCCCACCAACCAATACACACAAACACATACATCCCATAATAGTTTGCTCCCAAGCCAGACAAACAATAGAACAATGAGATGCAACCACATGGCATTAAATAATAAACAACCCCCCCACCCCACCTAGACATGTCTACACAATATCAAGACATCTCACCCTGCACCCCTAACAGGCACAGGGTGACTTACACATAAGAGGGATATGGGTGCTGAGACAGGGGTCTCCCCACCTCTCCAAAGTAAGCTGGGTTCCATGGGCCCCGCACCCAAAAGCCCTCCCCAACTTCTCACCCCTCCACCATTTGCATCCCTTCCCAACTTCTCACCCCTCCCCCATAAACATCCCTCCCAGCTTCTCACCTCTCCCCCATACACATCCCTCCTCAACTTATCACTCCTCCCCATATACAATAATCCCCATCTTCTCCCCTCTCCCCCCATTCACATCCCTCCCAGCTTCTCACCCCTCCCCCATACATATCCTTCCCAGCATCTCACCCCTCTCCCATACATACCTGGTGTCTCTCCTGTTATTCTGTCTCGGACACATCAAAGGAACATGGTGGGAGATCGACCTGAATGTCCTTCCTAGGAGGGAATACCGGAGCCATTCTGAGGCCCATTTAATGGCCGGCAATGAGGAGGAAACCAACACTGAGAAGTAGATGCTGAGATATATACAGCACGGGGCAGCACAGTGGCTGAGTGGTTAGCACTTCCACCTGGCAGTACTCAGGTTGTTGGTTCAAATCCCAACCATGGCACCACCTGCCTGGAGTTTGCATTTTCTCCCTGTGCTTGCGTAGGTTTCGTCCGGGTACTCCGGTCTCCTCCTACTCTACAAAGACATGCTGGGAGGTGAATTGTCTCCTAAGTTGTCCCTAGTATGTGTATGTGTGAATGTGAGTTAGGGCCCTTAGATTGTACGCTCCTTGGGGGCGGGGACTGATTGGAATTATTATTATTATACAGTATTTATATAGCGGCAGAAGGTTTGCTCAGCGCTGTACATTATAGTGGGGACAGAACATGAGACAGTACTGTAACAATACAATACACGAGGGATGCGAGGGCCCTGCTCCTTGGAGCTTACAATCTAGGAGGGAGGGGATGGTGGTACAGGAGGAAGTGGCTGTGGGAGATGGAGTGGTAGGAGGAGTGGAGGAGATTGGCAGTTAGGTGAGGGTGGGGTAAGCTTCCCTGAAGAGATGGGTTTTCAGGGTGCGCCTAAAGGTGAGGAGGGTAGATGACAGTCTGAAGGATTGGGGAAGGGAGTTCCAGAGGATAGGGGAAGTCCTAGTGAAGTCCTGCAGTCGGGCGTGGGAGGTGGAGACCAGGGAGCTAGAAAGTAGGAGGTCTTGTGAGGAGTGAAGATTACGGGTTGGGTGGTATTTGGGTATCAGGTCTGTGAGGTAGTTTGGGGCGGAGTTATGAATGGCTTTGTATGTCAATGTTAGTAGTTTGAATTTAATGCGTTGAGCAATTGGGAGCCAGTGGAGGGAATGACACAGGGGGGTGGAGCCAGTGGAGGGAATGACACAGGGGGGTGGAGGACACTGAGTGGAGGCCAGTGGAGGGAATGACAGAGGGGGGTGGAGGACACTGAGTGGAGGCCAGTGGAGGGAATGAGAGAGGGGGGTGGAGGACACTGAGTGGAGGCCAGTGGAGGGAATGTCAGAGGGGGGTGGAGGACACTGAGTGGAGGCCAGTGGAGGGAATGACAGAGAGGGGAGGACACTGAGTGGAGGCCCGTGGAGGGAATGACAGAGGGGGGTGGAGGACACTGAGTGGAGACCAGTGGAGGGAATGACAGAGGGGGGTGGCAGATGTGGAGCGGTTGGTAAGGTGGATGAGTCTGGTCGCTGAGTTCAGGATAGACTGAAGCGGGGATAGTCTGTGATGAGGGAGGCCGGTGAGGAGGGAGTTGCAGTAGTCCAGATGTGAGATAATAAGGGAGGGAACGAGTAGTTTAGTAGTGTCTGGGGTGAGGAATGAACGTATTTTGGAGATGTTGCAGAGGTGGAGCCTGCATGAGTTTGCCAACGATTGGACATGGGGTTGGAAGGATAGGTTTGAGTCCAGGGTGACACCCAGGACTTTGGCTTGTGTGGTGGGATTGATGGTGGCGTTGTTAGTCATGATGGAGAGTATGGGAGGGGGGCACAGGCTGGGGGGAAAATCAGGAGCTCGGTTTTGGAAAGGTTCAATTTGAGGAAATGGAGCAACATCCAGTTTGATATGTCGTTCAGTAGGTGGGTGATACGGGCGGAGACTGAAGGGGTGGGGGGTGGAGAGGTAGATTTGTGTACCATGGGCATAGAGGTGATAGTTGAAGCCGTGGGAGTGTATCAGTTTGCCAAGGGAGGAGGTGTAGATGGGGCCCGAAGACAGAGCCTTGAGGGACCCCAACAGAGAGGGGGAGGTGGTAGTGTTATAGGTAACGCTGAAGGAGCGCTGGGATAGATAGGAGAACCAGGAGAGGGCGGAGTCTCTGATGCCAAAGGAGTGCAGTTTATTAAGGAGAAGAGGGTGGTTGACGGTGTCGAAGGCCGCAGAAAGGTTGAGGAGTAGGAGGACTGAGTGGTGGCCATTAGCTTTAGTGGTTAGCAGGTCGGTGATTTGAGTAAGGCGGTTTCGGTGGAGTGTAGGGGACGGAAGCCGGACTCTAGGGGATCGAGGAGGTTGTTGTCAGTGAGGTGGGTGTTAGGCGATCCTAGACTAAGCGCTCAAGGAGCTTGGAAGTAAATGGCAGCAGGGAGATGGGTCTGAGGTTGTTCAGGTCGGTGGGGTCCAGGGAGGGTTTTTGGAGTATGGGGGTGATGTGCACATGCTTTAGGGGGAGGGAAATGCGCCAGTAGAGAGGGAGAGATTGAAGATGTGGGTGAGGGAGCGTAGGATGGAGGGGGAGGTTGACCGGAGGAGTTGTGTGGGGAAGGGGTCAAGGAATGTACAATATAGATATAAACTGACGGCGCTATATAAGTACCTGGAATAAATAATAATAATACACCCAGATCATCGATGACGAGGAGGAAGGTTCGGTCACAGATGATTGGTCCGTCTATAGCAGGGACAGGAGCCGGGACCAGGAATAGGAGATCCACCTGACTTACCCGTGTGCTCTGACATGGAGAAGATCCCATGCTGGCCCTATGGTGGCCGTGTGTTCAGGATGGAGACCGACAATCACAGGATCGTCTGGAAGCCGATCTAAAATGGCTGAAAGGAAAAAAAGTGTTCCCGGGACAGGAAGTGACACAGAACAGGAAGTGACACAGAACAGGAAGTGACACCGAACAGGAAGTGACACCGAACAGGAAGTGACTCCAGACAGATTTATACAGAGGGTGCAGTATGGAGAGCAGACACTAGATGGTGCTGGTCCAAAAAAACTGAATAGCATAAAACAGGGAAAGCTATCAAGTTATCTCATTACAGTGGATTAGATCTTTGTCCTCCATTTTGTTGTAGCCTTCCTGTCCCTCCTCCAGCGGCCATTTTCCCTTAGTCTAATACAATGTTCTCACAGTTATACACATTACAGTGCAGTGGATTAGATCTTTGTCCTCCATTTTGTTGTAGCCCGCCTGTCCCTCCTCCGGCGGCCATTTTCCCTTAGTCTGATATGAATGCTGGCACATTTTGTCCCCTGATATTAGACATTAGCCGGGTGATTGTATACACACAGCGGGCAGATCTCAATCAATGTCACCCACTATAGTCTATACTGTCACGGGGTTGGCCAGCCAATCATGTGGCTCCTATTCTGTCCTTACAATGACCATTCCTAGTACATAGGACTCATCTTCCATACTACATTCATGATACAACAAGATGGAAACTCCCAATATACAGAGAAAATCTCCCATAAAATACATAAAAATCACATCTGCCCTAAAGGGCCATAAACATAAGAAGATTGCCCCCGACGCCCCCAGATTCATCTACAATACTAGCCAAGGTGTCATTGGTCCCCCTAATACACGGATAGTACCCCAATCCTGCATTCATACATGTGACAATACACCATGGATTCCTCCCGCTCTATATTATGTCTCCATACAAATCAGTCGCCATCCAATCCATCCATCTCACAAAAGCTCCAGTACCCAGCAAATGTTTCCGTCTCCTCCTAGTAATAACCATGTGATCTCCATGAGAATAAAGCGCCAATTTGTGTCCTTATCCCCTCCCCCTACGCAGGATGTACACCCCTTCATGGCCACGCCTCTTTATGTAACTGACAATTGCGCAGTCGTGCAACGCTGCACCCAAACTAAATATCCGTCCTTTCTTCACACAAATAGAGCTGTCGGTGGGATGTCATCACCTGTGCGCTTTTTATTTTTCACGCCATAAACAAAAAAAGACCAAAAATTTTGAAGAAAAACAATATTTTGTACTTTCAGCTATAAAATATATAAAGTAACCTCAAAGTTAGTTATAAATTTCAGCCAAAATGTCTCCCGCTCCATGTTGTCCTCAAATACAACTCCAACCTCCATGCTGCTAAGCAAACCTACAACAACTCTCATCAAGATCCTCTCATCCAATCCTCGTCACTCTTCTCTACCCTTAATTCCTTACTCCGCCCCCCACTGCCTCCGCCCACCAACTTACTTACTGCACAGGAGATTGCCAGTCACTTCAAGAAGATGGACACAATTCGTGACGAGATCTCCAGTGTCAAGCTTCCTCCTCCAACCAACATACCAGACCCAACACCAAACTCAAGTGTCATGGTGTGCCAGGCTGTGCGCTCTCCCCCCTCTCAGCCCCACCCACCTCTCCCCCCTCTCATCATGTCACGGCCCTTTGAAGCCCCGCCATCCAGGATGAGAGGTGTGACTCCTGTCACCTCTCTGTCTCTATTCAGAGCAGCTGGAGGGGGAGAGATAGTTCCCTGAGGTGAGGTTCACACCTCTCCAGTCATCCAGCAGGAGAAGGGGCAGACCCCCCGCAGGGATGTGTCGGGCCGTGGCAGTCAGCATGGCCCCGGCAAGTACAGCATGGGATCAGGAGTTTCCTATGCCTGCACTCAGCGACTGAAAAAGGCTGTGCTCTCGTGAGCGTGGCCCATGTCATGGGGGTGTGCCTCGTTGCTGAGCAATGTGGCACGCCACCCCACGGTTGCCAGGATGACTGGGAGAATCCTACACTGGTCTTAAGAAGGCCGATGAGGAGCGTCCCAGGTCGTTCTGTTCACTACACAGCTGCTGGGAGGTCTGCGGTGAGGCAAGACCCCCACAGCCACTCTGCAAAGACCCCGGGATCGGGAGGATTATTACCAGCTGACACTCTGCAGTAATACCGGGATCGGGAGGATTATTACCAGCTGACACTCTGCAGTAATACCGGGATTTACAGTATTATTACCCGCTGGGCACGCTGCCATACTCCAAGGACTGCTTTGCTGTGGGCCCCACAATACTCTGCCTAATACTCTGGGGCCCGGATTACCTGCTGTTGCTGTGTGCTAGGACTGCTCTGCTGTGGGCCCCACAATACTCTGCCTAATACTCTGGGGCCCGGATTACCCACTGTTGCTGTGTGCTAGGACTACCTGTTGTGGGCCCCCCTATACTCTGCCTAATACTCTGGGGCCCGGATTACCCGCTGTTGCTGTGTGCTGAGGAGGGTTGCCCCCTGCTATCATCTGCTGTGAGCCAGGACATCCCTGCTGGGCCCGTGAGTGTCTGCACCCGTTTTATTCCCCTATGGACTGTCCATGAACTCTCCCCCCTTTCTCTTCTCTGTTTGGATTACAAACTGCCAGAGACTCAGACTTTGCCCCCTGGGGCCGGATTACAATTGTTTTGGGCCCTCTCCCTGCTCTTCCCCTACACTGGGCACTGAGACGCTACCTGCTAACCCCAATTGAGTGATTGTCATCTTTCAATAAAGCTTTGTGTGTTTATCATCTGCTCTGTGTGTTCTGTCCTGCCCCCCCCCCCGTCACAGGGGGTGTGTACTGTCCCGTCCTGGTATTAGGGGGTGTTTGTCCTGTCCTGCCTACCCCCATCACAGGGAGTGTTTGTACTGTCCTGGTATTTGGGGATGTTTGCACCATCCTGGTATTTGGGGGTGTTTGTCCTGTCCTGCCTACCCCGGTCACAGGGGGTGTGTACTGTCCTGTCCTGGTATTTGGGGGTGTTTGTACCGTCCTGGTATTTGGGGGTGTTTGTACCGTCCTGGTATTTGGGGGTGTTTGTACCGTCCTGGTATTTGGGGGTGTTTGTACCGTCCTGCCTACCCCCCGTCACAGGGGGTGTGTACTGTCCTGTCCAGGTATTTGGGGGTGTTTTTCCTGTCCACTACCGTCACAGGGGGTGTGTACTGTCCTGTCCTGGTATTTGGGGGTGTTTGTCCTGTCCTGTCCTGCCTACCCCCATCACAGGGAGTGTTTGTACTGTCCTGGTATTTGGGGGTGTTTGTACTGTCCTGGTATTTGGGGGTGTTTGTCCTGTCCTGCCTACCCTCCGTCACAGGGGGTGTGTACTGTCCTGTCCTGGTATTTGGGGGTGCTTGTCCTTTCCTGCCTACCCCCCGTCACAGGGGGTGTGTACTGTCTTGTCCTGGTATTTGGGGGTGTTTGCCCTGTCCAGGTATTTGGGGGTGTTTGTCCTGTCCTGGTATTTGGGGGTGCTTGTCCTGTCCTGCTTACCCCCCATCACAGGGGGTGTGTACTGTCCTGGTATTTGGGGGTGTTTGTCCTGTCCTGGTATTTGGGGGTGTTTGTCCTGTCCTGCCTACCCCCCCATCACAGGGGGTGTGTACTGTCCTGTCCTGGAATTTGGGGGTGTTTGTACTGTCCTGGTATTTGGGGGTGTTTGTCCTGTCCTGCCTACCCCCGTCACAGGGGGTGTGTACTGTCCTGTCCTGGTATTTGGCGGTGTTTGTACCGTCCTGGTATTTGGGGGTGTTTGTACCGTCCTGGTATTTGGGGGTGTTTGTACCGTCCTGGTATTTGGGGGTGTTTGTACCGTCCTGGTATTTGGGGGTGTTTGTACCGTCCTGCCTACCCCCCGTCACAGGGGGTGTGTACTGTCCTGTCCTGGTATTTGGGGGTGTTTGTCCTGTCCTGCCTACCCCCCATCACAGGGGGTGTGTACTGTCCTGTCCTGGTATTTGGGGGTGTTTGTACCGTCCTGCCTACCCCCCGTCACAGGGGGTGTGTACTGTCCTGTCCTGGTATTTGGGGGTGTTTGTACTGTCCTGCTTACCCTCCATCACAGGGGGTGTGTACTGTCCTGTCCAGGTATTTGGGGGTGTTTGTCCTGTCCACCCCCGTCACAGGGGGTGTGTACTGTCCTGTCCTGGTATTTGGGGGTGCTTGTCCTGTCCTGCTTACCCCCCATCACAGGGGGTGTGTACTGTCCTGGTATTTGGGGGTGTTTGTCCTGTCCTGGTATTTGGGGGTGCTTGTCCTGTCCTGGTATTTGGGGGTGCTTGTCCTGTCCTGCCTACCCCCCGTCACAGGGGGTGTGTACTGTCCTGTCCTGGTATTTGGGGGTGTTTGTCCTGTCCTGCCTACCCCCATCACAGGGAGTGTTTGTACTGTCCTGGTATTTGGGGGTGTTTGTACTGTCCTGGTATTTGGGGGTGTTTGTCCTGTCCTGCCTACCCTCCGTAACAGGGGGTGTGTACTGTCCTGTCCTGGTATTTGGGGGTGCTTGTCCTGTCCTGCCTACCCCCCGTCACAGGGGGTGTGTACTGTCTTGTCCTGGTATTTGGGGGTGTTTGCCCTGTCCAGGTATTTGGGGGTGTTTGTCCTGTCCACCCCAGTCACAGGGGGTGTGTACTGTCTTGTCCTGGTATTTGGGGGTGCTTGTCCTGTCCTGCTTACCCCCCATCACAGGGGGTGTGTACTGTCCTGGTATTTGGGGGTGTTTGTCCTGTCCTGCCTACCCCCCGTCACAGGGGGTGTGTACTGTCCTGTTCTGGTATTTGGGGGTGTTTGTCCTGTCCACCCTCCGTCACAAGGGGTGTGTACTGTCCTGGTATTTGGGGGTGTTTGTCCTGTCCTGCCTACCCCCCCATCACAGGGGGTGTGTACTGTCCTGTCCTGGTATTTGGGGGTGTTTGTCCTGTCCTGCCTACCCCCCATCACAGGGGGTGTGTACTGTCCTGTCCTGGTATTTGGGGGCGGTTTTGCTGTCCTGCCTACCCCCCATCACAGGGGGTGTGTACTGTACTGTCCTGGTATTTGGGTGTGTTTGTACTGTCCTGGTATTTGGGGGTGCTTGTCCTGTCCTGCCTGCCCCCCATCACAGGGGGTGTGTACTGTCCTGTCCTGGTATTTGGGGGTGTTTGTCCTGTCCTGCCTACCCCCGTCACAGGGGGTGTGTACTGTCCTGTCCTGGTATTTGGGGGTGTTTGTTCTGTCCTGCCTGCCCCCCATCACAGGGGGTGTGTACTGTCCTGTCCTGGTATTTGGGGGTGCTTGTCCTGCCTGCCCCCCATCACAGGGGGTGTTTGTACCGTCCTTATTTCAATGATACAACAACATGGTGACCTCATTCTCCTCATGACTGCACTGTGTCTGGTATGGTGCTCTGTATATATATATAGTAAAGCATATAAACACTTCATACGTTAGGGACGGGGCGTATTTACCACAAACAAGGCGCTTGCCTTGGGCAGCATTTGTTAGGGACTCATGTGACAGGTGACAGAAAATGGGGACCAAGTGAGCTCAGCCATGGGATGGGAGAGAGTCTGTGGGCTTCTGGAGGGTGTAGAGGCCGACTCTGGTTCCCACACATGGGTGACACTGGGGATGGCTGGCTGCTTTATTTCCGGAGAGGTGCAGGTGAGTGCTAGAAGAACGCATCTCTAGAAAAGAACTAGGAACTGTTTTGTCTCATAAACAGTGAAAGAAGTGGAGTTCTCTCTCAGCCGACCTCTCTCTGTGTTTGTTTCTCCCATAGAGAAAACCCTGAGAGTCCTGGATGGGAATGATTGGTTTCCCGTTTCCACAGACAATCAGCAGAGCTCTGCATACAAAGAGTGTCGTTTTCTCACCGAGAGATGAAGAGATTTTGTCTCTTAGTTATAAAACTGGTTGGTTGGCTAATGACTGCAAACAGAGAAAGATTTGGGATTTGTTTCTGCTTCAACAAATGCCTGAATTAGTTCCAAGCAGGGGCGGACTGACAACTCATGGGGCCCCGGGAAACAGGAGATCATGGGGCCCCTGTGTCCTTGCCCACACTCAAAAAGCCTATAAAAAAGGTACCAGGAGCATTTCATGGGGCCCCCTAGTGACCCCGGGCAGTGCCCGAGTGCTGGAATGGCCAGTCCGCCCCTGGTTCCAAGTTACAAAAAGCAATGGAGCCGTGAAAAAAGCAAAACTTGGACAAAGACCAGAGACTCTGTTTGCTGACTTCTCCAGTAATGATGATGAGAGAAGTAAATGTATTTCCTATTCCATCCTGAGAACATGGCGGCGGGGCCTACAGCTTTCTGCAAATGCTACAGGAATATTACAAAGGACGGTGTCAGCAAGGGCCGGCAGACCAAGGTCAGGGATGAGGAAGATGAATGTGCGGTATGAATGTGGAAGGAAGGAAGATGAATGTGCGGTGAGAACAATTCCCAGCTCAACGTACCAACCAGCCTGCAAACAAACCGCATTGTCCTGTCTAACAGTATGTGTTACACACAGGGGTTCAGTTAGCACACATTTACAAATACATGTAGAAGCTGCACAGCCTCTTTGCTGCACCCCGATATTCTGCACTTCCTAACTCTACAAATACAAATTTTGAGAGCCCCCATAGTAGAGGCACATGTATTGGATGGACAGACCGAGGGCAGGTGAACCTGAGGGAGCCCACCCCTCCTTAAAGGTACAGGAGCGCACTGGACACCCAGCATATAGCACAATGGCAGCTAAGGTGTCCAGTGCGCCCACCTCACCAACATCTAGGAGGATCTACAAACTTCAGATAGAAATTGTGAGGAAAGATGCCAACTGAGACATTGTCCAAAGACATGCCTGCCTCATGTCCCAAATAGCAATGCCCCCCAACTCCTCATAGACTGCTTACCTCATATAGGGGGAGACATTGTACAATACATGGAATGACTTTATAGACAGGTGACATAAATGTAAGGCAGCCCATACATGCTGGGATTTTCTTTCCTGCAACCATGGAAAATGACTTGATTCCCCTATCCACATAGTAAGTATTGATGGGGCAATCCATCCCGTGGAGCGATTGTGTTCTCCCAGTGGCACTCCCAGGGTCTTGTAGGATAGACACAGGTCTGTCCTACAAGAAATTCCACCTACAATGTAACTATTCCAACAAGAAAATACTCAATTGATGGAAGAGACAATGACCCTGAAAACACAAATGCAGCTCCACAGTCAGGAAGACAAAGTGCCCCTCAAGGAACAACAGACCGGTGAGACTAATCAATGTCCAACAATGACCGAGACAAAGACCAGCAACAGCCAAGACAAGTCCGATAATCCTGAGACCACAGACAGACAATCACCAAACCACAAGAACAGACAACATACTCCTGAAATTGTCCTAATAATAGACTCCAATGGGAAATATCTAAACACCAAACGGCTCTTCCCAGGAAGAAGAGTCTCCAACATTCACCGTTCAACAATTGAATAATTAGTAGGAGTCATTAATAATCCATATTTCACCAACACCAAACATCTCATCATACACACCGACCCGAACATCATCCAGGGACAACAGGAAGTCATCGGCCACAAACTGTCACAACTAGCAGACATTGCACAGCAAAAATGTCCCCATTCCAAAGTAATCCTGTCCTCCCGACTTCTGAGGAAGGACACACCAAACACCATAATCCAACGTATCAACACAGAGCTGGCAGACAAAACCAGGTCAGAGCCTGCCATTCACCTGGCACACCATCCCTCCATATACCCCAACACCTGCTACACACCAGTCTCTTGCTGTTTCATCACATCAGCAGCAGTGCACCACAAGGACCAGCCAGCCTGCTCTGTTTATAGACCTGCTCAAGGTATGTGCTCTTGTTCCTGAACTTTCTGCAGTCAGCACATCTGAACTGATTGCCCCGCTATCTGCTCCTGGCCTGACATGATCACCGGCCTTATCAATAAGACGCGGTCCCAAGGTGAATAAGGCCGGGATCAATAAATTATCATCTTCTTGAGGAGCAGAAGAAGACTTAAAGCGGAGCTCCACCCAAAAGGGGAAGTTCTGCTTTAAGGACTGCTCCCCCGCTCCCCATTAAGGATTGGCACCTTTGGGGGCGGGGGGAGGAGCGGTACCCGAATTTGACAGGTACCCGCTCCCACTTCCGGTCTTATCGCCTGGCTGATCGGAAACGGAAGGTGTCCTCCCTCCCTGTAGTCTTTTGGGACACGTGACAGGTCCCAGAAGACTACAGGACCATTCATGAAGCGAAGCACTACTCGTGAATGCACAGTGGGTACCCATCTGTGAAGCCGCAAGCTATCACAGCCAGGTGCCCACACTGAAGATGCCGGCCTCTGGAATACAGGACAACTGGTGAAACGGCCTGAGGGGGACACACCGCGGGACCGAGGGACAGGTAAGTGACTGATTTTTAGAATTCAGCAGTTGCAGTTTTTGGAGCTGCTGACTTAGTTTTTGACAGGGTGAGTGGACTCCACTTTAAGCTGGACCTCTCCACCATCACCTACGTCCTGGATTTCACCGGATGTGTGGGGCAAGAGCGAGGTATATCACCCTTGAGGCCACAGTATAAACAGAGTCCTATGTTGTGTTATAATCACAGATATGAAACCCATCACTCATCAATGTCCTTACATGTGGTAGACTATGCCATCACAGATATGAGGCCTTCACTCGTCAATGTCTTACAGTGGTAGACTATGCCATCACAGATATGAGCCCTTCACTCGTCAATGTCCTTACAGTGGTAGACTATGCCATCACAGATATGAGGCCTTCACTCGTCAATGTCCTTACAGGTGGTAGACTATGCCATCACAGATATGAGGCCTTCACTCATCAATGTCCTTACAGTGGGCAGACTATGCCATCACAGATGTGAACCCTTCACTCATCAATGTCCTTACAGTGGTAGACTATGCCATCACAGATATGAGGCCTTCACTCGTCAATGTCCTTACAGTGGTAGACTATGCCATCACAGATACAAACCCTTCACTCAATGTCCTTACAGTGGTAGACTATGCCATCACAGATATGAGGCCTTCACTCGTCAATGTCCTAACAGAGGTAGACTATGCCATCACAGATATGAGGCCTTCACTCGTCAATGTCCTAACAGAGGTAGACTATGCCATCACAGATATGAACCCTTCACTCGTCAATGTCCTTACAGTGGTAGACTATGCCATCACAGATATGAGGCTTCACTCGTCAATGTCCTTACAGTGGTAGACTATGCCATCACAGATATGAACCCTTCACTCATCAATGTCCTTACAGTGGTAGACTATGCCATCACAGATACGAACCCTTCACTCGTCAATGTCCTTACAGAGGTAGACTATGCCATCACAGATACGAGGCCTTCACTCGTCAATGTCCTTACAGTGGTAGACTATGTCATCACAGATATGAACCCTTCACTCGTCAATGTCCTTACAGTGTAGACTATGCCATCACAGATATGAACCCTTCACTCGTCAATGTCCTTACAGTGGTAGACTATGCCATCACAGATATGAACCCTTCATTCGTCATGTCCTTACAGTGGTAGACTACGTCATCATGATTTAATTGAGGACTGAATCGTCCAGTGCTTATCTGTTCCTGTCCTAATTTATGATGCTGGCCAGCTTCTGGAATGTGCGCACATAAAGAAACTCACACTGGCACGTTTGGTCTGTGAAAACTTCTCTCTAATTTATTGAAATGAAACCGTGAGTTTATATATGAAAAATGATGCGAACATCACATGATAACAGCATAAGCATTATATTAGTCTTTGATTGGTCACTTTACACGAAAACATCTCCGTCATGGTATAGGTGTGATCTTCTTCCCTCTTATCTTAAAGAGAGAAAAACATTCTTTTGTCTTCCAAATCACACGGTGGGAGGGGGGCAGTGTGTGTGAGCAGACATTTCTTAAGCAAAGATTTCTTATAGTACCACAAAGCCCAGCAGGCAGAAAATATTTCACACAACATATGTATTAAAGTATAAAGTAAATATTTATAAAACTTATAGAAATAGCGTATATATATATATATTCAATAGGAAACGAAATAGGCATTTTACCAAAATCCATCACAATCACAGATGTGAAGCCTTCACTCGTAAATGTCTTTTCGGTGGTAGACTATGCCATCACAGATATGAACCCATCACTCATCAATGTCCTTACAGTGGTAGACTATGCCATCACAGATATGAGGCCTTCACTCATCAATGTCCTTACAGTGGTAGACTATGCCATCACAGATATGAACCCCATCACTCATCAATGTCCTTACAGTGGTAGACTATGCCATCACAGATATGAGGCCTTCACTCACCAATGTCCTTACAGTTGCAGACTATGCCATCACAGATACGAGGCCTTCACTCGTCAATGTCCTTACAGTGGTAGACTATGCCATCACAGATATGAGGCCTTCACTCATCAATGTCCTTACAGTGGTAGACTATGCCATCACAGATATGAACCCTTCACTCATCAATGTCCTTACAGTGGTAGACTATGCCATCACAGATATGAAACCCTTCACTCGTCAATGTCCTTACAGTGGTAGACTATGCCATCACAGATACGAGGCCTTCACTCGTCAATGTCCTACAGTGGTAGACTATGCCATCACAGATATGAGACCTTCACGCGTCAATGTCCTTACAGTTGGTAGACTATGCCATCACAGATACGAGGCCTTCACTCATCAATGTCCTTACAGAGGTAGACTATGCCATCACAGATATGAGGCCTTCACGCGTCAATGTCCTTACAGTGGTAGACTATGCCATCACAGATATGAGGCCTTCACTCATCAATGTCCTTACAGTGGCAGACTATGCCATCACAGATGTGAACCCTTCACTCATCAATGTCCTTACAGTGGTAGACTATGCCATCACAGATATGAGGCCTTCACTCGTCAATGTCCTTACAGTGGTAGACTATGCCATCACAGATACAAACCCTTCACTCAATGTCCTTACAGTGGTAGACTATGCCATCACAGATATGAGGCCTTCACTCGTCAATGTCCTAACAGAGGTAGAACTATGCCATCACAGATATGAGGCCTTCACTCGTCAATGTCCTAACAGAGGTAGACTATGCCATCACAGATATGAACCCTTCACTCGTCAATGTCCTTACAGTGGTAGACTATGCCATCACAGATATGAGGCCTTCACTCGTCAATGTCCTTTACAGTGGTAGACTATGCCATCACAGATATGAACCCTTCACTCATCAATGTCCTTACAGTGGTAGACTATGCCATCACAGATACGAACCCTTCACTCGTCAATGTCCTTACAGAGGTAGACTATGCCATCACAGATACGAGGCCTTCACTCGTCAATGTCCTTACAGTGGTAGACTATGTCATCACAGATATGAACCCTTCACTCGTCAATGTCCTACAGTGGTAGACTATGCCATCACAGATATGAACCCTTCACTCGTCAATGTCCTTTACAGTGGTAGACTATGCCATCACAGATATGAACCCTTCATTCGTCAATGTCCTTACAGTGGTAGACTACGTCATCATGATTTAATTGAGGACTGAATCGTCCAGTGCTTATCTGTTCCTGTCCTAATTTATGATGCTGGCCAGCTTCTGGAATGTGCGCACATAAAGAAACTCACACTGACACGTTTGGTCTGGGAAAACTTCTCTCTAATTTTATTGAAATGAAACCGTGAGTTTATATATGAAAAATGATGCGAACATCACATGATAACAGCATAAGCATTATATTAGTCTTTGATTGGTCACTTTTACACGAAAAACAATCTCCGTCATGGTATAGGTGTGATCTTCTTCCCTCTTATCTTAAAGAGAGAAAAACATTCTTTTGTCTTCCAAATCACACGGTGGGAGGGGGGCAGTGTGTGTGAGCAGACATTTCTTAAGCAAAGATTTCTTATAGTACCACAAAGCCCAGCAGGCAGAAAATATTCACACAACATATGTATTAAAGTATAAAAGTAAAATATTTATAAACTTATAGAAATAGCGTATATATATATATATATTCAATAGGAAACGAAATAGGCATTTTACCAAATCCATCACAATCACAGATGTGAAGCCTTCACTCGTAAATGTCTTTTCGGTGGTAGACTATGCCATCACAGATATGAACCCATCACTCATCAATGTCCTTACAGTGGTAGACTATGCCATCACAGATATGAGGCCTTCACTCATCAATGTCCTTACAGTGGTAGACTATGCCATCACAGATATGAACCCATCACTCATCAATGTCCTTACAGTGGTAGACTATGCCCATCACAGATATGAACCCATCACTCATCAAATGTCCTTACAGTGGTAGACTATGCCATCACAGATATGAGGCCTTCACTCACCAATGTCCTTACAGTTGCAGACTATGCCATCACAGATACGAGGCCTTCACTCGTCAATGTCCTTACAGTGGGTAGACTATGCCATCACAGATACGAGGCCTTCACTCGTCAATGTCCTTACAGTGGTAGACTATGCCATCACAGATATGAACCCTTCACTCATCAATGTCCTTACAGTGGTAGACTATGTCATCACAGATATGAACCCTTCACTCATCAATGTCCTTACAGTGGTAGACTATGCCATCACAGATATTGAACCCATCACTCGTCAATGTCCTTACAGTGGTAGACTAATGCCATCACAGATATGAGGCCTTCACTCGTCAATGTCCTTACAGTTGCAGACTATGCCATCACAGATACGAGGCCTTCACTCGTCAATGTCCTTACAGTGGTAGACTATGCCATCACAGATACGAGGCCTTCACTCATCAATGTCCTTACAGTGGTAGACTATGTCATCACAGATATGAACCCTTCACTCATCAATGGTCCTTACAGTGGTAGACTATGCCATCACAGATATGAACCCATCACTCATCAATGTCCTTACAGTGGTAGACTATGCCATCACAGATATGAGGCCTTCACTCATCAATGTCCTTACAGAGGTAGACTATGCCATCACAGATATGAGGCCTTCACTCGTCAATGTCCTTACAGTGGTAGACTATGCCATCACAGATACGAACCCTTCACTCGTCAATGGCCTTACAGTGGCAGACTATGCCATCACAGATAGGAACCCTTCACTCGTCAATGTCCTTACAGTGGTAGACTATGCCATCACAGATATGAGGCCTTCACTCGTCAATGTCCTTACAGTGGTAGACTATGCCATCACAGATATGAGGCCTCACTCATCAATGTCCTTACAGTGGTAGACTATGCCATCACAGATATGAGGCCTTCACTCATCAATGTCCTTACAGTGGTAGACTATGCCATCACAGATATGAGGCCTTCACTCATCAATGTCCTTACAGTGGTAGACATATGCCATCACAGATATGAACCCTTCACTCATCAATGTCCTTACAGTGTAGACTATGCCATCACAGATATGAACCCTTCACTCGTCAATGTCCTTACAGTGGTAGACTATGCCATCACAGATACGAGGCCTTCACTCGTCAATGTCCTTACAGTGGTAGACTATGCCATCACAGATATGAGACCTTCACGCGTCAATGTCCTTACAGTGGTAGACTATGCCATCACAGATATGAGGCCTTCACGCGTCAATGTCCTTACAGTGGTAGACTATGCCATCACAGATATGAGGCCTTCAAGCATCAATGTCCTTACAGTGGTAGACTATGCCATCACAGATATGAGGCCTTCACTCATCAATGTCCTTACAGTGGTAGACTATACCATCACAGACATGAGGCCTTCATGTGTCAATGTCCTTACAGTGGTAGACTATGTCATCACAGATATGAGGCCTTCACTCATCAATGTCCTTACAGTGGTAGACTATGCCATCACAGATATGACACTCATCAATGTCCTTACAGTGGTAGACTATGCCATCACAGATGTGAAGCCTTCACTCGTAAATGTCTTTTCGGTGGTAGACTATCTCAGGAAGATTTAGATCTGGTGTTATTTCCCCCCCAAAAAACCCTCCATCTCCTCCACTAAAGACAACCCCTCCCCCCCCCCCCCAAAGAAGACACCCTCCCCCAACTAAAAACACCCTTTACACTGAGATCACCTCTTACCCATCCTTTACTGCACTAAAGACACCCTCTCCATTGAGATAACCCTCCCCTCCTTTCCTGCACTAAGGACACCCTTCCCCCTCTTACATGGAGCTGCAGTCAGAGACAGTCAAGAAGCTGAAGAAGAAATGTCTGTAGAGATAAGGATGGGAGGAGCCATAGAGAGAGACTACTGGGGTCACAGCAGCTATTGAAGTGAGAGAGGGGAACCATGGAGGGCAAGGTGGTGTCACTAAAAGAAAAGGAGAGAGGAACTATGGAGGACAATTTGGGGTCATCATAATGAAGTGGAAGAACTATGGAGGACAATATGGGGTCATCATAATGAAGGGGAAAAACTATGGAGGACAATATGGGGTCATCATAATGAAGGGGTGGAACTATGGAGGACAATATGGGGTCATCATAATGAAGGGGTGGAACTATGGAGGACAATACGGGGTCATCATAATGAAGGGGTGGAACTATGGAGGACAATACGGGGTCATCATAATGAAGGGGTGGAACTATGGAGCACAATACGGGGTCATCATAATGAAGGGGAGGAACTATGGAGGACAATGTGGGGTCATCATAATGAAGGAGAGGAACTATGGAGGACAATATGGGGTCATCATAATGAAGGGGAAGAACTATGGAGGACAATATGGGGTCATCATAATGAAGGGGTGGAACTATGGAGGACAATATGGGGTCATCATAATGAAGGGGTGGAACTATGGAGGACAATACGGGGTCATCATAATGAAGGGGTGGAACTATGGAGGACAATATGGGGTCATCATAATGAAGGGGAAAAACTATGGAGGACAATATGGGGTCATCATAATGAAGGGGAAAAACTATGGAGGACAATATGGGGTCATCATAATGAAGGGGAAAAACTATGGAGGACAATATGGGGTCATCACAATGAAGGGGAGGAACTATGGAGGACAATATGGGGTCATCACAATGAAGGGGAGGAACTATGGAGGACAATATGGGGTCATCATAATGAAGGTGAGGAACTATGGAGGACAATATGGGGTCATCATAATGAAGGGGAAAAACTATGGAGGACAATATGGGGTCATCACAATGAAGGGGAGGAACTATGGAGGACAATATGGGGTCATCACAAAGAAGGGGAGGAACTATGGAGGACAATATGGGGTCATCATAATGAAGGGGAAAAACTATGGAGGACAATATGGGGTCATCACAATGAAGGGGAGGAACTATGGAGGACAATATGGGGTCATCACAAAGAAGGGGAGGAACTATGGAGGACAATATGGGGTCATCATAATGAAGGGGAAAAACTATGGAGGACAATATGGGGTCATCACAATGAAGGGGAGGAACTATGGAGGACAATATGGGGTCATCACAATGAAGGGGAGGAACTATGGAGCACAATATGGGGTCATCATAATGAAGGGGAGGAACTATGGAGGACAATATGGGGCCATCATAATGAAGGGGAAGAACTATGGAGGACAATATGGGGTCATCATAATGAAGGGGAGGAACTATGGGGGACAATGTGGGGTCATCATAATGAAGGGGAGGAACTATGGAGGACGATGTGGGGTCATCATAATGGAGGAGAGGAACTATGGAGGACAATGTGGGGTCATCATAATGGAGGGGAGGAACTATGGGGGACAATGTGGGGTCATCATAATGGAGGAGAGGAACTATGGAGGACAATGTGGGGTCATCATAATGGAGGGGAGGAACTATGGAGGACAATAGGGGGGTCATCATAATGGAGGGGAGGAACTATGGAGGACAATGTTGGATCATTACTGGAAAAGGAGAGGAAAACCAATGAGAACAATTTGAGGTCACTATGGGGGGAGGGGCAATGCAGGGAACATAGGAGGGGGTGACAAGGTACATATTGGGGGGTTCTGGAACAGAAAACTATTTCTTTTTACTTTCCCCAAACGATGTAATAGGAGGACCCCCAGACACCCCATCAGTCTGTACGGAATGGGGCAGATCCTCGTACTATGGAGGTGATGGTGGATGTAAAGGAGATTGTACAATCAGATTGTATCGTGTATGGTCACCTTTAGGGCTCATTTACACCAACAGTCCATCTGGCCATACACTAGTAGGTTTTCCAATGACCGTCTGTACAAACATTCATGTGACAATTGTCATCAGTACCTCGGATGACATGACCAATGTCCTTCTCATTTCCTGGGGATAACCTTTGTTTTGGAATGAATGGACTTTCCTGAATGAAACCTCATTCACTGCTAGAAACGTCTTCATTCCAGAAACGTCTTCCATCATCTTCTCACTGCTGGAAATGTCTTCATTCCGGAAACGTCTTCCATCATCTTCTCACTGCTGTCAGAAATCCCCTTCTATTGGATGTCACTAATGATTGGAGAATGGATGGAAGGATCTTCCAGGGAGAATGTTGGCAGGAGATTGTCCTAGTGTATGGGAGCTGAACAAGGCCATGTTCCCGATGTTCTCTGACTTCCATCCCCATCCAAGAAACCAATGTGAGGTTGTATTGTGTGTGCAGAGCGTCCCCACACCTTGTATGATATGACACAGAGCCCCGCCCACAGCATTCTATAGAAGAAAGCAAGCTCCGCCCTGTGTCCTAACACCTCATTACACCGATCAACAGCGCCCCCCCACTGCACACCAGAGAACACGCATTCTACACACAATACCATGGGCTGTGTGCTGGGAATGAGCCCACTGAGTCCTTACACCCCCTCCCCCATACATACCCATCCTTGGCTTCTCACCCCTCCCCCATACATACCCATCCATGGCTTCTCACCCCTCCCCCATACATACCCATCCTTGGCTTCTCACCCCTCCCCCATACATACCTCTCCTTGGCTTCTCACCCCTCCCCCATACATACCCATTCCAGACTTCTCACCCCTCCCACATACCCATCCCCGACTTCTCACCCCTCCCCCATACATACCCATCCTTGGCTTCTCACCCCTCCTCCATACATACCCGTCCTTTGCTTCTCTCCCCTTCCCCATACATACCCGTCCTTGGCTTCTCACCCCTCCCCCATACATACCCGTCCTTGGCTTCTCACCCCTCCCCCATACATACCCGTCCTTTGCTTCTCTCCCCTTCCCCATACATACCCGTCCTTGGCTTCTCACCCCTCCCCCATACATACCCGTCCTTGGCTTCTCACCCCTCCCCCATACATACCCGTCCTTGGCTTCTCACCCCTCCCCCATACATACCCATCCTTGGCTTCTCACCCCTCCCCCATACATACCTCTCCTTGGCTTCTCACCCCTCCCCCATACATACCCATTCCAGACTTCTCACCCCTCCCACATACCCATCCCCGACTTCTCACCCCTCCCCCATACATACCCATCCTTGGCTTCTCACCCCTCCTCCATACATACCCGTCCTTTGCTTCTCTCCCCTTCCCCATACATACCCGTCCTTGGCTTCTCACCCCTTCCCCATACATACCCGTCCTTGGCTTCTCACCCCTCCCCCATACATACCCGTCCTTGGCTTCTCACCCCTCCCCCATACATACCCGTCCTTTGCTTCTCTCCCCTTCCCCATACATACCCGTCCTTGGCTTCTCACCCCTCCCCCATACATACCCGTCCTTGGCTTCTCACCCCTCCCCCATACATACCCGTCCTTGGCTTCTCACCCCTCCCCCATACATACCCGTCCTTGGCTTCTCACCCCTCCCCCATACATACCCGTCCTTGGCTTCTCACCCCTCCCCCATACATACCCGTCCTTGGCTTCTCATCCTTCCCCCATACATACCCGTCCCCGACTTCTCACCTCTCCCCCATACATACCCGTCCTTGGCTTCTCACCCCTCCCCCATACATACCTGTCCCCGGCTTCTCACCCCTCCCCCATACATACCCATCTCTGACTTCTCACCCCTCCCCCATACATACCTATCCCGAGCTTCTCACCCCTCCCCCATACATACCCGTCCATGGCTTCTCACACCTCCCCCATACATACCCCTCCCCCATACACATCCCTCCCCAGCATCTCACCCCTCCCCCATACACATCCCTCCCCAGCTTCTCACCCCTCCCCCATACACATCCCTCCCAGCTTCTCACCCCTCCCCCATACACATCCCTCCCAGCTTCTCACCCCTCCCCCATACACATCCCTCCTCAGCTTCTCACCCCTCCCCCATACATATCCCCTCCTAGCTTCTCACCCCTCCCCCATACAGATCCGTCCCCAGCTTCTCACCCTTCCCCCATACACATCCGTCCCCAGCTTCTCACCCCTCCCCCATACACATCCCTCCTCAGCTTCTCACCCCTCCCCCATACACATCCCTCCCCAGCTTCTCACCCCTCCCCCATACACATCCCTCCCAGCTTTTCACCCCTCCCCCATACACATCCCTCCTCAGCTTCTCACCCCTCCCCCATACACATCCCTCCTCAGTTTCTCACCCCTCCCCCATACACATCCCTCCTCAGCTTCTCACCCCTCCCCCATACATATCCCCTCCTAGCTTCTCACCCCTCCCCCATACACATCCCTCCTCAGTTTCTCACCCCTCCCCCATACACATCCCTCCCAGCTTCTCACCCCTCCCCCACACACATCCCTCCCAGCTTCTCACCCCTCCCCCACACACATCCCTCCCCAGCTTCTCACCCCTCCCCCATACACACCCCTCCCCAGCTTCTCACCCCTCCCCCATACACACCCCTCCCCAGCTTCTAACCCCTCCCCCATACACACCCCTCCCCAGCTTCTCACCCCTCCCCCATACACATCCCTCCCAGCTTCTCACCCCTCCCCCATACACATCCCTCCCCAGCTTCTCACCCCTCCCCCATACACATCCCTCCCCAGCTTCTCACCCCTCCCCTTACACATCCCTCCTCAGCTTCTCGCCCCTCCCCCATACACATCCCTCCCAGCTTCTCACCCCTCCCCCATACACATCCCTCCTCAGCTTCTCGCCCCTCCCCCATACACATCCCTCCCAGCTTCTCACCCCTCCCCCATACACATCCCTCCTCAGCTTCTCGCCCCTCCCCCATACACATCCCTCCCAGCTTCTCACCCCTCCCCCATACACATCCGTCCCCAGCTTCTCACCCCTCCCCCATACACATCCCTCCTCAGCTTCTCACCCCTCCCCCATACACATCCCTCCCCAGCTTCTCACCCCTCCCCCATACACATCCCTCCCAGCTTTTCACCCCTCCCCCATACACATCCCTCCTCAGCTTCTCACCCCTCCCCCATACACATCCCTCCTCAGCTTCTCACCCCTCCCCCATACACACCCCTCCCAGATTCTCACCCCTCCCCCATACATACCCCTCCCAGCTTCTCACCCCTCCCCCATACATACCCCTCCCAGCTTCTCACCCCTCCCCCATACACATCCCTCCTCAGTTTCTCACCCCTCCCCCACACACACCCCTCCCAGCTTCTCACCCCTCCCCCACACACATCCCTCCCAGCTTCTCACCCCTCCCCCACACACATCCCTCCCCAGCTTCTCACCCCTCCCCCATACACACCCCTCCCCAGCTTCTCACCCCTCCCCCATACACACCCCTCCCCAGCTTCTAACCCCTCCCCCATACACACCCCTCCCCAGCTTCTCACCCCTCCCCCATACACATCCCTCCCAGCTTCTCACCCCTCCCCCATACACACCTCCCCAGCTTCTCGCCCCTCCCCCATACACATCCCTCCCCAGCTTCTCACCCCTCCCCCATACACATCCCTCCTCAGCTTCTCGCCCCTCCCCCATACACATCCCTCCCAGCTTCTCACCCCTCCCCCATACACATCCCTCCCAGCTTCTCACCCCTCCCCCATACACATCCCTCCTCAGCTTCTCACCCCTCCCCCATACACATCCCTCCTCAGCTTCTCACCCCTCCCCCATACACATCCCTCCCCAGCTTCTCACCCCTCCCCCATACACATCCCTCCCCAGCTTCTCACCCCTCCCCCATACACACCCCTCCCCAGCTTCTCACCCCTCCCCCATACACACCCCTCCCAGCTTCTCACCCCTCCCCCATACATACCCCTCCCAGCTTCTCATCCCTCCCCCATACACACCTCCCAAGCTTCTCACCCCTCCCCCATACACATCCCTCCCCAGCTTCTCACCCCTCCCCCATACACATCCTTCCCCAGCTTCTCACCCCTCCCCCATACACACCCCTCCCAGCTTCTCACCCCTCCCCCATACACACCTCCCCAGCTTCTCACCCCTCCCCCATACACACCTCCCCAGCTTCTCACCCCTCCCCCATACACACCCCTCCCAGCTTCTCACCCCTCCCCCATACACACCTCCCCAGCTTCTCACCCCTCCCCCATACACACCTCCCCAGCTTCTCACCCCTCCCCCATACACATCCCTCCTCAGCTTCTCACCCCTCCCCCACACACATCCCTCCTCAGCTTCTCACCCCTCCCCCATACACATCCCTCCCCAGCTTCTCACCCCTCCCCCATACACATCCCTCCTCAGCTTCTCACCCCTCCCCCATACACATCCCTCCTCAGCTTCTCACCCCTCCCCCATACACATCCCTTTCCAGCTTCTCACCCCTCCCCCATACACATCCCTCCCCAGCTTCTCACCCCTCCCCCATACACATCCCTCCTCAGCTTCTCACCCCTCCCCCATACACATCCCTCCCCAGCTTCTCACCCCTCCCCCATACACACCTCCCCAGCTTCTCACCCCTCCCCCATACACATCCCTCCCCAGCTTCTCACCCCTCCCCCATACACACCTCCTCAGCTTCTCACCCCTCCCCCATACACACCTCCCCAGCTTCTCACCCCTCCCCCATACACATCCCTCCTCAGCTTCTCACCCCTCCCCCATACACATCCCTTTCCAGCTTCTCACCCCTCCCCCATACACATCCCTCCCCAGCTTCTCATTCCTCCCCCATACACATCCCTCCCCAGCTCCTCACCCCTCCCCCATACACATCCCTCCCCAGCTTCTCACCCCTCCCCCATACACACCTCCTCAGCTTCTCACCCCTCCCCCATACACATCCCTCCCAGCTTCTCACCCCTCCCCCATACACATCCCTCCCAGCATCTCACCCCTCCCCCATACACATCCTTCCCAGCTTCTCACCCCTCCCCCATACACATCCTTCCCAGCTTCTCACCCCTCCCCCATACACACCCCTCCCAGCTTCTCACCCCTCCCCCATACACATCCCTCCTCAGCTTCTCGCCCCTCCCCCATACACATCCCTCCTCAGCTTCTCACTCCTCCCCCATACACACCCCTCCCAGCTTCTCACCCCTCCTCCATACATATCTTACATTCAGTTCCCAGAGCTCACCATCCTCCCCCCAAAAAATGATCCAATAGATCACCTACCTCACCTGTATGACCCAAATATCACCTTCCTTCTCCACAAACAGATCCAAAAGACTACCTACCTCCCGGGACACAGAGGACCCAACTCCCCAACAACCAGAGAGTTCCCAGACTACCTACCTCCCTGCACTCACAGATCACCTACCTCCCCTTCCCTCACAGATCACCTACCTCCACTGCACTAACAGATCCATTGGATCACCTACCTCCCCCATATACACCCAGATCCCCACAGATCACTTACCTCCCACATAAACACCCAGATCCCACAGATCACCTACCTCCCCTTCCATCACAGATCACCTACCTCCAATGCACTCACAGATCACCTACCTCCCCTTCCCTCACAGATCACCTACCTCCCCCATATACACCCAGATCCCACAGATCACCTACCTCCCCATATACACCCAGATCCCACAGATCACCTACCTCCCCATATACACCCAGATCCCACAGATCACCTACCTACCCCATATACACCCAGATCCCACAGATCACCTACCTACCCCATATACACCCAGATCACCTACCTCCCCCATATACACCAGATCCCACAGAACACCTACCTCCCCCATATACACCCAGATCCCACAGATCACCTACCTCCCCATATACAACCAGGTCCCACAGATCACCTACCTCCCCATATACACCCCAGATCCCACAGATCACCTACCTCCCCCATATACACCCAGATCCCACAGATCACCTACCTCCCCCATAATACACCCAGATCCCACAGATCACCTACATCCCCATATACACCAGATCCCACAGATCACCTACCTCCCCCATAAACACCCAGATCACCTACCTCCCCCATATACACCCAGATTCCACAGATCACCAACCTCCCCCATATACACCCAGATCCCACAGATCACCTACCTCCCCCATATACACCCAGATCCCACAGATCACCTACCTCCCCCATATACACCCAGATCCCACAGATCACCTACCTCCCCATATACACCCAGATCCCACAGATCACCTACATCCCCATATACACCCAGATCCCACAGATCACCTACCTCCCCATAAACACCCAGATCACCTACCTCCCCCATATACACCCAGATTCCACAGATCACCAACCTCCCCCATATACACCCAGATCCCACAGATCACCTACCTCCCCCATATACACCCAGATCCCACAGATCACCTACCTCCCCATATACACCCAGATCCCACAGATCACCTAACTCTCCCAAATACACCTAGATCCCACAGATCACCTACCTCCCCCTATACACCCAGATCCCACAGATCACCTACCTCCCCCATATACACCCAGATCCCACAGATCACCTACCTCCCCATATACACCCAGATCCCACAGATCACCTACCTCCCCATATACACCCAGATCCCACAGATCACCTAACTCTCCCAAATACACCCAGATCCCACAGATCACCTACCTCCCCCTATACACCCAGATCACCTACCTCCCCCATATACACCCAGATCCCACAGATCACCTACCTCCCCCATATACACCCAGATCCCACAGATCACCTACCTCCCCCATATACACCCAGATCCCACAGATCACCTACCTCCCCCATATACACCCAGATCCCACAAGATCACCCACCTCCCCCATATACACCCAGATCACCTACCTCCCCCATATACACCCAGATCCCACAGATCACCCACCTCCCCCATATACACCCAGATTCCACAGATCACCTACATCCCCATATACACCCAGATCACCTACATCCCCATATACACCCAGATCCCACAGATCACCTACCTCCCCCATATACACCCAGATCCCACAGATCACCCACCTCCCCCATATACACCCAGATTCCACAGATCACCTACATCCCCATATACACCCAGATCACCTACATCCCCATATACACCCAGATCCACAGATCACCTACCTCCCCATATACACCCAGATCACCTACCTCCCCCATATACACCCAGATCACCTACCTCCCCATATACACCCAGATCCCACAGATCACCCACCTCCCCCATATACACCCAGATCCCACAGATCACCTACCTACCCCATATACACCCAGATCCCACAGATCACCTACCTCCCCATATACACCCAGATCCCACAGATCACCTACCTTCCCATGTACACCCTCCACTGGCCTCCACTCAGTGTCCTCCACCCCCTCTGTCAATCCCTCCACTGGCCTCCACTCAGTGTCCTCCACCCCCCTCTGCCAATCCCTCCACTGGCCTCCATTCAGTGTCCTCCACCCCTCTCTGCCAATTCCTCCACTGACCTCCACTCAGTGTCCTCCACCCCCCTCTGTCATTCCCTCCACTGGCCTCCACCCCCCTCTGTCATTCCCTCCACTGGCCTCCACTCAGTGTCCTCCACCCCCCTCTGTCATTCCCTCCACTGGCCTCCATTCAGTGTCCTCCACCCCCCTCTGTCATTCCCTCCACTGGTCTCCACCCCCCTCTGCCAATCCCTCCACTGGCCTCCACTCAGTGTCCTCCACACCCCTCTGTCATTCCCTCCACTGGCCTCCATTCAGTGTCCTCCTCCCCTCTCTGCCAATCCCTCCACTGGCCTCCACTCAGTGTCCTCCACCCCCCTCTGCCAATCCCTTCATTGGCCTCCATTCACTGACCTCCACCCCCCTCTGCCAATCCCTCCACTGGCCTTCGCTCAGTGTCCTCCACCCCTCTCTACCAATCCCTTCATTGGCCTCCACTAACCCAATGTATAAAATTCAGAATACTAACCACACCTTACAAAGCCATCCACAACCCCGCCCCCGGCTACATCACCAACCTCATCTGCAGATATTGCCCACATCACCCGTTCCTTCCGAGGCATCTTCCTCTCTGGTTCCCTCATCGCCTCCTCCCTCGCTCACCTCCAGAGCCTCTCCCATCCTCTGGAACTCCCTACCCCAGTATGTCCGGTCAGCCCCCACCCTGTCTGCCTTTAGGTAATCTTTGAAAACTCACTTATTCAGGGAAGCCCACCCCACCCCCACCTAAGGACTGTACTTGGGTCACCTCCACCAGACCATCCCCCGCAGCCATCACCTTCTGTACCACCTCCCCCTTCCTCTAGATTGTAAGCTCCACGGGCCGGTCCCTCCTATCCCTTCTGTACTGAAATGTATTGTAATTGTACCGCCCCCCTTATATTGTACAGCGCTGCGCAGACTGTTGGTGCCATATCCATCCTGTATAATAATAACATGGTGGGAGATCGGCCTGAATGTCCTTCCTAGGAGGGAATACCGGAGCCATTCTGAGGCCCATTTAATGGCCTTCAATGAGGAGGAAACCAACGCTGAGAAGTAGATGCTGAGATATATATATATACATGTATACACGCAGATCGTCTATAGCAGGGACAGGAGCCGGGACCAGGAATAGGAGATCCACCTGACTTACCCGTGTGCTCTGACATGGAGAAGATCCCATGCTGGCCCTATGGTGGCCGTGTGTTCAGGATGGAGACCGACAATCTAAAATGGCTGAGAGGAGGAAAGTGTCCCCAGGACAGGAAGTGACCCGGACAGGAAGTGACCCAGACAGGAAGTGACATTACCAGGAAGTGACACAGACAGGAAATGACACGTACAGGAAATGACACAGACAGGAAGTGACACAGACTGACAATACAGAGGGGGCAGTATGGAGAGCAGACACTAGATGGTGCTGGTCCAATTAGATAAACAAAATATAAAAACAAAAATTGATAAAAGAAGAGAAAAAAGGGGAAATGTGTGAAAGGAACACAGAAAAAGGACAAAGCACAAACCCCGCTGGGACTCCATGCTGTCCGCACTGAACTGTTGGGGAACCAAAACAGTAAAACGATGAAAATAACAAAGAAAAATCAATCAGAGGACAGAGCGGTGAGCGGGTTGTTGCTATTAGTGACGAGGTGAGCTGCGCTGTGTCCCGGATACAACACACGCCCACGGCGACTATTATCTCTGAGTGATCCTAAAGGGTCTGGATCAGAACTGGCCAGCAGATCGCCCTGCAGATCCACTTCATCTACTGGCCAACGACTACCTACTGGAAGGGTACAGGCAAACCTGTCATTGTGTTCTGTCATCATCTTCATCCACTGGCCATGGTCACCTGGTGGGTCTCTATTAGTTACCGCACCCAGATGTTTGAGCCTGGCATAAGGTCGTTCCTGCGTGATCGGTCAATGTTCCCCCATCATCCTGCGGACCTTCCTCTGCTGTGCACAGCAATGAATCCTCAATCATGATACTCATAGCTGTGGGGACAAAGGATAAATCCACAGAAGACTTTATTCCACCAGAAGTCATCCTCTGACCCGTGCCACACCCTTCTACTCTGTGTTCCTCAGCAGGACGTCTGTCAGCACCACCCCTGAGCTCCTCCGGGCCAACATCAGATCTATCAGCCTGGAAGGACTCAGTGATGTCAGCTGCAGCTCCTGAGGTGGAAGACACTGATTGGGCTGAATTTGCCCCAACATCCTGTAGACTTCCCTCTGCAACACACAGAAATGAGTCTGCACTGGCAGCACCCTCGACTGTGGTGACAGAGGGAAAAGAGACAGGAGAAAGGATTCCACCAGGGGTTGTCCTCCGACCCATGTCACACACCAGGGCTTGTCCTCCGACCCACATCACACACCCGGGGTTGTCCTCCGACCCACGTCACACACCAGGGGATGTCCTCCGACCCACGTCACACACCAGGGGTTGTCCTCCGACCCACGTCACACACCAGGGGATGTCCTCCGACCCACGTCACACACCAGGGGTTGTCCTCCGACCCACGTCACACACCAGGGGTTGTCCTCCGACCCACGTCACACACCAGGGGTTGTCCTCCGACCCACGTCACACACCAGGGGTTGTCCTCTGACCCACGTCACACACCAGGGGTTGTCCTCTGACCGACGTCACACACCAGGGGATGTCCTCTGACCCACGTCACACACCAGGGGATGTCCTCTGACCCATGTCACACACCAGGGGTTGTCCTCCGACCCACGTCACACACACACCAGGGGTTGTCCTCTGACCCACGTCACACACCAGGGGTTGTGTTCCGACCCACGTCACACACTTCTACCCCATCCTTAGCCGACCTTCTGTTGGCACAACACCTGAGCTCTTCTGGGCTGGCATCAAATATATCCACCTCTAGAAACTCAGTGCCGTCAGCCGCAGTTGCTGAGGGAGTAGAGTCAGATTTAAACCCTCACCGTGTGGTCCCTCCTCTGTGCTCCACATCCAGGATCCAAAATGGCAGTACTGGTATCTGTGGTGACAGGGGAGCAGACAAAAGAAAACTTCCTCCCACAAGGGGATAGAGGCACACAATACGGGTCTATACCAGGACTTACTGAAACACAATGTGCCTCTTCACCAGGTACTTCAGAAGAACATTCTATTTCTTTACAAATGGGTAAAAAAACAAATTCCTGTTGCCTGTGCATCCTCATCCTGCCATCCACTGCTGGTGGTCCTTCAGCCAGAACCCCGAGATCCTTCTCTGCTGCCATCAATTTTTACAGCCTCAAGGGACTCAGAGCTATCTGCCACAGGTGCCAGGTGGACAACATTCTGAGGAGACCTCAGGCTCTCTGGGCCAGGTTCAGAGGGGTCTGACCTGAACTGATTAGCTCCCTCTTCAGACAGTTCCTTTGTAGCAGTGGGCAGGGGCCAGGGTGAGGATGACTGGTGGATGCTGAGGGTCCTCAGTGCAACAGAGGGAGGGTCTGCACTGCACACGTCATGATATTTTACATCACACAAACATTGTCAGTTTAAGAGTCTGTTGTGGTTTTAAGTTCTTCCCCAGGCCTTGACTCCAGAGAGCCACTAGGGCCAGGACCTGGTACATGGTCATTCACCCCATGACCCTCCCCAGAATTCTCAATGTGCGTTGAATCACCCAACAGTACGTTACATGAATCTGGGGCCTCAGGTGGAGATGTAGACCTCAGAGGGGTTGACTTTGGCTTGTTTTGGGCTACCAACTCCCCCAGGTAAGTACCCGACAGTATGTTAGTGGCATCTGCTCCACCCACTTCTCTCACTTTGTTTTTAGATCCTTGGGGCAAAGCAACACAAGCTGTAGGTAGCACAGAAGTGACTCCTCCAACCCCACCCCTGTCATAACTGTGGCTTCCTTTGTGACCACATCCTCACATCTCCCCAATCCTGGAAGAGCTAGGACATCCTCAGGACCCGTATCTCAGAGTCCAGCTGAAACATTGTTACCTGCTGTAACTGGCTGCATACTATCCACACAGCCTCCTTCATTGGTGGGATCTGCTCCGCCCACTTCTGTCACTTGACTTTCAGATTTTTGGATCAAAGAAACACAAGCCATAGACACAGTAGGGATGGCTCCTCCACCCCGTGTGACAACCATGGCTTCCACTGGGATCACAGCTCAACTACCCTACTCCTACATTTATGTTACACCCCTCCCCCTCTCTGAGCTACCAGAATATGGAGGACACCCCTCCCCCTCTCTGAGCTACAAGAACATGGAGGACACCCCCTCCCCCTCTCTGAGCTACAAGAACATGGAGGACACCCCCTCCCCCTCTCTGAGCTACAAGAACATGAAGGACACCCAGCCCCCTCTCTGAGCTACAAGAACAGACACAGACAAGAAGCTGAATGAGAAACTTCTGGAGAGATCAGGAAAGAAGGGGGGCCATGGAGGGCGGTACAGGGGGACACTGGGGTGGGAGGAAAGGAACCATGGGGGGGCAATGTGGTGTCACTATGGGGGGAGGGGCGGTATAGGGAAGATCAAAAACAATCAGCTGATGGAGAACTTTTCACACAGGATGTCCTAAGAGAGAAACATTATAATCCCCCATACAGTGAAGGAAATGCGTATTCGCTCCCCTGCTGATACTGAATGTTCGCCCCTCACACAGAAATGATCGGTCTAACAATGGAATGTTCGCCCCTCACACAGAAATGATCGGTCTAACAATGGAATGTTCGGTGTAACACTGAGAGACAGAATACAACAACAAATTCAGCAGAAATGCGTCTAACAAATGATGACTGATCTGCATGTTCATGAGGGAAAGAAGGATTTGATCCCCTATCATTCAGCAGGATTTCTGGCTCCCAGGTGTCTCTCATACAGGTAACAAGCTGAGATTAGAAGCAGTCTCTTAAAGGGAGTGCTGCTAATCTCATTGTGTTACCTGTATAAAAGACACCTGTCCACAGGAGCAATCAAACCATCAGATTCCAAACTCTCCACCATGGCAAAGACCAAAGAGCTGTCCAAGGATGTCAGGGACAAGATGGTAGACCTACACAAGGCTGGACTGGGCTACCAAACTATGGCCAAGCAGCTTGGTGAGAAGGTGACAACAGTTGGTGCAATCATTCACAAATGGAAGAAACACAAAACAAGTGTCAGTCTCCCTAGGTCTGGTGCACCATGCAAGATCTCACCTCGTGGAGTGTCAATGATCATGAGAACAGTGAGGAATCATCCCAGAACTACACGTGAGGATCTTGTCAATGATCTCCAGGCAGCTGGGACCACAGTCACCAAGAAAACAATTGGTAACACACTACGCCGACAAGGACTGAAATCCTGCAGTGCCCGCAAGGTCCCTCTGCTCAAGAATGCACATTTCCAGGCCCGTCTGAAGTCTGCCACTGAACATCTGAATGATGCCGAGGAGGACTGGTGGGAAGTGTTGTGGTCAGAGGAGACCAAAATCCAGCTCTTTGGCATCAACTCAACTCGCTGTGTTTGGAGGAGGAGGAATGCTGCCTATGACCCCAAGAACACCATCCCAACTGAGAAACATGGTGGTGGAAACATTCTGCTTTGGGGGTGTTTTTCTGCTAAGGGGACAGGACAACTGCACCGCATCAAAGGGATGATAGACGGGGCAATGTACCCTCAAATCTTGGGTGAGAACCTTCTTCCCTCAGCCAGGGCATTGAAAATGGGTGGTGGATGGGTGTTCCAGCATGACAATGATCCAAAACACACGGCCAAGGCAACAAAGGAGCGGCTCAAGAAGAAGCACATTAAGGTCCTGGAGTGGCCTAGTCAGTTTCCAGACCTTCATCCAATTGAAAATCTGTGGAGGGAACTGAAAGTTCGAGTTGTCAAACGTCAGCCACCAAACCTTAATGACTTGTAGAGGATCTGCCAAGAGGAGTGGGCCAAAATCCCTCCTTAGATGTGTGCGAACCTGGGGGCCAACTCCAGGAAACGTCTGACCTCTGTGATGGCCAACAAGGGATTTGCCACCAACTACTAAGTCATGTTTTTTGAAGGGGATCAAATCCTTCTTTCCCTCATGAACATGCAGATCCGTCATCATTTGTTAGACGCATTTCTGCTGAATTTGTTGTTGTATTCTGTCTCTCAGTGTTACACCGAACATTCCATTGTTAGACCGATCATTTCTGTGTGAGGGGCCAACATTCCATTGTTAGACCGATCGTTTCTGTGTGAGGGGCGAACATTCCATTGTTAGACCGATCATTTCTGTGTGAGGGGCGAACATTCAGCATCAGCCGGGGGGGGGCAAATACACATTTCCTTTAATGTACATTGTATTATCCCTCCAGCTGTATTGTATTACCCAGGAGGAGGGAGGGCTGCTGGAGGAACCCCCCCCCCCACCAAGCCAATACACAAACACATGCATCCCATAATAGTTTGCTCCCAAGCAAGACACACAATAGAGCAAAGGGATGCAACTACATGGCATTAAACAATCAAAAAACCCCCCACCCCAATATTAGGACAGATCAACCTGCACCCCTAACAGGCACAGGGTGACTTACACATAAAAGGGATATGGGGAGCTGAGACAGGGGTCTCCCCACCTCTCCGTGGGCCCCCCACCCAAAGTGACTCCCATCACAAATTGTTTTTTTTTTTAATTTCAAAACTGTTTTTGTTTATAGCACCAAAAATAAGAAGCGCACAGGAGATCAAATACCAAAACAAGCACTATTTGTGTGAAAAAAGTGCATAAATTTCATTTATGTATCGTATTGCACGACCGCGCAATTGTCAGTTAAACTAGTGCAGCGCTGTATAGCAAAAAAAAGTCATAAATTCCATGATCTCCCCATAGTCTGCAGACGATATAACGGTCACACACAGCAATCAATATCCACTTATTGGGGTCCTTTTCCCATAAACATGGAGTGGGAGACATTTTGGTGAAATTTATAACTAACTTTGAGGTTACTTTATATATTTTATAGCTGAAAGTACAAAATATTGTTTTTCGTCCAAATTTTTGGTCTTTTCTTGTTTATGGCGTGAAAAATAAAAAGCGCGCAGGTGATGACATCCCACCGACAGAAAGCTCTATTTATGTGAAGAAAAGACGGATATTTAGTTTGGGTGCAGCGTTGCACGACCGCGCAATTGTCAGTTACATAAAGAGGCGTGGCCATGAAGGGGTGTACATCCTGCGTAGGGGGAGGGGATAAGGACACAAATTGGCGCTTTATTCTCATGGAGATCACATGGTTATTACTAGGAGGAGACGGAAACATTTGCTGGGTATTGGAGCTTTTGTGAGATGGATGGATTGGATGGCGACTGATTTGTATGGAGACATAGTATAGAGCGGGAGGAATCCATGGTGTATTGTCACATGTATGAATGCAGGATTGGGGTACTATCCGTGTATTAGGGGGACCAATGACACCTTGGCTAGTATTGTAGATGAATCTGGGGGCGTCGGGGGCAATCTTCTTATGTTTATGGCCCTTTAGGGCAGATGTGATTTCTATGTATTTTATGGGAGATTTTCTCTGTATATTGGGAGTTTCCATCTTGTTGTATCATGAATGTAGTATGGAAGATGAGTCCTATGTACTAGGAATGGTCATTGGAAGGACAGAATAGGAGCCACATGATTGGCTGGCCAACCCCGTGACAGTATAGACTAGTGGGTGACATTGATTGAGATCTGCCCGCTGTGTGTATACAATCACCCGGCTAATGTCTAATATCAGGGGACGAAGATCTAATCCACTGCACTGTAATGTGATAACTGGGAGAACATTGTATTAGACTAAGGGAAAATGGCCGCCGGAGAGGGACAGGCGGGCTACAGCAAAATGAAGGATGATCTAATCCACTGTAATGTGATAACTGTGATAATAGAAGTTTATGAGCCGCCATCATCTTTTGTTTTTCAGTTTTTTTTCTCTGTTTTTTTATGCTATTCAGCTGTCCCGGGAACACTTTCCTCCTTTCAGCCATTTTAGATCGGCTTCCAGAAGGTCCTGTGATTGTCGGTCTCCATCCTGAACACACGGCCACCATAGGGCCAGCATGGGATCTTCTCCATGTCAGAGCACACGGGTAAGTCAGGTGGATCTCCTATTCCTGGTCCCGGCTCCTGTCCCTGCTATAGACGGACCAATCATCTGTGACCGAACCTTCCTCCTCGTCATCGATGATCTGGGTGTATTATTATTATTTATTCCAGGTACTTATATAGCGCCGTCAGTTTGCATCTATATTGTACATTCCCATCAGTCCCCGCCCCCGAGGAGCGTACAATCTAAGGGCCCTAACTCACATTCATACATACACATACTAGGGACAACATAGGAGACAATTCACCTCCCAGCATGTCTTTGTAGTGTACGAGGAAACCAGAGTACCCGGAGGAAACCCACACAGGCACAGGGAGAACATGCAAACTCCAGGCAGGCGGTGCCATAGTTGGGATAACCACTCAGCCACTGTGCTGCCCCATGCTGTATATATCTCAGCATCTACTTCTCAGTGTTGGTTTCCTCCTCATTGCCGGCCATTAAATGGGCCTCAGAATGGCTCCGGTATTCCCTCCTAGGAAGGACATTCAGGCCGATCTCCCACCATGTTCCTCTGATGTGTCCGAGACAGAATAACAGGAGAGACACCAGGAGAACCCGCTGGGACCTGACACTCCGAGAACCAGAGTTATGGTGGAGTATAGACCCTTCCTGAGATACTCCTCCCTGGGAACGGTCATACCTCCGTACTCCTCTCCTGTACATACCCATCACTGTCATACCTCCGTACTCCTCTCCTGTACATACCCATCACTGTCATACCTCCGTACTCCTCTCCTGTACATACCCATCACTGTCATACCTCCGTACTCCTCTCCTGTACATACCGATCACTGTCATACCTCCACACTCCTCTCCTGTACATACCCATCACTGTCATACCTCCGTACTCCTCTCCTGTACATACCCATCACTGTCATACCTCCGTACTCCTCTCCTGTACATACCCATCACTGTCATACCTCCACACTCCTCTCCTGTACATACCCATCACTGTCATACCTCCGTACTCCTCTCCTGTACATACCCATCACTGTCATACCTCCACACTCCTCTCCTGTACATACCCATCACTGTCATACCTCCGTACTCCTCTCCTGTACATACCGATCACTGTCATACCTCCGTACTCCTCTCCTGTACATACCGATCAATGTCATACCTCCGTACTCCTCTCCTGTACATACCCATCGCTGTCATACCTCCGTACTCCTCTCCTGTACATACCCATCACTGTCATACCTCCGTACTCCTCTCCTGTACATACCCATCACTGTCATACCTCCGTACTCCTCTCCTGTACATACCCATCACTGTCATACCTCCGTACTCCTCTCCTGTACGTACCCATCACTGTCATACCTCCCACACTCCTCTCCTGTACATACCCATCACAGTCATACCTCCGTACTCCTCTCCTGTACATACCCATCACTGTCACAACTCCGTACTCCTCTCCTGTACATACCCATCACTGTCATACCCCCCACACTCTTCTCCTGTACATACCCATCACTGTCATACCTCCGTACTCCTCTCCTGTACATACCGATCACTGTCATACCTCCATACTCCTCTCCTGTACATACCCATCACTGTCACACCTCCGTACTCCTCTCCTGTACATACCCATCACTGTCATACCTCCGTACTCCTCTCCTGTACATACCCATCACTGTCATACCACCGTACTCCTCTCCTGTACATACCCATCACTGTCACACCTCCGTACTCCTCTCCTGTACATACCCATCACTGTCATACCTCCCACACTCCTCTCCTGTACATACCCATCACAGTCATACCTCCGTACTCCTCTCCTGTACATACCCATCACTGTCACAACTCCGTACTCCTCTCCTGTACATACCCATCACTGTCATACCCCCCACACTCTTCTCCTGTACATACCCATCACTGTCATACCTCCGTACTCCTCTCCTGTACATACCGATCACTGTCATACCTCCGTACTCCTCTCCTGTACATACCCATCGCTGTCATACCTCTGTACTCCTCTCCTGTACATACCCATCACTGTCATACCTCCGTACTCCTCTCCTGTACATACCCATCGCTGTCATACCTCCGTACTCCTCTCCTGTACGTACCCATCACTGTCATACCTCCGTACTCCTCTCCTGTACATACCCATCACTGTCATACCTCCGTACTCCTCTCCTGTACATACCCATCGCTGTCATACCTCCGTACTCCTCTCCTGTACATACCCATCGCTGTCATACCTCCGTACTCCTCTCCTGTACATACCCATCACTGTCATACCTCCGTACTCCTCTCCTGTACATACCCATCACTGTCATACCTCCGTACTCCTCACCTGTACATACCCATCACTGTCATACCTCCGTACTCCTCTCCTGTACATACCCATCACTGTCATACCTCCGTACTCCTCTCCTGTACATACCCATCACTGTCATACCTCCGTACTCCTCTCCTGTACGTACCCATCACTGTCATACCTCCCACACTCCTCTCCTGTACATACCCATCACAGTCATACCTCCGTACTCCTCTCCTGTACATACCCATCACTGTCACAACTCCGTACTCCTCTCCTGTACATACCCATCACTGTCATACCCCCCACACTCTTCTCCTGTACATACCCATCACTGTCATACCTCCGTACTCCTCTCCTGTACATACCGATCACTGTCATACCTCCGTACTCCTCTCCTGTACATACCCATCACTGTCACACCTCCGTACTCCTCTCCTGTACATACCCATCACTGTCATACCTCCGTACTCCTCTCCTGTACATACCCATCACTGTCATACCACCGTACTCCTCTCCTGTACATACCCATCACTGTCACACCTCCGTACTCCTCTCCTGTACATACCCATCACTGTCATACCTCCCACACTCCTCTCCTGTACATACCCATCACAGTCATACCTCCGTACTCCTCTCCTGTACATACCCATCACTGTCACAACTCCGTACTCCTCTCCTGTACATACCCATCACTGTCATACCCCCCACACTCTTCTCCTGTACATACCCATCACTGTCATACCTCCGTACTCCTCTCCTGTACATACTGATCACTGTCATACCTCCGTACTCCTCTCCTGTACATACCCATCACTGTCACACCTCCGTACTCCTCTCCTGTACATACCCATCACTGTCATACCTCCGTACTCCTCTCCTGTACATACCCATCACTGTCATACCACCGTACTCCTCTCCTGTACATACCCATCACTGTCACACCTCCGTACTCCTCTCCTGTACATACCCATCACTGTCATACCTCCGTACTCCTCTCCTGTACATACCCATCACTGTCATACCTCCGTACTCCTCTCCTGTACATACCGATCAATGTCATACCTCCGTACTCCTCTCCTGTACATACCCATCGCTGTCATACCTCCGTACTCCTCTCCTGTACATACCCATCACTGTCATACCTCCGTACTCCTCTCCTGTACATACCCATCACTGTCACAACTCCGTACTCCTCTCCTGTACATACCCATCACTGTCATACCCCCCACACTCTTCTCCTGTACATACCCATCACTGTCATACCTCCGTACTCCTCTCCTGTACATACCGATCACTGTCATACCTCCGTACTCCTCTCCTGTACATACCCATCACTGTCACACCTCCGTATCCTCTCCTGTACATACCCATCACTGTCATACCTCCGTACTCCTCTCCTGTACATACCCATCACTGTCATACCACCGTACTCCTCTCCTGTACATACCCATCACTGTCACACCTCCCTACTCCTCTCCTGTACATACCCATCACTGTCATACCTCCCACACTCCTCTCCTGTACATACCCATCACAGTCATACCTCCGTACTCCTCTCCTGTACATACCCATCACTGTCACAACTCCGTACTCCTCTCCTGTACATACCCATCACTGTCATACCTCCCACACTCCTCTCCTGTACATACCCATCACAGTCATACCTCCGTACTCCTCTCCTGTACATACCCATCACTGTCACAACTCCGTACTCCTCTCCTGTACATACCCATCACTGTCATACCCCCCACACTCTTCTCCTGTACATACCCATCACTGTCATACCTCCGTACTCCTCTCCTGTACATACTGATCACTGTCATACCTCCGTACTCCTCTCCTGTACATACCCATCACTGTCACACCTCCGTACTCCTCTCCTGTACATACCCATCACTGTCATACCTCCGTACTCCTCTCCTGTACATACCCATCACTGTCATACCACCGTACTCCTCTCCTGTACATACCCATCACTGTCACACCTCCGTACTCCTCTCCTGTACATACCCATCACTGTCATACCTCCGTACTCCTCTCCTGTACATACCCATCACTGTCATACCTCCGTACTCCTCTCCTGTACATACCGATCAATGTCATACCTCCGTACTCCTCTCCTGTACATACCCATCACTGTCATACCTCCGTACTCCTCTCCTGTACATACCCATCGCTGTCATACCTCCGTACTCCTCTCCTGTACATACCCATCGCTGTCATACCTCCGTACTCCTCTCCTGTACATACCCATCACTGTCATACCTCCGTACTCCTCTCCTGTACATACCCATCACTGTCATACCTCCGTACTCCTCTCCTGTACATACCCATCACTGTCATACCTCCGTACTCCTCACCTGTACATACCCATCACTGTCATACCTCCGTACTCCTCTCCTGTACATACCCATCACTGTCATACCTCCGTACTCCTCTCCTGTACATACCCATCACTGTCATACCTCCGTACTCCTCTCCTGTACATACCCATCACTGTCATACCTCCGTACTCCTCTCCTGTACATACCCATCACTGTCATACCTCCGTACTCCTCTCCTGTACATACCCATCACTGTCATACCTCCGTACTCCTCTCCTGTACATACCCATCACCGTCATACCTCCGTACTCCTCTCCTGTACATACCCATCACCGTCATACCTCCGTACTCCTCTCCTGTACATACCCATCACCGTCATACCTCCGTACTCCTCTCCTGTACATACCCATCACTGTCATACCTCCGTACTCCTCTCCTGTACATACCGATCACTGTCATACCTCCACACTCCTCTCCTGTACATACCCATCACTGTCATACCTCCGTACTCCTCTCCTGTACATACCCATCACTGTCATACCTCCGTACTCCTCTCCTGTACATACCGATCACTGTCATACCTCCGTACTCCTCTCCTGTACATACCGATCACTGTCATACCTCCGTACTCCTCTCCTGTACATACCGATCACTGTCATACCTCCATACTCCTCTCCTGTACATACCCATCACTGTCATACCTCCACACTCCTCTCCTGTATATACCCATCACTGTCATACCTTCACACGCATCACCTACCTCCCCCCACACACAGATCACCTACCTCCCCCCACACACAGATTACCTACCTCCCCCCACACACAGATCACCTACCTCCCCCCCACACACAGATCACCTACCTCCCCCCACACACAGATCACCTACCTCCCCCCCCCACACTGATCACCTACCTCCCCCTACACTGATCACCTACCTCCCCCCACACACAGATCACCTACCTCCCCCCACACAGATCACCTACCTCCCCCACACACAGATCACCCCCCCCAAACACACAGATCACCTACCTCCCCCCACACTGATCACCTACCTCCCCCCACACACAGATCACCTACCTCCCCCCACACAGATCACCTACCTCCCCCACACACAGATCACCCCCCCCCCCAAACACACAGATCACCTACCTCCCCCCACATACAGATCACCTACCCTAATTTTGATGGTTCCGGGTTCGTCATCCAAACATCTTTTGTGTTCCCCAAACCCTGCAGAACCGAACCGAACCCAGAGCAGCTCTTCTCATCACTTATCATGACCCCCCGGTCACTGCTCACTGTGTGGGGGTCCAACATCCAATCCATGATCTCCATGGCATGGCCATCCATCACATCCCTGATCCCTATAGAGGAGGAGATTTCTGCTTCACCATCACCCCTTCTGGATCCACACCTCATGTACGGGTGATCCCCCCCCCCGGGATCATTGTTCCATTTCATTTCTGGATCCACACCTCATGTACGGGTGATCCCCCCCCCCGGGATCATTGTTCCATTTCATTTCTGGATCCACACCTCATGTACGGGTGATTCCCCCCCCCCCCCCCCCGGGATCATTGTTCCATTTCATTTCTGGATCCACACCTCA